>NW_027526335.1:223203272-223943272 GCF_048455015.1 Haemaphysalis longicornis
TTTGTCAAAGCGTGAAGAGAGAAATACAGCGGCGGTACCGCAGCACACAGCACGCATGCAGAAGCGTCTTGAAAGCGGGATTTCAGCCGCTTGTAACGCCACACTTAGCAAACTGTACTGCTAAACTGTGGTTGTGTAAACTACTTGCTGTATGACGATTTCTCGCTGCTTACAAATCACGTAACCTTTAAAGAATAAAGAAGCTACTAAAAAATTTAATGTTCATAAGCTGTTTCACTATAAAGAAGAACAAGAAAAACTTGTATCTAATTCGTGGATATTTGAAAGCATTACTCGGCTAGGTCGGCGAAAACACGCACCAGGCTGGGTGTCCAGTGCTCCAGTTTGGCGTGCGGAAAATGCATCTGCAAAACGCGTAACCCCCGCCACGCGCTCAAATCCCATTGGATGGAACGCGTTCCATAGCGCTTGCATCAGAAATCTCGCCCAAAGTCTCGATTGGCGTCCAACTTAAAAGAAGAAAGTGTTGCAGCCAGTGGTCCTAACATCTGGATTCAAGCAGGACGGATTATTCAACAAGTATATGCATTGAGTTCGACGAGGGTAGGCAGAAGACCCGTCGACGAATGTATACCCAAAAGAAACGCTTTCTTGCACTCCTCTCATACGAATGCGCGCTTAGAGGTCGTCTGCAACTGTTGCTATTCAGCATTATGGCGCGTCCCCTGGGAAATTACTCATGCTCTACGTCATGCTTTCGAGAGCCCTCGAAAAGAAAAAAAGAATCGAAGTCTTTACTTTAAAACACGAGCCTCATTCATTTGCCTGAGTTCCTGTAGAATACTGAGAGCGAGCTCCTTGAATTGTGCATTTTTGTTCTTATTAAGGCGCCCATGCGTAGTTGCGAATTTTCAATCAGCACTGCAATGTCGGATTCTTCCGATACCTTACGAAAAAGTTTCTCTCTATATATATCAACGTTCAAAATGCTTTTTTTTTCACGCAGTGTGGGCGCGCGTCGCATCCATTAAATTCCCATTGTAACAATGTAATAAGTGTTGATTACAGTATTTCTATATACCATGAATGCATCCGCGCTTGGGAGGCTACTTGGCTCTATATTCTCTATGCGGAAGTATTTTATTATTATTAGGCATAAAATGGTCAGGCCTTTCTACGGCCGGCTGCGCTTTGCCGACCATCGATAGGTACCAAGAAATTTTTAAAAACCGCTCGGCGAGACGCAGCGCATACTGGCCTTAGTTGTGCACTCCGGCGAAATTCACTTCAATTTTATTCTATTCTCTGCCAACGAAAAAATTAATAAATTTGAGCCATCGCATTCTGTGAAGGTGGATGACTAGCGAAGCCGTTGAGCACACGTGACACAATTTTTGGCTGCGGGAGGCAAACCCCAGCGAAGGTCGCGCAGGGGACACGGACCTCATGCGGCGGCGAGCTATGCAAGATGACAGGTAATTTCGGAAACAGCAGGTAGCTTCATTACTGAGCTCCAGTGCGGACGATTACTGCCACCGCGGGGAGTCGGAGGAAAGTAGTCACGAACGTAAATGGAGCGCGGGGGAAAGAGAGGGGCACATGCGTTTTTGTTGACAGAGAACAAAAATACACGGAACCCTAGCCATATACAGACGAAATGAAGTTACCCTATTATTGCTAGAAAGTATGGGTAAATTTAGACTCTCTGCTTGATTAACGTTGTTTATTTGCTGTAAATGACTGATTTAACTAGTTTAATTATTCGTCCGTGACTAAACCTTCATCCAATTGAAGGATGAACACATTGGAGTGCCATAAATTTTAGCATCACGCGAAACTGTTTTGCAGTTACTGGCTAACTAATATTGGTTTATTGTGGCTTACTGGCTAAAATTATTCATTTTATTAGCCATTATGTCACTTTGTCCACTTCTCCAGGGCTGCTTATTGTACAGCTTTAAAATTTCATGAATTCGACAGGAATTGCCAAAACTGCTGTAAAATTAAGATTTCTATAAAATTGAGAAATACTTGACAATGACACAACTAAATTTATTTCGAAGCGGTAACCAGTACGCATCCTGTGCTTTTATTATAAATTATGTCTGCCGTCATTCCAATGGGGCTATATGTGCACTTTTTCCTAGCGCGATAGGTCTCAGTGCTACCAAAGGTCACTTCTAGACACACTTTGTTGCTTTTCGCGCTTATTTTATTCTAAAAATGAGTCGCCAAATACAACAAACCTTTACTTACCAAAACTTAATGACACTGCTTTCTCCTCGTTGAGTGTGGATGTGTGGCTTTGGTATGGGCATGAAAAATACCCCACTCAGTGGCAGGTCAGCAGGCACAACTGCATGCGTGAGGGTCCTCTCCTATCTGCCTTGACATATATGTACTGGTCGGGCTTATCCATTCTGCAAAAATGCATCTTGTTCTTCTTTCTCGCAAACTTGAGGTCCTGCCTGATGCACGAGTCTTGCTCTGGCTTTGGAAGTCCAATGAAGGCGCTGCTCTCATGCCTTTCGAACACCGTGCCAACTGTGCTTAGCAGTCTAACCATCTAAGTGGTCACATCTGCCCTGTTTAGCAGCGGCGTTGGCTACCTGTCTCTTCTTATGTTGTCCACCAGTGTTGGCATTTCATGGCTGTCATACCCAGCTTTTCCTTTTTTGCCCCCCCTTCATCGGCTGCGCACTCCATTTCACACGCGTGAAAGAGGTGACACGAGTTAAAGCCCACAGTACCCGCCGAGATTTCGGCACAGACAGGTGGTGAACGGTGCGTCTACTTCGCACCGTTGGCGTCTCTCTACCAGTGTCGGCAGTGGCGCGAAATCAGCACCACTTCAGCCATGTGCTCTCTTTCTCTTTTAATTTGTACTGATCTCGTTCTAATGACAGATAGACGGCAAAATGTTTTGCGAATATGCTCCACCTATTGCTCACACGTAATGAATTAAAATTATCTTTGTGGCTTGGGGACGATTTATTTTGCAAAAGTACCATGCCAGTATACTCCATTTCATACATAGTGTGTAACACGGCCTAGGCTAAAGTCTGATACGGAACTTTCTGCTCAAGCCTGCTCAAAGAAAAAATTGAAAATACTGCGAAGTCAGGTACCATAGTTAAGATTTCAGTAAGTTTTTTATGAACAGACTAAATTTGCATACATTTACTGATGCAATATTCAATCATATTTTGCTCAGAGAGACGAGTCCAGTTTTGCCACTTCTCTTCCGATTTGTCTTCACTGATTTTATTTTCTTACCTTTATCATTGACTGATTCAATTGAATGTTTATTTTTTGCTGCAGACGAATTCCACAGCTTCCATTGCATTAAAATGAATTAAATGGAGTATATGACGCACAGTTCTGTAACGTCTTACAGCTGCCGAAGTTTAATTTGCTGTTTAGCAAAACAGTGGCACTCGCATGATATTTCTTCAAGCTTCGTTCTGCTAACAAGTTCAGTTTCTGTGAGCCTGGCGTTGCCACTCCCACGTCCCACCAAGGTCATGCAGATGATGGGGAATCACCCTCCGCCGACAGGTGTTTCTAAGCTGAACTATCATGTGAAAACTTAAGTGCATTTTATCCCTCTTACTTGCTTAGTTGCGACACCACCTCGAAGAAGACACTCGGGATCTATCCCTAGGCCATGCCAGTAGCGGTTATAACCCTGCCAACTTAACCATTATCCCGCACTGCAGCAGTAACCCAGTTTCCTTCGCAGTAAGGCAGTGGGTACGAGACGATTACGCTGATGCCAGGCTGTAGGCTACAATTTGTACTACCCCCGAACTTACTTCCCACTTCAGCAAAGAGTCCGATTACCGTCCCGCTTCTAGTAAGAGACAGTTGTCCCATTTCTCCCGTTAGTGGCGAGATGCATCCCGTCGATAAAGAGCGGTGGTAGAAGTTTGGACAAGAGAGAACAATCCGCCACCATCTCGAGAGGGGCTATTGGGATCCCCACGGGCACCCAGAGAAATTTTTGTAAAACTGCACCTGAAGTCAGTGACATACGCAGGATACTCTTAAAAAAAGAGGCAAAAACAAAAATCGAACCAAAGATACAATTTAACTTAGGGATGCAATTGGCATGATTGTTTTTTCAGGGTCATGGTACACTCGATGATCGTTGTGGCAAGAGCAGGCATTAAAGTTCTATATGCCTGCTGTGCAGCTTTCAACATAAAAATATTCATCAGTAGTTGCTATTTAATGTCAGCAAGGTTGCTTGTGTGCACCCTCTCCCTAACTTTGATGTCTTGAAGAAATTGACAGAAAAATCAGCCTTCCTACCAGTCTCTATACATTGAAGCTAAGGTAAATTAACAGCTGCCCCAATTTCTGAATATTTATTTGAAATGTGAACTTGAACTTAATCCTTCCAATGAAGGCATGCTTTAACAATGAAGAAGTCTTCATATCAAAACATGCACGTTCTCAGCTTCTGTGTAACCTGACAGAAATGTAATCAGTGAAACAGTGCTCCCAATTTTATTAACGCAACAAGTGCACATCACATAGATGTCATACATTTCTGGGTATCACACATGTACTCCTACTGTAGACCGAAAAGAAGCCTTGGTACTTGGGAACGCTACGCCTGCAGATGGCCACGGGTGCTTGAACCTGCATGGAGATTAAAAGAAACATGGCAGTACATAGACGGAATGTAGCAATTACTGGCATGCGATAAAACTCACCTGCAATTATGCGCCACGCAATTTACAAAGAATGCCCTGCACAGTAAAACTGAGGTGCATACGGGCAATAATACTATGGAGCAGCCTTTCTTGGTCCACGTGAGCGCAGACGTTAATACTGCAGCGAACGCACTCGGGGCTGCCAGGTGGACAATTTCGAAGAGAGTGAAGGACATTACAGGCACACAATGAATGCATTATTATGAGCATTTGGTGTGCATTCGACTCCTGCTACAAGCAAGGCCGGAGCACTGCAGTACGACGCTAGTGTTGCTTGTATAGCAACCACCTGATTTTTTAAATGGCCCAGATTACCGCACGAGGTGAACATCATATAAAGTTTCCCTATGGCTGCCATTCACACAAGAACTGCGACACTTCACTGATCGGTGAACATCCTATAGACTTCACTGAGCGTATTTTGCTATTTAGCAAGAGCCGGACACTGGCTAAAATTTATCTGATTCATGCTCCCTTCCTTCCCCACTTCGGTCCAACAAAATCGCTTCAGTGTCTTTACAAAGAGTAACTTTTCTGCTTAATTTGTGATTTGCCTTCGATGGTCTGCCAGCATACGCATTCTACCATAAAAGGAAAATTTTCCACGTAGATTACTTGAGCTACAGAGGTGTAACGTTAGTTATTTATTGAGTGTAGCCTTAGCCATCACATTTATGAAATAACTTTATAAACATACATCTCGAGGAGAAGCCTGACTTTCTGTTTCATCAAGGCACACCATCGTGCCAGTTTGCTACATCTGAAACAAGTGGGCTCAACTGTATAGCACTTTAAAAACAAATAAAAGAATCAGAATCACAGACAAAGCCTGAAAAAACAACACAGACAAACCTCATTTATTCAAACTTTAAGGAGACGATAGATTTGGTGGGTGATGATAATATGGGTTTTAATGACATACGGCCAACTGAGAGCAAAGAGCACCAAAATGAAACTTTGTTCAGATTAATCTGAGTTCGAACTAGCAAAGTCTCTTTGATTAGTGGTACAGTGCACACACCAATATTACCACTTTCCTGCCCACGCCTGTTCAAGTCGATAGTAGTTTAGAAATGCTTTCAAGTTCAAATTTTGATACGTTTCCATTCGAATCTGGCGCTTTCCGAGCACGCACTAAGAGCTGGCTCCAGCTACTGAGTATTAGAGCTGTTTACTTCCTCTTAACTTTTGCTTGTCGAGAGGGGCCTCGTTTTATAAAGGGCCGCCGGAGTTATGTGACGGGTACCCTGAAGATAAGCAATGGCCGCGGCATCACGTGCGACCATGCCATGGAAACGCCGCCTTTCTAGTGATTCTGACAAGCCTACGTGTGAATTTTTGGATGATATTAGGAGCGCTGTTTAAGAGGTCAACTCTTATTTATCGTATTTTTGTATGGAAAGCGAAAGTGTGTAGAACCAGCTGGGAACCCCTGTTCAAACACAAGCCCCAGAAAATGAAAAAGCATGGAAACTGTAAATTGTCCTACGAACGAATCAGAGTGGGCCAGAAAACCATGTTTTCTGCGATGCATGTGTGGCCAACCTATGTTCTATGTTTCTCAAGATTGAGGAACCGCTTTCTCCAGAGGCATGGAATCCACAAGGAATAACATTTTCTGTTGTAGGTCCAGAAATTTTAGTTAGGTATTTCATATTTGCAGGAGTTTTGCACTACTAGTATGTGTACAAAATGTATATCTTAATTTTTTTGTTTTTTCTGTGTGGAGCAACACTGACATTTTTGCTTATTTTTTGTTTGTCACAATTTTACTGTACAGCCTTTTTCCCCCCCACACAATACTGTTCCAGTACCCAGACACTTCCGAGTAGCGAGATGTGGTGCGCCGGTAGCACTGACTGCAAAGACAGATGCATTCTCTGAGAACAGCAAAAATAACCATACAGGCACACAAGCGAACCATTCCAAACAACATCGGCAAGAATGCATGGGTTTGTGATGCTCCGGTGGCTAGTGATACATTTACCTTTCGTATTAAACTTCGGATTACACGAAAAGTAATGTGTGCTGACGGGCAATCTTGTTTGCTTTAACCGTGGCAAGATGTTCAAGTTGGAATTAAAGGCTCAGCGTTATGGTCGAGTCATTTTAGCTGCCAATCTTCATGTGATTTGCTTTGAGATTGTTTTGATAAAACAAGAGTTATAGCCGAACACGTGCAATTCTTAGCCAAATTACGCAATTTTCTCAGAACCTAGCGCCAGGAAGTTCGCTAAACAAGGCGCTTCTCAGTCACATTTTCCCATTCAAGTAAAACGCAAAACCGTAATACACGAGTTTTTGCAGGCAATGAGCTCGTTATTAGAGAGATATACATTTAACTTTATTTGTTCTATTTCCACGAAGCTCTTGGAGCTTGTGGGGACACCTGCCCACACCGACTTATGAGGTTTTGAGGCGGCTTACAAAGCATGCTCGAGATCTGTCCGAGCAGGCCCTTCTGTTACCTCTAACCACGGAGACCCTAACAACGTTGACAGTATGCGCTCTAGATAGCCTTATAGCGGTTCAGCGCCTAAAGGTCCAATAAGACGAAAGATCCAACGAGACGGAAGGTCCAATAGTGGATATTCCGTCTCGGTGGACCTTCCATCTTGTTGTTGGACATTCAGGCTTGATTCGACCTTCAGACTCGGGGGATCTTATCTTTCGTCTCCTTGGACATTCAGGCTCGATTGGACCTTTCGTCTCGTTTGAACTTGCATCTCGTTGGAGATTCAGGCTCGACTGGACCTTCCGTCTCGGTGGATCTTTCGTCTCGTTGGACATTTAGGCTCTTACTATTAAATGAATGTCTGGAGCACTCTAAAGTTACCTTCAATGCCCTCTACGGCAATATAGTTGTGGAACCTTCTGCATTTACACATGCAGTAACTTTTACACGATACTTTGAAGTGAAATGTCCGCCTGGAACCTCTGATTTACGTCCTAAAATTTAAATCTACCTGCAACACTATTGACGAAAGCAAGCTTGGTCACGAGTACGTTGCTGAGAGTGCCGAAATAGGACTTCAGTTTTTTTATTTGACCCTGTTTTATCATTCGGGACAATTTTAGGGGTTTTTCTGATTTTTTTGGTGTGCACTAATATCAGCAAAAAAATAATGTTCCCGAGCTTCATGCACATGGCAGGCACGTGAGCGCTAAGCAAACAAGCCAACACTCACGTGCTCTTCCATCCAAAAAGAAAGGGTGCTACGACAGTCGTCTGACGCTCACCGCGTACGTGTGTGAGTGTCCGTCAACTGCTCGAAGCCCGTAAGAAGCGGTCTATGCGGATGAGGGTTGTATATTCTCAGTTCGGTCTCATCAAGGCATCCCTTTGATGTGTCATTTGTCATCCAAGATTTCACATATTAATCAGTTATTGAGAGAAAACATCCAACTTGAATATCTTCCCCCTTCTGATATTTCGTTTTAACTTCGCGCCCACTTATAAAAACGACGTTATTGTGCTTCACGCTGTCACAAGAGCAAGCCCAAATACAAAATTCAAGCCTTGGAATGATCATAGTATTCACTTTTAATATCTGGAAACTTTTCAGAAACCGTCTTCTTTTCATCGATTCCCTTTCCTTGTATGTCCGGAACACTCGAAACTTGGCGATTCCCTTAGCAGCATAGACTCAGAACCAGGACATACAGGGTGTTACATCGATAAATGAAACACTTTAAAAACCTTTCCCGAGCGTATCGATCCTCCGTTTGCGCTCAAACTTCAAATGGAGGTCGCATTTTGTGGTCTATTTTCTTTGGCACTGGGAACAACGACAGTAGATACCTGTTTATTATGCAAATACATTATATCATTTTTCCGCCATTTGGACGGGCAAGATGATATTGGATCGGTGGTGCCACCTGAGATATACAAAACGAAACGAGCCATGACGATTCACGGTAGGAAGGAGCCGAATGAGGTAGCAGACGATCAGAAAACCTCTTTTGTCGATAGCTTAGGATGACCACAAATAATTACATAGCAGCTAGTACAAATTATAATACTATATTCCTGCGGTTCATTGTTGTCGATACCAGCCATCTTTTTTTCAGATGAGCTGTCGTCTGCTGTGCCAGGTTACCCCAATTTCCGAAATTGGGCTTACGATTGTTTGTTCACGTTTGTTGCTTTTTCTCGTTTTACTTCTATTATTATTCTGTGCGTGCGTGCCTGTGTTTGTGACATGGCGTCACGAGATAATTCACAGCATACGAAAAGGCATATCCTTATACCTGCAGGGAATGATATCATGTCGTCATGTCACAAGGACAGAATGTTCGCCGTTCGGCTGGCTTGAGAGACAGGTAAGGTGTGCCATACATACGTGCCTTATCAGAAAAGCTTAAGTCGTATGACGTCTGGTTCCTTCACTCCTGCCCGTGTGTGCTTGATGCGGTGAATGAATTTGGTTAGCTGAGTCATGGTGCGTTGAAGTTGCTGTACTGCATGGGAGCCTGATCCGTCCTTGGTGATGGTGAGTCCGAGTAGGCTTAAAGTCCAACTGCACTCAAAATTTCAACCTCCTTAAAACGTTATTTCCGCATAGTCGGCCTAAAAAGAATGCATGCATGCTTAGGCAAAAAGGAATAAAAGTTCGTCTTGTAGGGGACTACTTGAATTTGCCCCAATCATTACACACTTTAGGGACTAAATGTGAGCGGACGAACGGTTAGTCCGCCACCCGGTTGGTGAGTTCCGATACTCCCCAGGGATGGAAAACTATACTTGAAACGAAGGAGTGAACAAGAGGGAGCGCCAGCCACGGATGCTGTTATTTATTCTCCTAGGGATTCAGATGATTTTGTGTGAAGGTTAATTCTAGTCAACCATTCAGGAGTGCTCCAGCTATCTCTAGAAGATATATCCCATACGTTGCCAAAAGAATCAATTGAGCAGGAGTTCTTTTTTGTAGCTTAACAGTAACTGGCGAAATTTTGTGATTTGCGGGCCAATCTTCACACGCCATTAATCATACGATGGTATTCCGTGCCTCTAACAAACGGATTAGTCTTATAGATTTCCATACTCACAATCAGACTTCCTCGTTTGTTTTGTAGTGGAACTATTTTGAGGAGGTTGACAAAAGCGATCCGGTACGTTACGTTCGTGTGCAACGCTTTATATTGACGCAAGAGTGAGGCCTGTAGACGACTACCTGCACTGTCACAACGCTGATTTTATTAAGGTAGTGTAACGTTTGGCACAACACACCGGAACCTATCGCTATCGGCTCAATCTTCACAAAAAGTACGTGTCGTGAATAAAACAGTGGGGCCTTCAGACTCGGTGGATCTTTCGTCTCGTTGGACATTCAGGCTCGATTGGACGTTTCGTCTTGTTGGATCTTTCGTCTTGTTGGACATTCAGGCTTGATTGAACCTTTCGTCTCGTTGGACATTCAGGCTCGCGGATCACGTGACTAATTGGACCTTTCGACTCGTTGGACCTTTCGTCTCGTTGGACATTCAGTCCACAAGCGCCTTATAGCGTGCACACATATTACCGCGCACTACCGCCTCCTCCGCCAGAAACGCTTGTGGCCTGAATGTCCAATGAGACGAAAGATCAACCGAGTCTGATGGTCCATCGATCCTGAAGCCTGAATGTCCAACGAGACGAAAGATACACCGAGACTGAAGTTCTAGTCGAACCTGAATGTCCAACGAGACGAAAGATCCACCGAGTCTGAAGGTCCAATCGAGCCTGAATGTCCAACGAGACGAAAGATCCACCTACCGAGTCTGAAGGTCTAGTTGAGCCTGAATGTCCAACGAGACAAAATATCCTGAATATCCAACGACACAAAAGATCCCCCGAGTCTGAAGGTCCTATCGAGCCTGAATGTCCAATGAGACGACAGATCCACCGAGTCTGAAGGTCTAGTCGAGCTTGAATGTCAAACGAGACGAAAGATACACCGAGTCTGAAGGTCCAATCGAGCCTGAACGTCTAATGAGACGAAAGATCCACCGAGTCTGAAGGTCCGATTGAGCCTGAATGTCCAACGAGACGAAAGATCCACCGAGTCTGAAGGTCTAATCGAGCGTCAACGTCGAATGAGATGAAAGATCCACCGAGTCTGAAGGTCTAGTCGAGCCTGAGTGTCCAACGAGACGAAAGATTCACCGAGTCTGAAGGTCTAGTCGAGCCTGAATGTCCAACGAGACGAAAGACCCGCCGAGTCTGAAGGTCCAATCGAACCTGAATGAGCAATGAGACGAAAGATTCATCGAGTCTGCAGGTCTAGTCGAGCCTGAATGTCCAATGAGACGAAAGATCCACCTAGTCTGAAGGTCCGATCGAGCCGAAACGTCCAACGAGATGAAAGGTCCACTGAGACGAAGGGTCCAACAACACCATTCAAGACACGCATTTTTTGTGAAGATTAAGCCGATACCGATAGGTTCAAGTGTGTTGTGCCAAACGATGCACTACGTTAATAAAATGAGCGTTGTGACAGTGCAGGTAGTCGTGTAAAGGCCTCACTTTTGCGTCAATATAAAGTGTTGCACATGGACGTGCCGTACCAGATGGCTTTCGTCAACCTCTTCAAAATAGTTCCACCACAGAACAAACAACAAAGTGTGATTAGGGGTATATAAATCTATAAGACTAACCTGTTTGTTCCCGGCACACAGTAACATCGTATAATTAATGGTGTGTAAAGACTGGCCAGGAATTCACAAAATTTGCCAGCTACTGTTAAGCTACAAAAAGAACTCTTGCTCAATTGATTCTTTTGGCAACGTATGGGATATATCTTCTCGAGATAGCTGGAGCACTCCTTAATGGTTGACTAGAATTAACCTTCACACAAAATCATCTGAATCCCCAGGAGAATAAATAACAGCATCCGCGGCTGGCGTTCGCTCTTGTTCACTCCTTCGTTTCAAGTGTACTTGCCCATCCCTGGGGAGTATCGGAACTGACCAACCGGGTGGCGGACTAACCATTCATCCGCTCACATTTAGTCCCTAAAGGGTGTAATGATTGGGGCAAAGTCAAGTAGTCCCCCAGAAGACGAACTTTTAGTCCTTTTTGCCTAAGCATGCATGCAGTCTTTTTAGGCCGACTATGCGGAAATACGTTTTAAGGAGGTTGAAATTTTGAGTGCATTTGTACTTTAAGCCTACTCGGACTCACCATCACCAAGGATGGATCAGGCTCCCATGCAGTACTACAACTTCAACGCACCATGACTCAGCTAACCAAATTCATTCACCGCAGCAAGCCCAAACGGGCAGGAGTGAAGGAACCAGACGTCATCCGACTTAAGCTTTTCCCATAAGGCACGTTATGTACGGCAAACCTTTGTTGTCTCGCAAGCCGCCAGAACGGCAAAAACTCTGTGCTTGTGACATAACGCCATGATATCGTTCACTGCAGGTGAACAGGATATGCCTTTTCCTGTGCTGTGAATGATTTCATTACGCCATAGCACAGACATGCACGTACAGAATAATAATGGAAGTAAAACGAGAACAAAGCAACAAACGCGAAGAAAGATTCGTAAGCCTTATGTTGGAAAGAGGGGTAACCTGGCACAGCAGACGACAGCTGATCTGAAACCAGATGACTGGTATCGACAACAATGGACCGCAGGAATACAGTATAATAATTTGTACTCGCTGCTATGTAATTATTTGTCGCCGTCCTGAGCTATCGACAAAAGAGGTTTTCTGATCGTTTGCTACTTCATTCATCTCCTTCCTACTGTGAATCGTCATCGCTCGTTTCTTTTTGCATATCCCAGCTTGCACCAACGATCCAAGATCAACTTGCCCGTCCATAATGGCTGCCATTTTGCCATAGCCGAAATACGGCGGCTATAAGGGGGAGGTGACTCGAAGGCAGCCAAGGGCCGAACAAAAGCGATGCGTCGGTTCGTGCCTGGCGGATGGTGGCGCTGCTTTCCGTAGTTCCTATACGGCTGGTCAACCTACTGGGTCCAAAATGCAAGGCACAACTGATTCGAGCAATCAAAAAAGTGATAAAAACTAAGCAAATACCTGAAAATTGGCGTAAGAGCAGGATGAAGATGATATATAAAGCTAAAGGAGACAGGGCTGATGCCTATTCGTACAGGCCTGTTACAGTTACCTCAGTTGCATACAGGCTCGCAATGCAAGGTGTAAAAGCGGAACTACAGGCGTGGATAGAGGGGAACGGCATACTGGGAGAACTACAAAATGGTTTCAGACGAGACAGACGCTTAGAGGACAATTTATTTGTCCTGACCCATTTCTTAGAGGTGTCAATGGCTCAGGAGCGACCACTATGGATAGCATTTCTCGATATAAAGGGAGCCTACGACAACGTAGATAGAGAACTTCTATAGAGCATACTTGAGCGGGAGGGATTAGGCCAGGACTTTATACAGCTGTTGCAGGGAATTTACAATGCGAGCGAGCTGCAAATTACCTGGGAGGACCAAAAGTGCACGGAACCGGTAGTCACAAATAGAGGTGTAAAGCAGGATTGTCCTCTGTCGCCATTGCTGTTCATGCTGCACATGGCTAGACTAGAAAGAAAGCTTGAAGGCAGTAAAATAGGTTTCAATCTATGTTACAGCCGCAAAGGACAGGAAGTGGAACAACATATCCCGGGATTGATATATGCAGATGACATAGTGCTACTACCAGATAAAACAGTGTCTGCAACAGCTCACGTATATCTGCGGGGAAGAAGCCACTGAACGGGGGTTAGAGTTTAGCACACCAAAGTCGGGAGTTCTAGTTTTTAATGACAACGCCCTTAAAGAATCGGTATTCGTTCAAAAAGCAGCAATGCCGTGGGTAACGGAATACAAATATCTGGGCATATGGTTAAACGGAGGTCAGGGGTATCTAAAAACTCATAAGGAGCATTTAAGAATGAAAGGCAGAAGAAGCGCCTCTATCATGAAGCACAGAGCACTGAGGGGATATAACAGTTATGAAGTAGTGAGAGTAATCTGGAAGCGAGTAATGGTACCAGCACTCACCTTTTCGAACGCAGTAGTGTGTGTCAAATCAGAGATTCAATCAGGGCTATAGAGAGAGAGAAGGCTCTTTATTGAAAAAGCAGAGTTTTGCCGGCGTTTGCGATCGCCTACATGCTTCTCTGCTAGAGGTCGGGGATGTAGGGAGAACAGGCCCTAGAGAGAGGTAGGCAGAAAAAAAAACGAAAGCAAACAAAAAACTCTGGCGTGGCTTGGCGGACTACTTTTTAGATTGTGTCACAGAATTTGTCACATAATTTACAATTTTGAAATTTGGCCAATGTCCTCCAAATATGAAAACAAACTTTTTAAGGCCTGACGCTGCTTCGAGGGGCAAGTTCATGGTCCTAAGATGGTCTTCAAAGTTACCGGCCGTTGATCTAGGCGTTCAATATCTTCAAAAAACGGGATCTTGGTAAATCAGAGGGCCGTATCTCGATTGGCATTAGGAGCACACAGTAAAACAACAAATGAGGCAGTGTAGGGAGACATGGGATGGGCATCCTTCGAAGTGAGAGAAGCACAGAACAAAATATGTTTTGAAGAACGACTTAGAAATATGAATGATCAGAGATTGGCGGCCAAAGTGTTACGGTATATTTACATGAAAAGCGTGGACACACAATAGAGGAAAAGAACCAGAAGGCTCAGGACAAAGTATATGAAATCTGGAAGTGCAGGCGAAACGACTGAGGCAATCAAAAATGAAGTGAAACAAACAGAGACAACGACCTGGAAAAAGAGGATGGATGCGAAGAAGTACTTAGATATCTACAGGATCGGTAAGCAGGAGATCGCAAGGGAAAAATTATTCGATAATACCAAAGGGAGTGCATTGCTTTTCGAAGCCTGAGCGGGCTGTTTGCGGGCAAAAACGCTTATCCGCGAGCTGGTACAGGAAGAACTAGGCGCAGGCTGAGGAAGTGAGCCAGAAACCATGCGACATATTGTAACGGAGTGCAAAAGTATCCGTCCAGCCCTTAGTGATGGAGCCATCCAGCTTCCGGAAGCCCTTGGCTTTAAGGTTAGTGGAAAAGTGAACTGGACAGCAGTAGAGGTTAGTAAAAGAAGGTTAGAATGTTGGTGGGAAAAGAGTAGAGAACAGTCTGGGAAGACATGCGAAAAAAGAAGTCAGACTAGCACAAAAATTTCGTAAAAGTATTTTCGTTTTATTTTGACATTATTTTTTATTTATTTTGTTTGGATTTTTTTGGCGAGGTGATTGTACAGTGGCGTTGCGACTAAGGCCGCTGTGCAACGCCAAACTGTTACTAACGGGAAGCCACTAAGCATCATCATCATCATCGATGCTCGCCTGGCCGCCCGCTCTACGACTCGGCGCGCGGCGGAAGCGCAAACCAGCAAAGTTCGCCGCACGCGCAAGTGTAATTTTACTAACCACGCGAGTGGCTTGAAGTGGCATATACTTTGCAAGTCTTACTGAGCATTTCGAAGCGTTCTGTTCCGAAACGCATAACATATGCAATCCCGAACGTCACGCATCTTTCGCTCCCGACTTCCATGTTGTACTCCACGCTTGCCATTCTGTACAGGACGTTATTTTAGACAAAATACAGAGAGACCATATCCGTTTGCATAAACACACAAAGAACGGAAACCACCATTTCGTTAACCCGTATGTATAGGGAGTATTCAAAGCGAGCAGCACGCTTTGTCACAGAAAATTATGATTTCT
The DNA here is from genome assembly GCF_048455015.1 of Haemaphysalis longicornis. Taxonomy (NCBI): domain Eukaryota; kingdom Metazoa; phylum Arthropoda; class Arachnida; order Ixodida; family Ixodidae; genus Haemaphysalis; species Haemaphysalis longicornis. The sequence continues at coordinate 223,218,650 of NW_027526335.1, forward strand.
CTGTCAGAAGCTCCAGTATTGTTGACGGAGTGGGATTGAAAACTTTGGCAGCACGTAGGAAAGTATCGAGGTTAAAATTAACATTCTAAGTGGTAAGACAGAAATTAACAAAAACATTTATATAAAAGCACCTCATTACATCACTACTCGACGAGATAACCAAAGAAAAATTAGACCGTATCAGTGCAGCATTGATGTATTTAAATACTCATTTTTTCCTAAAACGACTGAAGATTGGAATGCTCTACCCAGTGAAGTAGTTGCCTCATCTGATTTTCACACTGCCATCGATGATTTTGTGGTGTAACATGTAACAGTTGTGTATTATGCTCCGCTATTGTATTTCTAAGTGATGTTGCCCTTTCGTGTATGGCTCTTTTCTGTGATTGCTTGATGCATCAAATCAAATCAAATCAAATCGTTTATTTCCCTTTCTTTTACAAAAGAAGGGCACAACCGCAAAAAGCCACTGTTACAAGCGGCTTGACGAGGCGGCTGCCCCGGTTTCCAGCAACAGCAGATATCACGACCGTATGCGATATTATTTCATTACACATCTTGTGGATTAAACGAGCAAAAAAAAAAACACACACACACGCACACACGCACACACACACGCACACACACGCACGCACACACACACACACACACACACACACACACACACACACACACACACACACACACACACACACACACACACACATACAAAAGATAAATAAAAAGGAGACATAATAATCAAATCAAATCACAGTCATGGCCATATACTTAGCGGAAGCGGGAGTGGTAATAAGTATACAATTGCAATAATATGGGTATAAGAAGAACTATATACAATAACTTTTTTTTAACAAGTGGAATGAATTTTTTTTGAACGAAGGCTGTATACATAAAACATCGGACAACAGTGATCAATTGGTATTTTATACAATTGCTAATTTCTCAAAAATGAGAAAAACTGACACACAAGGCTTTTTCAGGAAACAAAGAGTGTTTTTAGTTTTTTCGGGGAAAGGCGGTATATATCAATGGAAATGGTGTCGTATCGATTTAGCAACACCGGGAGGTTATACGTTAATGACTGGAGACTGTAACTGTTGCGGGGTGTCGGCGTGTACCATAAGCACGGAAAACGCGTTTGGTACGTCACAGCGTTTTTTGTTAGGTTAGATATGTCACTAAAGAATGAGTTGTGGCTTTTAACAGCTACAGGAAAGGAGTTTAGCAATCTGAAGTTGTAAAGACTTAGTACATTAACGACACTGAATTGAGTGAAAAGCTCTTTTGTGTGGTTGTGATAGGGGACATTCGCAATAATTCTTAAGGCCTTTTTCTGTAAGATCAATAACCTGGTCATATTTCTTTGTGTTGTGGTACCCCATACTAAATGGGAGTAGGAGAAGTGCGGCAAGATAAGGGAATTATACAACAAAAGTTTAATGCGTTCCAGAAGTGTATATCGATTTCTATTAATTACGCCAACAGTTCTGAACAATTTCCGATGCACTTCGTTGATATGTTGATCCCAGGTTAAGTTGCAATGGAAGTGGACTCCCAACACCTTCATAGTTGTTACCAATTAATTCTATGTTTGTGTATCGATAGTAGGTGTTAGTGGCGAAACATTTTTGTTTTTTTGCTTAAAAAGAATACCCTTTGTTTTGTCTGTATTTATTACTAGAGAATTTTGCCTGGCCCAGGTTGCAAGACGAGGAAGAATATTATTACTAGTTTCTTGTACATCCTCTGTTGTTGTACCAGTTATTAACAAGGTTGTGTCATCTGCATAGCTGACAAGCGAAGCTTTTGGGTGACACAAAGCGTTTGGAAGGTCGTTGACGTATATGCAGAAAGGAAGTGGTCCTAGAATGCTCCCCTGGGGAACACCTGAGCCGATGCGTTTAAGTTCGGACGAAAATTCTCCCAGACAGACATATTGTTTTCGATATTTCAAGTAGGAGGACATAAGGGTGTGAGCAACCCCCCGTACGCCATACGAGTGAAGTTTATCCAGCAATGTTTGTCGATTTAATCAATCAAAAGCCTTTGAAAAATCTATGTATATACCTCATGTCAGTTTGTTTTGCGAAAAGTTATGCAGGATTATTTCTTTGTGTTTCAGTAAAGCCGTTCCTGTGGAGCAGTGCTTGCGAAATCCATGTTGGAAACAATGTAGCGATAGGTTTTTACTAAGGAAATCGGATCACCTGGCGTGTATAAGCTTTTCAATTACTTTAGAGAATACCGGTAAGATAGATGTTGGACGATAGTTCTTAGGTAAATTTTTATCCCCACCTTTAAATATAAGGACCACCTTCGCCATCTGCATTTTTTCGGAAACAAGCCTGATGAAAAAAATCATGTTAAAAATATGGGTTAGACAAGGTGCAACGACGTCTGCAACGTGCTTCACCGGTTTAATTTGCATGTCGTCTACGTCACACGCGCTGCTGTTTTTCAAGTTCATAATTGTAGATATAACTTCCTGTTCAGTTCTAGGACATAAAAATATTGAGTTTGGGTTGGGTTGTAGCAGTGACGAATCTTGCAGTGACGATTCCGAGAACTGACCAACAAAGTGATCATTAAAGGAATTGGCCAAATCATTTCACCATTATGAAAAATGGTGTCAACGGCATTTTTGGTTGCGAACGGTTAAGAACAGTGTTAACTGCCTTCCATGTAAGGTCAGGCTGGTCAGCATTTTGGGAAAATACGGCATTATAATAAGCTGTCTTGGCATTTCTGATGATAGTAACGAGACTATTTCGTTTATGCTTGTACTCAGCACAGATTGATCTATCTCGTGTCTTAATAAATCTTGCATACAGTCGATTTTTTTGTTTAATTTGTTTGTAAATATCTTTGCTTATCCAAGGCTTTCGAATTTTATTGGTTTCCTTAACTGTTATTACCGGAAAGCATTCGTGGTAAACAGAAGAGAACGACTCGATAAATGATTCATAGGCGAGGTCGGCATCGCAACTTTCTTATAGATTGGTCCAGGGAGCGGAAATTATCATAGTTCTAAAGTTGAACATATTTTCATCTGAAACGCCTTGAAAAAACTGTGTTTTCTTTTGGTACGTTCAGATTGCTTATTTATTAGCCTGTAAACTGGTAGGTGGTCACTGATGTCGGCAGATATGACGTCCGCCTTTATAGATGATAATGCGTGATTGGTTATAAAGAAATCTAGCAGTGAAGATGACGTGTCTGCGATACGAATGTCAGATGTCAGGACAACCTCAAAAGCATTCGAGTTTATTATTGATAGCATGGTGTCTTTTTTGGGATCCGTTTCTAGCATATTTATGTTGAAATCGCCTCCGATAACGAGTCCAATTTTGTTTTCTGTTGCAAATGCTAGCATGCGTTCAAGAAATGCGTAGAAAGCAGTCGAGCACCCAGCTGGCGGTCTGTGGAAACCTACAAACATTTGCGAACCATGCAATACTGCGACCGTCTCGTAATCATCTGTGACGCATGTGAACTCAGCTTCAAGATAGCAGTTTAGGTCCCTTCTAACAAGAACTGATACGCCACCACCACGCCTAAGACGTCGTGTTAGAAAAAAATGAGAGTAGGCCGCTGGCGTATACATTTGGGATAACTGGTCGTACCATGTTTCGGTTAAAATGATCACTGAAAAACTGTAACGAAGACTGTTGAAAAAGGTATCTAATCCCTCTATGTTGGATTTTGCCGAACGACAGTTCAGTGTTATAAAAGAAAGACACGATTCATACGATTTTACGGCCTGGGAAAAACTACTTGGTAACACTACGATTTGTTGACCACTTCAAATGAGATATTTCATCAATTTAACAGCTGGTCCAACATCGCCTCAGATTTGACGTGTACCTTAAGTTGGCCGCTTTCCTTTCGTAAGATCTTACCATTCGTATACCAAGCAAACTGATAGCTGTTGTTCGACGCCCATTCTTTGGTGATCCACATAAGCTCACGATTTCGTTTTGCGAGGTTTTCAACAATTGAGGCATCGTGCTTCGCCTCCCTCAACTTCTTCCTTTCAGACAGCCACAAGTCGCGATCAGCTTGGTGGTTATACCGGACAATTATCCCAGGTACTTTTTCCTTTTGACCGGGAGGTGGTGGATTGCGCAGACATCGGTAGTCGTTAAGGCTGGAACATCGAGAATCGGGGCAAGGTCGTTGACTTTTAAAGCAAAGCTTTTTACGTCTACCCCCCAAGGGTTCTTTCGCGACCGTTGGTGTCACCAGAAATCTCCAGCGAACAAATAAAAGAATTTACTGGCACCGCCGGGAATCGAAATCGGAACTAATAGACTAACAAAGCGAGAGCCCGTTGTCTTACCGATTTAGCTACGAGCCCACGCGAAGACTGCGAAGACAGGTGGTGTACTCACCAAGCACATCTACGGGTTTACCCCCTGCGTTTTCGCTGAATGCCACGTGAAAGCGTCACGCGACCACTCACGCCCGTCTAGCGGCCCTGTGCGCACCTTGGTCATGTGCTAAGAGTTCCAAAAATTAAAGGAAGCTCACACCAATGCATGGCATCTCACTTCTAGTACGCCAATGTGCTAAAGCCTGTGGCCTCCAGTGTTCACGTAAACAATCACAGCTCCTTGTCGTCCGCCCTCACACCAAACCAAGGAATACATTCAAATACTCCTTGATGGCCAGGCCATCACTCCAAGCCCCAGCATATAGATCCTGGGCTCACATCTCGAGGCTAACACCAAGAGTGACGTCTGCTTGCAGCGCCTCAAAAACAGCATTAATCAAATCATTCACATGATCAGGCGAGTTGCCACCAAGAGGCGAGGCCTAAAGGAATCCGGTACCTTTCAATTAAATGAAGCTTTTGTCCTCTCGAGAGTTACTTACGTCAACCCCCATCTATTCTTCTCGACAAGGATGACATAGAGATGCTTTATATAATGATTACAAAGGCGGTCGAGCAGGCCATTGGTCTTCTCAGAAGTGCGTCCACACAGAGGCTGCTTAGCACGGGGCTCAACAACACGGTGATAGAAGGTTCTATCATCTAACAACACGGTGATAGATGATAGAAGAGCTGACAGAAGGCTATCTTTCTAACCAGAAGGCCCGACTCAGAACTGCGATTGGTAACCGCATGCTTCACCAGAGTGGCTGGGCAGCCCAGAATGTCACTCCGCTTGACGTACTCCCAGACTCTTGGCGACTAAAACTAAAGATGCTCCCTTTGCTTAGAAATATGAACCCCTCACATGACGAGGGTCACCGAAAAGCACGGGCTCAAGCGCTAAAATTACCCTCGGTGGGGATCATGCAGTTATCCACACAGACGCCTCCAAACATCGAGGGCAGCAATACGCCATTATCGTGGCTACCTCCAGAACCAACCTCCTTGCGTGTACCTCGCTTAGGACCCAAGAAATGACGGCAACAGAAGAGGCAGTCATCACCTTGGCTCTCGCTCAACCAGGGGTTCGGAGGGTAGTCATGGATTCCCAGCAAGCCTAATGGAATAACCAGTAGGGTTGGGTGTCCTGACCTACACTGCGCGTGCTAAAAAAACAGTCCCCAAACGGTTCCATTCAGCTCATCTGGACACCCCCTCACGATTCAATGGAGGGCAACAAATACGCCCACCCAACAAGCCTGCGCTTTTACCTTTTACCTCCCGTGCTATGGAGCTGCACGAGGACAGTCACCAGCTTGTCACGTTCAGGGAGATAACCCAGCATTATGGCCTTCTGAGACAGACCGTACTTTCGCCTTACCCTGACCTTTCCAGAGAACAACAAACTAACCTACGGTTCATACAATCCGGGCTCCTTCCCACAGCCTACGCGTCTTCACTTAATGTATCCGAATCGCTACGACGCTGAATGTAAATTTTGCTCAGAAGAAGGAACACCCCGCCCCGTAATCGGGGTGTGCGACTTTAGCCCTGAGCGCCCTCCTCTCTTTCCGTCAACTGCCCAACAAGAGCAATGGGAGATGCTGCTGTCCAGACCCTGTCTACCTACCCAGGTTCAGCGGGTGGACAAAACACAGGCCGCGCGGACTGCATATGGGCCCTACAGAAGAAGGAATCACTCCTCAGGGTTGCACTGTGGGCCGTTCAGAAATCTGAACAGAAGTTGTTGTTGTTGTTGCGCCTTTAGGTATGGCACATACCCAATCAGGGGATCGGCCAATCAACAGAGTGTGGTTAAAATGAATGGAATTCTTTTCTTATCACGCGACGTTTAGGAAAGATATTTTACACCGGTTTGAAAAATTTTTGAGAAAAAAGGAAAAAAAAAATCCTGAAATATCAAAGCGAGGGTGACCAATCGCAATCATAAAGAGAATCGTTTTGAATTTTCAATGTAGCGCAGGAGGGCAGAACATACATCTCGGCGGCAGAACCCCGTTTCGGATGCCCCGAACGATAGAATAGCCGGCACTGTTAGGGATATCCCCAAACTGTTAAGCGGCACCTCCAGGGACTGACGTCTGAGTCGGGAAAAACGTCGGCATGTCAAAAGGTAGTGATCGACAGACTCGTCTTCGTTGCAATAGCTGCACAGAGCTGTTGGCGCCAGACGAGACCTGTGCAAATACCTATTTAACTTGGGTACTCGACAACGTAAGGCTGTAATAATCACCTCTAAGTTGCGTGAAGGGCACCATTCAGGTTTCCATGAAAATTTAAGATGATTAAAATCCCTTAATGATAATAAAACCGATTCTTGCTGTACTTGGAGTTTCAGCATCCTACGGTACCTAGCTGCTGTTATTAAAGGTGTCGGCTCTACGACGTCTACTACAGGCCCAGAAAGTGCTACCCTTGCTAGAGAGTCGGCAGTCTCGTTGAATGTGATCCCTGCATGACCAGGAACCCAAAGAAGGTGAATTTCAGTGAAGTGAGGTGGCAGGAGTGACCGAAACGTCCGCAGAAGGGGAGTGTCTTTAGGGGAAGAAAGGGCTAGGCATATAGAAAAAGAATCGGAAATTATCATTGGAGATGTAATTGACACATCCAGCTTTCGTAGCGCCAGGACAATTGCCAGGAATTCCGCAAAGAATATGGGGATAAAATCACGCAGACGAACCGAAAAGGTCCAGTTAAGGGAAAGGGAAAATATTCCGATACCGGATTTTTCTTCTCGCTGAGAGGCATCTGTATAAATTATAGCACCTGGCTGCATAGAGGCCAAATAATCTTCGAGAAGGCGATTGAGTAGCCGGGCTGGTAAAAGTTTAGCATTTTCGGGGAAAATGTTCCGGAAATTGATAGAAAGAGGTGAACTCCTGTCAGTATATGGAATAATCTGATTTATTGCTACACCCAATGGAGAAAGGAAGCTCTGTATCAAAGTGCTTTGTGAACATAAGGACCTGGGCCATTGGTGCACCATAAACGCACTTGGTTCTGCAATAAAGATAAACTGCTCCCTGTTCACCTCAGAGCTATAAGCTCTCAGAAAAGTTTCAACCGTCAGAATCCGGAACCCATTAAGCAGAGGTGGAACGCGCGCTTCCAAGTAAACTACTGCATTTGCTGCATTCTTAGGCAACCCTAAACAGCAGCGAAGAGCCTGGCGCTCCAGAATAACCAGACGATGAAGCTTATACGCGGCGCACCCAGAGAATAACACGCACCCAAACTCTAAAATGGGGCGAACGTACATTCTATATATCATAAGAAGGGTCTCTCTGCGCATGCCCTTCTTTCTATGACTGAGACTTCTCAACATCCCAACAGCACGTGCGCCTTTGGCCTCAATGAGGGCTATATGTGGGGTCCAGTCAAGTTCACTGGTGTAAATAATCCCGAGGTACTTTAAAGAAGGAACCTGAGGAATTATGCACTGTCGGTAACTGAGAGTAATGTTAACAGGACCTGAGATTGGAAAAACTAATAAGGAACATTTGTTCACATTCATAGAGAGACAAATATGTCCAACCAGGAGGCAATAATATTCAGATAAGACTGCAATAATTTGTAAAGAGATTGAATGTCAGGTGCTGATGCAAAAAACGCAATATCGTCGGCATATACATATGTAGAAACACCAGAAACCACCGGAATAGCGCTTACAAGGATGTTAAAAAGAACAGGCGAAAGGACCGCCCCTTGCGGTACGCCCCTAGACTGTGGCCGCTGTGAGGAGGTAACATTAAATTTTACACAACTGAACTGCCTGTCTCTCAGAAATTCACAAATCCAAGCTATGATATACCTTGGGAAGTTTAAGACTTCTAACCGGGACAACAACACAGGGTATTCGACGCTATCAAAAGCTTTTGCTACATCTAGGGTTACTAGGGCCGAAAACTGGTTAGTGCGACGGGCAAGTTTAATCCGGCTTTCAAGGTCCATATGCGCACTCCAAATCGAACACCCAGGGCGGAAACCAATTTGTCTTGGGCTAAAGATTCTAGAACTGGACATTTCTTTCTCCTCTTCCTCCTTCTCTGCCGCAAATCTCGTCGCCTCCGTCCGCGGCGCAGAGACGTAGAAGACAGATCGTCCAACACCGGGTTGGAGCTTACTTTAATTTTATAAAAATAGTTTCCACTCTTAACCAAACACCGTTCGTGCTTCATGCATTGATTTAACCTTAACAAGAATATCTCTTTGAAGTAATAAACGGTGTGGTTAAGTGCATTTCACTTCTCTCTGGTTTTGCTATTTGTAGAGCGATGTGAGTGAATTTAAGTGACGTCGCATGGGTAATCGTTATGCGTGCCGTTTACAGCTTTGCTTTCAACTACATTCACGGGGTGGATTGGCGCGATTTTTTGCAACAGGTTTTCATTTTGGGTTACGGCAATGCCGTGGAACTCGAGGTTCAGGCGCCTGCTACGCCATTCCAAGTCATTGAGTTCGTTCTGCATTTTCCACTGGTTTTCGATAACGTTTCCTTTTTCTATTTTTTCAACTCGTTTTCGAAGCGATGCTATGTCACGTTCTTGGTGGTTTAGTTTTTCCATTACATCATCAAACTTTTTTGACAATGTGCTCTATGTGCTCAATGGAACGTTCTACTTCGAGAACGGTTCCCTTCAGGGGCATTAGCTGCTTTCTCGTTTATCAACGCTAGCGTGAGGGCTATGAAATCGTTGTCGTAGTGCTGGTCTGTTTTCTTGTTTTCGGATTGCTGTTCACGGCATGACGCGCACTTCCAACTGTCCCGAATGGATTCAATTCGAGACCGTGATAGTCTATCTGATACATCACAGCATTGTCCCGCGTGAAAAACACTCTCGCACTCGGTGCATGAAATAGAGATCTCAGTTTGCGCGAACGGCTTGTTACAAGCAGAGCACTCAGATGACATTGCAATACACAGTCGTGTGGCAGCAGCGGCGGATATCAAAAAAAAAAAAACTTGGAAACTAGGAAAGCATAGAATTTATACAATGGTAAAGATGCCCAGCAATCAACCTGCAATACGGTAAACGGTTTCTCAGTGATGCATTCGGCGTGATGCCGCTGCTGCCAGTGAAGGGGCTGCCGGTCGCGTTGGTCCTTATCCAGGTTCTGTTGGTACCAGGAGGCGCAGCGCTCGCCGATCGTGGCACGTGTCGCTTCCCTTCCGATGACGTGGCGACGACTATCCCCGGGCCATCCCGAGAAGCATAGCAGCAACCAACCTGCAATACGGTGATCGTTTTCTCAGTGATGCATTCCGCGTGATGCCGCTGCTGCCAGTGAAAATCAAGACTGTAATCCCCCTAAAATAATGCCATATCGACGCTGTAGGTATATGTAATAAATAAATAAAATAAAAATAGCAAGCGAGAACACCCACCGGATGCTCTCCCGCAATGGGTGATGGGAACGACCACCTCCATTCCGCCATTGCTTAGGAGCAAGGCGTGACTGGTATGCGTTGGCCAGCGTTCGGAATTTGTTGCTGCACGACTTGTATGTGCAAATATCTACCGTTTGTAACCATGGTTTATTGTGCTGTGTATGGGTGCACCAACACTACAAGCAAAAAGCAGGGAGCACGTGAAAACACGAATCTTGTGAGTTTTTTCTCGGCGCCAAACGTTGCTTACCGGCAATGCGACCGGACGAGGGAGATCTCGACGAAGCGCCAAGCGGAGTGGTTTCGTCGCCGCAACCGTGCTGACGTGAATAAAGAAGCGACGCACTACAAAGTTTGTGGGGAGTACTCCGTCTCAGGTAAGCTTCTTTTTTCTTAAGAGTTTGCGCGTATTGCACGTAGCCTGAGCGCAAACACGGCAGTGTGAGCGAGTGTCGCAAGTGGTCTGATCTTGACGTGCAATTTCGAAAGCTAATGATCATTAAATTAAGGCAGCGATTGTGGTACTAGCATGCCGCGTGAATTAACGTCATTTCTGTCGTTTTACAATCGAAGTGGAGGCGATACTGTAGGCTTCGTTCGCACTGCAGGAGATTCGGGCTTCATCAACTGCTAACATTGTTGTGATGACGGTTATGGAGATTTCGCGGGTAGCGAAGAATGTTGTTTAAAGACAGAGGTGAATGCGGACGCTTATTGTGATCCCACGACAGATTAGTGTGTTTGTTGTTTCTAAAACAGATTTTATGTTGTACAGGAAAACCGTCGTATCTTATGGTCGAAACTAACCGAGACTTGGCCCCAAGCGTCCGCCTAGGCTACAGTACCGATCAAACAAGTATTTTCAAGGGAAGGTACGTACTTTCTTGTGCTGAGCGCAGATCATCAGTGCAACAGTGTGTGCTGTTCGCAAAAAGTACTGAGGTTACGACGCCAGTGGGCAACGGCTACAGCCTACAGGGACATTAACGTAGCTTCTGTTAATCAATATGCATTGCATTAAGCGGCGACTAATGTGACGCCTTGTTCAGGTTGAATTCAGTGTATGCTCTTGTGATGGTTTCATAACTCATGCACCTCTTGTGCTCATTGCTAGTTTTGTACATTGCAATGTGTCACTATTTACAAATGCGTTTTTGTTCCACTTGCACTTCACACTTTTTTCAGACAACAGCGGCGGTCTAAAAGGGCGGAGAAAAAGATCCTGAGCAATGCTGCTTCAGGTCACCAAGTTGTGAGCCTTGCCATAAAGCAGGGTGCACAAAATAGGATGCGCAAATCAACTGATTGCTGCGATGCATGTAAGTTTGTTGGAAGTAAACAGCATTGAGTAATGTTACGACTGCTTTTTTCAATGTCCATTTGGAGGCATGTCAACATCAGAAACTGGATGCAAAGCAAAGTCCACTGAGGAAACTTGCTACTCAGGTGTGTGTGTGTGTGTGTGTGTGTGTGTGCGCGTGTGTGCGTGCATGCGTGCGTGCGTGCGTGCGTGCGTGTGTGTGTGTGTTTATTTACAGGTTTATTTACAGAATGGTTTATTTACAGGTGTGCCAACATCAGCAACCAGACTCCTCGCAGAGGCTTCTGCAGACACCTGCAATTCAGGTGTGTCTCATTATAGTGCAATGTAGTCCATGGATGGAATGAAAGCCATCGCATTAATGGAAGACCGCATGTACATAACCCTTCTTTTTATTTATGTGCCCTACAAATAATTGACATGAACAAATGAGAAGTTTGGCAGAACTGCAGAATGACGCAGAAGTCGCAGACACTGGGCTGGTTAGACAGTTGCCAATGAGAGATGCTGCTGTTAACACGGTTATGTGTAAGTGTAACTACATTCACTGCGATACTTATAGAGCATAATTCTTGCCACATTGCACTTGGTGAGTGGGGAAGGGAATTCCAAGCATTGCTTTTCATTTAAAACTCTCAAAACATTGAACCTCAGCCTGTAGTAGTCCGTGTGGTGGATGCTGCAGTAAACACTGTTTAATGTTAGTATTAAGGTATACAACCTTGTAGAAAATGAGCAGCAACAACATGATTTTATTTTGACTTCAGGTCAGCAGCACGCTGGAACCCAGAGAAAATCAGCCATTATTTTGACTGCCTAGAAAATGACAACAAAGCCCTGCGCTCGCAACTGCAGGAAGCGAAACAGCGGGTGGAAAAACATGAAGTCACCAGAGCAGCATTTGAGCATGACGACAGTCGTGTGAAATTTTACACAGGTCTCCTCAGCTTCGCGATGCTGCTTGCAGTTTTTCAGCTACTTGAGGGCAGTGTTCAGCACTGCTGAATGTCCTAACCAAGTTTCAAGAACTCCTGCTCACGCTTATAATGCTGAGGCTTGGTGTGCCTTTGCAAGACCTGGCATACAGATTTAATATAAGTATCGTATTCCGCAGCATTGAAAAAGAAATACAGCTTTTTGCAGGCACAAGAAACGTAATTGCATGGTTTTTATGTACCCCCTTCCCATACTTCTAGCTACACCTACACTAGTTGTGGAGCGCTGGCTGGATGTGATGCACGTACGGCTAAGACGACTTGTCCAGTGGTCCGATCCTCAAGACACAGCCGCTCGATGGAAAGTAGGTAGATTCCATCGAGCGGCCGTGGTCAAAAGCTCAGAGAGTCGAAGCCCCTTGTCTTCAGACGAGCATTTGGGGCCACTGTTGCTGTGATCATTGATTGTTTTGAAGTTTTCGTTGAAAGGCCATCATCCGCATCGGCAAGGGTGCAGACATGGTCTCGATATAAACACCACAACACTATGAAGTACTTCGTTGGCATTGCTCCCCAGGGATCAATAACGTTTATGTCAACGGGCTGGGGTAGCAGGAGAAGTGACAAGTACCTTACTGAATCTTGTGGAATATTGGAAAACCTTCTGCCTGGCGATACCATTCTGGCAGACAGAGGATTTACTATTAGCGATGCAGTAGGAGTTCACTGTGCACGGCTCGTGATGGCAGCTTTTACCAGGGGCAAGCGGCAGTTGTCAGCATGGGAAGTTGAAAAACTTCGGTTAACGTTACAGATCTCCAGGTGGTCAAAATTAATCCCGAGCCCACTACTATGCCAGGCCTCACAGCTTAGGTGTAGCTTCAGAACGTAAAACCCCCAAGATGTGGGAAAAATCAAATGGTATGACAGTTTAGATTTGCTCCAATCACAGCTTTGAATAAGCACATCCAAAAAGCTTAACACTTGTGCATTCACATGCTTGTAACGACGATGCTTACCTCTGGCCCTTCTGTGGTTTGCAATTCTTGCAAAACCATGCTCTAGGCTTTGGTGCTCGTTTGAGGTTAGCACACGCAAAGTGAAACCACTTTCCTTGGCAGTTTCTTCCACTGCACTCAACCATATCTCCAAACTCACCGCAACTACAATAGGAATACTGCGCTTTTAGCTCTCCGTCAACGTCGCTGCCACTCTCCTCTTGTGGACGTGACGTCCAGTGCCCAAATAATTGTGGGAGGAGGACACTTTCGAAAAACTTCTTACTCCACAGTCTCTGAGCAAAAACTAGGATCTACGGAATTGCGCTCGAGATGAAAATCCTACGGCGCCCACAGCAAAAAGTCGCAGTAATTGCGTTGGCATGCGAAGAGCTGAACTTGCACCTGACACAAATATGCATGTCTTCTTTTTAATCTTAGAATGCCATCAGGGCACTGTTCTAGGCAGATGTTCTTTCTGTGATGCCTCCTCTATAGACTGTGCCTTGAAGGGCACTTCACCTCTACAATCCCGTCACTGCAATAAGCACACGACACCAGATCATCCTGGCTTGCTGCTAGAAAAGGATGGGTGGAAGAAACATGCAGCCCAGATTTTTCGGACCGGAAGTCAACGTGCTTTTTGGAGGCTTCAGCAATATATGCTTCCGTTGCGACTTTTTCCGTAATGACCCCATTCAGTTGCAGGACAAGGAAAAGGGTGTTCGTCGGGGTAGCACATGCGCTTCACAAAGCTGAGTGATGGGCAAGGCAGTGGCGTGTAGCATGCTGAATGCGCTGTTGAGGCAGTAACTCTACCTGCCCGAAAGGCAAACCACAACGGTGTCTCGGACTGGTGCTTCGTGTTTCTCTCAATCTCCTCGCAAACCTGCATCCAAGAAAGATTTAGACAATTAAATGTATTCAAGTGAAGGAAAATGGAGTTGCATTCGCACTCGTTTTCTCTTGAAATAGGCGCTGTACTGTACGTTTTCCTCAGTCTTGAATGCCTTTGCAAACATTTCACATTCTGCCATCATGTTGCTTGGGGGTCTATTTCGCGTTAAGCTGGTGAGGGGAGCTATTGAGTGCTTCACTTCTAATGGGATGAAGTCTTGCGAGTAGCCCTTTGTTATAGAAAGAGCGGATGGCTCCACATTCGTTTTCTTAATCTTTTCCAGAAAGCTGGCACATTCCTGTTGTGTGGGCTTTGCAATCTGAGTTGCCTTTTTCTTTTTTGCTGCTCGCTGCTCAGGGTCGTCCAGTTTCCTTTTCTTGGCTTGGGCAGAGGAGAAGTCCATTGCAGAGATCTGCTCTGATGGGACATCCGTCGCCTAAGGTGGCAACCAGGCGTTGTCCCTGTCAGTGCACGTTTCACTGTCCCTGAGCTCCGCAGCTGCCTTTAAAAAAACCGCACTGCGGCTATGTGGGAGCAGGCTTCTCCTAGGCCTGCCATTCACGTACAGTGGGCAGCCTTCACCATGCCGTCTTTCTCCACCAGCAGCCACGGCTCCAATGGCTTGCTGACAGGGCTTGCGAGTGGTTCACCTGTAAAAAGCAAGCAAATGAAGTGAGTTGTGACAGGCAGGGGTAGAAGCAATCAAGCTTTTTATCTGCCGAAGTTTCCAGGAGTATTCGCGGCGTCAGTAGGGCCGGATTGTCGGGTTGCATTGGTCAAAAGCTCTACATTTCGCTACAGTCACGCACAGTCTCGGCCACACAGTGTAGCCACCGATCAAGGCGGTTCGTGCAACCCTGAGGTAACCACGCTGGAATCAATTGTCACACAGAACTTCGGAATCAGCGCAGTGGGGACGACAGTTCAGAGTAAGCACCCACTGCAATCAGTCGCCACAATCTCCAGCCAAGGCTCAGCGCAGTCGCAATAATATCTAGATACTACTCAAGAAGAAAAACTGAAATAAACGTACTCAAAACTCTGCAATCGATCGTCACGATCGCTAACGAAAGCTGGACGTTGGCACGGAGCTCCCAGAGTGCATTTTATCAACTCAACAGCTAACGTAAACGATTCCATAACATCGACGCAGGACTACACTGACGGCGTTGAATTTAGCACATCTGGAATGCGAAGCCTTCATCACGAAACAAAAATCTTACCTTTCCGTGCACGATAACGTCGTCGCCGAATTCCGAAATCCGAAGCCGCTCGTCAGGTAATTGTGTACCTCCGTGGACTTGTGCGCCTTCAACTGTTCGCGGGTGACGAAACTTGTCGCGTGCACCAGATAGTCCTTCACGTCACAGCCTTGTACCTTCGGGATTATACATTCTTCAAACTTTAGGTCGTCGTCCGTCAGTAGGTACGGGTCTAAGCCACCGCACAGTGGCACTTTGTGTTAGTAGCGTTTTTTCGCCGCTGCGTCCAGTTCTAGCGCATATGCGCTCAAGCAAGGGGCAGTCACAACACTTATAGTCAAAGAAATAGGGTACATATGGATAAATACGGTATAAAAAGGCAAACACGATATAGAGGGTGAACGCGAACAAGTATAAACAAGGCAAGCGCCGGTCGGAGTACTCCGCAGATATGGCGCCGGAAAGCGTTCGGTCGCGTGCCCATGGTTGCCAGCCCTGATAAGCACTTTCTGGCTGAACTCTGACGTCATGTGAATACCCCCTATACTAACGACTACACGTAAACAGAAATTCAAAGGGCCTTCATCTGCGACTGCAGCCTTTCACTTCAACTAGCAGAAGGAACAAATGGTTCAGTTTTGACGTACAGAATCTCTTTCCTGTACATATTTAGACTGCCAACTATTTAGTGAAAGAAAATAAAATATGGATTAAGTCTGCAACTAGGAGAAATAACAGTAAAGGCACTTTACTCCCTTTTAAAAATGCAGAAATATCAAGGCTGAACTGTGAAATCAATGAAAAAAATTTGGCATTTGAGTACTTAAATTGAGTAATTTGGCATTTGAGTAATTGAATTGCTACGTCTTCAACTACGGTGATCAGTTTTTGAAGTTTGCACAAACACGGGAGAAGAGTGAAAAAGTACGTCAGTATATAGCACTTCCTCCTGAGAAGGAGGAAAAGAAACTAATTCTCTCTGCAAATACAGCACTCCTAATTTTAGCACCGCAAGTCTTTCCTCACCACAGGTCTTTTCTCACCACAGCAGCAAACGCACCCTTTTCGCCAAATCCTTTGCACGGAATTAGGTAGGAGCCCGCTTCCGCAAGCAGGTCTTGCGCCATTGCACTGTTAGTGCTCTCTACGGCACGTTATTCACTAGTGTGGCTTGAAAGAAAACTTTCACTTTAACACTGCACTAGATTGCAGTGACGGTATGGGACTCGATCGTGGAAAGGGTTCCACCCCGTCTGACGCCTGCGCGCGTCACCTGAAATGGGCTCAATAAAAGTTGTTTCTCTCTTGATTGCAGTGAAGAAAACGACTTTTTCAAACACAAGGTTCTGGTGATCCATGGTACGAACTGCAAATGCTGCAACATCGTCAGCCTCAGTGCTCCGCCAAATCTCGTGCTTCGCCAAAGAGGCGCTCTGCGGTTCACATTTTGCGATATCAGGCACGATTGGCGAGTTATTGGGAGCGCTTTCGTCTCCATAGGCGTCGGTAGCGTCGTTGTGCAAATAGGCGACGACGCTACCACGGTAGCGTCGTGGCCGTGGTAGGTAGGCCGCCCATAAGCGTCCTGTACGCCATTTTCTGGGCTGGTTTCTCTGATAAATACTCATAGACGTTGGAATAAATAGTGGGGATCGCATCACTGGTAATGTTGGGGCGGTAACGAGAATTTTTTACGCAAAGCAGTGCGTCGGCGACGCTTTCCGTTTTACGCCAGAGCTCACTGAGCTCCGCAATGGGCTCTGGATTATTGCTTTCAGTACTGATAGAAATTTAGTTTTCAAAAAGCGACAAACCCAGCCTACAAGACACAAAGAGGCACGTGTGCGACGTAACAAACAAACGACGGAGCGTAAAGCGCATTTCAAACGAAGTGAACGCACCTGGTCATACGCCAACCCCACTCGTTACCCGCGCTTCGCTTTCAACCGGCGTCGAAGATCTGTCCGGAGCGCCAACCCGGTCACCACGGCCGTCCTATTTTGGCACTCTCAGCAACGTACTCGCGACCAAGCTTGCTTTCGTCAATGGCGCTGCAGGCAGACTCTAAGTTTAGGACGGAGATCAGAGGTTCCAGGCGTACATTTCACTTCAAATTATCGTGTAAAAGTTATTCAATGTGAAAATGCAGACGGTCCCACAACTATATAGCGGTACAGGGCATGCAATGTAACTTTAGGTTGCTCCGGACATTCATTTAATAGTAAGAGCCTAAATGTCCAACGAGACGAAAGATCCACCGAGACGGAAGGTCCAATCGAGCCTGAATTTCCAACGACACGAAAGGTCCAATCGAGCCTGAATGTCCAACGAGACAAAAGATTCATCGAGTCTCAAGGTCCAATCGAGCCTGGATGTCGAACGAGATGAAAGGTCCACCGGGATGGAATATTCTCTGTTCGACCTTTCGTCTCGTTGGATCTTTCGTCTCGTCGGACCTTTAGACGCTGATTCCGCCAGAAATACCCGCTGCAGTCCACCCCTAACTTTAAACGGAAGAACGCTTGTGTCGGCTCGTTCTACTAACACCCTTCCGTGTCGCTAATAACTTCACCGCATATACCCTGACCATCACCCGACACACCTGTGCCTTCTCTAGAGATGACGACACCATTTGCCACACTGTGTGCGCGTGCCCCGAAAACCCCTGTATTAATCAATGGCAGGCGGCGTTGGGCCCCCGTCTATTCCCTCTTACAGAATGGGCAGCTGGAGTCAACTGGGCTGCGTCTGGTGGTCACCACGCACGCTAAATTGTACACTGCGAATGAAGTTTATTCCTCCTCTCCGCCTCCACAACTCAAGAGCACACCTTGACGATACTTAAAGGCACCCTGCAACACTTTTTTCAACATTTTTTGAAATCTTAAGTTCTTGTAGAACGTAGTCAACCAACACACCCAGCACTTAGATTAGGGTGTCGCAAAGTACCTCAGCCAGAATTTCTGCTCTATGCCCACCTTTGAAACTCGCTCGAAATATTTTTATCTCTTTCCCGGTCTTGACGTTCTTCGACCGCTCGAAATACGACATTATACCCATGTAGCAGCTGTTTCCCGATTTTCCCTCAGTTGCAGCAATTAACGCTTGCCGATAGCAACTTCAAAAATAAAGCCACAAAAACAAAGCAGAAACGGAAGGCGTATCTGGTGCGACGAGCAAATCACGCAGTGCCGCTCCGTGCTGGCGATGACTATAGCTTTCGCAGTGCTTTCAGACGTGAAGAGTGAAAGCATTTATCGAAACTGTTGCAGGGTCCCTTTAAAGGGCACCTGCAGCACGGTTCTAGCCTGGGCTGACCCGGTCGCTTTAATGATATGCAACTAGCAGACAGTGGAGACCCAAACTAGTAGACCCAAAGCTTTAGACTTGCCCCTCTGAATATTTGCCGTGCGATGATTATACATCAAGATGAAAAAAAACTCGGTATATGTTACAAATTTTTTTAATATTGACAATCATCATCATCAACCTACTCAGATCCCCTGCAAGACGAAGGCCTCTCCCATTCTCCCATTGACCTCAAACCACTGCTGTCCTGCACTGCTCGAGTCCACAGTCTACTGACGAACTTCGCATTTCATTCCCCCATCGGAATATTGGCCTTCTCATTCTTCTAGACCCATCCCTTGCCTCATTGTCGACCGGTTGTCGGCTCGTCTCAATGCATGACCGGCCCGAGTCCATTTCTCTTTCTTTATTTGAACTATGATATCTTCTACACTAGTTTGCTATCTGCTCCAGCTAGCTCGTTTCCTCTCCCTAAGTGTTACTCCTAACATTACTTGCTCCATGGCCCGTTGAGCCGACCTGTTTGCTTTCTAGTTGTTTAGTAAGGTTCCAAGTATCAGCTCTATATGTCATAACCGCCAGTATGCACTGGTTGTAGATTTTAGGGGGGATGCCCCTTAGGGGCTGGGACTGTTAGCGGCTCCTGTCGTCGTAATCGTCTTTCGTCTCATGTGGTCACGGTAATAAAACACTGGGAAACCCGCCCACGCCTCGCGTTGGAACGAAACGCGTACTAAAAACTACTGCCGGGATGCTCGTTTGCGGCTAAAGCGCTACGTAAGACATACTAAAAAAAACACCGGGACACTCGTTTACACCTGACTCTAGAGAGCTTCGTGCTTCAAAGACGTGCTTCAAATCTGCATACCTCCACCTCCGAATGGTTTCATATCCGTTGGCAAAAACGCCAAGGCGCCAAAAATACACTCATGCACTGCATTCTTCGCCCCTCTCCTGGTTTCACGTTAGTGGAGATGGCCCGGAATTTTTCTTTTGAGAGACAGAGGTAGCCTACTTTTCATTATTTGGGAGTGCTTGCCACTCGAGTGCTCCCCAGCCGATACCTATTCTGCACAGGATTTCTTTCTCAAGATTGGGGTCAGCACCAACCATCTGTCCGAGGCAGTTATATTCTGTTACTTCTAGCGTTTCGTTTCCTAAGCTGGAGAAGAAGTAAATCAGATGATGAGCGTGGTCGCAAGGAGGAGCTGGTTTCTTTACGTTGGCTCGCTCAGTTGGAGGAGTTGTTTCCACGCTTCCATTCGTTGCCATTTGTGGGTTAAAGGACGAGGTAAAGGAAGAGGCCTCACGGATCAAGAAACAGACCATCTCGGGTGGTTTCACCGTGGTGCGACGCTTTCGCGCCGCGGCTCATCAGCATCAAGGTCTAGGCGGGCTCATTGTCGCAGAAACCCGAGGCGCGCAATAACTGTTCCCCCGGCCGCCACAGCGGTTCGTGCTGGCTTTGCTAAGCAGCGCCCCGGTGCGCTTGATTGCGCCGCCGCCGTTTGTGGGAAACCTGCTTTTCGACGCCGCACATGATTACGAGCGGCAGAAAAGCTGTGCGGCTATTCACTCGAGGGCGTCACTGCGCAGGGCTGGCCTTTTCCGTACAATGTGGCGGTATCTCAACACGCCTGGCGGCCACCATCAGTGTACTCATGCAGATATAACTGCACCCGGTGATCACGTCCGCTGACGCAGCTGGTATCCCATTTCATTTCTTGACGTTGCCAAGAACGACGGCACTGTTAATAAATGGCAAAGACATGTCCAAGGAGCTCCTAGCCAACTCGTTTTTTGCTTCCGTGAAGCCCTCGACTGAAGCATTTTACTTGTTTCCATTGTTTACAAATTCCCGGAGAAGGGGCGAAATCAACTGTACCTATTTAAATTTTTGGTTTTGGTCTTGAGATGTTGGTTACGTGACTGGTTGCTTCGCTGGGTGTTTTCTGTTGTCCGCGACGGCAATTGAATGCAATCACGGGCTTCGTTCGTTGCGTCAGATTAGAGCGGACTATCGGGCGAGCCCACACATTGTAACAGATGACGGCGCTTATGACCTGCCTTCTGCGCTGTTTGCGCGCCTTCGTCATTTGTTGAGCGTCTTGTTTACGCTGGCTGCATCGGGCGCACCTCACGAGTTCTTGGCCCAAGTAATTGTAAGGCAGCTCTGTTTGAATAATTGAATTTTCTCCCATTAAACACTTATACCATCGCGCTATTCTTTGGGTATTATCATTTTGTTTCAGTAGTCGGCTAATGTTCATTTTTCACGCTGCAGATCTTCAGAATGGTGCCTCGTTTATTGGTCTTGTAAGAATATTGTCCCGTGATGCCACGGGACAATATATACGGTTAAACACAAGCTGTGTGCTGCAGAAAAGTAGTCCACTAAATGCTGTCCGAAATTTCTAAACTCACTCTTGTCCAGCACAAGCCTATTTTTAAGTGCGAATGCACTTCTTAAGCGAGCCTGAAGCGTCCGCCGCCGTCCGCATAGCAACAGCTGCGGGTGCGCGCGCTCCTCGTCTTCCTTGGCAACGGGGGGAGATGGGCGCGCGCTGCCTGGCCGCTGACATAAGGAACTTCATCTGCGGCATCGTCCCAAGGAATGCTGAAAGACTTCTCCCAAAAATTCTAAAACAGAACCACACACTTGTCTGGACTCCCGCCCATCAGGGGCTCAAGGGTAACGAGGCGGCCGATTCTCTTGCGAGGACTACCATACACCGCAGAGACCCGGAACATTCGTACGCCCTCCCTGCTTACTGTCAAGGCACAGACAAATTAGCATCCTACAGGCTTCACCGAAGATCAATGCCTACGCCACACCCCAGCCTAACTGCTGAAGAAGCGAGAAATCTTAGAAAAATACAGAAAACACCTACTTACATAAGTCCAGAGTATCACTTATGTTCCCAGAAAAGTATAATGAGGACTGTAAGCAGTGTCACCAGAAAGCCGATCTATTTCATACAGTGTGGAATTGCCCAATTACTTGGGACAAAAATACCCACCAAACCTCATTAGAGTCCTGGGAGGAAGCCCTGTCCAGCCCGGACCCTGCACAGCAGCTTGCGCTGCTTAGTAGGGCCAGGGATGGCCAAATAGCTTCTGGGGTCCTGGAATTTGGATCCCACCCTTGATCTCTCCCCCTTTTCCCTCACCCCTTTTCACCAAATAAAGTTTACTACTACTACTTGGCAACGGGGGGAGATGGGCGCGCGCTGCCTGGCCGCTGACATGGCACATACCCACGTGGGGGATTGGCCAAGAATCGGGCGTGAGAAGGGCTAATGCACCCGCTTAAAGGAGTACTGACACGAAATTTCAAAGCTGAGATCCGCTCTAGCAATCAATTACAACGACAACACAAATAGGTGTCTGTGAATAAATGCATCTTTCTTTCTTTGTAGTTGTGTGTGTGTGTGTGATCTCTCTTTCGCGAACATTACCGAACCGCGCAAATTCAACTCGTGCATTCGCACTTTCACATTCTTCCCCTCGGGGAAGTGCGGGGAATTTTTTTTGGAAAGATTGCCCTACGGCATAATAAAAAGTTTTGATATATACAAAACTTTTCATTTTCGTGATTTTTTTCCTTGAGTGAGTAAGTTTGGTGGTGGTCATTTTGAGACAGCGGGCCATTTTCACCATGTTAAGTGGGTTCATTATTCTCATTTGCACAAATCAGTCGTTTATTTATTCGCGTGGCATTGCAGGGCAAATTGCTGTTTCGCGTGATCCTAGTGTAATGCAGTAAAGCCGCTTTACTGAACGGTGGTATGTATGAGCCAGCATGCAGGCTGTTTGATTGTTTTTTTTTTATGATACAGAAATTGTGACAAATTCGGTTACAGGATGGGCTGGCCAAGTTACACAGAGACAGGTGCAGGTGTAAAAATGGGTGCTGCCCCCTCATCGGTTCCTGGCTGTCTGAAAAGTGGGGTTGCATCTGGCTACCTATGCTATGACTTATCAGCACTACTGTTTTTCTTGCAGGCAGTGTTCCTTGAGCTGACAACCAGGACTCCCGTGCGTGTGACACCAGTTGACATAACGTCTGATTTCAGTGGAAACAACGGTATGAAAATGCAATAGCCAAAACAAATTGATTCGAATATTCTTTGTAAAGATGGCAACCAGGCCTGTACAGACAAAAGTACGAATCACTTGTAAAAATGCGAGGCCTTTCTTCAAGTGTTATGGGGTTATATTTCCTATCTTATTTTGCCTCATGTTTAGTGACTCTTTTTATCAGTTCGTTACTGCATGTAGGTTATGAATTTAGATAACGATGGCCTCAGCATGAAGCTTTGCAGTTGAGCAACTCTAGCTATTCTATAAGATGGGTAGTTTTGCAGAACCAACAAGAAAAAGAGCTCTTATAACGAGAAAGGGCTCTTATAACGAAAAAGGGCTCTTTAATAAAGCTCCAGGTGTTAGTGAGTGCTTGTTTTGTGTTTTTTTCGTCTTGTCAAGTTTGCGGTGTTCATTCATTAAGAATCTATACCAACTGCCCAGCTGTCAAGGCTATTGCATCTTAACCCAAATAACCCTTCGGGTCATCACGGGTACAGAACTCGTGAAATTTCCACTTGAAGATCGGGGCAAGTTCTAGATGGATATAAAAAATGTAAGTTGGCGATAACTCTTCACTAATAGCCGAGGCAGAAAACACCGATCAAAACACTTTACTGAAATGAAAAAAATTACGCCCATCTTCCCGCGAGGGAACCCTGGCGTGATGCGACGCATCGGGGGGTTCAATTGGTGTTTCCGTTGGGTTGATTCTCTAAATCGGGTGAAACGTGTTGTGACGCGAAGTCAAACGAGAGCAAGCGCTGACTGAACCGCCGCAGCGCGCTACCCGCTTGATATTCACAGCGCCTGAAGGAGAGGAGACAGCGGAGGAGAGTCGCGCATGCGCGCACTTGCGTGACGGGAGCGGAGCAAAGCGAGCGAAGCGCGCGCACGCAGCTGTTGTTTATGATAATGAGACGGAGTGAGAGTGTTGCTCACAGCTGTCGGAGAGAAGAGCGGAGGAGAGTCGTGCGGATGCCGCCGCCGCCGACGCAGGAGGGACATGCCTCAGAGCAAGAGATGCGTCGCATCTAAAACTTTCCGGCTTCCACATGGGATCCTTGTTCAAAATGAAACTGCCAGTACGAAGGGGGAGGAGAGGCACAGTAATGTTTAAGTACAGTAAAAAATGTGACGCAGACGGTGCCAGCATCGTGAAAGCAGGGTTTAGTGCGACGTTCGTTCTTTTGCGTGTACTAGTGATAACACATGAAGGCGCGGAAATGTTTCGTTTTCTTTTTTGCAAATGAATGTGCGGCACCCCAGTTTATTTCGTAGCCCAAGGTTTCTGCCTTTTCTGGGTGAGCATGCAGAAACATTGGGCGAGATAAACTCGAACACGGCACGATTAAAGCTTCGGAGGGTTGGCCGGTATGACTACAGTGGCTTCGCTTGTTCTGAACAATGCGGCAAAATTACTCTGTGTAACGATACTGAAGTAATGTGAAATTGTTTGAAAGGCCATAAATTACCCTATTTCTGGTGTGGCCTTTCATTTCATTCTCTGGTCTGCGTCTTCCTTTCCGTGCAATATATTTTTGTACTTCACATGCGTGTGATTGGTGTGAGGGGCTTATGGTTGCACTAGATTTTGTTCTTTTTCTGAAATTTTCTGTAGCTGGCTCTTCAAGGTGGGCAAATCCAAGTGACGACCCCTCACATATACACCTCCTCCTACGGCAGCAGGGAACAAGCTATTCAGATTACCTCGGGAAATTCTCAGCGTGCCCTGATTTTGTGCCTGCTTTTGTACTACGTAAATTGCGAAGCTTATCTCTTTGAATTTTTCCAAGTACCTTTTTTCATGCAGAAAATTTTAGATCCTATTAAAAGTTTGTCCAAAAGACCGCTTGAAATCGGCCTAAAAGCTTGTTAGTGATGCATATAAAAAAAGATAACTTGGCGTGGGAATCACAACTCAGGCGCGATCGCAACGAGGAACCTAAGGGGGAAGTGTAAAGGTGGATTCTTAAATACGACTGAATTCCGAGGGTAATATTACAGACTCTGAGTGACACGGACTCTCAGTGACACGGAGAATGTAGCCCCTGAAGCCTGCCTGGAAGCTCTCGAGAAGACCATCGTACTCAAGAAAGTACACGAGCCTCCTGTTTATCATCTTCTCGAAGAGCTTGCACAGGCAGCTTGTCAAAGCAATGGGCCGATAACTGGCGGGAGAGGAAGGGTCCTTCCCTTCTTTCAGGACAGCAACTACTATGGCCTCTCTCCAAGAGCGTGGAATGTGCCCCGAAAGCCATATTTTATCGTATAGATGTAGGAGTGTTTCAATGGTGTCCGAGTGTAGGTGTATCATGGTGTATGTGATTTTGTCTGCACCTGGAGCTGAAGGCTTACATGTGGTCAGGGCTGCCTTCAGCTCAGGAATTGAAAACGGACAATTGTAGGAGGTGTACGACTTGTTGCTATCACGCAGGGACTTCTTCTCCGCAGATGTTTTGTGTTTATTGAAAGTGTTTGTGTAGTGTGCTGAACTCGACACGTGTTCCAAGTCATGTGTAAGTGTGTTAGCCTGGTTTTAGAGTGTGTCCCCTGTTGTGCTAACCAGGGGCAGGCTGTGCGTCTGTTGTCCCTTGAGCTTACGTATATGTGTTCAGACTTTGTGTGTGTACGTGTATGAATTTATGGATGTCAGGAAGTTATGCCAACTCTCTCGTTTTGCCTCACGGCGGACACGTTTGCTAACGCCCTAGCCCGTTTGAACAAAAGGAGGTTACCCGACGTGGGGTACTGACGGAGGATACCCCACGCCTTGTTCTGAGCCTCTCGCGGCCGCCTATATTCCTCATTGCACCACGGCCTCCCCTGGTTGCGCGGGGCACCAGAGGCGTGGGGAATGGACTTTTCGGTGGCGTCGAGGATGTGCGCCGTGAATAGTTGGGTAGCTTCTTCAACGTGTAGGTGTTTAATGGATGTGTGGTGTAGTTTGAATGTCTCTGTAAATGTATTCCAGTTAGCTCTTGCTTCATTGAACTTGTTTTGGGAAATTAGTGAGGTGGGGAAGTGGTCACTGCCGTATGGGTCAGTGCCCACACCCCACTCGAGAAGAGGAAAGAGAACTGCGGAGCCAATAGCCAAGTAAAAATGAGTGCGTGTTGTGTCTCATGTTAAGGTATGTAGGCTGTTTCTTGTTGAAGAGGCATGCTCCCGAGGATGTTAGAAACTTC
Source organism: Haemaphysalis longicornis (assembly GCF_048455015.1). Lineage (NCBI taxonomy): Eukaryota > Metazoa > Arthropoda > Arachnida > Ixodida > Ixodidae > Haemaphysalis > Haemaphysalis longicornis. Next base: position 223,244,369 of record NW_027526335.1, read on the forward strand.
TCTATCAGGCGACCTCGGGCATCTGTGCGAGAAGATCCCCAAAGAGTATTGTGTGCATTAAGGTCGCCTGTGAGGATGTATCGTTCGGGCAGTTGGTCAAACGGGGCCTCGAAGTCGGAGCTCGAAAGTGCAAGATCCGGAGGAATGTATATGGGGCATATCGTTATCTACGGCACGCCAGTTGCTTCAGCCTTCACGACCATGTATCCCGCGACGTCACCTACCTGCACCATCTAGCCTATGTCGCTGGGCATCCTGTGACCTTGGAAGAGATACCCGCTCATTGTGGCATTCTCGGCAACAAGAAAGCAGATGAGGCGGCTCGCAGAGGGCTACAACTGCGCAATGTAAGAAAAATTTTCTTTACAAAGCACGAGGCTGCAGCGCTAGCGAAGCAGCTTGCCTTAGAGGAACGAAACCGCTTCTGGTCTTTCCACTAAACTCACCACCCCTTTCTGTATCATATAGACTCTGACCTGAGAATGAGGCTCGCAGAGCGAATCCCACGTCGACTTGAGACGCTCTACCATCGGTTGCGCCTCAACGCAGCACTTACAAACTCCTACCAACATCGCCTCGGTTAAACTACAAGCCCTTACTGTGATAACTGTGGTTTTCTAAAAACTGTTGAGCTGTTGAGCCGGACACCCTAATAAAGGGTGTCCGGCGTACAACCAGGAAAGGAACCACCTCGCCAAGAAGATCGAGTGCCTCAACAATGGGCTTTTATCATTGAAAGCTCTTCTTGGACCATGGTAATCTCCACCATCCCAGCGAAAAGTGTTAGATGCACTGTTTTAATATTTACACGACATCGGCGTCGCAGAGACACGTAGAATTATGCGTCGTCATCCTGTGAGGCCACCTGGACTTTTACGTGACCCATGGAACACTCCATGTTACATTATTTTACCTCTTCCTTTTTTACCCTCCCTTTCGCCCTCCTTGCTTTAGGGCCATTATTCCCTTCACCCCATCCCGCAGAGTAGCATGTAGACGAATACGTGCCTGCAGACCTCTGCTTTCTTCTAATAAAGAGCTCTCTCTCTCTCTCTCTCTCAACCTATTAAATATTATTGTACGGATTCCTACAGCCTCAAGGACAGTGTTCAAGGTGACAGGGTGGCATGCTAAGGATTTCCGTGCGATTATGGCCACACCGCCACAAGAGTGTGTGCAGCCATCCCTGTCCTTTCTGTATACCAGGTAACTATTCGAGAAATTTATGTGTTTGGAATTCAAATGTGTTACCTGAACACATATTACACTTGGCTGATTAGCATGCAGCATTTCGTATACATCGCCAAGATTTTTAAGAAGGCCTCTGCAGTTTCATTGTATTATGTTTTCTCTTTCCATAATAGAAGTGTTCGGAGCTACTGGAATATGTTGTTTATGCATCGTCTTTCGGGGCTTGGACTCTCGGAGGGGGCTTTTTCGGCCTCTATAGAGGTTTAGATGCAACGACCCGTTCTTTTCGCTGCGACGCAAACAGGAACGGTCCAACGTCCATCTCATCCCCGGATGTCCGAGGGGTTCCTGATGGACCAGGCCCTTGAACTTGGCTCCCGTTCGGGTGCCCTTCGTTTTAGATGCGAAGCTTCTCATGCTTGGGGCTGTGTCCCTTCCTCCCTAGTTGTCGTTGTCGTTGTCCGCGGTCTGCAGTCCACTGCGCATGCGCGTCTCTGCAGGCCCGTCAGCGTTTGGGCTGACGTCAGCGCAGTTCACTATAAAAAGAAATAGGCGGCGCCCGGTTTCGATCCCACGACTCTCCAGCCGCATCGGGAGGTACGTGGCACTCTTCCCACTGCGCTACAAACTGAGACGGGAGAACGTGCTACGAACGCGCCTTATGTCCTTCACTCATTCAAACTACATCAAGAAGCCACTGATACAACGAAGGCACGCGAAGCTGAACGTCAACGGAAACGACGAACTGAAAAGTAATGGTAACTTCAGTCGACCCCATGGCTGCTTCGTATACTACTCAGGGTTCCCCTACGGGAAGGTGGTGTAATTTTTTTGACCCGCTACCGCCGAAGGTGTCGGGAGTACCACAGGTGGCACGGGCGGTGCGGCAGGGGTGGGAGCCGATGCGGGACCACCGGTGTCCATCACCTCCACAGCCTCCAGTGAAGCAGGGAGGGTGAGGAAGCAGGGGCCGGAGGGGCATCGGTTTCCACGGTGACTGTTGCTACCACAGCCGCTGGTAGCTCAGCGAGCGGTGTGGTGACGGGTTGGGCTGACTGAGGCAACCGGGGGGGGGGGGGGGCGGGGGTGGGACCAAGTCTGACTTGCAGTACTGGGTCCCCGCCGAAACCAGACGCCGCTCCGGCCCCCGGCGAGCCGCGTCGGCGTACCTCCCCAGGGGAAAGAGGCGAACCTCTTTCGCGCCTCTGGAAAGGTTATGTTCTCGTTGGCTTTCAAGGCAATGATCTGTTCCTCTTGATTAAACTTTTCACAGCTCCTCGAATAGGCAGCGTGCGGTCCCTGGCAGTTCGCGCAGGTGAAGTGCTCGGAATCACAATTGTCAGTTGGATGATCTTGTTCTGCACATTTTGCGCACGTCAGTTTACCACGACAAGAGTTTGTTCCATGCCCAAAGAGCTGACACTTGAAGCAGCGGCGTGTGTTCGGCACGTAGGGTCGTACCGGACATCTCACGAAGCCTGCCTTGACTGACTCAGTAAGTGTTGAGCGGTCAAACGTCAAGATTACGTGTTTGGTTGGTGTTATTTGGTCGTTTCGGCGAATGGTTATTCGCCTCACTGCCGTTACGCCCTGATCACGAAGGCCCTCGAACAGATAGGCTTCGGTTTCACTAATAAGAACCGGATCAGAGATCACGCCTTGGCAGCTATTAAGGCTGCAATGAGGCGTGACCTTCATGTCAACATTGACCATGCGCGTTTATGCGAGGAGGTTTGCGGACTGCTGCTTGTTGTGTACCTCAATCAGGAGTTCTCCCGTTTTCAGTTTCTTCGCCTTGTACGACTTGCCGACAAGGCTTTCAAGATACTTGGAGCTTAGAAACACGGACTGAGAAGTGATTGACTTTGTCTTATCAAGAGATTCCATGATCAAAAAGCGTGAGAAATTATTGGGCTTTGGGAGCGAGATTGATTGCAAAGAATTAAAAGAAACCTCGGTGTGGCCCCTTTTCAGGGACCGATCACGTTTGGGGGGGGGGGGGTTAGAAAACACCATACACTATAGTATAGCAGCAGGGGACGGGGGTACTTTCTTCATTCGGGTTACTCTGATACCGAAAGAGGTCGCGGAGCTCCCTGGTAAACAGACAGGGAGCTCATCTGCTGGAGCTTAACCTGGGCTCTGACGGCCACCATTTGAGGTTTCTACCCTTCACCTTAAAACTCATTACCACGGTCGGTTACAGTATGAGTAGGGGGATCCGCGGGTTCGGGTTTGGGGTCCGCGGTGTCGCCAATACCGTCACCAAGCTTGCTGAATGTGCCCCGTGCGGGGGGTGGTGTGGTCACGGGTAGAGATTGGGCGGCATTTTTCTTTTTCTCGCTTACTTCGTTCAATCAGTTGATTCGGGGCTCGAGGGAGTTTTGAGGCGCTGTTCAGATCATTGGGCAACATTCCTACCGGCCTTCCTATCGCTTGGTTATGTGCCCCCGCGTCCATCATGCTGACGGAGTTACATTTGTATTTCACGTTTGTCTTTACTTTCTTTGAGGGTATGTTTCTTAAATGTGGATGGATTGGCTAACGTTTTGTACTTTCCCTTTGAGACAAAGGCGATGGATTATTGTTTTAGTAACAAAAGCTTGAAGTGGGTGAGTTGGTACATTTTGTTAAAAAATTACTCGGCGCTAAAACAGGAACGAAGAAGTCAGACGTAACACACAACACAGTGAGGAACTTCACACTAGATTTCACTGAAAAAACACGCTGCTTATACACGCAATGCTAAAATACTAAAAGCAATGTGACGTCAAAATGCATCACATTTCTAAAAAGGCCACTGCTTTATCTGACAGTGATATGTACTGAGTACTAACGCAGTTATCCCCTGCCTGTCTCATTATAAAATGAGCCCCAAGAATTTTGCGTTCAAGCTTTCCTCTTGGTCTCCGCAAAAACTTTGTCCTATCTAGCAGGGGGCTACACTTGCATCTTTTGCAGTGCTCAGAAAGGTGGCCATTAGCCTTACTTGCAACTGTCCAGTTGTGCTCCCTCGCCCTCTTATTGAAACACCTTCCAGTTTGCCCTATGTGCACTTTTTTGCAGATCAGGGGAATTTCGTACGCTACACCCATGCTGCAGTCTGTGTAGCGAACAGCGTGGTTTTTTGCACATGATTCTGTGATTCTGGTTTTTTCTTCTGATTTTTATTCATCAAAGGGCATACTTTTGGCAGCTTTTCCGGGGTACTGAAAACTATATTTACGCCGTACCTTTGCGCCGTTTTCTTTACATTATGGGACACTTTGTGTAGATACGGTATAACGTGCACCTTTTTTCTTACCGGCCTGTTTAGTTCGTCAGGGCTATCTTTTCGTCTCATCTTTTCGAGAAGAGCTTTACACACGCTGGAAATCAGAAAAGAAGGGAACCGGGCCCGGCTTAGCCTCAAAATCTTGTCGTGGAGACTAGCCTCCACTTTGTGAACCACGATTTATTCAAACCGTCATCGCTACATCCCTTTTTACTAGTATTGAGTGCGCTATTGAAGGGAAGAAGCGGTTTTTTGTGCCCTCGGACTGTACTGCCAGCAAACATGCGTGCCTCCTCTGAACGGAAGCTGCAAATCCAGAAAACAGATTCCATTATCAGTTGGCAATTCACACGTAAATTTGAGAGCTTTTGAAGCGTGACTGAAGGTGTTAATCACATTTTTTACTATCAAATCATGGTGCGCTATTCCCGAATCATCACCACAAGATAGTCATCGACGTACCTACAAATGGTAAGGTCAAGCGAATTATCTAAAGGCAAGCTCCCACGCTTATCAAATGCACTAAAAAACAAGTCGGACAAGAGGGGGGCAAGGGAAGAACCAATGCAATTTCCACTACGTTTAGCATAGCGTTTGTACTCAAAACTAACCACCGTGGAATACAGGTAAAAGTTCAATAGTTCCAGGAAATTATCCCTGCTCACTCCCGTCACGCTACTAAGCCTTATTTCACCATAATCCTCAATTTTTGGCCGCAGGACACTGAACAGTTCATCGTGAGGAATACTGAAGTAAAGGTCCTCCACGTCGAGTGAAAAGGCATACACCCCACTCCACGTATCTTCTTCCAACTTCTGGATGACCCGGACTAGGGTCCTGGACTGAGGACTACACTCACAGCGCTCTTATTTGATATCAATAACAGTTTTCCCCCTCCTTCCTTAGTTACAGTTGCAACAGAGACTAAACAGCTACGGAAGGAAATTGAGATCCTTGGGTGCCTTGATCCCCCTGTCGGTGGGTTGGTGTGGCTGGTTTTTTTTTGTTATTTATTTGCAGAGATCCTTGGAGGTGGAGATCTCGGGACAGTGAACTGTGGGCTGGGCAGTGAGGCGCTTCCGGCGCCGCTCTTGTGGTGCAGCTCCAGCAATGTTGCCGTGGCTTGTCTGGACTGTGCCCGGTTCCGCCCTGGGGACACCGGTTTATTACGCCTGCTCCGGAAGCGGCCACATGTGGGAAACTCCTCGTTGGACCGTTGATGGTAAGTTTGCGGCTCTCTTTATGGACTCTGAGCTGATCGGACTTGCTCATGGACTCTCAACTGCGGACTCTGAACTCTGCGCCTTGTGGACTGTTGGGAAGGACTTGTGTTTGGTGTTGGAAGGGGTACTCCGTGCTGTGAGGCGTGCTTGTGGGGCACCCGGAGGACGGTGTTCTGTTTCTGGTGCTGGAAATTGTGGTCGGGGGAAAGCAAGGGTTGTGGGGTGGTCTATTGGGACTTTTTGGGACTTCATTGTTATTATTATTCTCGATTTTTTTTGGAGGGGGGGGGGGGGACCTGTGCACTGCGCATCGTGCGCCTGTCTTTTCAGCGATGTATGAAGGGCTTCGGGGTGGTATGGGAGAATCGTGGGGTGTTGGGGATTGTGTGCCCTGTGTGTTATCTGAGGCGCTTCCTCTCCTTGCATTCATGAGTCAACTCCGTGTGGGTGCTCAGTTGCGTTGTTTTCCCGCCGAACAAAGCAAAATCCTGAATTTTTTTTCTTTTTTTGTAACCCATTGGCTTTTCTTCCAAAAGGTTTTGCAGCCTCGGCTTCCTGTTATTTTATTTTTCTAATCGGCATTAACCTGCTATAGCCTAGCTGGTGCAAGGTTGTTCCAGTTTTTATTTAGGTTGTTTTTATTTTTCAAGGGAACGTTAATTTTTTCCTTTTTCTCCCTCACCCGTGAAGAGGAGCTTTAGGTGGGGACTCTGCATTGTGACCTCGACCAAAGGAGACTTGTTTTTGTACTTGTAAAAGTAACACGGTTTTTTATTACACTAATCTCCCTACTCTCGTGTCGACGTCATTGTTGTGCACTTCAGTGTAAGGTACACAGACAGCACAAGTGTCGAAAGCACACCCAGAGGGCAAGCAGTGCGACCATTTCAACGGAAGCAGTTGTTACTCTTTGTGGCAGCTGCAGTCAACCTCTAGCTCACTTTACCTGCGGAAAGGGTAGCGGTTGATGGGAGACGGGCAGAAACATAATGCGAACTGGTGTACATGAAATGAGAGACCTTAAGAATGGGGGAATAACCCGGTTGTTTAGAGACAGGAAAGTCGGCAAGTAGGATTCTGAGACTGTGTACGCCTGGGGAGGAGTCCACAACTCTCAACCTCCAAAAGAGGTTGAGGGCTTACTAGCCAACCCTAGCTGGATTCCTTCAGTTCCTTCAAGTGGCCCAGTTGTCGCAAAGATGCATTCAAGCCCTCTTGAGGGACCCCATTGCTGTAGCTTGGGCGCCATACTGTAACGCCATCTCGGCAAGCCTGACAAATAAATGAGAAGTTGCTAGAGGACATGGCTCCTTCTCGTCCTCTATCACGGCAAGGGCGCCAACCTTCCAAGACATCATCAGTTATCTTTCTACTGGTGCCGTGTTTGTGCTTCCGGTAGCAGACTAATTTTGAACAGTTGACATTATAACTCATCTGTATATATAAGTTGCGTATCAGTTACGTATATATTGTGAGCGCCAGCGATTAACCTTAGGCGCCGAGCTTTCTTCATGGTTTTCCCACCATTTATTTGCCGTCTGTGCATCTTCTTCGTCTTCTTATCTCACCCGTTCAAAATCAGTACATCATGTTTTAGACGCGAGACGCTTCATGATTATCATCGTAGTTCGGAGCCCTTCTCGGGTTCGGGCTTCTGCTTGCCGAATAAAGGGCCTTCTCGCCTTCAACCAAGCCTTCTCGCCTGAGCCTCTCACGTGGCGGAGGTGCAGTTCGGCCCCGCGACGTCGTCTACAACGTTTCCTTTGGAGCTAAGATCAGGTTAGGTGGAGCCTGCGTGAGAATTTTTATGAAACAAAGAGTAAGGCAGATTAATGTAAATACATGCAAATGTAAAATAAATGCACGCCAGAACTTAACTTCTGCTGAGCACGTTGTTTTAAAGGATAAAATTCAGCTCTGACGGGATACTGACCAGATTCTGCCGCTTAAATGGAGACAAAATTTGTTTTAGTTTTCATCCTGGTCAAATGTATCACATTGTCATACAAGTACTGCCAGAAGCGTCATGCGGATGAAAAAAACTGTTACCCTCTGTGTATAATTAAATGCCAAAACTAGGGATGGGCGATTGGTCGATTAAGCTCCCGAGTAATCAATTAATGCTTTAGTCGCGGACTCGCGAGTACTTTTTTATCAGGCAATTTATTGAAGTCTAGTGAGCCAAGAGAGATAGGCCTGCCGCCTTCAACGGTGCGTGTGAAGCCGCGTTTTTGTGTTGTTGTTATCTGCTGTTTTACGTTTCACGTACCACTCTTCCCCTCCTATTAGCGGCCGTCACCCTCGACTGCCGCGTTGCTTTTGTCCAGATCGTAGAAAAGATTCATTGTCGTCGCTTTGACCGCCGAAGGGGCACTCCACGCTGTGCACGCCACGAAGCTCCGAGCACGAAATGCTTTTTGGGGGTTCGTCCTCCATAAAGAAACCACATGCTCCCGCATTGCACAGCCCACACCCAGAAAAAGCGGTCGGCGCCGGCGGCTGTTTGCGCACTCTCAAGGTCCGTAAGCGGATTGTTCAGCCCGATTGTGTGCTGGCCACCGAACCCTCGCCCCCAAGATGTTTCTCAAAAGAGACCACCTGCGTCGAACCTCGTCTCCAACCGAAAAGCTGGGATACGCTTTCCGATAACAGGGCTGGACAGTGGGGACGCACATGTGTGTAGGCGTCACTATGAGTTTCTTTGGAGCTTTCCATGTCGCGTGTTTTTGCACTTAATGAATTGTCTGTCGATGGCCGGAAGCTTGGGCGAAGTTGGGCAGGAAAACAGCACGAAAAGACGCAAACACACTGAGAGTGAGAAAGACACAACTACAGCGCTGGCTCAGACGTGGAAGTACTTCCGAGGGTAGCTATATAACAAGCAAAGAACCTCTCGGCGACCGGAAAATGTCAACAATCTTTTTTGCCTCCGCTACTGGATGAATTATTACTGATAGTCTAAAATGATCTGTATTCAGAAGCATCGACAACGTGACAACGAAAACAGAAATCAAAGAAAAACTTAACCCTTAATCTTTTCAGGTCCTATGTCTCGAAATGAACGCACCCGATTAATGGGTTACTCATTGATAAAAGGAAGCTGACTAATCGAAATAAAGTTTTTAATCGACGCCCACTGACCCAGCCCTAGCGACACTATGGGTTGTCGATTAGCTGCGATTAGCTGCTACAACCAGCTATGTGACCTGTTAGGCTATCAGCCACCATGCTGGAAAATTGAGTTGGTATTATCTGCTCCTCCAGAAGAACTGTCAGCAAGTACACTGGCTCAGCGCTGTCAAGAAAGAACAGGCACTTTGAAATCCCCATTAAAGGGGCACTGACACAAAAATTTTGCATCTTGTTTTTTTTTGTTGCGATAAGTAGCTAGTGACCTACGTATAACCTGTAGAAACCTCATTTGCTTCAGCGTGCGACGGTTGTTTAGTTAGAGGCATTTTCAATGCGGCCAGTCGCAGTTTCGGTTTCAGCGAGTGCCGCGAAACGATGGATTTTGTGGATTTTGTGTGAACAAAGCTGACCACGTGACCGTCGGAGGGATATCACAGAGCAGAGCCGCCGTAGCACTGTCGAATACGCATCGACAGCAGTTTCTGCGAATGCCCCCACGTACTGATCTTGTGAGGCGCTTATTTAAAAAGCGACCGTGGATGTGTCGCAGGCGCTGCGAGTGCAAATGCTACCGCGGCTAAAGAACGACGCGCGACGCTCGAGTCGGTCGGTGGCAAGACGCGCGCTGGGAGCAGCCGGCCGGTCTGCCTACAGGTCCGCCTACAGATGTGTTCGGCTTAGCACTGCGGCGGATATCCGAGTGCTGCTCTCGTAAGCGGTGCAGATGACAATTTTTAATGCAACCCGCCATCGCATCATTAACTCCTTTCTCATGTAAGCCACCATGGTCTGGACTTCGGGACAATTTCGTGCAGCGGTAACAAGCTATCACTCGAGCTACCTGCGCCGGCCTGGGCCACTTCGCCGCCGTGGCCTCCGCCTGCACAGCGACCATGCGGCTAGCTCCGTGGGCTTTTCGTGCCTCCGGCGCGTTTTCGCATCCAATGGTAATAAACAGTAATAAAACAGAGGTCCTGGAATCGCTGTAGAACTTTGGTCGCGGCAAGCTGCCCGATGAGCTGATGAAATCACGGTGCCTCCGCCGCCAACGATCGGGTCGTTCGTTCTCGAGAGCAGAAGCTCCGCCCTCCGGCCCTCCGATTGGAGCGGCGAGCCGGGCGAGCCGGCGAAAAACGCTGGCAGTGCGGAAGCGGCAAACACAAGCTCGTGACGTGTTTGGATGTTGTTTATTTACACAATATACTCGGGATGTCGATTGCGCGTGGTCCTCTGCTGGCTGCTCGGTTGCGCTTCGCACACTTTAAAATTGATTTCAAATATGTTCTAGGCTGTATTCACCACTGATATTTTGCAGATGATGTATATGTGTTCCCACCAGTCTATCTCCGAAGTTATCTCGCCTTCAAAATTTTGTGTCAGTGCCCCTTTAAGCTTCACAAAATCTCGCAGGGCATTTTACCATGTAATAACATTTATGCCACAAATGGCGTAATTATGGGGTTAGTCTGGCTTCAGGCAGTGAAACTGGATAATGTTGAATGACTTGAGCTCACCTGCTAAACGGCCTATTTAAATTACTGAGCTCACTTGAGCGAATTCCGAAAAAAGGACGGGCCCAATGTGGCCATTTCAGCGGCTGCGTCGTAGTTGTGGGAGCCATTAAGAGATAGTGCAGCGTCCTCACCGCTTATAGTGGTTGCCTCCGACCCATGCCGTTTTTACTGCATTTTTGCCCTGTGGTGATATCTTATTTCTATTATCACCTCCATAACAACGCATTTTTTTATTTTAAACACTATGAGTTTTAGTTGCAAGGCCACAAAAACCGTTATCTGTATTTTAGTTGCTTATTTGTCAGCACTACTTAATCACGCAAAGAAGGCTTGCATCAGTCTAAAGGCCCGTTCACACTGCGACGAAAGCGACCAGAATTCTGTCGCTTTGTCGCGCGATGACAAAAATTGGTCCCGACCATTCGCCAAAAACGGTCGTCGCGCGACAAAGCGACGGAATTTGCGTCGCTTTTGCTCGCTTTCGTCGCAAGTGTGAGCGCGCCTTAATGCGAGAAAGTAGGTTGTCGATCGCCACCTTTACCATTAATTGTATATCAATTATTTGACTTTTGTTCGCGCCGGCACGAGTGTCATTCTGAAGACGCAATCTCGTGTGTGGAGCTGTCCTTCATGGTCCTCTACAACGTTGCAAGAACGTGCGTTATAATAGACGGCGCCACTCTCTCTGCCACCTCGCAGTTTCTCAATGCGGCAGGGCCCGCGCTTGAGTTCAGCCGTTGTGCGATGGAAGGAAGGAGTGAGGGCGCTGGTCCATCTGTGCCGAGCTGGTTATGCCAGCATAACCGGGCCTAGCCGAGCAAAGCCGCAGCCATTTTCGACCATAATTTGCAGCCTTTAAAAGGCTACTCAACACGAAAGGAAGTAGCCGTTTAGCTGCCAAGCACTCTCACATGCAGTCCAAGGAGAAATGCATAAAACTGTCGTGTTTTGCCTTTAACCTTCTTCATTCATACCGTATGGCTAGTACAAAACTATGAAAATATAGGGTGTCGAAATAAAACGCGAAGAGCCATTACATAGCTAAACTAGGTTTCCTTCACATTTTCAAAAAAGGGAACTCTGCCCTCTTCTTTCCTCTGTCTAGACAGAGGGCATGGGGCGGGTAGCTCGTATTGAATCTTTTTGGGGGGTGTTGGGGGGGGGGGGGGTATAAATCCCGGCTGAGTCCTCTGCTGTTTAAAGTGTATTTAACGACCTCGTCTCTGCTGTATCGTCTTCAATATTTCAATACATGATGTCACGGTTCTTGTTTCTTATGCTTGTCATAATTCTGACGCCATAAACGCGCTTCAAGTTTCTGCAATGGAAACTATGAATGGGTTTACGGCCAACTCCATTGATTTTAATGCCAAAAAAAAAAAACACAGCTGATTTGCTTTCACAATCCGTTGAAAAAAGTTGACTTAACGTAACGTTTATTTCTGCACTCAGCGGCTTGCTCTTCTTCTTGTTGTATTCGTGTAAATTATGTGTCCACTGTGAAGTATTTAGGTTTGTATTTCGATAGAGACATTTTTTGGAATTACCACTTAGCTTATGTGTGTAAAACAAATTCGTGCTGTATCATCGTTGTTGAACAAATTAAGAACATTTATTTCATTTACGCTGCGAAAAGTTATTGTACATTCCCTTTGTTATAGTGTGCTTAGGTACGGTATTAAAGTATATGGTCACTGTGCTTTACGTTGGATAGAGCGAGTCAATTCCATTTTGAGTTTTTGCTGCGTACCATTGCATATGACTTGTGTATTGAGAAAGATGACAATGTATTCAAAGCCTTGATGTTGCCCGATTTTACCTCGCTCCTAAACGAAACTGTTATTTTAGAACATTTTGGGATTAATACATTCAAAAATTGTTACACTCCTGCTAGGTCCCTGAGACCGAAGCAACCTTACGGAATTCCTCGTTGTTCCACAAGGTACGGGAAAAGAACACGTCGTTAGCATGTGCCAGCTATATTTAACACTTGCCATCTTACGTTTTTGCGCATGCTTCGAAATATAAACTGAAAAAGGCTTTAAGGAGCATGCGTTAGAGCTTTCCAGACATTTTGTGAATACCGCATGTTTATCTGTTCTTGGTTGGTACTCTTTGCTGTAATATATATACTTTTTTTTGAATAGCGCTTGTCTCCTGCCAGGCTCTGCCAGAAAAGCCCGTTGCGGCTTAGGTAGGCCTGATTATGTACAGGACTTCTGTTTGACTGATAAATATTATTATTATTATTATTATTATTATTATTATTACTACTACTACCTGCTTCAGTTAGTAACCCTTACTGCTGCATTTGCTACCCCCAGTTACTAAGTACACTATGAAACAAGTCCCTTTTTAGTATTCCGTTAGTCAATCTCACAACCTCTTTTTAAGTGATGGGACCGAAATCGTTCAGTTCTCACGCTTGAAGAAATTCATTCGGCGCCTCTCCCAGATTTTATCGGCGGCCAGGACGGCCGTTTCTCTGTGCGCGGGCGATAGGTGTAAGCGCCAGTGACTAACTTTAAGCGCGGAAATTTATTCATGGTTGTCTCTCTATTTGTTTCCCATCAGAGCATCTTCTTTCTTACCTCACCCGCTCATCATCATCACACCGTCGTTTAGACGCGCGACGCTTCAGTGTCATCACCGTAGTTCGGAGTCCCTTCGCTTGTTCAGGCTGCTGCTTGCCGTATAAAGGGCCTTCTCACCTTTAACCAAGCCTTCTCGCCTGAGCCTCAATATATTGCTGAGAACATGTTTTTTGCCAGACGCACCAAACCCCATGTTTCACGACATGCCCTCAGCCGGACGACCCGATCTAATCCTGACGTGACTCCCGAACGCGACGACAGCCACACGGAGCGACGCGTACCCGACATGACAGAACCTGCTGGTGAGAAGACGACGACCACGACGACGACGCATATCCGGGTGCATCGGGGCGTCGTATGTCGGCTTTTCGTCAACACGGAAAAGCCGAGATAAGACGCCCCGATGCACCCGGAGCACGGGGAAGGCGGCGTCCGACGTCAAGTTGTCCATCGACGGCTTTGACGTAGTCGCCCTCATAAACATGGGAGCCGACTACTCAGTAATGACCGCATCATTCGCGTCTAAGATGGAGAAAGTTACGACTAGACGGGACGGCCTGCACATACGCACAGCAGGAGCCCATCTGGTAACGCCAAGTGGAACGTGCACATTGCGCGTCTACATAGACGGCACCACGTACCATACTCCGTTCGTCATTTTGCTTAACTACTCCCGCGACGTCATTCTGGGAATGAACTCTTTCACGGCCAACGGTGCAATAACTGACCTGCAGACCAAGCGAACTTTTTCCTTCGATCACTCCATGACGCTGGACTCGAAATACAAACACCGTGCTGCTGTAAGGATCACCGATGACCATGTCCCCTTGCCACCCCGCGAAAGCGGGATAATCACCATGTGCGGTGTAGATGCGGTCTCTGCCGTCGACGCTATCGCAGTGACCAAAGTTTGCTTTTTGACCTTGGTGTCTCCGTCGCAAGAGGTATTGCGTGCTTCAAGCAATGCAAATTTAACTTTTTGGTCAGTAATTTTATCGATGAGTACCAGCATGTAAACAAAGTTGCTGCAGTTGCGTTCCTTGAAGAAACGGAGTGAGGTGATCGCGGTCGTTGGACGCGTACCTGACGAAGCTTTGAAGCTCCCGGACCCAGTGCTCCCGCAAGAAAAACGGAGCAACTTATTTGCTTTGTTGCGTGGCTACAGCGAGGATTTTTCGCCGAACTCAAAATTACCTCAGAGAGCTCTAGCGAAGCAGAGATTAGACAGTTTTAGAATAACCTACGCAGCTATACGGAAAAAGTTAGCGAACGCCATTTATTTGCGTCGTTGACACTGCGCATGCGCCGTACGCTAACACGGGTCTGCGTTTAGCGGACGGAAGACGAGCGGACGCTATTTCAGCAAAATAGAGAGCGTACGCGAGGCCGCTTCCGTTTCCAACATGGCGGCAAGCAGCGCTACCACCATCCACGGTTCCGCTCTTCAATGGACAGTAATTTGCTTCCGATGGACCAAGTTCTTTGCTCCTGTGTTTCGTTAGCGTGTGGTCGTGGTGTGGTTAACACGTCTCCCTAGCACAGCTCTTTATCGTCGTGACATCGCTGACTGTCCGAGCGAAGCTTTGTAGCCAGGCGAGCGACCGAAGCTGCGTGCGTGCGTGCGTTTGCGCGTGTGTGTGTTGTTGTGCATGTGCCTGTGCCTGTGCCTGTGCGTGTGCGTGTGCGTGTGTTGCGTGCGAGTGCGTGCGAGTGTGAGTGCGTGGATACGTGCGTGCGCGCGCGCGCGCGCGCGCGTGTGTGTGTGTCGGAAACGGAAAAAATGGTCCCGGAAAAAATGGTCGCGGAAAAAATGGTCCCGGAGAAAATGGTCCCGGAGAAAATGGTCCCGGAAAAAATGGTCCCGGAAAAAATGGTCCCAGTGACCATTTAGGAAAAAATGGTCCCATGCTCCAGTCGACGTGTTTCCCTTCAAGTTAGTCAGATCTGAACTTTTTGGCGGCTTTGCTTTTGTGCGTTTGCGTTTTAGCTAAAGGGTTGAGAAAGAGATGGAATGCTTTAATATTCAGGGGAGGCTGGATGGATGGGTGGGCGATTTACGTACAGATGGATGGATGTATAGATGGATGGTAGGGCTGAGTACCGATTAAAAATTTAGTGCAAGTAATTGGATTAAAACCGCCCAAACAACTGCGAGGCCTGGAACAGCCGGTTTAGAAGCTTAGTCGGACACAGCTATCTCAGTGTCTGGAAGGACATTAAAGCTCTACGCTGCGAGGTTTCATCAGAATCGGTGTAAATTGAAATCGGGATTTACGCGCTGATACTCCGCCTTGGTTTAGCCTTCGTTTCTGCTAAGTGCGGCCCAAACCCAACTCTCGAACGTAAAGTCATATCGAAATTAAAATATTAAAGCTAAAGCTTTAAGTTAATGTCTGGGACATCCCGTGCACTGAAATGATCGCACCGAAACATCGTGCACCGAAACGTCCGTGCGCTGAAAAGTCCGTGCACCGAAATATGCGTGCACGTAAATATCCATGCACCATCATGTCCGTGCACCGAAATGTCCGGCCACCGAAATATAAATGTAAATACAATTAAAATATACAATCTTTAACTTCACAGCACGAATAAACAAAGGAAAGAAGCATTCAAGAGAAACAAATAGCAACAGAGTGTAATAAAAAGTTAAGAAAAAAAAACGTAAAAAATTGCAGGGGGGTGGGGCTTACAACTCTGAGAATGTGAAGGCGAAATTTTCAGTTGATATGCCTTGAAATTTCATACGAACTTAACGGTCGCCCCCGTCCACTCCTGAATAGCCCCCTGGGCAGCCCCCTCTGACGCTCCTTCCTTTCACTACACATCACCAGGATCCTGTTTTTCGTATCGGTACCTTCACCTGTCGAGGGTGTGTGGAAGCGGTTTACCCTCCTCACAACGTGCGGGTTCAAAACAGAGATGTACTGAGATTTATGCATGCTATATGTGGTTGATACGTCATCAATGCGAAACATCTGTGGATTAAGCTAGCGTAACGGCAAATTAGAAAAGAAATATTGGAGAGGCCATGAAAACAACTCAACCTGAATTTCGGTAAAACAAACGTTCTTGGTGCGATTAACCGGATTTACTCGAACAAGACTACTTTTTGTGCTTTGGCTTCAGGACCAATTTTTCCGGGACCATTTTTTCCTACCTTGGATTTGGGACCATTTTTTCCGGGACCATTTCTTCCGGGACCATTTTTTCCAGGACCATTTTTTCCGGGACCATTTTTTCCTACACCCGTGTGTGTGTGTGTGTGTGTGTGTGTGTGTGTGTGTGTGTGTGTGTGTGTGTGTGTGTGTGTGTGTGTGGGTGGGTGGGTGGGTGTGTGTGTGTGGGTGGGTGGGTGAACGCGTTCACTTCGTGATGAAATGCGATGTGCTTCCTCGGGTTGACGGGTGTTTCCCATGCTCGCTGAATCAGGCACACTTTGGTAGAAGCAAAATGTCGAGAACATACTGGAAAACTAACTAAAAAACGAAGGAACTAATTGCCAAACGTAAGAACCTTGAAATGTGAAGTACGGCTGATCAGATTGAACTAGGCGAGCTGTCGAAACTGACTAACGCATGTAAAACAACCGACATTCGTGCATATAATATGGCAGTCATCGAGGAAATGCTGCAAATAGGGGGAAGCTTGAAAGCAACTAAGAGAAATCTAGCCGTCTACAAAGACAGGATGTACGCACGGAGGGACGAGCACGGTAACCTAACGCACAACCTGGACGTGATAATAAAGGTAGCAGAACTATTCTACACCATCACAGTGGTTTCTTGGGCGAGTTGGTCATTAATCGTTTAAGTAAGCGAGAAATGAACAAGGACGAACGAAGAGAACGGGACACGGCGCTTGTCCAGTTGTCTTCGTTCGTCCTTGTTCATTTCGCGCTTACTTACACTATTCTACACCAGACTGTATGCCAGCGACGTTATACCAGGGGATACTGGTGAGAGTGCAACCTTAACTTCCGATGTGCCACTAGTAACTAAAGAGGAGGTACGAAATGGTCTCAAGGTCATGAAAAGAGGAAAAGCCGCGGAAGACGATGGCATAATCATAAATATTTTGAAGGAGGGAGGAGATATTGCCCTGCAAACACTCGCCGTGCTATTCCCGGAATGCTTGAATGCCCAAAAGGTGTCTAAATCCTGAAAAAATCCAATATTCTTATTCTCATTCATAAGAATGGATATACCAAGGACCTACATAAGACTTCTAGACGACGTATATAAAGAATGCACAGGCATGATAACCTTCCACAAGCAAAGCGATCAATTCCTGATCCGGAAGGGAGTACGACAGGGAGATACAATCTCGCCAAAACTATTCATAGCATGTCTGGAGGGCGTGTTTATAAAGCTTGACAAGGAAGATGTAACACTTAGCATAAATTGGGAATACTTGAACCGTTTGTGGTTTTCCGACGACATAGTATTGCTGAGTGAAACTGCAGAACACCTGCAAACAATGATTGAAGAGCTACAATCAGAAAGCACGGCCGTGGGGATAAAAATAAATATGAATAAATCTAAAGTAAAAGGAACAGACATGCCAAGAGCGTTTTCTTCAGCTTAGGAAACGAAACGCTAGAAGAAGTAAAAGAAAAGAATTGTAGCCGTACGGATGCATTCAGGTGGATCTCAAACTTTCCTTTGCAGAAATTTACTCCACCTTGGTGATTTCCCCTAAAACGCGACTTGGACAACGACGGTAAAGAAGGACGACGGGACAAGCGCTCTGGACAAGCGCTTGTCCCGTCGTCCTTCTTTACCGTCGTTGTCCAAGTCGCGCTCTATTTTTTGAATCATAATGCACCAACTTGCCCAACAGATTTGCTTAAAGGGGCCCTGAAAGGCATTTTGAGCACACTAAATGAACTAGCGCAATCGCTAGATTGGGTCGCCAACGTCACCTGTGCCAAGTATTACTCTTTTACGCGCAGCGGAAAGCTCACATTTTTGTTGCAAAGTTTGTCGCTTTTTTCTCACCCTTTCCTTCGTGTTTTTGGACGCCGCCATCTTCACATGTCTACATCATCGATTCCCAGATGTTCGTCATGAGCTAGACATCCTGCTATTGGGCGGCTTTTTCACGCACTTCCGGCAAAGAGATGAGTCGTCTGCTCAGCGTCGGCTCGCCAGCTGATCTGCCAGCGGAGTGCCGGAGTGCTTTGACATTTTACGACAAACGAAACAAGTGTAAACAAACGCTTAACCGTTTGTATTGAATGCAACACGGCCATAACACGACGTGGATTTTATCTTACGTGAGTACCTACCATAAAGAAAGTCCCGTGGCACTTCTTTCGTGCAATCGCAGAGAACGCCCTGAGCCGAATGCCCGGGTTTGACGCGTACATTTTATTCAACTTCGAAACAATCCAGAGATGCGTTTCGAACGAACGCAACGTCACAACATGCGTTGCAAGTCTGAACCGCGATTGACAGTCGATGAGTTGCCTCCTCCTGCCCGTCGTAAATACGGCACTCACCTCACACCCGGTTTGCGGGGACGAGCAGCAAGTCACAACTCTGGCGCGCAAGCGAGAAGGCTTTTAGCCAGGCACACTGCACATACCCCATGCGAGGTTGAGTGGTACGTCGTTCGAGAAAGATAATCCAGACCACGGGAAGCACTATCCACCCGCAGAAGTACAATGTCGCATTTCATCGCGAAACGAACGCGTCCACAACACACAGGAGGCGATGCACACACACACACACAGCTTCGGTCGCTGCATTGGCTTAGCTGCAAGCTTCGTTCGGACAATCAGCGATGCTACGACGATACAGAGCTGCGTGAGGACGACGTGCTAACCACTTCACGTATTTAAAAACACAGGGGCAAAGAACTAGGTTCATCGGAAGCAAAAAATCTTTCCTCCATTATAGTGCCTGAAATATACTGGCTAGTGTGCCGAGGGCGGGCTCCAGGCGGGCGCCGGGAGCGATGTACGCGGCCGTCTGCCGCTTGGGGCGCTGCCGTGCGGGAGTGTGCGCGTTCATGCGGCCCGAGCAGATCGCGCGGTTACCTCCGAGCTGCGTAGCAGACGGCAGCGGCAGAACTTTCCATTCCCGCTTGCGACGAAAGCGAGCGAAGGCGACGGGAATTCTGTCGCGCAACCAAAATTTGTCCCGACCATTCGACAAAAACGATCGTCGCGCGACAAAGCGACAGAATTCCTGCCGCTCTCACTCGCTTTCGTCGCAAGTGCGAACGGGCCTTTATGCGCAATCTCCGCCCCACATAAAACAAGCTCTTGCTTGTCGCCTGAGCATACGGTTGATATCTGACTACGTTACACTGTGCTTGCCAGGGTATTTAAACGATGTCACTAGGTTTGAAACGTACGCGCTCGGCGTGCAGCTTTGTAAACGCAAGCGGTTTCACATACGCACGCTATTTTGCTGCTAATAGAGTTTTAGTACAGCGTTTGTGGCCTTTGCATACGCTAAACGCTAAATTTTGCGTCCAACGACCCGCTACGTTTGCGTTTGCGTTCGCGTTCCGCTGCGTGACACCGCGATGGGAGTTTTAGTAGAGCGTCTCATCAGTTTTGCGTAGCGACACACTAATGCATACGGCGCCATCTGTCAAATGTTTTCCGAAATGTCTCGCAGGCTGATCTGCTAGCGGAGTGCCGGAGTGTTTGGACATTTTACGACTATCCAAACAAGTGCAAACAAACGCTTTCCCGTCAGTGTTGAATGCAACACATGGGTGCAGCTTGTCAGAACACGGGTTCTCGCTGATCGAGTGCAGCGTTGGTTTGCTCTTCGCCTTCACGTTCATCGCCGCTGATAAAGCGATCCGATCCGGCGCGTTTTGTGCACGGGTTCTGTGTCGGTTGAAAATGTCTTTTTTCACATGCCGCCGGTAGTAGGAATTACAACCACCGCAAAATAACACCCGGCACCAGCGGGGCCACATCTGAGACCGCGCTTTTTGGATAAACAGTGCGCGGTGCACCAAAGGGAACGAGCGCACGATTCTCCCCACGCGGCTGCGAGTTCGCCGCCGATACCAACTGCAGCCCTGCAGCTACGTACACCGCGAAAGGGCAAGGCCAGGCCGCACACATGCGGCCAGGTCATTCGTTCGCTTTTCCAGCCTGTGTCCATGGTGTCTACAGAGATGAAAAAGCCGAAAGAGCTGGCCCGTAGCAGACGGCAGTCTGTGGGAGCGCAATAGCGGAAGTACGTCACCGCTGAGGAGCGGAGCATCATGGGAGGGGAGGCCAACAGCGAAGAAACAGTTGAAAGGAGGAGGAAATACGGCGCGACGATAATTCGCGATTTTTGATTTACGATTTCTCAGCTAATACTCATCGCTTTAACAAAATTCTTGCAGGAGGAGATTGCTAATACATTGCTTTATTTGGTTACATGTACATCCATGCATCGGCGGAAGGCATTTCAGGACCCCTTTAATGATTTCCCCTAAAACGCGACTTGGACAACGACGGTAAAGAAGGACGACGGGACAAGCGCTCTGGACAAACGCTTGTCCCGTCGTCCTTCTTTACCGTCGTTGTCCAAGTCGCGCTCTATTTTTTGAATCATAATGCACCAAGTTGCCCAACAGATTTGCTTAATGATTTCCGCTAAATATGGTCGATTAACACCTGTCCTTCACTTCGAGTTGTCGGTCAATTCGCTCTCGCGCTACAAATGACTAGCCCCCTGGTTAGCTCAGTTGGTAGAGCGACTGCTCCGGTTAGGGTTCGAATCCTAGACGAGGACAAATTTTTCTTCGGCTGCGAATTTTCTGAGGAAGCTGTATAGCTTTCCTTTGTAGCCGTACGGCTTCATTCAGGTGGATGTCAAACTTTCCTTTGCAGAAAGGTACTCCACCTTGGAGATTTCCCCTAAATGTGGTCGCGTAAGAATATAACTAACTCGGGCAGATGGTTAGTGCTGACCCCAAGCACGAGAGAGAAATCCGGCGCAGAATAGGTATCATCGGTTAGGGTGCACTCGGCAAGTACTACCAAGTACTGAAAAGTAAGCTACCTCTATTACTCAAAAGAAAAATCTACAACCAGTGCATACTGCCGGTTATGACACATGGAGCTGCAAGTTGGCGCCTTACTAAACTAGAAAGCAAGCTTAGGTCGGCTCAACGGGCCATGGAACGAATAAAGTTAGGAGTGACAGGAAACGAGCTACGTGGATCAGAGAACAAACTAGAGTAGCAAATGTCATAGTTCAAATAAAGAAGAAGAAATGGACTGGGGCTGGCCATGTAGCGAGACGAACCGACAGCCGGTGGACAATTAGGACAAAAGAGTGGATAGCAAGAGATGGGTCTAAACTAAAAGAAGAGCAACCCGGTGGAGGGATGAAATAAAAAAAAAAGTTCGGGGTAATCTGTTGACCCGAGCGGCGGAGGAGAGAAGCGGTTGGAGCTCAATGGGAGAGGCCTTCGTCCTGCACAGGACCTGAGTAGTCTGATGATGATGACGGTAACGATGGTAATAATCACGATATTGATAACAGTACCTGTCTACTTTTCACCAGTAAATTTTAGTAGTTGTATCTATGGCGCTTGTCTGGAGTGCGGATTATTTACAGCCAGATGTGGCTATGAGTAGCCAAAGAGTGGCAGGTGTTAGTATACTTTTTAATTTTTCATTTGTTTCTTTTCGCCAATGGTGTAAATATATACCACTATGTCGCATTTACAACGTTCTTTACACAGCTTTCTTGGTTGACTGTTTGCTTTTCGGAGGACATGTGTAAGGCATGTTTGGATTTCTTTAGCTCAGGTTTTTTAAATTTTAAATATTCCCTTTCCGTATTTTGGGATGTTTATAATTCTGCTCGACTAATTATCTCCATTTCCGGTAATAAATAATTCGGTGTATTACTTCTGCCAATTATGCGCTCTTGTGGAAATGCAGGGCGTTACACGGCCTGCTCATTTTCGCTTTTTTTATTCGTGTGGGGATCAACTATTTGCGGCCTTTTTTTGTTTTGTTTTTTGTTTTCGGAGAAGATGTATACGACGCATATTTTTTATTTCGTCCATTTATTTTTCTGAAACTTTCGTTTGTTGTTTTTTTTTCTATTTTTTTAATACTCTGTTGCACCAATTATCTTCAGTTATGCTCTTATAAAAATTCAGGGGTTTAATTCCAAATTTCTGCATTCTTGCGCTTATGCAGGACGTCACACCGTCCTGTCTGAGGGAATACTCGGCAAAGAATGCGATGCATTGAATCTAGGGCTTTTGACTCGTTGTACCTCTCGACACAATGGTGACCTGTTGACTCATTCGACCTCATGACTCGGCTGTCACGTGACTATTGGAATTTGGATCTGTTGAATCGTTGGACCTCTTGACGAGAAAGTCAGCCAGGGGCCCTTATATGGGCGCGCTATTGGCAAGACCCACCGAACATAACAGGACCGATTTGCGGTCCGTAGGAGGTGGCCACTTTTGCCGTCAATTTGAATGTCGTCTATGGGAAGGTTTTTGATGAATTCATAGCGCGAAGAACGAGGAGTGTTGCGTGTCTTCGTTCTTTGCGCTATGTATTCGTCAAAATCACCACACTAACTTGCTCAAGAATACGTACTCGTGTATGGGAATGTCTGGGTGAATGTCGAATGTGGGTGAGGCATCCTGCAGAAAGGAGGCAACTCGGTAGGCCGCTGTTACACAGCAACGCGCAATGCAAGGACAACTCTAGGTTGCACGTGCGGTAGCACCGCAGGGTTCTTTCCTAACATCGCTGATTAACAAGGGTCACTTCTTATGCCGTTTTTGCACTTTTGCGCGCCTACTTTTGAAGCACCGCCGGCATGCGGGTGCGTGAGGGGCCGCTAATGAAAGCGGGGCAGCAATGCGCCCTCTTCTTCGGCTCACGCCGGGCTCCTCTTTGTTCAACCCGCGTCTCATGGGCGAGTGTGCTGAACGCAAACAAGTTAGGGTCCTCCGCTGTCGTTGTTTTATCCAGGGTCATGATTACGCTCGACCCCAGAAATTAATATACTCAATCAGAACTTGGGCGTTGGCGTTTTTTATTGCCGGGTTTTGTGTTTGAGATGCTCATCTGGGAAGCATGTTGTTTGAAGAATGCGTGCATGGAAAGGAATAAATCTGTTGACCCAAGAAGTAAATCAATGAGTGCCGCAAAACGCATGATTCAACAGACACAGACTGAGACTCGCCGCTGCTCGCATGGCTTGCTTCTTGAGAGGAATGAAGAAGTGGCTTTGTTGAACGCAGCACAGAGAACACAAGACGAGGGATACAAGGACGAGCACTCGTCCTTGTATCCCTTGTCCTGTGTTCTCTTTGCTGCGCTCAACAAAGTTATAATGGATTACTAACTCGCTCGTACCCACTCGTTGCAAGAAGTGGCGGCAAGAGCGAAAAATTCATTGGCGCCCTTAAGCCCGCTTCCGTGCTTTCAAGGCTAAAGCCTGGTGATATTCAGCTATGATTTTTTAACTGCAGCATCGCATTTGTGTGCCTACTTCGCTTTCGCTTATTCGTCTTTTCGATAAATTCAACGAGCACATGAGCACACCCCACGGCTTGCCTAGAATAACCGTTCTGCGCAGCCGATGTGCACGTGTTCTGCTCAGGTGGAATCAAGTTCAGGTTTGTTGCAAATTGTGGCAGACTTCACTAGAATTCAAGAATATTTCCAATAAATACTAGATGGATCTCTTTTAATAAGTGAATCCGAGAAGTTTCTGCGACGTATAAATCCAGGAATTTCGGGCCGTAAAGCAGTGTTACTCTAACAAGCAAAGGTAAACAAACATTTAAAAATCGCCATTTTCTAACGTGTGAATGAAAGGGTCGAGAGTTTTATGCCCAAGATAAGAAAAAAAAATGAAAGGGAAGAACCCTTGGATTTTACCGGAGATATTGCAGTTGAAAAGGAGACAGAAGCGCCTAAAGAGAAGTCAAACAACAATAAACAACAAATCTTTCTCTTAAGCAAAAAAGCACTATAATGGGGAATCATTACCAATTTTTTTAATTACGTCTCCGGAGAAGTTTTGGTGTTCACCTACTCCGCATTCCACAGAACTGATACGTTTGAATCTTATGACTGTCCTATTCATGGTAGTACAAAAATTGCGAATGTGTTAAATAGGTGTTTCATTACCTACGTTTTTCCCCATATCTAATATCATTGCACTTAAAGGAGTACTGACACAAAAATTTGACGCGAAAAAAATGATATAATTGGCTTCAGTAGTTTGTACAGATGCCTCACAGAAATTTTTGCAGCGATCCGAGGCCGCAATCACATCTAAAATCGATTTTGATTGTCCAGGCCGCGAGCTTCCACAAATCGGCAGCACTAGCGAAATCGCTTTCGGCGTGACGAAACATTGGCCTGCGTGTCTGGCCGGTTCAGGGTGACGTCATATAGTCGTTTTCGGAACCGGAGACGATATCCTGCGCTGCTGTTCTCGGTGGTATTGGTTTGGGCAGGAGACGTGGGCGTAGCTGTGTGAGCAATGCTTGCAAACTTTGCGTGTTTGACGCCTTTGCTCTTCAGTTCATGGCCGGCTAATGGTGTTCCCTTGTGCTGGTGCCGAAAACTGCGCGCTGCCGGCACCGCGCAGTGCGCGATGTCGACGGGCACCGCGGCGACGCGGCGGTGCGCGTCGCCGAGCTCGCCCAAGTTGTGCTATGGCAAGCTCGCGGTATGCGAAGTGCTGCTCGTGGAAGCCTGTCCGAGCAAATCGACGACGACGCCAAGATGCATTATTTTCCACGCGATGACATGCAGCGCTAAACGTGGACTGAGTTCGTGCGCGGCGGCGGCCGCAAGAACTGTCGTCCAAGCCAGCGGGCTCGCGCAGGTGGCGCCATCTTTCGGCCGCTCGCGACACCGCGGTGCCGGCAGTGCTGGGTCGGAGAGCCGAAGCTCCGCTTCCGGTCAGCGTAGGCTTACCATCGCGGCAAATATCTGTACGCCACTTTTAAATTCAACGCTGATAACAACCCCTAGCACAATTTTTCAACACACTAACATCTACTTTCTCGCATGTGTAACTTCTTTTGCGCGATCAGATTGATTAGGAGAGTGGCGACAAGCTGTTGCTATCACGGTCTGCGACGGTTCGAGCCGCAGTGATATTAAAAAAACGGACGACGGCGAAGACATCGCCGGTCTAATCGCCTGGCCAAATACAGTGGTTCTGTCTGTCGGGTGGCAGCGACTCATCCGAGTCTGACGATTCAGGCGACATGTCGACCGCGCGGGCGAGTGCTGACCAAGTGCAATCCTAGTAGACGCTGCGGCGAACGTCCCTGACGTCACGGGTGAGACCGTGACGTAAGGCTGGGCCGCTTGCAGGCTGGCCTTCGAACAGCCATTTTCCCGCGCGGCGAACAAATTTGAAACTGGTTGCAATAAACGTGCTATAATTAATTCTGTGTTGGCGGTTGACTACTTTCGGTTCGATTTTCGTAATTACTGGGCCAATAGGTATTCTTTACCGCATAAAAACTGAAAGCGAGAAATTTCGTCTCAGTACTCCTTTGAAGTCGCATATTCAAGCTTCTCTCAATGCACCACGTTAAAGAATCACCAGGGTAGAAGAGTTTGGTGTTGGGCCTGTTGGTACATACTTTGAAGAACGGCACACGAGGAGAGAGTAGGAAAACACACACGCTGGTACTAGCAGCATTTTAATGAATAAAATTTCGGAGGAAAAGCAAGGTCAGGGCATGCCCCGTAAAAACTACAGTAAGAAGGTCAGCTGATGACGCTTTGTTTGAGGACAAGACAACTATCACTCGCTGTAAACACCGCGGCAGCAGCGGCATCTGGCGGCCCAGCTTACGGAGGTGTCTTGGTCTTCTGTGCGACCAAACATGCAAATAATGAACGCCGCGGCATTGAGGAATGCCGAACACTTAGCTGCCCGCTGCAAAAACTGCAAAGATTCTGCTTTTCAGACCAATGCTTGAGAAATGTGAGGTTTTCTTCAGATCGAGGGACCAGCGGAGCAGTATACACAAGACTTCTGTGTCAGCATGCCATCTTTGCACCGGTCGGTCAGAAAAATTGCTTTCTTGGATTTTCTGACGCACGGGTGTCGGTCGGCTGCTGCGGAGTGTGCAACATTCATCAAGTATGACTATCGCTTTCGTTCTTTTTCTTTTTCTTTTCGTCTGTTCGTAACGTGTTTATAAAGGGTGTGTCTGTGTACTAAACTTCAGTTGTACTAGCGCACGCGTGCCGCGTCAGTTCAAAGTAGCTGTGTATTTCTTGTGCTGAACTGTACAAACCATGGAATACCAACTCGGCCGATCGATCGCACAAAGCGCTGGCGCCACACCATTATTGCTTTAAGCCTCCGCCGCCTTCTGGGATTCTGGCGGTGCCGGCGGCCGCCGCCCACACTGTCGGCGTTCGTAAGTGTGTTTTATCCGCCGGGGACGCCAATTTGCCGCCATCATGGGCAGCGCCACTTCATTCTCCCCCAGTTGGCTGCAGTGCGACGCTGTCTGGGACCTTCTCCGGGGAGCGGTGTTGTTCGCTTCTAAAACGAAGAGAAGGTGCTCTGCATCAACGCATTATGCCTCCGCGACTCCCTTATGAAGCATGCTCAAGTGCAGTCTTGGGCAGTGTGTCATCATCAACAGCCTATCTACGCCCACTGCAGGGCAAAGGCCTATTCCATTCATCTCCAAGTACCCCGGTCCTGGCCTAACTGCGAACAATTTATCCCCGCAAACTTCTTGATCTCATCTGCCCATCTAACTTTGCCGCCCCCTGCAACGCTTGCCTTCTCTAGGAATACACTCTGTTACGCTTAATGACCAACGGTTATCTTGCCTTCGCATTACATGCACTGCCCACGTCCATTTCTTCTTCTTAATTTCTACTAAGATGTCCTTAACACGCGTTTGTTCCCTGACCCATTCCGCTTTCTTCTTGTCCCTTAATGTTACACCTATCATCTTCCGATCCATTGCCCTTTGAGTCGTTCTATATTTAAGTTGTACCCTATCAGTGAGCCTCCAAGTTTCTGCCCCGTAGGTGAGTACCGGTAAGATGCAGCTGTCATACACTTTCTTCTTCAAGGACAATGGCAGGCTGCCATTCATTATCTGAGAATGTCGGCTGTATTCAGTCCACCCCATTCTTATCCTTCTAATTATCTCTGCCTCATCATTGGGATCCAGGGTCACAACTTGGCCTAAGTATTCGCTTACCACTTCCACTGCCTCGCCACCTATCTCAATCCGCTGTGCTCTCCAGAGGTTATTGGGCATTACTTTAGGTTTCTGCATAATAATTTTCAGGCCCACTGTTCTACTCTGTTTGTACAGTGCGGAAAGCATGCTTTGCAATTCGTCCCCCGAGTTACTTAGCAAGGCAACGTCATCAGAAAATCTTACGTTACTGAAGAATTCTCAATTAACCCTTACTCCCGCCTGTTCCCAATCCAATGTGTTGGCAATTGCGAAGAAGAGGAAAAAGATGTGGCTCCTGGCTCGAGGGCACGAGCATCATTATCATTGTAACTAAGTCATCGCCATTAAAAGGGTCATTCGATCAGGGGTCCCACGGCTTCGTTTCCTGGCGGCGCACCCGCAACGAGGTGTCCGATCCGCAACATTTGGTGCCGAAACCCGGGAAAACGAGCGGCTCCCACCGACGTGCGCAACGAGCGACGGCGGCGACGAGTTTCTTCTAGAAACGGTCGCCCAAGCAACTTCGCCCTTCTCGGAACCGCACCCAGGGAGACAACGCGCGGACCGGGCTGCCTACCAAGCGAGTAAGCCGGACTTTATCGTTGAACGATGGACCGGCTGAAGGCGAAACGCGCTGCAAGGCGAGCCCAAGCGACGAAAATTTCGACAGAGGCGACAGCACTCATCGAGAGCGGCTGCTCGGACCGGCTCACGCTCTGGAATTTGTTGGACAAGCTCATGGCTAGCCGCGAGGAGCTTAGCAAGACCGACGCCCAGGTCGAGGACGCGGTTCCTGTCGAGGAGCTGGAAAGGGAGTACGAGTCGGCGGCCCATTACAACGACCAGACGCTCGAGGCTCTGACTCGCCTGACGTACCGGCTCGAGGAACTCGGCGTCAGCGACACGGCGCAACCTGCCCCCTCGGCTGCGGTTAGCACGCCGCAGGCCCCAACGACGGTTCCATCTCAGATCTCTGGACCCCGTCTGCCCATGCTCACCATCCAGCCCTTTCATGGAGACTTGTGCAGCTGGATGTCGTTTTGGGAGCAATTCAACGGCGCAGTCCACACCAACAGGGCTCTCACCGCTACCGACAAGTTTCATTACCTCCGGAACTACCTGTCGGGTGAAGCAGCAGCTGCCATCGCCGGGCTGCCAACAATGGAGGCCCGTTATGAAAGTGCCGTCCAGCTGCTGAAGGACAGGTTTGGCGACAAGAACCGTATCATACAGCGGCATTTTCGAAACCTCCGAGAGCTACGGCGCGTGACGTCTCACTCTGAGGACAAGGAGCTCCGCAGGCTTTACGACTGTGTTACGCTGAATGTCCGCTGCCTAAACGTACTGGACGTTTCCACGAGCAGCTTCTCGGAAATGCTGTACGACGTTTTGCTGGAGGCGTTGCCGAAGGAAATCTTCTTGGCATTCCACCGCCACTGACGTCTTCAAGGTGATACGCAGGGAGCAGTGCCTTCTGCTTTAGTAGAGGCAACCAATGCCGCAACATCTTGCCGGCAACTGGAGCAACTCTTGCGGTACACGCAAATCGATCTCGAGGCAAGAGAGCAATGTGCTCCAGTAGGGACTCCTACCGAATCGAGTGACCCTCTCCAGCGTAACGGCCAGTCAACGTCGGCGCTTCACGCCTCGCATGCTTCGATGCCCAAACGAAACGAGTGCTTTTTTTGCGGATCGACCAAGCACAGTACCGAGGCTTGCGACGCTTCTCTGAGCATCGTAGAAAAGAAGAAGCGACTGGCAAAATCTATGCGGTGCTACCGATGTACGAGGAGGGGCCACCGATCAAAGGAGTGCCGACGAAAGGTCATGTGTACGACATGCAAGGGAAGGCATGCACCCGTCATGTGCGACCCTGGCTACAAGTAAAAGGAAAACGAAGTCCAAAGCGAAACCACGCGCAATTTCCCGGTGCAGACGCTGGCCTCCAAGACTGCATCTACTGCGCTCACTAGCTGCCAGCTGGGCGAAGATGTTCAGCTCCAGACCTTCCGGTCGTGGATCATCGGTCCCAGCGACACGCGCTACATACGCGGCATTTTGGACGGTGGCAGCCAGCACACGTTCATCAAGGAAGGCCTCGCTTCGAAGTTAAAATTAAAAGTCGTGGGAGAGAGAAGCCTCGCCGTCAATACATTTGCATCGGCCGTTCCTTATGAACTACGAAAGTGCAAAATAGTTGAGCTCCGGCTTCATAGCCAGTTCGACGATGCGCATCAAGTGATCGAGGCGTTCACCGTACCCACGCTCTGCCGAAACATCGCGGATACGGACATGAACGGCGCTTTCGCTACACGGCTGAGAAAGTTAGACCATCGGCTGGCAGACGAAAGAACGGTTCCAGAGGTATGTGAGGAGCCAGGCATCAGCCTTCTAGTAGGCTCCGACCAACTGTGGAGAATAGCGACGGGGGACACGATTCGGTGCAACAAGGTTAACGGTTTTGTGGCCCTAAACA
Organism: Haemaphysalis longicornis; assembly: GCF_048455015.1. Classification (NCBI taxonomy): domain Eukaryota; kingdom Metazoa; phylum Arthropoda; class Arachnida; order Ixodida; family Ixodidae; genus Haemaphysalis; species Haemaphysalis longicornis. The sequence goes on from NW_027526335.1 coordinate 223,273,966, forward strand.
CTATGCTTAGATGGACGCTGCAAGGTACAGCTGAGAAACGGACCCCGACACCTTTCCCCCAGCAAGCAAAGTGCGGCGTCCTTCAGGCGCAAGTACTTGAGAGAGTGTACAGGAACGCTGACATTCACAACGCCTTCCTAACGAAGAAAAAACATCGACACGACCCACAACGAAACCCTGGGTGGACATTTGGAACCACCGTCTACGCGGCCCGATCATGACTGCTGTGGCAACAAAGCAAGAAATAGATGAAGCGAACCGTCACATAACCTTCGACGGACGTCAGACGACTTCGCATCCATCGAGCGGGAAGATCACATAACTCGACGGTCCTGGAGAAGGAAACCAGCTGTCAAGCTGCATGAACTATTCAAAGATGAGGGTCGAGGTTGCACGACCAAAAAAAGGAAGAAACCTGCAGGAGCGCCGAAAAGACAATGTGCTCTGAACCGTCCTCTATGTTGTGTGTTTGACTAGCTAGAACTACGGTGCTATGTTTAGGCCAGGAGCCGCTTGCTACATGTGGAAGTTGTTTCACTCTTTTGTGGCCGGGAGAATGTTGGGAATTGCGAAGAAGAGGAAAAAGATCTGGCTCCTGGCTCGAGGGCACGAGCATCATTATCATTGTAACTACGTCATCGCCATTAAAAGGGTCATTCGATCAGGGGTCCCACCGCTTTGTTTCCTGGCCGCGCACCCGCAACGACGTGTCCGATCCGCAACACAATGTTCTGAATACTTCTTGTAAACATGCTGTGAATAACATTGGAGAGATTGTGTCTCCTTGTCTGACAACCTTCCTTATAGGTATTTTACTGCTCTCCTTATGGAGGATGATGATAGCTGTGAACCCATTGTAGATATCCTCTAGTATTCTTACGTAATGCTCATCTACCCCCTCGTTCCGTATTGACTGAATGACTTCTGAGGTTTCGACCGAGTCAAATGCTTTCTCATAATCTATGAAGGCTATATATAGGGGTTCAGTATACTCAGAACACTTCTCTATCACCTGATTGATCGTGTGAATATGGTCCATTGTTGAACAGCCTTTACGGAACCCAGCTTGTTCTTTAGGTTGACTGAAATCTAAGGTTGCAGAAATTCTGTTAGCGATTACCTTGGTAAGTACCTTGAACAACTGACAGTAAGCTGATCGGCCTGTAATTTTTCAAGCCCTTCATGTCACGTTTCTTATGTATTAGGAAGACGTTGGCGTTTCTCCAAGATTCCGGTACACTTGCGGTCACTAGGCATTGCGTATACAGGTTTGCCAGTTTTTCAAGTACAATTTCTCCGCCATCATTCAAGAGGACTGTCGTTATCTGATCCTCACCAGGTGCTTTGCCCCCTTTCATTTCTTTCAAAGCCTTCCTTACTTCTTCGGTCGTTACTGGTGGGATGTCTATCTTCTGTGAACTACTTTCTCGTTCGGCATTATCCTGGATGTCTCGGCTACTGTACAGATCCCTTCCTCCGCTACTGTGACTAGTTTGTCCCTATTTGTGATGACATTGCCTTGCTTGTCTTTAAGTGCATACATCTGATTTTTTCCTACGCCAAGACGCCTCTTCACTGCTTTCGGGATACCTCCGTTCTTTACAGCGTATTCGATCCTCTCCATATTATACTTCCGTATGTCAGCTGTCTTACGCTTATTAAATTCGAAAGCTCCGCTAGCTCTATTCTCTCAGCTGGGGTGGAGATTGTCATGGTTTTCCGTTTCCTAATATATCTGTCGTCTCCTCGGAACGTTTGCAGGTATCCTGTCTAGCTATCATGCCCCCGACTTCTACTGCACACTCCGTGATAATGTGTGTAAGGTTGTCGCTGGCTTCCTGTGTCGTAAAGTCTGCTTCCTCGGTAAGAGCTGAATATCGGTTCTGCACCGCGATCCCGAATTATTCTACTTTACGTCTTACTGTTCGCTCATAATTGGCTTCTTTCGTACTAGCTTGTTACGGTCCCTCCTCAAATCTAGCCTAATTCGAGATCTTACCATACGGTGGTCACTCCACCTTACCCTTCCGAGCACTTCCACATCCTGCACGACGCCAGGGTTACCGCATAATATGAAGTCTATTTCATTTTTGTGCTCCCCATTCGGGCTCCTCCAGGTCCACTTCCGACTCTCCCGTTTACAGAAGAAGGTATTCATTATGCGTAGGCTATTCCGTTCTGTAAACTCAACTAGTAGGTCCCCCCTGCTATTTCTACAGCCCAGACCATAGTTCCCAACTGCCTTGTCTCCAGCCTGATTCTTGCCTACTTTAGCATTGAAGTCCCCCATAACTACGGTATACTGTGTTTTTACTCTAGCCATTGCCGGTTCCACGTCTTCATAGAGGCGTTCCACTTCCTGGTCGTCGTGGCTGGATGTGGGCGCGTCGCCCTGTACCACCCTGAGTTTGTACCTCTTATTGAGCCTAATTACAAGACCTGCTGCCCTTTCGTTGATGCTATAGGCACCGGACACTGAAGTTTGCGCGCGACTGCAGCGCCATCTCTCGCCGCCGCTTAGCAACTCTGGCTCGGTGGATGTCGCGACCGGCCGTTCAGCGCACGTAAAAATACACGCGCTACGTGCGGTTCGACATTGTGTGGCGGAAGTTTTTTAAGAAACATAGTTATAATTGCAAGTTCCAGGGTCTGAAGGGATCAAAAGGCTGCAGGAAAGAATTAGTGGCAGCGCCGCTACTGCTGCTGGGAGCACAGCCACAATCGCGAAAGGCAGCCTACCATGGTTCTGTACAGGTTTCTCGCTCGGGCAGCCGTGGGAGAACAAGCGTCGCAAGAAATGATTTTAGCAGTAAGAAACGTCAAGGAAGTAAGAAAGTCATGACATTTTTTGTCAGTGGAAGGAGTAAACTTAAGAGTACGATAACCGTTTACGCGCAGTGCAGGCACGAAGGGCCGTAAAACTAAAACGTTTGCTTTCAGTGTTCATACACATCACGCGCTGCGATGAATCGCATGCCGTCGTAGTAGTTGCATAACACAAGGTATTACCGCTTCCGCCACTATTGTTTTATCAGCAGTAACCTTTTTTTAGCGACATTCACGGCACCGAATGGATATCAAAAGGCGGCACAAGAATATGCATCACAGCACTTCGCGGGTGATGCCAAAAGCAATATCAAGACGGTCAATACGCATCCCGCTTACTGCCCTACTTTGTTCCCCGAAATGTAGATAGTTCGGCCACGCATTCCAAGCGAGAGCATGGAAAGCTATCAAAGGCAAGGTTGCATTCACTCGCGCTGACTTCTTTAATGCGTTTTGCGTATTCTGAAAGTTGAGGTTATTATTGTTTAAGCAGAGGATGGAGAGAATTCTTTATAGCGTTTTTGTGTACTCTGAAAGTTGATGTTATTATTGTTTAAGCAGAGGATGGGGAGGAGGAGGAAATACTTTTTTGCTGTATTCCGAACGGCCTGAACAAACTGTATCACAATTAGCCGCTAAGACGACTCTAACATTACTCGCAAGATAGAAGCCGAAACTGAACGGAATCTTCGTAAAGACAACCGCCGCTCCGCATCAGATTTCCAACTGTGTGGAACTGCGTTCACTTTGTCAACAGCTAATAACGTTTGGAATGCGTTGTTAGTTAGTGACAACACCAACCGAGCTGAAGAAGGGCAACCGAAAAAGAAACTGTAGTGTGGTTGCGCGAACAGAGGAAACAATGACACAAACACGCTTCTGTCGTGGAGCGCCGTTGCATACGCTGGCTACTGACCTGAATTGGCGCTGTAAATAACCTTCGCTTGCTGAGAATGGGACTTCGCAACGATGTCTGTCCCGTAACTTTCTTTCACGGCGCACACGCGCGCGGGAACGTACAATCTCTGTAACTTCTCGCGCACGCGAGGCCGACAGTAGTAGTGCAGCCCCGTAATTGTCCGAAAATCGCACAGAAGCACTTGAGACACGGGGAAACTATTTGCCAGAACAGTTTTCAAGGTCGAGACACCTTTCAAAACAATTGTAGAATCGCAAAAACAAACCGAGAGGTGCCGAATATACGAACGCGCGGCCGCCGTCTTCCTCTCACCGACCCAAGGTTAGCTGAAGCTTCCGCAGGGCGGCGCTGGGTGTACTTATTCGTCCCGCCCTCTGAGCAGTGACCGGTGCCTATAGTGTTCTTCTGTGTTGCCAGCTATGCTTTTATTGAGTAGAAAACCCCCTCCCAGTTCTCTTTTGTCCACTAGACCACGGTAACATAGGACGTGTCCATTTTCAGCACCGTAAAGGTGTCACCAGTCCTCCTAACCTCACTGAGCCCTATGACATCCCATTTAATGCCCTTTAATTCCTCGAACAACACCTCTAGTTGTAAATATATAGTTGTAAATATAATAGGTGTAAATATTTGCGTAGTATAGTCCAAATAAACATTTATTAATTTGAGTAGGGATTAAAAATATCATCAGTTAATAGAAGTTTTCTAAAACCATTTTTCTTCTTGTGGGCGCAGCCGGCGCTGCTGCTACTACAGTGTCCTAGAAGTTCCTGCTGCTGCAGCAGCCGTATCGCCATAACAGTATCGCGTATGGCGAGTTCGAAGCCCCGATTGTGTAGGGTCAAGAATGTGCATAAAGCGGAGTTCGTAATGCTAGAAGCGCTATCTCAAAACGTGAGAACACTTCTAAAGTATCGGGAGGAGACTAAGCCAGCCTTTCCATACGGTAGCAAAATAACCGCTCTCGAGTAATGCTGACCTGTAACCGCCTGGTGTACGCCGGTTGTACCCGCATACAATTTAAGCGTACTTGAGACGACATCGCGCAGCCGATGGGCCCGGTTCGAACCACCCACCTTCCACACAAGAATAGACACACTCCGACAATAATTATGTAAACCTGCTGAGGCATGTCGGCACGCCGGCATCCGCTATTAACAGTTTTCACCACTGCAAGTTCAGAATGCTTTAATGGGTGGCTTGAGATTGCTGTGCGTGTACTCGAAATGAAGACTTCTTAGCAGCGCCAAAAGGTCGACGGAACGTACCGTGCTCAGGACGAAAGCTAGACGGGGCTACTGATTTTTTACTACCCGCACGAGGGCATTCAGTTACAAAAATTGCACCAAAAACAACCAAGGAAATCATTGCTGTCCCCCACATGTACCGCCTACGACCCACTGTAGTATATTTCCCCTTCAGAGATATTGTAAGGAACGTACGATAGAACAGTTTTGCGCAAAAGAAGAGGACGAAGATAGAGAGGATAAGACAACCACAACTTCCAAGTTTATTTTGCATGAATATACCTCCCACCAGCATGCCCCTCAATCCCATCAGCAGCCGCACCACCCAAGACGCCGTAACAAGAATCAGATGTCAAATACAATAAACAAAACAATTCGACTAAACGGGGTAACCAAATAGTACGCACTAGATAACAAGTACTACTTAGACTGCGTGCACGTCTTCCAAAATCAACATGTGTCGCACTTGAAATTAAAGATGAAAGAAATAGTTGCAGATGACATCTACGAGGTCTTAAGATGTATGACGCACTAGCGTTACTCCGACGTCGAGGAGCGTTTTGGAAAGGAGTTGCTGCATTTACCATTTATGATTTCCAAGTATTGAACTTATTCACAGTGGCTCAGGAAACTCAGACGCCATCTACGCTTGCTTGGCTTAAGATATTGGCGTGAAAAGTTGCGGCTGCGAGGTGTTGGTCAGTTCCAGAAAGACAGCAGCAGTATCAAAGTTTAATAGTGTTTATCGCGCTGGACTGACTGAATTTTCGGTTTTTTATAGTCAAACACAGAGAGAGAGCGAGATAGATAGATAGACGGACGGACGGACGGACGGACGGACGGACGGATGGATGGATGGATGGATGGATGAATGGATGGATGGATGGATAGAGAGAGAGAGAGAGAGAGAGAGAGAGAGAGAGAGAGAGAGAGAGAGAGAGAGAGAGAGAGAGAGAGAGAGGTGTCTGTGTAGTAAGATTTATTGACTCTTCGGGAGAAGGGTATAAAAAATGGTAGACTCTATATAGTTCAGCCAGAATTCCAGGACCCCGGAATAAGCTCAAGCTGATCTTGAGGTGATCTGGGCAGCCTGTCACGTGTCGATATAAGTTGGCTATGTAATGCTGAAATTGTTCACCCCTGAGGATATCCTTGGCTATGGGCAGGTTACGCAGAAGAGAGTGGTTTTTTGCCCGTATTTAGCACAGTTTTAGGTCCACCCCGGATATTTACAACCAGACAACTTCGCCCCTCTAGATTTGTTAATTGATGTGTTGATTTGTATCCGGACCAGGGTTTGCAATTATTAAGCGATGAGATCCCTGTGTAGCACGGAGAACGATGGTGTTCCGAAGCGTAGGATGAGGAGACGTCTGTATTTTTCGGAAGGGTGAGTGTGAGCTGTGCTCAACAAGGAGCACATAATACGAGTGCGAGTGGATCAGATCTGTTTAGAGACTCGTTGTTTTCCCTCAAAAATGAAATGAGCAAACGTTTCACCAATATACAAGTCAGGGAATAGAAATGTCCCCACTAATTACACGCTAATTTCTGCTTTCCTCGTGTTTCTAAAAGGCATAAAAATAATTCTTTCACATCTGGAATGATTCTTTTCTAAGCATGAAATATTATCCTCCCGCTAACATGGCTTTAACAAGGAATGCTCTACAAAATCCGCAGTGCTTATGAAAAAAAAAAACATTTTAAACAATATACAATCAGATAAGCCGACCTTGGGTGTTCTCATTGGTTATAAAACGTAAGACTTTATCAGTCATGAAACGTCTCGAACATTATGTCGCCATGGCGTGCGTTTTGTGCCGAACTTTTTACTGAAGTCTTACGCTACTGCTTGCCTGCAATCTGTTATGGATGGCTATCTATCTTCTTTTCGCGACATACTGTGTGGAGTTGCGTAGGGTATAGTGTCCGAGGCCCATTTGTATTCAATGTGTATGTTAACGACATCGTATCTGTTCATGAAAACACTGAATTCGTTTTGCACGCCGATGATAGGAGAGCAGTCTGTTTATTACTAGCGATAATGTATGAACATTTCTTTTCACCCAGATTCTGTTCTGTCCAAAATGTTTGACAGCTATAACTAAAATAGTCTGGAAATAACGTTAATAAATGAAAGCTCACAATATTCACACGAAAGAACAAGTGGTACACATTAACTCATACATTGAATTGTTGGCCAGAAAGTTATCTGCTGTGGGTGCGCTATTAACATGTTTCCCATAAAACAACTCCAAATTTACAACGCCCTTTTCAGATCTCACTTGAATTTTCGCGCTGTAGTTTGGGGCACTATTACTAAAAAGAGCATTGATGCCCCGCTTCTCCTTGAATAAAAGCCATTCGATGCATTAGTGCTGTTCCGTATCTGCATCCCAGCAAAGAATTATTTCGGCATGACTACATATTCAGCACTCACAACCTTGTATGAGGTTTACGTTTTGAGCACTGCCCGCCATAATTTTTTAGTTTAATTGTCTGGTATGCTATTCCAAACAGGAACAAGTCGAACTCGTGAACGAGATAAACATATTTTTCAATGGCGTCGAACTGACTTCGTTTTACAACCACTTACTTACAACATACCTGTGATGCTTAACCGATTACGTCCACGTGCTGCTGAATGTGCCCGTATCAGTCGCAAATTCTGTAGTTTTTACAGAAAAATTACAGTGATATTTGCATCAACAATGTTTTTCATGTTCTTCTCAGGAATGGCATTTTCTGTGCTATGTGTTTGACATTATCTACACTAGAATTATTACGGGATCGATTAATAATGGTGAAATATTGTTCAGCGTATTGCAACATTGCTTCTGTACAACTCTTGTTTTCAACAAACGAAGCTTTGCACGACCAAAGTTGTCGCAGCTGCACAGGCGCTCTGGCCCCGCCAAGCTGTCTATACAGCTTTTTGCCAGTGCCCGTCAACATTTTCGACACCATACCAGTGTTGAAAAATAAACGTTGATTTGATTTGATCTGAAATGAAGACTGAATTATAAGTCCGAAAAATCTGGTTGGAGACACGACTAAACAGAGCGAGAACGAGCCAACCGCCCTGAATTTGCACGAATATGTCAAAATGGCAAAATTAACAACATTTATTTTTATAACAGAGAAGATGGGGATATTTGGTCAAAAATAATTACACAAAACAAAAGAGGAAGACAGAAAGAAAAAGACAAATTAACGAAGGAAATAAGAAAATATGCAGTCCAGAAATACCCTACCAGAAAAATAGCACTAGAAATACGGAAAAAGAACTGTGGAAACAAGAAATAACCATGGCGAAAAGGAGCGGACCGTGTCAAGCCATTATTTTGCACAAGCGTACAAAATTGGCGATGTGGCGCATTTAGTGGTCATAATAGCGTAAATGGAGATAACTGACCGCAAAAATTTTTTGAACACCCTACCCCCCAACCATTCCCCCTTTCACGAACAGTGCGTGGCCTTCCTGAAAAGTCCGGACGCTGGGACCCAGCGAGTACTGGTGAATAGGGCCTGGACTGCCAGCCAAGGCCAGGGCATCCCGGACTAGGGACGCCACCCGCCGGGCGGGTACCGTAACAGCAGCACCAGCGCTCGTGAAATAAACATTTATTCCTTCTGCTCCTCACAAAAATGAATTGACAAAATGGAGATATACATCCCTGCTCAAAAATGCAGACTAGAATAAAAAGGCCATAAAGGAGTGTTCGTAACAGAAAAAAAAACATATCCTGAACACAGACAAACCATGCACAATAAATTCCACCTACAGAAAGATACGCTCTAATAGCATAAATATACAGCACCAGCAGAAAGAAAAAAAGGAAGCTTGAAAACAATAAAACAACCCAACGTATTGGCTACTGATAGCAAAATCTAGTATAAAGAATCACAATTTGTGCAAGCGGCATAAGAATGGTGCCGATTAGTAGACAATTCTCTTATTTTTCCCACATACTTCGCTAGCTCGCATATGGGGTCAACCCCGGGAAGACAATATAGACTCTAAGCGATAACCTTTATAGACCTTTCCTCATTCCTTGCAAGAAAACTATCACGTATTATTGCAGACAAGAAGCAGGTGAACGGTGGCCACATAAAACCTTGAGCTCGAATATATAACTACGGGAATCTCTGAGTAAGAATGAAAAATCCCTTCTCGGACGTGTCAAATTCAGCAAAGACACTGGTGCATGTTTGTGAGGGGAAAATGCCTTTGTGCCGTATTGGGGGGTGAGCACATCGTCTACAGGGGATGAATTTATATCCCATTATTAGCCCCTAGAAAGGCCTCTTTTCAATATTTCCGCGGTGTCCAAGTAAAACTCCGCGCCAGTTCTCTGTAACACCTGCCTGGGTAGCTCAGAGGCAGGATACGATTGGCCACTAGGACCGAGTTTATGGTCTCATCTTCGTTTGAACGGATGCTTTTACTATGGTGGCGAAATATAAAAGTTAAAAAAAGGTGGTGCCTACATTTAAGGGGTGAGCTCAGGATGGCGGGGCTCGTTTTGCGGAAGGCAGACGATCAAAGTTTGTTGCCGGTACTGCATCCCCAAGGGGTAATGAGCACGTGATCAGGGTTGCCAAAGTGATGCGAAAAGGAGTGTGAACCGGTGGCCCCACTTGGTGGAGTGGACACCCCTCACTTTCGTGGACGCGGCAGTGCCGCTGTCCCGATGACGAAGACATCCGTCGACCCATGGCCTCGTGGTTGACCGTGCATCGAATATAAATAAACAGAGACCTTCAAGGTTCGCATCTTTCGAGCAGAGCTTGCTTTGCTGCGTTTTTTGACCTATCTTTATCCACATTCCCGCAATATGCAAACGATGTTGATGTAGGCGTACTCATCTGAGCCAGCATATTCCGTTCGCCATAAAATTCTGATCGGCACGAAAATCTGATATGCCAGCACACGTCGGTTCTTGAGTAAACAGCATCGTTTAAAACCTCGCTGTAGTGAGCAAATAGTGTAAACATCAAACGGGCCTTCATCTTTAAAAACAGACTGATGCCCAGAAACACCGTGCTGTCTCCAAAGACCAAACACTATTCTGCCTGATATAATTTGGAAATGCACTGCTCGAACTTTTCGCAGTTTTTTGTGTCGAGAACTAGGGTATTACACTACAGTATTACAGTACTTGAAGCGCAATAACTAATTCTCAAGATAGAAAACGAAGCACTCAGAAAGCGAGCATAATCGCAAGCGGTGTTTTTGCAGTCAGTAGCTGATTAGCCGGAGATTATATAAAAACTTTTATGGCGTCCGGATAATTATTAATCGAACACCCTGCCCTATAAAGCTACGGTCTATACTTGTATTCGCTGCGAAATCAGGCACCTGGCAGACACGCTACTGAAGCGAAACCTTGAATGCCACCAGCGAAATGAAATTTTGAAAAGCCATAAGATACCCGAAATATTGAAGTGAAGTGCTTAGCAGAAAAAGCTTGCGATTTGTCGTGTTGAAAGTGCAGCACGACCGACCGGATTCAAAATATAGCCGTAGCTATAGCAGAAAAGACCAGCCTTTTCGTCCGAACCCGAGGGTTTTCTTTCGCGTTGGTTTAGACAAGATGGATAAATAATGCAGGCTTTTCAAAACGCCACAATGAAGGAAGCATGTATCAGCAAACCGTCTTTCCTTCCCCATGTCTCGTTTGGTTTGTAGAGTAATGTGTACGGTTGGAAACTGCATGTCTCTCTTTTTCCAATTATATGCGTAACTTTATCTTTACTTACAGCTGTTTAATTCCAGCTCACGCACAATATTTCTGCATTGTGTTTATTTACTTATGTTTTTGTTGCCGTCCGGCCACGCCCGGGTATTGTGTTCCGAGCAAAGCGCATGTTTCATCTTCTTTTTTTGAACCGCACGGCCGTTATCTTTGACAGGGAGAGTGTTCCTCCAAGTCGTCAGTGGACTGGAATGATCTTCTTTGATCTCCAGTGTTCTCTATGTAGTACAGCGGTTGGAGAAACAATCCCACCGAAAGGTAAATGCTCGCAGGGCAGACGCCGTGGCATTTCACCCCTGACGCCAACCTGCGCACGTCGCTTCGTTGACCGCTTCTACGCCGCTTGTATTTTTTTTTTTGAGTAGTTGAGGAGCACAAGTTTGCTCCAGTAAACGTTCGTTTTTTCAAGAAAACCTCGTCGTCCTTGGCTAAGTGACAATATGTTTGTAGTTCAGTGCATAAGTAGACATACATAGGAAATAAATACTCTAGTAGAGAAAGTGTTCATCCTGTTTTCTTGAGCTTTTTTATGACGTATAGCGCGCTGTTCAGAACCATGACTTAAATACTGTGATGCCCCCAAATCCTGGACATGTTCTTCGTTCGATGTTACCTTTTGAAGACACTTTCATAAGCCCTTTCCAGCGGAAGGTTACATGCAAATTTTGCCGAATCAATTCCACAGACCTTAAAGTTCGACGGATGCGCTCACCGCCTTACCCCTGCGTAGGAGGTAATTCTCTGGTGAATGAGCCAGCGAACTCTGCTACACACGTATACAGCTACACACTCCGCAATTATTCTGAACGTTGTTCTCAACTAAGTGACAGTTTTGTCATCTCTCAGAAGTCTGTTGAAAACCTGGAGCTGCTTCCTGTTGCCAAATTCACTCTAAAAAAAGGGGAATCCGTACCAATACCGTTTGCTTGCAAATCTGCTTGCCACAGAATTGATCCCCTTGCGATTCTTAAGGAGAGGGTAACCAAACATTTTCCAAGGGGAGTTCCGTGACTCTCAGGTCAAGAGTCGCCACCAAGAGTCGAGAGAGAGTATGCAGGACTCCATCGGATGTACCCACTTCGACTCCAAATCAGTAAACTAGGAGAGTGCAGTTGATTGCTTTGTGATACCAGTAATTAGAGTCAGTCTGACTCGTTTTGAAAGAGAGTCCCGAGACTTTATCAGACCAAACGTCGTGAGGTATTACCCAGGATTCCTTAGGCTTCAGTCACTGCGACTCCACATCGACGAGCAATGGGGGTTTCGTTGGCCATTTCGTGACCACTGCAACAGGGGCGCCAGACCTTTTTTTGAAAGAGTTCCATTACAGAAGAAGACAGTCAAAAAGCAGTATGGATGGCTGCATCAGACATAATCGCTACGATTCTATAAGGTAAGGCACGCATGCCTTGAAGTAGCCGCATCAAGTCCGGAAAAACTGTTGATGCGGGCTTATTGGTACATGGTTTGATAACAGCGCTAGAACAAGACACAGAGAGGGCGACATGAGACTTGATTGATTGATTGCGGGGTTTAACGCGCCGACGCAACGCAGGCGATGAGGCGCGCCGTAGTGGAGGGCTCCGGATTAATTTTGACCACCTGGGGATCTTTATCGTGCGCCGAAATCTCGTACACACGGGCGTTTTTGCTTTTCGCCTCCATCAGAAAAGCGGCCGCCGCGGCCGGGAATCGAACCCGCGACCTCGTGCTCAGCAGCGCAACGCCTTAGCCACTGAGCCACCGCGGCGGGTGCGACATGAGACTGGGCGCTCACTAACAACAAAGGGTTTATTTCGCCGCAGCTGAATATATACCCTGTTAAATAAAAACAATAAAACACACAAAATAATAAAATTGCGAGGCAAGGGCTTGTTTCCCTAAAATTTACATACGCTAAGATTACAATCAATGAGTTAGGCAATCGTGCTCCTTTTTGTGCATGTCAATTGACGCTATGCTGACGGAATTGTGATTTCGTGAATGAATTATGTGGGCCTCAAAGATTTCCCTGGTGCGTTGCTCCTTATATCTTCTCAGTACACGTGTCTGTTCGAGTCTTGACGTGCATCCACACTTCGTACAGTCAAGGGCTAGATTGCTGCCTTTTCCTGCTTTTTGGTTGCAGGCGTGTTCCCGTAGCCGGTCGTTTAGGCAGCGGCCTGTTTGGCCCGTGTATGACGTACCGCAGGACATTGGTATGTCGTACACTAGCCCCGATGAGTACTCAACGAATCGCTGTCCGTGCTTCTTAGAGCAAGGCCGCGGGGCAGTTCTTGAAAACAATAGAACTGGCGGAATTCCATCCGGCCAGGACTTCTGAGCAATCGGCGGCAACATGCTTCCTTTTTGTCCTTCTCGTCGTCGTTGGCAGCGACGTCAATTCTTGCTGCCTTCGGCTGGCGCCTCGCAAGCATCGTGAAACCGCTCCCCACCCCCTGCCCGAGACTGTTAATTCTTTGCAGTGCGCCTCGCACCTGTTGGGCTCGCGAGAGCGCAGGGGCCGTCGCGACCCTCCGCCCCGCGGCCTGAAGACGAGCGTCGCGATTGCGTTAGAGTTTTAGTGAACTAGAAGAACCTAATTTATGTTTTAGAAAACCTAATTTTCTCCGGGCAGCAGAACGTATACCATCAATATGTGCTGTACAGCTAAGCTTCGATGCGATCGTTACGCCCAAGTACTTGTATTCTTCGATGCTTGCCTTATAGTGTATCCGCCTACATTATAAGTAAATTCAAATTTTCGGATTTTGCTACTGAGGCAAATATGCGGTTTTCTCAAAATTAATTCTCATTTCCCACTCTTTAACTATTCCTTTATGAAGTTTAAGTTTTCACACAAGTCACGCTGGTGAGAGATAGAATATATGGTATTAAAAATTATGCAGACGTCAGGAAATAACAGACAAGCCAGGTTGGATGGCTTGAACTAGATCGTTACTATAGATATTAAATAATACTGGCCCGAGAACTATCCCTTGCGGGACTCCAGAAAACACCACCAAATAACCAGAGCTGAAACCGTTTATATCTACGTACTGTTTGATGTTTGTATAATATGCTAGAATCAGCTAATTACTTCCGGAGGAATGCCAATATCTTTCATTTTGTTTGTTAGTTTCAAAGGCGGGACCTTGTCGAATGCCTTAGAAAAGTCCATAAAGTAGACATAACCTGTACAGCCTTGTCCAGAATTTGGGAGAACTCGTTAACAGTCACTAATAATTGCGTGGTAGTAGATAATCTCCGTGAGAAGCCATGTTGCATGCTGTGAATTACATTTTTTTGGTTCAAGAAAAGTATTTAAATACTTCACTATAATATGTTCATGTAATTTGCAACAAATACCAGTAAGGGAGATCGGTAGATAATTGATGACTAATAATCTGTAGATAATTGATAACTAATAATCTGTTACCTTTCTCAAATGTCGGAATCGGCTAAGGCGTTGCGCTGCTGAGCAAGAGGTCGCGAGTTCGATTCCCGGCCGCGGCGGCCGCTTTTCTGATGGAGGTGAAAAGCAAAAACGCCCGTGTGTACGAGATTTCGGCGCACGATAAAGATCCCCAGGTGGTCAAAATTAATCCGGAGCCCTCCACTACGGCGCATCGCCTGCGTTGCGTCGGCGCGTTAAACCCTACAATCAAATCAAATGTCGGAATCACACGTGCCAGCAGCCAATCGTATGGCACTGCACTAGTTTTAATCAAAACATCAAATATTACTACGAAACTCGCTAGTATTTCCGCATACTTTTTTTAGAAAAACAGCTGGGATACCGTGAGGGCAGGTCGATTTTTTCACGTCTAATCGCAATAACAGTTCTATCACCCCTTCCAAGGGTACATTTACTAAGTGTGAATGACCTGGTACCGTCATGACACTCGAGTTTTGTGCTCTTGAAAAAACGCTGTGAAAGTGTGAAGTAAACGTGTTTGCTATTTCGTTTTTATTTGTGACAGGGGTTTCTCCGTTGATTACTTCATCAGGAATACGGTTGTCTTCGTTTTTTAAGAACTGATAAAATTTTTGTGGACTCTCTGACGCAAAGCGGCATAGTGTCACGGTGTAATAAGGGTCCCCAGCCTCCCTCTACTTGGATGCCAAAGTATCTCTTGAGATCGTGCAGAATATCATCATTAGCTATTTTTTGCTTCCTTCGCCGTTTAATTTTGCGTTTTAAGTGAATTACATCGCGCGTTATTTAGGGGTTCGTGAGATCAACTTTTTAAAGTTTATCTGGAACAAAATTGGCAATGCGAAGTGGCAATAAAATTTGAACCTTTTCTATAGAGAGTTAACACTGCCGTCACAAAATGATATCAAAGCTTCTTGTAGGTAGTGAACAATCTGGAAATCGTCTGCAGCAGAATACTGCTTTACAGCTACGGGTTCGGGTCTAGAGGGCCTTGATCTGCGAGATAAAGAACAATGAAAATATACCACTTTGTCATGAGAAATGCCACCAAAAACTGTTTCCATGCAGGATTCAAAACTTGTGAAACAGAAAATCAGATCTAATATTCAGTCTAATATTCAACATATTCAACCAGAAATCTATGACAACATGCCATCTTTGAGGGCACGGCAGCACTACAATAGTGTACGAACTTGAACGAAATCCGGAAAGCGTGTCGTAAAAACTGACATGCACAACAAGCCAAGCAGAATCAAACATGCTGCTCCGACGAGGGCCGCCGTTCCCTCTGAGAAGACAGGGCTCGACCGGAGACTTTGTATCCTGGATGGTCCACGTCAGAGAGTTGTGCAGCCAATTCGGTGTCCCGTCCTCTGAGTCGATGAAAAGACGATCAGTCCGTGAAGGCGTTTTCCACTTGTGCGATAAACCGCCAGTGCACAGCGCAGACAAGAATGAGCAGGCTGTTCGGCACATGCAGCGGTCGGATCAAATTACAACCCGCACAACAAGCCAAGCAGAATCAAACATGCTGCTCCGAGGAGTGCTGGCGTGCTCTCGGTTGCAGGAAATGAATGTAGCTTCTCATTCATACCACGAAAAATACCCTCCTCTCCCTCTTTGCGAGTCACCGACTTTGTGTGCCCAAGAAAAAAACACATGCAAAAACGCAAGAAAGAAACAGCATGTGGGCCAAGTCACGCCCGTATTCATTCCATACTGATATCTGGCATTCTTGGCGACGATCGGTGGTCATATGAGAGAACGCTCGTGTCCGCGCACGACCGAAGCATGCCGTCATCATAGTTTCTTACAGTATACTCTAGAGAGGAATCCGGCGCTAGCGTCTACGCGGCTTGCATCAAGGCCTTCTGTGTTATCATGAACCGCCATTAAATAACGCACTCGCCTAAGTTGCATTAATGGTTTGGATTGAAACGTTTTAGTGACCGCAAATTTAAACAAAGTTCTAGAAAAACGCGAAAAATAGTCTGCAATTATGTAAGTGGAAAATAAAACCGGCTGTTTTAAAACTAATAAAAAAAGAAGTATACCGTACTTTTGCCGGAACGTTTCTTCCTGCTATTTCGCAGGCCAAGGTGGTAGTTACGAACATTGTTAATCTTTGGGGTGGTAACTCATTAGAGACGCTCATTTTAGTTCGTTACCTGTATTTCAAATAATAAGTTGTTTGAAAAGTTGGGAAAGTTTTTGGAGCGTGCCTATGAAAACATCACCTCCGTGGTGAACCGGTGCCCCGACCGTCAGCTACAGTTTAGCAAGAAAAAAGAAAACGTGGCTTTAAACAGTCGTGGACGATGACAAGATAGGACGGATTCAGACGGATCTGTTGTATCTTGTCTGCGTCGAAGTACCTTTTGTTTATTTTTCTCGTCGGCTACAAATATCGTGGCGACATATTACCCGCTCAGTCACACGTCCTTCGACTGCGGCATGACCAACGTCAGGTGCCATCACGCACTGCCTGCTGTTTCAATTGCTGTTTCAATTGCCGGCAATTTGTGCAGTCGAGAATAGGGCCATAGGGGCCCTATTCTCTCTCTCGCCCGCAACTCTCTCTCGCCCGCAACGTCAGGGGCAACTCTCGCCCGCTGACGTTTGTATACAACGACGTAACGGAACCTAGCCCTCTAACACCAGCGTGCTTCCTCGTCGGCAGAAGGTTGACAGCGTTGCCCCCGTGTTTTTACACAGAGGACCTGACCCATGGATCGACGTCCACAAACCTCCGACGGATGTGGCAGAAAAGAGAAGACACTTCAGAGGAATTTTGGACGCGTTGGAGGAAAGAATACCTCCACGAACTGCGCTCTCAAGGCCAGAGGCGTCAACCTTCAACCGAGAAGCTACAGCCCGGAGCAGTTGTGCAAGTCGAAGAAAACGACACACCAAGGTTGTTTTGGACTCTCGCCCGCATCGAGCAACTTCACCCAGGTCGTGACAACAAAGTTCGCGCTTGCGCACTACGGCTCCCAAATGGACTAGTGACGAAAAGACCGGTGCAGCGCTTATATTTGCTTGAAGCAGGCTGGCACTTGGCATCCGTGGCCGGGAAAGATGTAGAATCTATCATCATCAGCGTTGCACCGAAGACATCACCATCATCGAAGCCTGTCGTCATTGGACGATCGGCGTGCGCTCGCGCTACATCTTTAAAGTCGCCATGAAACCTTCCGACCGCTCGGTCGCTCCCTCCCTTGTCTGAAGGCCTCTCTCGTCCTCAGTGGCTAAAGGATCCCACAGCTATTATTGCTGTGGTTGTTGAGTCAATTATTGAAGAGAGTGCGACATTTTTTGAAATAACACTTCTAATGTTAGTGTATAAAAAGCAACAACCGTTCTCAGTACCAGATTTATCAGTTGTTAAAGCAGTACTGACACGAAATTTCTCGCTTTCTGTTTTTATGCTGTAAAGAATACCTATTGACCCAGTAATTACGAAAATCGAACCAAAAGCCGCAAGCCGTAAACACAGAATTAATTATAGCACGTTTATTGCAACCAATTGCAAATTTGGTCGCCGCGCGGGAAAATGGCGTTCGAAGGTCAGCCTGCAAGCGGGCCGGCCTTACGTCACGGTCTCACCCGTGACGTCAGGGACGTTTTTCTTTCCTCTATGCATTCGCTGCATCGTCTGCTACGATTGCACATGGTCCGCACTCGCCCGCGCAGTCGACATGTCGTCAGAATCGTCAGACTCGGATGAGTCGCTGCTACCCGACAGACAAAACAAGTTTATTTGGCCAGGCGATTAGCCCGGCTATGTCTTAGCTGTCATCCGTTTTTTAATATCACTGCGGCTCGAACCGGCGCAGACCGTGATAGCAACAGCTTGTCGCCACTCTTCTAACCAATCTGATCGCGAAAAAGAAGTTCCACATGCGAGAAAGTAGATGTTAGTGTGTTGAAAATTGTGCTAGGGGTTGTTATCAGCGCTGAATTTAAAAGTGGCGTTCAGATATTTGCCGCGATGGTTAGCCTACGCTGACCGGCAGCGGAGGTTCGGCGCTCTGACCCAGCACTGCCGGCACCGCTTAGCGGCGAGCGGCCGAAAGATGGCGCCACCTGCGCGCTAGAATCAAAACAGGCCGCGGAAGATGTCTTGGTCACCGATCGCTGAAACGGAAATTATTGCCAAAATAAAGCTCCATATGCGAAAAAGCGGTTGATAGTGTGGTGAAAAGTTGTGTAAGGGATGGTCATTCGCAGTTGTACAGATGCCAGTGATCAAATAGTCGCCACGATACTAAGCCTAAAGTTCCCAACACCCAAGGTGACCCGTGCAACCCCGAGCCCACTGACTTGGGCGACAGTTCTTGCGGCCGCCGCCGCGCACGAACTCAGTCCATGTTTAGCGCTGCATGTCGTCGCGTGGAAAATAATGCATCTTGGCGTCGTCGTCGATTTGCTCGGACAGGCTTCCATTAGCAGTACTTCGCATACCGCGAGCTTGCCATAGCACAACTTGGGCGAGCTCGGCGACGCGCACCGCCGCGTCGCCGCGGTGCCCGTCGACATCGCGCACTGCGCGGTGCCGGCAGCGCGCAGTTTTCAGCACCAGCGCAAGGGAACACCATGCGCCGGCCACGAACTGAAGAGCAAAGACGTCAAACACGCAACGTTTACAAGCGTTGCTCACACATCTACGCTCACGTCTCCTGCCCAAACGAATACCACCGACAACAGCAGCGCAGGATATCGTTTCCGGTTCCGAAAACGACTATATGACGTAACCCTGAACCGGCCAGACACGCAGGCCGATGTTTCGTAACGCCTAAAGCGATTTCGCTAGTGCTGCCGATTTGTGGAAGCTCGCGGCCTGGAAAATCAAAATCGATTTTAGATGTGATTCTGGCGTCGGATCACTGCAAAACTTTCTGTGAGGCATCTGTACAAACTACTGAAGCCAATTACATCATTTTTTAGGCGTCAAAATGTGGTGTCAGTACTCCTTTAATGTGTTTTGTAGTTTAGGATCTGATGAAATGTGCGCGTCGTGTCAGACTGGAGAAGCAACAGAGGAAACAAGCTTCGCGCAGTTTGCTTGAGTGTCCCATATGTACACTTCCTTGTTAATTTTTAGCTTGTTAAAAGCAAGGCGGACGCGGTCTTTATCTTTTTTTATGGTTTTTGAAAACTGCCTAGTTTACGCCTTTTATCGCGAACAGCTTCAGAGAAATCGGAAGAAATACCAAAGTCCGTCCCTTTTAGCTTGTGTCCATTACTGAGCACTGTTTCGATTTCTTTTTAAGTGCGAATGCACTTTATAAGCGACCCTGAATTCCGTTGACCGCCGTCCGTCCACATAGCAACAGCTGCGGGTGCGCGCGCTCCTCGTCTTCCTTGGCAACGGGGGGAGATGGCACATACCCACGTGGGGGATTGGCCAGGAATCTCCTCGTCTTCCTTGGCAACGGGGGGAGATGGGCGCGCGCTGCCTGGCCGCTGACATGGCACATACCCACGTGGGGGATTGGCCAGGAATCGGGCGTGAGAAGGGCTAATGCACCCGCCTAAAGGAGTACTGACACGAAATTTCAAAGCTGAGATCCGCTCTAGCAATCAAGTACAACGACAACACAAATAGGTGTCTGTGCATGGCACATACCCACGTGGGGGATTGGCCAGGAATCGGGCGTGAGAAGGGCTAATGCACCCGCTTAAAGGAGTACTGACACGAAATTTCAAAGCTGAGATCCGCTCTAGCAATCAAGTACAACGACAACACAAATAGGTGTCTGTGCATAAATGCATCTTTCTTTCTTTGTAGTTGTGTGTGTGTGTGTGTGTGATCTCTCTTTCGCGAACATTACCGAACCGCGCAAATTCAACTCGTGCATTCGCACTTTCACATTCTTCCCCTCGGGATAATGCGGGGAAATTTTCGTTAAAAAACTTCACAATGATTTGTCGAGTACGGTCTTTTGAAAATCGCCCAAGGCGATGCGCACGTGCTATGGAGGCTGTTGTTACTCCTAGTTTGTCTTGGCAAAACTTTGTAACTATTTGCTCGGATGTGTCCCAGTCTTCTTCTTCACCCGTATCTTGAATTCCATAAAAGAGAAGGTTAGATCGCCTTGAGCGGTTTTCCAAGTCATCAATCTTATCGTGCATCACTGACATGTCATGCTCGTTGCTACTGCTTCTAGTTTGAGTGGAAGTTCCCGAGGCAAATTTTGATTCTAAATCCTGTATTTGATTTTGTATTTTTGTTAGATTATCGTTCTGGCTCGAGATTGTTGTTTCTGATCAAAGTGACTCTAGTTTGCCTTCAACTTCCTTTACTCGTTTCGTTAGGGAATCGAGATCGTTTTGTAGTACAATATGAATTTGCAACACTTTGTTTACCGATTCTAGCATGTTAGTATTGCTTGTTTCCAAGCGTTGCACGGCATTGAATACCATGACCAGTTTTTCTTCTTGCGCTTTCGTCATGGAACCCGGATTAACTTCAATGTCCCCTCCAAGCAATAGCATACGCCATAAATACACTGCTGCTCGCGTAAACCGCTTGATACCGTTGGACATGTAGGTGGGCCACGACACTGCAACGAGACAGGGATTGCTGCTACGGTAACATGAGGTTTGAAGGTAACTAACCTGTAGGAGTGCAAGCTGTGAGCGTAACATTCCTAATGCGGTGGCGTGGCCCGAACTGTCGAAGCAGGGTGCTTGATTATATGCAGCGAGGTCAGCTGACGTGGTTCCAGGTTGCCAGCCGAGGGGACGAAAATCTACCAGGTTTAGCCGCGGGACATCCGATGGATCCCGGCCGCTTTTTGAAGGTAGTGTCTCGCTGTTCTCGAACAGTCTGACGTGGCAGCATTCGCTCAGGCGAGGCCCAAACGAAGGTGCCGGCGACGTACAACGGGAAAGGCCAAGCAGCGCCCCGGCCAGTACCTGTAGGAGTGCAAGCTGTGAGCGTAACATTCTTAATGCGGTGGCGTGGCCCCAACGAAGGTGGGGCCACGCAGAATAGCAAAGTTTCAAGATGCAAAAATAGAGGACAAGTATTCTTATTTTGGCATACTTCAGGTGCACCAGCTTTTTCGGTATGACGTACTAACTCGATATTACTTCTGCAACCAGTTCAAAGTTCCTGTTAGGAAAAGTAGAACGCTAAGAAAAACAGAAAGGTTCGTGAAGCCGCGAGTGTTCGCAAACTATGGGGAAAAAACGCGGAAACATTACGTACCAGAATTTTTCATCGCTCTCTGAAACGATTTGTATAATTTAAAAAGACGGAGGAAAATGTTTAAGAAAATTCGCGAATATTGTGTCTCAGGAAACTCATATGGGTGAAAAGTGGAATGCATTTGTGCGCTCCACAAGTACGTTTTTGCTGTTTATATTGTGTTGCAATGCATAATTCTGCTGTGTGATTTTCGACTAAGAAGTATTTGTCATGTTCAAACTTGAGAGTGTGCTTATTCTCTTTTGTGTATGTCTACACCAACTGCCTGGAAAGCCAACAAGCATTCGGTGCTTAGGCAGACCAGAGAAAAACTATGTAAAACAAAAGTGAATAAAGCAGAATGAACAGCGACCGAGGGGGAGAAGAATGTCCAAACTAGTAACCAGGCAAGGTAAAACAAGCCGCGCGAGGGCGTTATCGTTGTGGTCGGTCGACGCGCGAATTATAATTGCACGCGAATTGCACCTTCAAATGGCACCTTCAATTGCACACGGCTGTAAATAGTTCACGCAGTTCACGTACGCAAACGGGAAAGTATATGTAACCCACGCGGATGTAGTTTGAAACCATTTCAGTTGCACGCGACGGACTACGCGCGCACGGCCGTTGGATGAACGCCCTCTACGCCCGCAGCCTCGCGTTACTCCCAGCGCCATCTACTATAGTTGTTGACAGGGTAACTCTGCAGGAGGAGCTCCGCCCATGGGCGTGAGGCGGTCGCCTTGGGGGACTTCCGCGATTTAGAATCTAGTTCCGTAATGATAATGTTGTTTTGCATGTAAATGATCACTACAAAGAAGGGAATTATATTAATATCGAATAATTTTTACGGCACGAAGAACAATTTTGTTTAAAGGTACGCACAAACAATTTAAAAGAAGACATTATTGAAAACGTGGTGCGGCAGAAAAAAAAAAGAAATGTGAACCTGACAAAAAAAGGTAATTAGAGTTAGGAAGAATGTATGTAATTGCTTTATTTTTTATTTGACATTGCTGCATAACATAATGTTTTTAGCCGTTTTCTTTTAAAAACATTCGAGGTTAAGCGAGCATTAGTTCCTACGTCAGGTTTTGACGCATTCGCGCATGCATAGTGTGCCGGCAACACCACTTGCACCGCGCGTCCCCTCATCGGCTCTCTGAGTGCGTTGTGTGACTTTTCTTCCGTGATGGATCCCCGCGTGGTAACATCGGCGTGTGATTCTTCCTTGCCTGGTGAGTCTGGTGGAGCTTCAGTCGCTACACCGAGGACCCTAAGCAAGAACAAGAGCGGCAATGTGCTCAACAGCACTTCGTGGAAAATTATCTTTCACTGCTGCGAGTTCTGGCGGGCCAGTGAGCCGAAATGCACCGTGAAAGATACTGCCGCATTTGTCGCCGATATGCTCGCAATGGGCACGCGGACCGTGTTTGCGGTCAAGAAGGAGGCACAAGCCACTGATGGAGTGTTGTCAACGCCGTCTCGCAAACGCCCGCGGAATTCCGAGAAGAAGCGGCGCAGTGCGTTGTACGACAGCTTTACGTTGAACGCGCTGAGGTCCTGCGTGCGCGACTTTTTTCACCGTAACGAAGTACCGACGGTGGCAAAGATAACAAAGGAGTTCTCGGAGCGTATAGGTGACCCGTCGCTGAAGCCATGGACTGTTCGTCGTCTACTTCGAGAGACCGGGTTCAAGCGGGTGAAGAGAAGCCGGAACTCTTTGCTGCTTGATCGGGAAGACATCCTCGCATGGCGGCACGAGTACCTGCGTGACAGTCGGGGGTACCGAGCGGAAAATCGGCAGATTTTCTACTTGAAAAAGACCTGGGTGACGGCAGGACACACGACCTCGACTGTGTGGACTGACAGCACTGTGAAGTCCAGTGCAGACGCCTTCAGGCGCGGTCTGACGACGGGACTGAAGCAGCCAGGTCAGCGGGTCATTGTCACCCACATAGGCAGCAAAGATGGCTTCGTTGATAGATGTCTCGACGTCTTCCGTGGCAAAAAGACAGGGGATTACCGCGAAGAAATGGACGGCCCCCGCTTCGAAGGCTGGTTTGACGGTGTGCTGCAGAGGCTCCCGAGTGGTAGCGTCATAGTGATGGACAATGCCTCCTACCACTCAGGGCGGAACGAGGCAGTGCCAACGACGAATTCCCTCAAGGGAATGATCACATAGTGGTTGGACAGCAAAGGCGACCAGTACGGCTCTGGGCTGACGAAGAAGCAGCTGCTGGAAATAGTTGCTCGTATGAAGCCACGCTTCATCAGCTACCGAGTCGACACGGCTGCACAGAAGACAGGCTTTATCGTGGTAAGGCTGCCGCCTTACTACTGCGAATTCAATCCTATTGAACTGATCTGGGCGCAAGTTAGGAACGCTGTGGCAGCAGCCAACACGACTTTACACATTACGCATGTGGAACAGCTGCTAAAGGATAAGGTCGCAGAAGTCACAGCCGAACACTGGCGGGAGACTTTGAGGCATGTGCAAACACTCGAGGAAAAGTTTCGGCAAGTGACGTGTAGTAGTGACCACATTGACGCAATCGTAATCACGCTTGAGGAAGACGACGAAAGCAGTTCCGATGACGCCACGGCTTCTGACAGCGGAATCTCAGGTGTTTGGCGTGTTGATGAACTTTTAAAACGATGATGACAGCATTTCCAATGGCACAGCTGCTTCCTACAGCACGAACCGCTTTGGTTGGAGGCGTTAAACACGCCGAAGCTACGCCTGGGCTACGAGGCCCACTGTAGTGGAGAGCTCTGGATTAATTTCGACCACCCGGGGATCTTTAACGTGCGCCGAAATCTTGACACACGGACGTTTTTGCTTTTCGCCTTCATCAGAAAAGCAGCCACCGTGGCTGGGATTGACCCCGCATCCTTGGACTGCAGAGGGTCGACAACGTCTCTGGTCTTTGCCACCATCAGCACGTGACCGTCTCCACCATCACCAAGATGAAATAGCCTTTTTAAAGGCTACCAAAACGTTGTTTGGCGGGATTGGGACTTGGTGACACCCATCCCTCTCTGCTCTCAAAACTTAATAATCTAGGACTTAAAACAATGGCAGGAAAAGCAGTGTCTCATGAAATAGCAACAGAGTACTTTGATACGTTTAAACACCACAGAAAGATAACTATACCACTAGCTGAAGAAAAGATTGTAATATCTGCACATCTAACCATTGCACCAGTAGCAGCGATGCCAGTGGTTTTGACTCTGATGACGGAAAGCACAATGCTATAAAGGTGTACTGAAGTGTAAAAGCCAGTTGGCCTGTATAAGTAGTAGCATAGTGTCGTGAATACAAACATACCACTCACAGCAGCAGCAGAGTCTTTTCATTACATAAAAGCAATAAGCATAAAAACAGGTATCACTGCCCCACACACTTTCCCACACTACATTTTGTGACATCAGAAGTCTTGAATGGTGAATCACAGGATTGGTAGAGCTTGCCGAAACATTTTTCTGAAGCTAATACTGGGTCAGGCACATGAAACGTAAATTAATGGACGTGGGCACTTACTCGTGGGCTTCCTTTTAAGGGTGGAAAGCTCAGCTACCAAACATAAAGCAGGATGCCTCAGTCCAAGCCGCTAGCGCTGTTTCAATTTTTTGTTGCAACATTTCGCCTAGCATACAAGCACAGCCAAAAGATGCATGCATGCGGGTCAACATCTGAGCCTACTGTACCTGCTTATCACTGGTGCATACATGCAACAGAAACTGGCAAAATAAAACTGAGTGCAGTCACATTCAAAAAATGGATGGGATATAGTAGACGGAAACGCCAGGTTCAATTGTCAGCAAACAAGTCATTGTTAGTTATAAAATAAAATCTGCGAGAGCTATGAAACGTATGATATTTCAGCTAAAACACAAATTTATTTTGCCTCTAGTGCTCCTTGAAAGACTATCAATTGCAGAATCAGTGGGCTATGCATCTTCGAGTTAGAAAAATCGCCTGCAGTTGCAAGGAAACAAGTGGTCCACTCTCGCACTATTGTGTAATAAAGTTGTCTCACTCTCATTTGCCAGTCCAGAATAGTTCTGAGCAGTTCGCGGCCATGCCTGAAGGCTGATCTCGCCGTAGGCATTCCATGGGCAGAAATAAAGTCTGAAGCTACTCTTTTTCAACTCTCACCGCTGTATCTTGGCCAGAAGCAGAAATGTGTGCATGATAAGCAGCAACTTAACAACATGAAGGCCTGAATTTATTTTAATGTATTACACGAGTGTCTTCAACTCTCACCGCAGCTTCACGGCCAGAAGCAACACTGTGTGCATGAGAAGCAGCAACTTCAGAGCATGAAGGCGTGAATTCATTTTGACGTATAAGCGCCTTTCATTATTGCGTAGCTTCCTAGCCAGAACTAACAACCCACCCTTGCGAAGGATTGACACAGCAAGCACCTTAAAGTCGTAACATCTAAACGTTGCATCATGCTAAGCAAACTTTTACAATTTTTACATCGAGGAACAAAAGCGGGTGTTTGAAAAGCAGCACCATGAGACTCTGAAGGCTTGAAGTTAAACCATCCTGATATGCTGCATTGTTGTTTTCTATTCTTACCACAGCTGTATGACCAGAAGCAACAGTGTGTGCTTGGAAATCAGTGACATGGTACTCTTAAGGGGTGACATAAACCATTTATATGTGCTACAGAAGTGTTGGCAATTATTACTACAGCTCTTCAACCTAAACAACCTTCAGCCACTCTATGAAACCTATCCCACTCTTGTCACTATTTCTTAAGCAATAACAACATCCCGTGTGGTACTGTGGTTTTCTTTTCTATCTCCCTCTCTCAATCTTTGCAATTGTGATTTATCAATCAACCATTCGAGTTCAAGACGTGATGTGTGATGGCCTTGGTAAAGGCCATCACTCAAACTCTGCTGAAATACAATGGCAACATAAACTGTTGGTTTAGTCCTCTGAAATCCGAAATACATGGAGCTATATTAAAACAAGTTTAATAGCTTACATTTCTGAGAAATTCCAACACTGCAGACACAATACAAGGCAATTTGAGCTCAGTCCACGCATTCAGTTTCTTTCATGCCGCTTTGATTAGCAACGGACACATATATATACAAACCAACACCACATACAACGCAGTGCACATGAGCAATTTTCGCAATGTATCGAAAACACGTAAAGTCCTGCCGCGGGGCCACACACTTCCAGCTTTCTGCAATGACTGAGTTAAATATCAAACAATATCACACTGTGACTGCTTAGTTACCCTCTTACAAGCAGCCACAATCCGGTCACTGCATTTGATTACGTGATCAAAATTCGCGCTCGTTCATACTATTTTTTTTTGCTGTAAAGCTACGCAGTCTCAGACGACTGTGCGCGAATGTTTCGTTCTTCTCACGTCTCTCCAATAATGCTGTACTCATGCTTGCTTAAGTCAGGTAAAAAAAGAAAAAAAAAACATCGTTGCTCCGGCTGTACCTCGACCAGGCAGAGCAACATGCGCTGCCGATGCCAATTAGCAATGAACGGTACCGTCCGCTATTATAAGTCAAGTATAACCCGATACTTAATGACGTGTAAAGTTGCACGGCCGGCCGCCCGTATGCGAGAAAAACAGCACGCCGCACACGCGAGCACAACCCTGCACGGCGCCAGGCCAGACGGGAACAAACTACGTAGGCCTAGCGCTCAACACCGGGGGCAGCTTACGTTCACCGCACGAAAAAATAACCTTTGCAACTGGTCGCCGCTACTGTCGTAGAAGAAAGCCACTCATATTATTCCCTCAGAGAGATTGCGTTACGCAAAAACACTCTCCACAATCACTCCAGCAATAGTGCAGCCTTGATGTTTTCGGTTGATTGGTGACGACGGTGCGCACAAAAACCGACCACCACAATTTCCCGGTGTACAAATCACTCAAATGCGTACACGAAATAAGCAACGATCACGAAACAAACGCGTTCTTGATGCACTACAGCAGTGGTTCTCAGCCAAGGATGTGTCGGGGACCCCTTGTGGACTGGTGGAAGTGATGGGGGACCCCTTGCAGCGGAGGGGAGGGAGGGGGGGGGGGTACGTAGGTAAATTAACGCAACTGGAGCGTGAAACAGGTGCCTTGTATTGCTACCAAAAACATCAAACAAACGTGCCACATCACTTCATTTTGGGCGGTTGATCAATACGTGGCACAGTCGCGCTTAAAGAACAACAAAAAAAAAGCGGGTGAGGGTTTTGCGGATCCTAGAAATGGCTTCGCGGACCCCCTAGGGTCCGCGGACCCCCATTTGAGAACCACTGCACTACAGCACAATCGCAACCCGCGTACAGCGCTTTGGTCCCGGCCGCGTATTCCCAAACCATATCCCGTAGGGGCCCCGGCCGACCACACCTTCTAAGCAGGGGCGCAGCCAAATAGATTAAAAAAGTTCAATTTTTGAACCTCCTTGGACGCAGCACCGTGACGTCTCTACCTATATGTGCGCGACTTCATGCCAGGTGGATGTTTTTTTCCCCCTCCCCTCGTTTCGACTGCTTGGCAGGCGGCCGATGGTTTCGCTCCGTGGGCGGGACTGGCCTGCGGCGCTGGGGAAACTCGCACATGTGGTAGAAGCTAACCTTTTGTACGTGAGCCCCTGATCTCTCCGCGCTCTTCTAGCGCACCTGCAATGTGACGCTGACCTCCGATGGTGTTCCTAAATAAGCACTCGACTCGGTGCTCGAAGTGCACGCGTGCGGATGGACGCTTTCACACCCATGTGGCAATTATACACGGTCCGGAAAGCAAACACCCTCATTGAAAGCTCATTCTCCAGCACACAGAAGGGTATTCAATTGAGTTGGGTGCTCTTTCACTATATACACAGCTCAAAACACGATTCGGTGCTGCAGGTAAGGATTACAAGAAAGGCAGCCAATTACCCATGACTACATTTACAAACTGTCCTACTCTTGCGAAATATTACAGCTGCATGAGCTGCTACATTTTGGCACTTTCATAAGCACTATTACATTGAATTTCGTTAGCATTAACTTCATTGCATTATTCTTTATCAGGAACAGTGCCACTAAGGAAAACATTGACATTTTGTTAACAGCAATGGAAGGTGTGAATCGTTCTTGCAAGGGTGATACATTGATAAGAAAGACACCAGCTTAAACGTACACGTTTTACACTCGGTCATGAATTCTGCATAATTTACACTGCTGGTCATAACAATTTAGGAAAACAATATCCGAAATATCTACCAACCAAGGGCTAAGTAATAGTTGGATTGTACAGAAACTGAAGTACTCGAGGAGTTTGATATATGTCTTCTGTACAGGGCTATTGACCACAGTCTCTTCACTGAAGCCACCAGGCCGAGTTTGATATCAGTAATCATGCGTGCTACCACTCACGCTGCTGCCAATCTCGATTAGTTATTTTTAACAATTTGTGCTTCATGCGCACAGAGATTTTGCTGCATAAGATACGTTATTTGTAAATAGAAAGCTCCTGCAGGATCCGAATGGCGCTGATGCCCCCCCCCCCGTAATCGGGAAGCCACACCAAATCGTTATCACTTAATTTGGCTCTGTCCATTATTCGACCGTAATCACAACCAGCTTTTTACTGTAGGTCCCGCCCCTGCGACTGAACAGGAATATGTTAGTCGGGTCCGTGACGATCCCACCGCACTAGAAGCAATTACCGAGTACGCCCTTGAAAACAGACTTCACAAATTGGTGTAGCAACCTGGTCGCCTTTTCCTTTCGGCATACAATGTGAACTGTCTGCAGCGTGCACTGTTTTCAGTGTGAACCGCTATGTCCACAGTGTGAACTGTACATTTAAGTGTGAACTGTGCGTTTTGCTGCCACTGACTCATTTTGCGATTAGGACCCCAAGACTGCCACTGTGTTCATTGTGCGAGTTGTGCCCTTCCCCTTTTCTCCTCATCCTATCCTTGCTCCTCCAGGGCCCCATGGGCTCTCATTTAATGCAGTTTTTCACTCACTCAGATACGCATATTCTTTTCGCTGGGACTAATCAGTAGTTTCCCGTGAGCTTGAAGTCACGGTAGTCGCAGCAGAGATAAAACTAAGTAAAAAAGTTATCTCCTTGGCGCACTATTTTTACAATAGTGATCTCGGAGTCCAAATAGCGGCAAAAAATTGTCAATTTTAGAGATCTATTGGTGGGTATAGATGAGCAGTTTGTGTCTGTTTCCTGCGACGCATTTTTAGCTACCACAAATATATATTTCTGTAGTGTCTGGCCTTTGAAATCACCAGCATTGTGTCACAGCTCGTGCCTCAACTGTAAGCCACACACGCAAAAAAGTATACAAATGTATAAACAAGAAATAGCAGGAATAAAAATATAAATAGTACAACACAAGTTGCCCGCGGAGCGAAATCATCGGCCACCCACAAAGCAGCCGAAACGAGGGGAGGGGAAAAAAAGAAAAAATCCACCTGGCATGAAGTCGCGCACATATAGGTAGAGACGTCACGGTGCTGCGTCCAAGGAGGTTAAAAAATTGCAATTTTTTAAACTCCTTGGCTGCGCCCCTGCTTAAGGGGGTGTGGTTGGCCTGGGCCCCTACGGGATATGGTTTGGAAATACGCGTCCCGGCCAGGTCGTTGACGCTTGACGACGCGGCGTCGGAACGGCGGTCGGCAAGCAAGCGCGGCCATATTAGAAGTAGTTCGCTTATAATAATAATAATAATAGGCCTTTATTCGCATCACGTACACAACGCATACATGACGCTGGAGGCCCGCTGAAAAAGCTGTCATAAAGGCAGCTTGACAAGGCCGCAGGCCCCCGTATTAGCAGCTTTAGGCAGTGGTCAATAAGATCATAAAATTGAACATAAAAAGTATAGACGATATAAAACGCACTCCAATAAATATTAGGGGGACAAAGCGAAGCAACACATTTGAATTTACCGGTGTGGCATTACAAAACTCGGGAATACAAGCCACATGTGCCGAAACATAACACACGTATAAATAACATCATATCAAACAGTTCACAACAAATTACGCCGGTAACAAAGCCAGGTGCACAAATGTTTCTTTAAAAAAAACACTTTCATTCTGACGACAGTCATGCAGTTAACAGTTGTGCAGCAAGAAGTGCATACATATAGTAGCAAAAAGATAGGGTTGGTGAGACGGTTTTCCTGTTTTCGTTTTTCAGTTTCCAAAGTACTCGCGAAGTTTCCTGAAAGTAATTTTTTCGAGTTCGATGTTTCCCTGAAGCAGTGTATTAAGCACTCTTGGCAGCCGGTTTTTTAACATTTGTACTCCGTATGTTGTCCTACATGTGTCAACTTTCCATCTCTTGCTTAAAAACCCGGTATTATTTTTCAGGTCGTGTTTATACTGTTTGAATAGGTGGTAATCATAAGTCCTAGTAACCGGCAATACATTATAGGTGTGAAATAAAGGTGCAGAGGGAAAATGCGCCGTGACATTGGCGACAGCGCGCAAAAACCGTTTTTGGAGAATGTGCAACTTTTGTAGATTTGTCTGTGTCGTTGAGGCCCAGATTAAATGGCAATAGTTGAGCCTAGAACAGAATAAGATGTTGTATAGTAACATCATTACATTACGTGGCAGTAAACTTGCGTTTCTGTATACGAGTCCGACTATTTGTGAAAGTGACTTTGCCAAGCCGTTTATATGCTCGTCCCAGGGCATGGTCTCGTGAAACATAACACCTAATGTTTTTATGCAGGGAACTATTTCAACTGAGTCTGATTTCAGAAAGAGACTTTGTTTTATTGTTATGTTTTTATTTCGAGCGTGAAATAGTACTGCCTTGGTTTTCTGTACATTTATTTTTAGGAGGTTTTCTTGTGTCCACTTTTCAAGTTTGACGAGGATTTCGTTGGCGTGAAGAATAACTTGATCAGTTTCTTTTGCTGACAAGAACATGCTCGTGTCGTCCGCGTAGATCACGAATTTTATTTCTGGAGCTATACTGGTGATATCATTTATGTATAAATTAAAAAGAAAAGGCCCTAGAATGCTACCCTGCGGCACGCCACAGGAAAATGCTAAAGGATCAGAGTAAAAGCCCTCTATATCTACAATTTGTTTCCTATATTGTAAGTATGATCGAATTAATGAGGCAGCCACACCCCGAAAACCATATTTCTCCAGCTTTCTGATAAGGAGGTCATGATTAATAAAGTCAAAGGCCCTTGAAAAATCAACAAATATGCCTAATGTGTTATTTCCTTTTTCGATTTTGTCTAAAATGTACTCTTTCTGCGTAAGAAGTGCGGACTCAGTGCTAAAACCTCTACGGAAACCATACTAGCTATCAGTCATGATGTTATGTTTCCGTTCAAATTTCGAAAAACGCCTGAGAATAATTTTTTCAAATGCTTTTGATAACACAGGTAGTATGGAAATAGGTCGGTAGTTTCCCATGTCGTTCTTGTCACCTTTCTTATACAGTAGTTTTACACGAGCAACTTGCATTTGGTATGGAAATACAGCTTGTTCAAGGCATAAATTGAATACGTAGCTTAAACAGAGTGCAAGGTAAGAAATGACATGTTTCATAGGTTTAACTTGCATTCTGTCAATATCGATAGCACTGCTATTATTTAAGTTTTTTACTAACTCTACAACTTCAGCTTCGCTGACAGGACCGAGAAAAACTGAGCTGCTGTTGTAATACACATTATGTAGGTCATTATTTACGGTCAATTGGTTAGCGGTGTTCACAATATGGCTATTAAAAGCATTGGCTAAGGCTCTGCCTGACACCTTGATGCCATTATTCTTTATTTCACACACTGGACCTGTGCTAACGTTATAGTTTAACAATGAGTTCAGATTTTTCCATAGAGCATTGGTACAGTCGGTAAAACGCTTGTCTATAACAGCGATTTCAACTTCAACCAGCTACATCCGAAAACTGCCGAAACATACTCGTTCCAAACAAGTCGGAGGCAAAAGCGAAGGGCTAAGACTTCAGAATTCCGCAGTAGTTTTATTCAAATCACGCTCCGGCGGGGCAGGATAGGGCTGAGAGTACGGAAGCTGTGTTATTGACAAGCCTTTTACCGGCTGTACATTTGGAAGAAGAAGAAAATAAATTATTGAAATACTGTTTCCGTGCTTTTTTTATCTCCTTATCTAAGCGATTACGGAATGTTTTAAACTTTTTCAGTGCGCCTGGATCTTTGCTCTTGACAAACTTACTGTACATTGTATTTTTCTCCTGTATTTTCGCTGCTAGATCGGGGCTTATCCAGGGTTTACGGATTTTGCTGTTTTCTTTTACCTGTACTAAAGGAAAACAATGTGCATATATGGGTTTGAGGATATTATATAGCTCTCCGCAAGCTTCGCAAGCATCCACTTTTTCGTACACACTGTCCCATGATACTGTGGAAATTTTTTCTGCAAATGTCGAAAGGTTTTGTGGTGTAACACGCTGTAATACAGTTGCAGGTAAATTTTTGTTTGTGTTGACTTTTTTGGCACAGCACAAAAAAATAGGCAAATGATCGCTCAACTGTGCCAAAATAACGCCTGCTCTTAGCCTCTCTGGTGTCATATTTGTAACAAAAATCTCGATTAGTGTCGACGTACTTTGTGTCACTCTGGTTGGAAGATTAATGACATTTGAAAGACCATTTGCGGTTAAGAGAACATCTAGTTGAACTTTTGAGGAATCATTACTTAGCATGTTTATGTTCACGTCTCAACCAAAAATGAGATCAAAGTGAGAGTTGTTCATGAATGCGAAAAAATCTTCTAAGTATTTTAAAAACTGTGTCACCGACCTATTTGGAGGTCGATAGCCAACCGCAAGAATAATGTTTTGTAGCTTAACCGATATAAGCTCGAAGTCACTTGTGGATATACAAATGTTTTCTATTAGCTCGCACGTGAAATTATTTTTTACCAAGAGGCATACTCCACCACCGCGACCATTAGCCCAAATGAAATAAAATGTCTGGTAGGAAGGTAAACGATAAACATTTGTTGCATCTGTACTCCATGTTTCTGAGAGCATTATCACGTCAAATATGTTTCCAAGCTGCTCAAAAAGGACACTAAGCTGAGATTCTTTATGAATTACCGACCGTATGTTTAAGTGAAAACATTTTAGGGATTTCAGATATGCTTGTCCAAGGTAATTTTCAAGGTTGGGTGGCAGTACGTAACATTCACCAACGGCGCCTGCCATGGTTATCAGTATCTAATCTAGGAAATTGAAGTGTTTCTTACCGTAGCCTATCCAAGTCGCGGGAACTTGAAATTGCCACTGCCTTCTCACCTTCTGCTTTGCGCATCAGGATTTTCCCATTACTGTGCCACACAAACTTAAAACCATTTACCTTCGCCCAATTTTTCGCGTCGAAAAGAACGGCTCGAGTTCGCTTTGTTAAATTTTCCTGCAAGAACACACTGTCGTCTGCATCGCTCAGTTGTTTCCTGTTTTGCCCCCATTCATCGCGCTTTACTTGTTTAGTAAAGCGACAAATTATTCCAGGTATTTTTTCTTTCTTTGCTGGCAGTCGGTGGATCGCCACAATGTCATCTGGCAGAATTTCTGGAAGCTGGGCTTTTGCAACTAGCTGGTTTATCTTTTCCAGTAAATTTTCTTTTTCTGAGTGTGTAATTCCGTGAAATTCCAGGTTCAGCTTATGGCTTTGCCATTCCAAATGGTCAACCTCGGTCAACCTTTCCAAACGTTCGTCAGTGACGTCACGCTAACGGCGAGACGCCATTGGTTGCGGATGGGCACAACTTCCCTTTGATGTGAGAAATGCCGCTGCAGAGTTAAGCTGTCACTGACTATAGCCCACATACTGCTTACACAGATACTGCTCGTGATCTCGTAAGCCCGTTGGTATGCCAATCGTCAGGCGTAACAGCGTCAGGCGTAACAGCGTAACTTCGTCAGGCGTAACAGCTGAAAAATCGCTCGTCCATGGAAAAATCAAAAGCTATTTGACGATTTAAACCATATGTGAGGGTAAGAATGGGCAAACTGAAGGCGAAATCAACAGCTTAGAACAAAATATCGCCCCGAGGGATAAGCGACGACGCTGTTTTCACTGCGAAGCGGGAGGGCAGGGCGCCGGCATCTTGTTGAACTCCACGTACGGAAGCTACATAACCGCGGAAATGTAAAATTTCGAATGTCAAGTACGTTTTTTAGACCACCGCCTCTTGTATTACAGGTTACAGGAGTTTTCAGGAGGCGCTGGTGAGACTCACGTACGCGCTTTGCGTTCCGAGCATGAACACTGGCCACCCGTGAAAGTTCTACGTACGTGAGACTAAAACTGTTTATCAGCTTGCTGGCGTGTTCATGATCACGCCCTGACGCTCAGGCATGCAAGGAGTTAGCGAGCACGCGTCGTTCCGTGTCGCAGCTAGTATAACGATATGGGCAGGTCCAACTTCCCATGTTGCATGAAGGGACTATTTCACGCCTCCTCGTGCTTAGCACATTGTTTTGAAAGTACAGCCCTGTATACCACGCTGGCGGGACACCATAGTCTCGCGCTATCTGTCAATCGCCCGTCCGGTTTCGGTGCGTACACGGCCTGTGTCGGTTTCCTCCGTCGGCGTGAAAGATCGTCCCGATCGCCGCCGACGTCTTTCTTGCGTGCGCATGCACGTTTTGCGTGCACGGTGCAGCGCGCAAGGTGAGCCGACATTGCCCGCAACTGGGCTGAAATCGGTGCGCGCCTGTTAGGATGCATGGTCTGCAAACTTTTTAAATGCCGGTAACAAACGCATGGCTGCGACAAAAAACGACAATCGAGACATGCGTTTCGAGCTTTCTCCAGCTTGCTCCATTCATGTCACTGAATGTTGCGTGCAATCGTTTTAACGAAATCACATGCTTGTTTTTAATGCACAGCGGAAGTAAAAGGGCGCTGTTTTATACATTATATAACACATAAGTCTGCAAATAAAACTTCGCTGATGAATTGGTGTGCGTGAATGGCAGGAGTTCATCTCCTTGCTTATTACCCCACTGAACAAGAATGAAACGGCAATTTTACTCTTCCTGTGGGAGAGAGGGAGACGATGCGTAGGTTCACTCTTCCCTGGTGCAGGAGTGGAACTGCAACTGGACTCCGCCCCGCACGAGAAGAATACGCAGTTAGTTTTACTTTCCTCCTCATCTGGAGCGAACATTGCATGGTACTCCCCGCAGCTTTCGAGGGGAGTGCGCCAGCGCTCACAAGAGTACAATGACTGCTGACTACTGACTGCTGACTACAATGACTACTGACTGCTGAATGACTACTCCCCCGATTTCTTAACACATTCGCGAAGTTACAATAGATGTATGTTACAATACAAATGCCATCGCAAAAAACTACGCATACACATAGCAACACACTTTAAGAACAACCTAAACTGGCTGCCAAGAAAAACGTAAAACCAGGTTCTAAGAAAAAATAACCTTAAACTAAATATAGAATCATACAATCACTAGACAACAAGTGGGTTTCAATCGAACAGCACAGTATAAAAAGTAACACTTTTTTTAGACAACAGCTATTTAGTGTCAAAGCTTGTTTATAAATACGACAAGAAGGTAACGCAGCATTTCTGTGCCGTAGTTTGTGCGGCACAGGCTACGGCGCATTTCTTCCGCACCGTTGCTAACTCAGTACTCCTCGGGTTTTCGTGGTTTCCTAATGGTTACGTTGCGGGTTTCGCAGCGTAAAGGTCGCGGGTTCGATTTCCGGGACCTCCCTAACGACGCTTTCGTCTTAAGGCTCGCACTCTGAACACCCACTCGAAGGCTCCTTGCCTCCTCGCCACTTTTCCTCACACTTAAAGGTTTTTCGGTACGCCGGACGTGTACCACTCGGCCTGACTACCTCCCCTGTTAAAAGCAATCGCCTAAGCCAGCCGTGGTCTGTCGAAGGAAGAGAAAAACTACTCAGCCTCTTAGAAAGAGTGCCTCGCTATTATATGGGCCATTTAAAAATTTCGCCCACACGTGTATGGTAGACCATTCAAGGTTGTGACAGACCACCATGCGCGGTGTTGGCTCGCCAATTTGAAGGACCCACCTGGCTGGCTCTTGGGTGGTGGAGCTTGCACCTGCAAGCATTCGACGTTACTATCGTTTATAAATCCTGCAGGAAACATTCAGACGCCAACTGCCTGTATCGCGCCCCCGTCACCCCCGCCCCCCACCACAAGACTCCGATGACGACGGCGCGGTTTTCGGAGTCGTGACAGAGAGCGGCCTAGCCGCCCAGCAGCGCGCCGTCGTCAGGATACGTTTATAATCGACTACTTCGGATGACTCAACGTCACCGTCCCAAGGGCCTTCAAGCGCAATTCTTGCCTGCATTCCGCCTCAAAAACGCCGTTGACGTAAAGAAAGGCTTCAACACCAAAACGACGACAAATTATCTCTTGTCACCCCCGCAAACCTTCGTGACGAAATTGCGAACCGTCCCAGGACGACCATCTCCCGGACAGATGTCCGGGGCTAAGATCTAAGCACAGCACGCACTATTAGAAAACTCAAGGCGAAGTACCACTTGCCCCGCCTTACATCTGATGTCTCCCACTACGTCCGCAGCTGCTGTGACTCTCAGGGATGAAAAATGCCGCCGAAAGCACCTTCCGGACCTGCCTATCGCCGTCACGTCAAAGGCCTTCCAACAGATCCGAATGGACCTTAGAAGCAAGTTCCCTACGTCGTGAACAGAGAACCGCTCTTCCGAAAGTGACTGCGCAAGAATCCGCAAAGTTCTTCCTTCACCAAGTTAGGCTGCGACATGCAGCCCCTGAAGTCAGAATCGAGGGCTACGGGGCGGCCTTCATTTACGAGATCATGCAGCGATGCAGTGATAATGAGCAACCTCCCGAAGGGGTGTGTCAAAACCCCCGAAAGGGCATGCGTCCAGCAGAAGGGTGTGAAATGTGCCAGCATTGACGTGAACGGAGGAACGAGGCAAGCGTTGTGAGAAGGAAGAAGTGAAGACCAGGCTACGCTCCTGGAATCACCCCCAGCATCAACGGTGCGTGATGACGCCTGAAGCCCTCTGAGAGGAATTACAGGCTACGATCCTGGAGGGAGATCCCGCGGCAACGCACCGTCGGTGGCTTCTGGCACGACAACCAGCTGGGCTACAGGCGGCGACGCTCGAGCTACGCTGCGACGCCAGTAGCACATCGCAACTAGGGCTACGCTCCCTTGGCTCTTGGCGGCGACGGCTGGACCCACTCCGTAAAAGCAGTACGAGACACGAAGAATGCTTTGGCCCACACATCAAGAAGGAAGACATCGCCTGTAACTTGAGGCGACGCAATACTTTGACTTTTACGCAAACTCAACCCATGAGAACACTTTTTTGACTGCTTACCGTTACTTAACGTGTGTTCTGAAATATCGTCCTCATCAATTAAACGTTTTTCTGTGTGTCCTGTTCACTTGGTGAATTGACGTGACAATTTTGGAGAGCCTGCGTGGATCCATCATTTTTCATTGTCACTGTCAATTCAGCCAGGTGGACTATGGATTCAGAAAAACTGTTAGCCCTTACCGAGGCACTAGGATTGACGAAGGAGAAGACATTGGTTACGTCTGAAAGAGCAGCACGGGAGAAGCAGAAGAGAGATGAACAAAAACTGGAGAAAGTAAGGAGAGAGCAAAAAATACTGGAATTGAGAGGACAGCTTGCTGAATACGCTTCGCAAGGAACGATAACAGAGACAAGGGAGAGGTCAGGTTCTGTGTCACCCCGAGCGCTTAAGATCAGTCCGAAGACATTGATGTCGCCGTTCGACGAGAGCCGTTCGCCGTTCGACGATTTAAGTTTACCCCAATTAGTTACAAGCCCAACACGACGTTCTGCACACTGTTCTAATATTCTTGACTTGATTCTGAATAACAACCCCTATTAAATAACTCAGCTTTCTGGTTTTTCCGATCATGACGTATGATATGGTCGAATAGTTGTTTTTTGTCAAAACGGAAACATTGATCAAGCGCATTAGACGTTAGAAGCAAGCTAACTTAGATCGTATTAAGCACAACGTATCGCTTTTTCCTGTTGTCATTCTGAGAGATGTATTGAACAAGAGCGCGAAGCTGGGCGTGTCGGTAAGGATCCATGATTAAAACAGCGCAAGGGACAGGGCGAGAAAGGCGACAGGGACAGGCGATGACTGACGACTAAATTTTATTGAAAGAAACAGCGAAATGTACATCAAAAAACAAGAGCACAAGGAAAACAAGAAATGCAAACAAAGGTTACAAAAAGGTTATTAAACAGTGGTGTTATCACCGCAGCCATGCTGCCCAAATAACTTATCTCTTTTGCATACAGCCCGATTGATGACATGCTTACACACGAGTCCCGGATTTTATAGATTGTGAACGCCTCCGAAACTTCACGTGTGCGTTGTTCGGGGTACCTGGTCACAATCGAGGCATGGTCGAGCTTAGGCGAGCAGCCATGTTTTCTGCAATGAGTAGTGAGGGTGCTCCCTTGAAACCTGTTGAGCGAATTAGATGCAACGCCCCGTCTTCCGTATACGTAGGACTTCTCGCAGGACAGTGGGACGTTGTACACCACAGAGAGACTGCATTATGTGTAGGGGCATTTATGCTTGACGTTGCAACGTCCAAAGCTACAATCGCCGCTGTTGACCTTTCTGTAGAGTTTGGAAGCTTATTGGGGCGGAAAAAACCACTCTGACGCCGGCCTTCCTTCCAGTTTTCATAAGTTTGGGGAACCCCCAGTGCAAGTATGGGATGACGGCGACTATTTCTTTATCTTTGTTGCGGGTTTTTACAAGCCTTCCTGGGTTTATTGTAATATAAAAAATAATTGTAATTGTTAGATTATATTACAGTAAAGCCTGCTTATATCGAACACGGATTTATTGAATTATTGTCTATATCGAACCCTTGTATTATTCTGGTAAAACTTACATGCATTTAAAACCTTTTATATCGAACGCGAGTTTGCTCACAATGGTATATCCAACTCTCCCGCGCGGGATTTCTCGCCCTCCTTAGGCATGCGGCAGGCTTTCCCGCAATAAATCGTCGCGCAGCGGCGGCCCGGCTGTCGCTTGCGGCTCCCTCGCGAGCTCGGGCGCGTCCAAACCAGCCGTGGCAGAGTGGACCAGCTCCATGCATACATGCCGTTGTAGCCGAAAGCGCCACATTAGGCGCTGCGGGCTGCGGTGTCACCGAACTTCAAGTCCGCCCCACTCGCTGCCCGCACTTGCTCGGTTTGTTGGGTTCACCGTTATTCGCTTGTATCCATGCTTGTCTCCGCTCTCTCGAAGACGCCGAGGACTCCGTACCGCTTCCGACCACGAGCGAAGCCGTTGCTGCCGTTGCCCTGCTACGGCGATACTGCAGTGCCATTAGGAGAGCGGTCTTGTGCTTGTCGACTGTTTAGATACCGTGGAGCAAGCAGTCACGAGCAACGCGTTTTGCTCCACAAAGCAGGCTACACTCACGCAGTTCTTCTGCCCCAATAAATTAATGTTTTCTTTCCTAGAAACTGTCGTATCAATAGTGAACTGCAGGGTGGTAAGAGCTCAGCGTTAGCTCCTGACTCCGTCGGCAAGATTGCTCTCATATAAGTTGCTTTTGCTTCACTTTCTATATCGAATTTTTGCTATATCGAACTATTTTACAACCCTCGTGCTGTTCTATATAAGCTGGCTTTACTGTATCATATTACATTTATATTATAGGATAATATAATGTAATAATTATATATTATAATTATAATATATTATAATTCTTGCATTTAATTCTGCACCTTCGCGAGCATAAGGTTTGTTCCCCCGTTTCTTAGAAGAGCCCACTTTTGAGTGAGCCATTTTCATCGGCTCGCTCGAAAGTGGTTAAGCGCCGAATCGCCCAAGGATGCCTTGCAGGATGCCCTGCACAATACTTGCCACCACCTTGTATCAGACAGCTTCAAAGCACAACACTCGCGGCTCAAAGAGACGGGCTTCTCCGAACGGTTGGTCGCAGGAGTCTTTCTGAAGGACGCGGGTAGACCTCATCCCGAGGAACACGAATCCGGACTTTAACGAGGAGAAAAGAGCGGCAAGGGCCAACGCCCTTACCGACTTCCTCGCCAAGGACGAGCACGCAAAGTTAGTGGATGCGGCCGAATACCAGGGAGGCAGCGGGGAATTCGTGGCTACCGTTATCGAGGCGTCATCCGGCGCAACCAGGGCGGCGCTGACAGTTCGGGTCCGAGAGGCGTGCCAGGGGGAGAAGGTGCCATTTCCCGTGCCATGACCGACCCTGGGTGCCAGACAGTGTTGTGTGATTCGAAGAGTGCAGTGCGGAATTATGCCAAGCGCAAAGTGTGTTGTGAGGCTGTGAGCGTTCTCTGCTCGGCGGACCTCCAACAAGACAACAAGTGGTTCCCCGCGCACGCGGGCAGCGATGCGGACAAGCAGGACAACCACAACGAGACGGCACACGCAGTGGAGTGAGCGCTAACCAACCGCGCCGCTAGAACCAACCGTCCAATGTGGTGTAGCGCCAAGGAGCGTATGACGACTTTCAAGGAACTTACACAGTTCCACCGCTTGGCTCGAAGGACACTCCCACCCCCGCACCCGGGCCTGACCCGAGTGGGGCGGAGCTGTTCAGACAACTATACACTGGGTCCTTTCCCACCTCAGTGTTGATGAAGCATGTGCATGCGAGTGAGGTGTGCCGCGTGTGACAGCGGGAGAGGGCCACCATGATGCACATCCTATGGCACTGCACCAAGTTCCCCGACGAAGCGTCGACAAGTACAATGATTCCGCCACGACTGGCGGATGCGGCGAAGAGCTACGACCAAGAATTCCAAACCTGGGCCGTCCAGCAGGTCTCGGCAGCTCTTGAAAGACAAAGACCGAGCGAAACCGACGGGACGTTGCCCCAAGGGGCGACCGACCGCGCGAGTAGCACGTGCCGTAGTCGAGGAAAGACCACACGCTGAGAAAACGTAAGGGCCCGCGTTGCGGCGCCATGTAATTGTAATATCGCTCTGTAGGCGACTAAATAAAGTTGCTTCCGTCCGTCCGTCCATCCATCCATCCATCCATCCATCCATCCATCCATCCATCCATCCATCCATCCATCCATCCATCCATCCATCCATCCATCCATCCACCCACCTATCCATCCCTCCATCCATCCATCCATCCACCCGCCCACCCACCCACCCACCCACCCACCCACCCACCCACCCACCCATTCATCCACCCATCCCCCCATCCATCCATCCATCCATCCATCCATCCATCCATCCATCCACCCACCCACCCACCCACCCATTCATCCATCCATCCATCCATCCATCCATCCATCCATCCATCCATCCATCCATCCATCCATCCACCCATCCCCCCATCCATCCATCCATCCATCCATCCATCCATCCATCCATCCATCGATCCATCCATCCACCCGTCCGTCCGTCCGTCCATCTATCTATCTATCTATCTATCTATCTATCTATCTATCTATCTATCTATCTATCTATCTGTCTGTCTGTCTGTCTGTCTGTCTGTCTGTCTGTCTATCTATCTATCTATCTATCTATCTATCTATCTATCTATCTATCTATCTATCTATCTATCTATCTATCTATCTATCTGTCTGTCTGTCTGTCTGTCTGTCTGTCTGTCTGTCTGTCTGTCTGTCTGTCTGTCTGTCTGTCTGTCTATCTATCTATCTATCTATCTATCTATCTATCTATCTATCTATCTATCTATCTATCTATCTATCTATCTATCTATCTGTCTGTCTGTCTGTCTGTCTGTCTGTCTGTCTATCTATCTATCTATCTATCTATCTATCTATCTATCTATCTATCTATCTATCTATCTATCTATCTATCTATCTATCTATCTATCTATCTATCTATCTATCTATCTATCTATCTATCTATCTATCTATCTATCTATCTATCTATCTATCTTTGTAATCTCAGTTTCCTTTGTTACCATTCAACTATTCTAAGGTATTATATTATAACTGGAATACTGTTACACCCCTCTGTTCCAAAAATAGCTCAGCTATATCACCGAAGTATTTTAATGCGAAAGCTTTATTAGTATTTTAATTGATTATGGAGTATAACGCGCCGGCGCCACTAAGGCAATGAGGCGCGCCGTAGTGGAGGGAAGCTGTTAGTACGTCCTTGTTGGTTCATATTTATTTTGATAACAGCACTAGGACAGGACACAGAGGAGGCGACACGCAACTGGTCGCGACACGAGACTGAGACGAATGAATTGTAATGGGAAATTTAAGCCCCTAGCCTGTTTAAACGCAGAAAAACAGATGCCCACATTTTGGCAATGTTTTGGCGATGTGTCGCGTATAAAATATTTTTTAGAAAGAATTTATTCGGCAAAACCAAACATAAACACGGTAACCCAATTAAAATATGGGAAGTCTGGACACAAAGAAGTCTGCGGTGATGCTTGAAATACTTTGTTATGCAGAGGTAAACGTTAAGAATTTCGAATCATGCGATTCATCCAACGCGCTTGTGACCGAGCGGGCTTCGCCTTTTGTTCTTTTTTCTGAAAATAGAAAGTTAGTTTTCTTCTGCGAAGTAACTTCAGGTATCTAGTTCTCAGTGCACAAGAAGACATATAGGAATTTTTTCTGCAAATTAAAAATCTCAGCCGGCCGCGCCTGTCCTATCGTTCCTGAAACCACCACTAACTAATCGCTAGTAGGACGTAAGGGCCCGGCGAGAAAGTGTGGCGTGAATTGCCACTACATCATCAGTTTTCGTTAATATCTCTCGCATTTGTTCAAAGTTGTATCTGAAATTACAACACTGTATTAAGAAATAGCAGTATTTTTAAATTTCTGCTTGTATTTAGTTTTTATTGTCAAGTTAAACTACTAAAGATGTTTTTGTAACTTGCCTTATAATTAAACCTATCGAACTGATTCCGTACGTGATTTAGCCGAACTGGAACTGAACCAGAATGCAATCAATTCCCCAGAACCCGATCCGTAACCAAACCAGCGTATTTTTCGCTTCGACACACTGCTTTTCTGTTATACAATTGCACTCCAAGCGTTCTTCTCCAGAAGGTATATGTGTTGCGCACCTCACACCATGTGGGTGTAATTCTAGTGTGACGCAAATGAGCAAGTATGCGACCGAGGCGGTAGCAGATAACGATAACAGCTCATTCCCCCGCCAGTTGGAGCAAGTCGATTGCTTTTCCTGTCTCACTTTTTGTTCCCAGCCCTTAAATCTCAGTCCATGAATAACGATGTCTCACCGAGTATGCAGTACTCGAGTATGCAGTACTTGCACCAAAGCGTCGTTGGCGCGTCTTTCCCTTCGAAACTTTCCCTCCGCCTGACGGCGCTGAGGACGTGCTCCCTTTCAGAGAGAGCTCCTCCTCCTCCTTGAGCAAGCAGCGAAGCCCGCGCGTTCTTGCGGCGGCTGTTCGCAAGTTTTCCGCATTCCCTGAAGACCACTCACATCACCGCTCACGTTGTTCGTCGTGGGTCCCATCGCCTTGCTCCCGCCACCCACCAAAGCGCGGGAGGCGATTGCACTCAGCGAGAATAATCTTGAGGTCACGGTAGCGATGCCGCTCGGGGGAGGGGGGTGGGGAGCAATTTGTGCGGGCCGACACACTCTAACCGCGATCAGGAGGTTCGCGAAGACTCGGATTATGCACGGCGTTTATGCGCCCCGCTCAGAGTATAATGCGCTGCGCTGCGGTACTCCAGGTCACATCAATTGCTAGCATCCCCGGTGGTAGAGTGCGAACAATCAATACTGCATCGCGGCCCAACAAAATAGTGAAGCGTCTGCGGTACGTGTGGAGGTGGCCCTTTATCTGGCCACCGGTGCTACGTAGGCGCTGATTCATTCGTGCACCCTTTTCGGCCTCGGCAGGCAGGCAATCGCATGAGCAAGCAACCAGCAATCCACACAAGATCCTCTGCTTTTGCTTACTGCCAAGGTGAACGTACTAGACGTTACTCCTGAAACACGGCAGCGCAGCCCACCCGAAGCGCTCGATCATAAAAGTACACAGTTGAAAAAAGCTTGCGATCCCCGACCAAAGGTTTATTAAAAAGGTAAAAAAAAAGATGTTTCGGTTTTCCTACGGAAGCCAGTGAACAAAGCTTTTGTAGGGAAGCCG
Organism: Haemaphysalis longicornis; assembly: GCF_048455015.1. Taxonomy (NCBI): domain Eukaryota; kingdom Metazoa; phylum Arthropoda; class Arachnida; order Ixodida; family Ixodidae; genus Haemaphysalis; species Haemaphysalis longicornis. Next base: position 223,318,509 of record NW_027526335.1, read on the forward strand.
AAGCATCTTTTTTACCTTTTAGAACAAGCCTTTGATCGGATATGGCACGTTTTTTCAACTATGAGTCTTTTGCCCAACCACACAAGATTTCGTCAAACATTAGGTTTCATCGTAAAGTTACCATTCACCGAACCAAGGAGGCCGGGCAATGAAGAATGTTGCGACACATTCGCAGCAATAAAAGCCACCTCTGATACCCGTTATTTTTATTCCACTCAGATTACGCATAAAATAATGTCTATTACAGAACCAAGAGCATCTGCCCACTGGGTAGAAAAAATTCTGCTAGGGCAGCCGAGCACATGTGATGAGTTTTGAATAGCGAAGCCATTGAACGCCGAGAGGCAAGGGACAAGAGAGCGGCCGCCGCACCCTCGGCTTTTCCTCCGGGCTCGGCGCATTTCCACGCTTTGCCTAGTCGGGGGCGATCGGTTATTTGTTTTCTGAGGCACGTCATTTTTCTCGCGGTAATCTTTTGATGATATTTGATGCACGCCCCATGTCACGCCGCAGCCAGTGGGAGAAATCCAGGCGCCCGTCTCGCTCCCCGCTTCGTGCACTGGCCTGTTCTGTTTCTCTCACCAACCGGCGCAGCAGTCACCAGCAGCGCTCAATGACGCAACCTGCGGAGTTCATTTGGACGTTAAAGGGGTCCTGAAATACCTTCCGCCGATGCATGGATGTACATGTAACCAAATAAGACAATGTATTAGTAATCTCCTCCCGAAAGAATTTTGTTAATGCGATGAGTATTAGCTGAGAAATTGTAAATCAAAAACCGCGCATTATCGTCGCGCCGCGTTTCCTCCTCCTTTCGCTGTTGACGGCGGGAGAGCCTTCCCTCCCATGATGCTGCGATCTTCAGCGGTGACGTACTTCCGCTATGGCGTTCCTCAGACTGCCGTCTGCTACGGGAAAGCTTTGTTGACACCATGAATCCCGCACTCCGTTCAAGGCTGGAAAAGCGAACGAAAAATCTGGCCGCATTTTTGCGGCGGCCTGGCCTTGCCCTTTCGCGGTGTGCGTTGCTGCAGGGCAGCACGTGACTTTTAATCGGCGGCGAACTCGCAGCCGCTCGGGGAGGATAGTGCGCTCGGTCCCTCATGCACCGCGCACTGTTTATCCAAAAAGCGCCGTATCAGATGTGGCCCCGCCGGTGCCGGGTCTTATTGAAGCGCACACCTGGGCACGCGCCGGCGCCAGTGCGTCTGCCGCGGCTATGACGAACACAAACACAATCCACTTTAATTCAATCCAATCCAATCCAAATCCAAGCCAAGCCAAGCCAAGCCAATTCAATCCAATCCAATCCAATCCAATCGTATCGTATCCAATCCTCGCGCTTGCGCAGAACGGCCCTTCACGGCACACGCGAAACTGCTCAACCTACAAAACACACAGGAATCGTGGGTAGAAATTTATTATAGCGCTCGTATGGTAATCACGGCACATGCTTTATGAAGGCCCTAGGGTCTTTTTAATTTTGTATGATTTTTTTCATGCCGCGGGGGTGTGGCGCGCAGTTTTACGATTCCGGGGATTTGAGTGGGCTCCGCAACGTGGCGCTACGCTCGCTAGCGATTCCTGTCTACATCGCTCTGGGACCGGAGACGATCTGCTGGATCCTAGCCATTTACAGCTTTGCTGTAAAAGACATTTTAAACCGATACAGAACCCGTGCACACAACGCTTCAATCATGTGACCAGTTTAAGGTCCAGTTCAGCTTGGGGCGACGCGTGGTGGAGAGCAGCAACGTTGGCAAAACATGCTCCGGCGCGGCTCTGAGCTTTCTAGCGCTGGAGCGAGCGCCATTTCTTTGACAATCTCAAACATCGGTTGTCTTGGCAACAAGGCACAAACCGCCCCAGAAGTCAGTTACGGTTGCGTGATCCCGGTTCAGCTCGGGGCCCCACCTCGCGACATCTGGGCACTGCAGGCGTACCACTCACTCCCATTGGGAAGTGTGAGATGCGTTTGACATTACAGGAGGCGATGGTGTGTGTGTTGTGGTCGCCTTTGTTTCGCGATGAAATGCGACGTTGTCAACGTTGTGCTTCTGCGGGTGGATAGTGCTTCTCATGGTCTGGATTATCTTTCTCGAGCGACGTACGACTCAACCTCGCATGGGGTATGTGCAGTGTGCGTGGTTAAAAGCCATCTGGGCTTGCGCACCAGAATTAAGTGACTTGCTGTTCGTCCCCGCAAACCGCGCGCGAGGTGAGTGCCGAATTTACGACGGGCAGGAGGAGGCAACCCATCGTCTGTCAATCGCGGTTCAGACTTGCAACGCATGTTGTGACGTTGTGTTCGTTCGAAACGCATCTCTGGATTATTTTCAAGTGGAATAAAATGTATCCGTCAAACCCGGGCATTCGGCTCATGGGGTTCTCTGCGATTGCACGGAAGAAGTGGCACGGGGCTTCAACGCTTTCTTTATGGAACGTACTCAGGTAAGATAATATCCATGTCGTGTTATGGCCGTGTTGCATTCATTACGAGCGGTTAAGCGTTTGTTTACACTTGTTTCGTTTGTCGTAAAATGTGCAAGCACTCCGACACTCCGCTGGCAGATCAGCCGGCGAGCCGACGCTGAGCAGACGACTCATCTCTTTGCCGGAAGTGCGTGAAAAAGCCGCCCAAAAGCAGGATTTCTAGCTCGTGACGAACATCTGGGAATCGATGATGTAGACATGTGAAGATGGCGGCGTCCAAAAACACGAAGGAAAGGGTCAGAAAAAAGCGACAAACTTTGCAACAAAAGTGTGAGCTTTCCTCTGCGCGTAAAAGAGTAATACTTGGCCCAGATGACCTTCACGACCCAATCTGACGATTGCGCTGCTTCATTTAGTGTGCTCAAAACGCCTTTCAGGGCCCCTTTAATGCGTTCGTGCGCACAGCTCAGAAGAGGGGCTCAAATGTGTCTCTTGGGGTTTTAGTTCATGCTTCCTTCCTTCCAATTTAGGATAACTGAAATACAGCAGTATGTGAGTAGTTAGGAATAAAGAGAAAAGGTTCTAATAAAACCCGTGGGCATCAAATGCGAAATAGAGATGTAGAAAATCAAATCTCTGGTCCATCACAAACGGTAAACTGCTATCCGACCGGAAGTTGGGCTACGTGCGCACGCAGATGTACATAACCTAATAAGAAAACACAGACCGGGTAAAAAAGCACGCAAGAGTAAGGGTAAGACTTTTTTTTAATGGCGCAAACAAACTCAGGTTGAGATCATATTGTTACGTGACGGCAGGACACAGATTAGAGAGAGAGAGCTCAAACTTTATTTAAAGCGGGCGATGTTCGGGCTGCCGAAGATGGGGTTCTGCGGGGCCTGAAATGCGTTCAGGCGGGTATTTCGCACGTCTCAGGGCTCCGCACGTGGGCAATGCGCCGGGCGAGGCGAGGCCAAAGAACGAGGCGAAGATCAGGCAGAGGAGTGGCCCAGTTTTCCCATGAGTATGTATTGCGGGAGTGTAAAAGGTGTGGATGAAGAACGTAAGGTGATCGCCTGGCGAGAGGACAAGTCCAGTAAGTGTGTTTAATGTCGGGATAGGCACCACACACCTGAAATGGGGCGTGGAATCTCGGGTCATTATGTATTTATTTGGTCAATACTGCCAGCAGCCTTTTAGCTGCGAAGGCAGGAGTGTACAAAGCAGTGAAATGGATTTTGCAAACTGCGAGCACAGAATGGGAACAAGAGATAACTTAGACATATAACACAAATATGCGGAATATTCAAATAACGATAAAAAAAACAAAAAACAAATATTACTGAATTCTGTAATGTGTGAGGAACAAGTCCGTAACAGTACGATTTGGCATGCAAATGACAAAGTACTCACTGGAAAAAAGTGTGCAACAGGCGTAGCACTAGTTGTAGCTTATGCAGAACAGAAAAAGGCAATAAGGCCATATATAGGCCATAACTGCTTTCAATGGCGTCAACACAAAAAAATACATGAGCAGGGGAAATACAGGCTCAGAAAAAAAGCAGCAGAGACAACAGCCAACACGTCGGAATAGATATCATTGAATGGTTCAGCGCCACTCAGATGTACGAAACCAGAGTGAAGCAGTTGTCCGGTTTCAAATAAGACATGCAAGTTGAGTTCTGTGTTCAAGGATTAGAACCGAGCGTACCCAAAAAAGATCCAAGGATGACGCATTTGCCACTTCGTACGAAAGAACGTTCCAGTCCGTAATCGTCCTTGAAAAAAAATAGAAACGGTGGGCGTTTGTTTTACTACAAGGAACCAGAATGGTCTTATCATGCTGCCTTCGTGTCTCGCGCGCTGTGTTATATTGTACATAGTCATGATAGTTTAGTCTAGTGTGCCCATTGATAATGTTGAACAGGGTTTTGAGGCGGTGAACTTTGCGGCGTTGGGAGCTCGGACCTGTTGTGTAATTCCGTGATAGAAACGTGCCTCCCGTATGCGTGATAGATAAACCTTAGCGCTTTGTTCTGAACCCCTTAATACAAGCGGTGTATTTTTATTCATATTATTCATAGTCAAGAATTAGGTCACAAAGGAGGGAGAGAGTCTGAGTCTGGCGGACGTAAGTGCCTTCGCGGAGTGTGAGATCAGCAGTGGGAGGAGGAAGATTGCGGCGGGAACTGCGAAGGTCCTTCAGCTGTTGCCTCCGAGTCTTGCGATGGGCAGCGCGTTTTTCCTTAGGGCTGTAGTCCTGGGGCCAGGGTCCCCCAAGTTTCGATTCGCACGAGAAAGCTAGGGCATGAGCCCTTTCATTCCCTACAATTCCCTGGTGTGCGGGGACTCATTCTACAAAGACGTGCCCTTGGGCTGCCATGTAGCATGTCAGCTCGTGATGAATGTGGGCAGGTAAGGAGTTAGTTGTGAATTATCTGAGGGCACCTTGACTATCCGTGCGGATGGTAATTTGGTCAGTTGAATGGGTTTGGAGCATGATCGAATGGGCAATGGCTTGAATTTCAGCAGCTGTAGAAAAAGGTACATTACAATGTCGACGAATGGTGGCTTCACGTGGACCTTCCACTACCGTTGTGGATATCTTTTCGGTAAACGTGGCCTCTGTGTAATAAATGTAATGTGGTGGGCTGGAAGCATGGAGAGCTCTACTTCGGCGCATGCTGGATTCTGAAGGCGGGTCCATGTGACGCGGGATGGGCTTGACTGTTATTCTAGGAATCGTGTCCCAAGGTGGAGGTTTTTTTGGTGAGAAGGTTTTTAACACTTCTGCTATAGCCCCTCTTGGGGCTATAGGAGAAGTGGGATACATTTCATAAAGAACATATACCGTATTTACTCGATTCTAAGCATATCCCTTTTCCTACGATCACGATGTCGAAAGTGAGGGGGTTCTTAGATTCCAATATCCTTAATTACCCTCCAGCTCCCCCCCCCCCCCCACCTCCACCTCCAGTGGTGTGAACATATTTCGGTAGGACCTCTACCAAAGAATATGAACCTCGACCGCCATCCCGAGAACAAAACCGCCCGCACCCAAGCCCACAAAGTCTTATGTGACAATCGCTCTGACATGTCCTATACCGATGCGGCGAGCTACGCTGACAGCAAAACCATGGTTCCAGTGTAGTGTAACGGGCAACAACTTCGCACATCCAACAGGATTGCGAATTGACCCACAAAGTCCCCGATGCCACCGTAGCTCCGACGCCACTTCTCACCTATCTCACCCAGTTTTACAGGGCCACCAGACAAAAATTCCCGTGCCCTCACCCATCCCTTAGCAAAACTCAGAAAATAACACTCTGACAAATACAAGTACGTACATTCGCATTGAATGGATTTATTGTTTCCCACATAGTGCACCGCTATATGCAAATTTTGTCCACAGATAGGTCCTCTCCAGCATGTAATTCCGGAATTCGCTCACAACCCATCCCTGCAAACCCTTTCTACCCGTTTCTTTCTGAGCCGTGGGAGACATTGTTGACCAGCTGTCAACCGGAGGACCGGTTTCTGCTGGTGGCACGGGCCAAGACGGCTAGCGCAACGAGTCGATTCCCGGACAAGGGTTCCACTCACATTTGAGCTCATTAGGGTCTCTTTCTCTCTCTCTCCCCAGGTGGAGGACTCAAAGATCGTAGGGTTTTTGGGACCCGAGCTCGAGAAGGGTCTACCTAACGCCTTCGCATTCTGTGGCCGAGGCGCGACTCGTGATTCGTGGAGGCATCAGCCCTCGGGCGACCAGATTCCTGCTGCCCGTCATCTCGAGCGGCAGTGGCCCGTTGCCTTCTGCCCGCTGTCTGCTGTTACCTGGCGCCGGATCACGAGCGGATGTCGAGAAGACCGTTGTCTACGAGGACAACGGTGCGTCTTCCTCGTGAAAGTTCCGGAGCGCGCGACGCCGTCATCGTAGCCCCGCAACGCCTCACCTCGCATCGTTGCTAGAACCCACTACGCCTTACGGACAGTGCCTCATCGCCCTGACCATTAAGTGGCGACTGTACTTTATATTTCCTTTAGAATTTGTATTGCCTAATTTTATGTACGTGTCGTTTACTCTGAGTGGTGATTGGCTCCCGTTTGTCGTTCCGTATAAAGTCTTGACATGTTTGCTTAATGGTGTTGGTTCAAGAATCGATATTTCTTTGTTCCGGTTTCAAGCACCCTCGTTTAGTTATCGGCACTGTGGGAAGTCCCATTTGCCACTGAATACGTGAAAAAAAAAACCTGCCGGGGTTTCCCTCACAGATATATCCGGGATCGACTGTACTGTTTAAATAGCAATCTTATGACAAATAATGCAATACACTTTTAGCTTTGTAGAATATTTGTTTTTTGTGCCTTTTTTTGTAAATACCGCTAAAATTGATAAACATTGTCTTTTTAAAAGATGTAGAAAAGTGGCTCTTCTACAGGCTTTCAATTTTGGCATACTGGAAGAATCACTATTTCGGAAAGTTTGATTTCTAGGACAATGAGCAGCGTACGAAGTGTTTAGCGGCCCCTGGTAATATTTCAGCGGCCCCTGGTAAAAACCATACAGCTTAGCCTTTAGGCCGATGGGTAGAAGAAATTATAGAAGTGCTACTTTCAATGACATTGCTCTCGCTAATAATTTTGAGAAACATTTTCTCGAAAAATATAAATATGCTGAAGTCCATTTTTCTGAACCCTGCAGAAAAGTTTTCAAATATTTGGCCAAAAATTATGAGGGTCACCGAAAATTTCTGCTCTGTTTAGCAGGTCCCTAAAGTTGCCAAGCCATGCAATGTGGAAAGTATCGTTCTCGAATCTGGTCCTAAATATTTTTTTACTTATCCAACTATGGCGTTTCTCACTATGATAATGCCAGTTCCAAATTAAGGAGACAGTTTTCTACACAATACTCAAATTTCATATCAAACAAAACATGGTAATGGCCTCACTTTGGCTGTCTTTTTCTTAACACAACACTCTATCGGTTCGCGTTCGTGCTTCGATGTACCCTGCCCATCAATGGATACACTTTCCAAATCCGGAGATGCATAACAGATAGGTCGCAGTGGGGCGTGCAGCCAGGCCGCATTCGGCACATTTGAGTTGTTCAGTGTAGCTAGGTTTGGTCTAAAGATGTTGCTTCGAACCAACGGCCCGCGGAACGGTGTTGTCCAGAGAACATTCTTTTGCGCATTATCAACGCTATTTCTTGAAACCGTCCGCGGTCATGCAGTATATAAGCGCCCGTCTCTGTCAATAAACGATGATTGCCAGACCAGCCTTCCTGCGTGCTACATTGGTGATTGCTATGCTACTGGAAGTGGCCATTGCAGAAACAAAAAAAGCGCAGGCATATTCGCTGCGAATCCCTCCCGGATGAACCACAACTGGCCCAGTTGGAACGCCGACGTGGGCCAATACCACTCGTTCAGCTTAAAGGGCTTTCAGAGTGACATTTTCGGCTTCAGTATAGCTCAGTCATACTATCGAGGAATTCTTTGTCTTTCTTCAGGGACAAAGCAACCAAAGCCACGCGGAATTTTTTACCACCGTTCAGAGCCCCAAATTTCTGCCACACCCGGTGCAATGTAAGGATAAACGACGTGATTCGTTCAGCGCTGTAGGAAGTACGTATGATTTTGTGGCTTGCTCCCCATTTTGAACACTGGTAACTTTGCATAAAATTTTTTTTATTCATATTACCCGCAGCGCCAATAAGGCATTACAGCAGGGGGGTATATGCAAATACATGAATACGATTCATCACATGGGGAAAAAAGAAAAAGAGTGGGAAAAAAAAAAACTGACATGAGAATAAGTGGTACAAATCTGCACAATAGCGCGTCAAATGCACAAGCAGTGTCACAATGAAAAATTTACATGTGCGACAAAAACGTGTGGAACAGAGCATCAGATGTACAATTAACAATATTACTTGGTAGTTTATTCCATTCCCCAACGGAATGGAGAAAGAAAGAACCCATGTACACATCAGTACGGCAATCAATTTCACAAATTTTCCACTCATGGTCGCGACGCTTAGATACAAAGTGCGGGGGTAGTAAGAAAATTTTAGGATCAATACCAGTGTTATTGAAATAAATACGATATAGTAGTTCAAGTTTGTGATGCAACCGACGTTTACTTAATGTTTCCCAGCCCAACTCTGCTTTAAGTGATGTAATGCTAGTGCGAAAACTATAATTTTTAGTTACAAATCGGGCGGCGCGGTTCTGGACGCGTTCTAGTAGTGCACATAAATTTTCAAATTGTGGGTCCCACACGGCGCAGGCGTACTCCGCAATGGATCTTACGTTGGTGAAATATAAAAGTTCTTTAACTTTTGGAGGAGCATCACTGAAGTTGCGTTGTAGAAAGTTGAGCATGCGGGAGGCAGAAGAGGACACGTGTTCAATCTGACGTTTCCAGGTTAGGTTAGATGAAAAATAGACGCCAAGATATTTGTAATCTAGCACTGTATCAAGATGCGTACTTCCCAGAGTGTATTTTGATAAAACAGGGCTGCGACTGCGTGTGAAGGAAACGTGCTTACATTTCGCAATATTCAAAGTCATTTTCCATTTTGCACACCACGTTTGGATATGGTCGAGATCACTTTGAAGATAGTCCGTGTCAATTGTGCTTTTGATACTGCGATAAACAACGCAATCGTCTGCGTAAAGGCGTACTTTGCAGGACAAATTACTTACAATATCATTATTATATACAAGGAAAAGCAGGGGCCCTAAAACAGACCCCTGCGGAACACCAGAACTAACACTCACAGCACCTGATTTACAGCCGTTTATCAGGACACATTGGGTACGATTGTGCAAATAACCTGTTATCCACTGGACAACATCATGATGTAGGCCAAGAAAAGACAACTTATGGAGCAGCAACGAGTGCGGGACGGAATCAAATGCTTTTTTAAAATCCAAAAATACACAGTCTGTCTGTTCTTTCACGTCAAATGATGAGAAGAGATCATGGCTAAATTCTGTTAATTGCATTGTGCAGGAAAAACCTGCCCGAAAGCCGTGTTGGCAGTTCGTAAAATATCTATTAGATTCCAGGTGTTTCATTGTGGCGCTATATATTATATGCTCTAGGATTTTACTACAGACACTTGTGAGGGATATGGGCCTATAGTTTTCAGGATTGCTTTTCGGGCCACTTTTGTGAATGGGCGCAACGTTAGCGATTTTCCAATCCTCAGGCAGGTCACCAGAAGCGATCGACTTGGAAAACAGAGTAACGAGAAAGTGGGCAATAGTCTCACGGCAGGCATGAAGGACGTAATTGGGTATGCCGTCAGGTCCGCCTGAAGAATTAACTTTAACATTCTGGAGTAGTTTGAGTACACCATTAATTTATAGGTCACAATGACGGGATCCATTCGTTCATTTATTTGATCTGAGACACTCGGAGCGTTTTCACCATACGTTGGAGAGAAAACAGACTGAAAGTAATGATTGAAACAATTAGCCTTTTCATGGTCATCAGAAATAGTTGTGCCGTTAACGTGAAGACAGGGTATCCCTGTATGTTCCTTGCCCTGGGATTTCAAAAATTTCCACATTTCTTTGGGATTTTCTTTTAACTTAGTTCCCAAGGAGCAGAGATATTTGTCCTTAGCAATTTTGTTCCGGATTTTTATGTCTTTGCCGAGGAGCCTTACGGCATCCATTACGCTCTGGTCTTTGTTTTTTCTATACGTTTTGAAAAGACGCCGCTTTTTGTTGATAAGTAGACGTACAGCCGGTAAAAGGCTTGTCTATAACACAGCGTTCGTACTCTCAGCCCTATCCTACCCCACCGGAGCGGGATTTGAATAAAACTACTGCGGGATTCTGAAGTCTTAGCCCTTCGCTTTTGCCTCCGACATGTTTGGAACGAGTATGTTTCGGCAGTTTTCGGATGTAGCTGGTTGAAGTCGAAATCGCTGTTATAGACAAGCGTTTTACCGACTGTACGTCACGGGACACCCACGGCTTGTCGGCACGCCTTTTGTGGGATATTAGTTTGCTAGGAACACATTTTGCTATTAATTGCTGTAGGTTGTCCTTGAAAGCTTCCCATAGAGTGTTGCAGTTAGAGCATCGGCTCATTTCGTTAAACTCTGGTAAAAAGGATGCAAGTTCCCTGGATAAGGAGACATAATCTCCTTTATTATAAAAGAAAACTTTACGTGGGTTATTGTGTACAGTTTTGAATCTGATTGGTGGTAAATAGGCAAGGACGCAGTCATGATCAGTAATTCCAGGGACGACTACAGTATTTCGGACAAGTGAGGGCCTGTTTGCGAAGAGCAAATCTAAAACGGAAGCGCGGTCTTTTCCTTTCCTGGTAGGTTCGGTTACAAATTGGAAAAGATCGTTTGCTTGTATCAACTCGTAGAAACTGGCAGACAGCGCACACGAGTCGGTGGGAATGCATTTTTGATCAAACCACTGAACTTCCGGCATGTTAAAATGACCTCCAAGTATGTAATCGTGGTTCAATGTTGACAGAAAGTCTGATAAAGACCTGAAGGCTTCCGGATCAGCGCATGCTGGTGAACGATAATGTGACCCGATAGTGATGACTCGTCCGCTGTTTAAGTGAACGTTACACCATACCGATTCTGCGCAACTCAATGATACGGTTAGTGAAGTAGATTGTAAGCTGGCATCGACAAGCAGAAAAACACCTCCCCCTTGGGTATTTCTGATGATGATGATCGTTGGATGTTTATGGCGCAAGGCCAACTGGGGCAAAGAGCGCCAAAACAATAGTCGATGATAGGGGTGAAACCTTAAACACTAAGTAAAATCAGCAAAAAAAAAAAGGTAAAATCACAACACGACAATGAGCATGGCTGGTGTATAGGGCCAGATTTCATGATGCGTGATAGGAAATGAGGTTTAAAAACTTGACGTCGGACAAATACTGAAACACACGTTTCACGGAAACAATGGCATCATCACCTAGGAAAAACGATGGATGTAGGGGAATATGTTGTCTGTAGAGTTCTCTGAAGTGTTTGTGTCGTGTTGTGTGAAGCGCCTCGCATGTGATTAGTATGTGCACTACGGATAGGGCCTCTCCGCACCTGCTGCACTGGGGTCTAGAAGATCCCGTCAGCAGATACGAGTGCGTTGCATGGGTGTGCCCTATCCGCAGCCTACCCAAGGCGACTTCAGTGTGTCTGTTGCGTGTGTCAGTGGTGTACGGTCCCAAGCGTGGTTTTATAGCGTGTAACTTGTTGTCTGTCTGTTCACTCCAGTGTGTTTGCCATGTTCTACACAAGTGTTGTCTTATGTGTGGCTTGAGGTCTGTATATGGTACGGTTGTTATGTCTACAGTGTTCCTGAGTACAGCAGCAGCTGCCCTCTCGTCTGCCAACTCGTTTCCAGCGATCCCAGCGTGTCCTGGGACCCAGCAGAGGAGCAGCTGATGCTTCTGCGCATACACAGACATGATAGTGTTAAATAAGAGATTAACTATGTGGTTTTTGGGGGGTGTATGCGATGACAGTGCGCGAACAACACTCAAAGAATCTGTGTAGATGATAGACTTTGGAATATGATTTTCAAGTATGTGTTGTACAATCAGTAAAATTCCATATGCTTATGCTGAAAAAATTGTTGTGTGGACGCTCATGGTTCTGGCTGCACTGAAATCCGGACCATGAGCAGCGCAGGAGACCATGGTGGAGGTTTTAGACGCGTCACTGTAAAATTCTGCAAGTGGGTATTTAAACTGCAGAGACAGAAAGTGCTGCAGTATTGCAGCTCGCGGTACCTGATTTTTGTCAAGTTTCATAAAATAAAGGTCGCACGACACAGGACGAACTTGCCAAGGCGGTAAACTGTTTGAAAAGGATGACCTGTACACATCTAAAAACGAAGCACTGAGATCCGAGGCTCGCTCTTTCACTCTAAGGGAAAAGGGCAGAGGAACGGATGGGCGATTTACAAAGAGCAGAGATGTGGATGTGTCGTTAAAGACAGGATAAAAAGGATGATTATTCAGCGATGAAATTTTAAAAGCATAAAGCAAGTCCATGTATGTTCGTTGGTTCTCAAGGCTCCACTTATTACACTCAACATAAAGACTCTCAGCAGGGCTAGTGCGAAAAGCACCCGACGAAAGACGAAGGCCCAGGTGTAGAACTGGGTCAAGAATTCGCAAGGCTGTCTTAGTCGCCGACCCATACACCACACTGCCATAGTCCAAACGAGACCCAACCAAAGCAGTATACAAGCGAAGCAAGAGTTCTTTGTCGGAACCATAGGATTGGTGGGAGAGAACCTTAAGTATATTCATTGTTTTGAGACATTTATTTTTAAGTTCCTTGATGTGGGGAATGAATGTGAGTTTGTGATCAAACGCCACACCTATGAACTTGTGCTCCTTATTCACAGGAAGCGACACGCCATTAAGAGTAATGTCTGGGTCCGGATGGACCCCGCGCTTCCTGGAGAACACAACGCAGGAGCTTTTTGCAGGATTCAATTTAAACCCGTTCTTGTCTGCCCAGCCGGCAAGCTTCTTGACACCAAGCTGGACTTGACGTTCGCATATTGACATATTACATGATTTGAAAGATATTTGCACGTCGTCTACATACATAGAATAAGAGATTGTTGGTTGCAGTGCCTTTCCAAGAGAGTTCATCTTTACTATGAAGAGAGTGCAACTCAACACGCCACCTTGCGGCACGCCATTTTCTTGGACGTGAACCTTTGAAAGTGCACAACCAACTCTTACTCTGAACGTTCTCTCTGACAAATAACTAACAAGGGTGTTCAACATATTACCCGAAACGCCGAATGACCTGAGGTCACTAAGGATCCCATAACGCCAAGCGGTGTCGTAGGCCTTCTCGAGGTCGAAAAAGACAGTTAAACAGTACTGCTTATGTACGAAGGCATCCTTGATGTATGAGTCAAGTGCAACCAGTTGATCATTGGTGGACCGCCCCACCCTGAAGCCTGCCTGGCAGCTCTCGAGAAGACCGTTGTACTCGAGGAAGTACACGAGCCTGCGATTGATCATCTTCTCGAAGAGCTTGCACAGGCAGCTCGTCAGGGCTATAGGGCGGTAACTTGAGGGGGACAACGGGTCCTTTCCCTCCTTCAAGAAAGCCACTACTACGGCCTCCCTCCAAGACTTTGGAATGTGCCCCGAAAGCCAAATTTTATTATATAGATGTAGAAGTGCTTCAAGTGTGTCTGCGTGTAGGTGTTGTAACAATGTGTATGTGATGTTGTCTGGGCCTGGAGCTGAGGGTTTACACGTGCTCAGAGCAGCCCTCAGCTCATGTAGTGAAAACAGGGAGTTGTAAGAAGTCTGTGATTTGTTGCTGTCGCGTAGGGACTTCTTTTCACAACGGGCTTTATGTTTCAGGAAAGTGTTCGTGTAGTGCGCTGAACTGGACACGTGTTGGAAGTGTTGTGCGAGTGTGTCAGCCTGGTCTTCCAGAGTATCCCCTGTTGTGCTGACCAGGGGCAGGCTGTGTGTCTGTTGTCCTTTTAGCTTGCGTATACGTGTCCATACTTTCCGTGTGTCTGTGTAGGAGTTTATTGATGTTATGAATGTACGCCAACTATCTCGTTTTGCCTCACGGCGCACACGTTTTCCTAACGCCTTGGCCCGTTTGAACAAGAGGAGGTTTCCCGACGTGGGGTACCGACGAAGGATACCCCACGCCTTGTTCTGGGCCTCTCGCGCCCGCCTACAGTCCTCATTCCACCACGGCCTCCGCTGGTTGCGCGGGGCACCAGAGGCGTGGGGAATGGACTTTTCGGCGGCGTCGAGGATGTGCGCCGTGAGGAGTTGGGTAGCTTCTTCGACGTGTAGGTGTCCTATGGATGTGTGGTGTAGTTTGGATGTCTCTGTAAATGTATTCCAGTTAGCTCGTGCTTCATTGAACCTATTATGGGAAGATGGACTGCATGGGCCTTTACCTATGTATGTGAGTGAGGTGGGGAAGTGGTCACTACCGTATGGGTCAGTGCCCACACCCCACTCGAGGAGAGGAAAGAGAACTGCGGAGCCAATTGCCAAGTCAAGACATGAGTATGTGTTGTGTCCCATGTTATGGTATGTAGGCTGTTTATTGTTGAAAAGGCATGCTCCTGAAGATGTAAGGAATTTCTCTATAAGGCGACCTAGGGCATCCGTGTGAGAAGAGCCCCAAAGAGTGTTGTGAGCATTAAGGTCGCCTGTCAGGATGTATGGTTCGGGCAGCTGGTCAACCAGCGCCTCGAAGTCAGAGCTTAAAAGTGAAACATCAGGAGGAATGTATATGGAGCATACCGTTATCAACCTATTAAATATTATCAAGCGTATTGCTACAGCCTCAAGGATAGTGTTCAGAGTGACAGGGTGGCAGGCTAAGGATTTCCGGGCAATTATGGCCACACCGCCAGAAGAGTGTGTGCAGCCATCCCTGTCCTTTCTGAAGACCATGTAACTATTCAAGAAATTTGTGTTCTTGGAATTCAAATGTGTTTCCTGAACACACATTACACTTGGCTGACTAGCATGCAGCATTTCGTATACATCGTCAAGATTTTTTAAAATGCCTCTACAGTTCCATTGAATTATGTTTTCTCTTCCCATTATTTAGTGTGAGAGCTACTGGAGTGTGTGTGTTTGTTTATGTGTCGTCTTTCGGGGCTGTGACTCTCGCCTTTTTTGGCTTGTCGGGAGGCTTTGGCGTCGGGACGCGTTCCTTGCGCTGCGTTGCAGGCAGGAACGGCCCGACATCCATCTCTTCGTCGGATGTCCGAGGGGTGCCCGACGGACCAGGCCCCCCGGACTTGGCCCCCCCTCGGGAGCCCTTTGTTTGACCCGCCACCGCCGCAGGTGTCGGGGGCACCAGAAGTGGCACGGGCGGTGCGGTGGCGGTGGGAGCCGGTGCGGGGCCCGTGGTGTCCATGGCACTCTCCAACGCACCGGAGGACGGGGAGGCAGGGACGGGAGCGGCACCGGTCCCGACGGAAGACGTTTGCACCACAACCGCTGCTGCCTCAGCAAGCGGCGTGGTCGCGGGTTGGGCTGCCAGAGGCAACCCAGGGGGGGGGCGGGGCAGGGACCAGGTCAGACTCGCTGAACTGGGTCCCTGTGGACACCAGACGCCGCTCCGCCCCCCGGCGAGCCGCGTCGGCGTACCTCCCCAGAGGGAAAGAGACGAACCTCTTTCGCGCCTCTGGGAAGGTGATGTTCTCCGTGACCTTGATGTTAATTATCTTTTTTTTCCATTTGAAATTTTTCGCACTTGCGGGAGTACGCTGCATGCGGACCACCACAGTTCATACAAGTGAGGGTTTCGGATGGACAGTTGTCAGTCGGATGATCGTGCGCCGCGCATTTCGCACACGTCGTTCGGCCACGGCAAGAGGTTGTACCGTGCCCGAACCGCTGGCACTTAAAACAGCGCCGCGGATTCGGGATGTACGGACGGATGGAGCAACGGATAAAACCTGCATTGATGTGTTGTGGAAGAACTGCGCGGTCGAAAGTCAAGATAATGTGCTTGGTGGGAATCTCCTTGTCGTCTCTGCGGATAGTGATGCGTCTCACGGCAGTGACGCCCTGATCCTTCAAGCCGGCAAGGAGATCCGCGTCCGTTTCGTTCAAAAGATCTGTCTCGGATATCACACCCTGGGAGCTGTTGAGGCTCCGATGGGGTGTGACCCTGATGTCTAGATCAGCCCGTCTAGTCTGAGCTAGAAGCTTCGTGGACTGCTGCTTGTCATTTATTTCGATGAGGAGTTCACCAGACCTTTGTTTTTTGCACTTATATGATTTTCCTACTATGGCTTCAAGATACTTGGCGATCAAGAGGACTGACTGAGATGCTAGAGGGTGGGTTGGATTGAGCGATTCCATCACAAGAAATCGAGAAAAATGATCCGGTTCAGGAAATGTTAAAGATGGCAATTGGGGAAAAGATACTTCGGTGCGGCCCCTTTTCAGGGACCGATCACGTTTGGGGGGGGGGGTTGAAAATGCCATATAGCATAGTATAAAAGCAGGGAGACTGGGGTACTTTCTTCTTTGACCTTACCCTGGTAGCCAAAGAGGTCCCGGAGCTCCCTGCCTGGTGAACAGACAGGGAGCCCATCCGCCGGAGCTTGACCTGGGCTCCGACGGCCACCGTTCGTGGTTTCTAACCCTCCACCTATAAACACATCGCCACGGTTGGATCCAGCTTATGTTTGGGGGCTCGGGGTCCGCGGTATCGCCAGTACCGCCACCAAGATTGCTCAAGGTGCCCCGTGCGGGGCCTTGGGTATTTCTGTCACTACGATATACGACAAAGCCATGCGGAAAAACTTCAGCGTCCTGGACCGAACTATGAAGCCAAGACTCTGTGCCAATGATAATGTGGGGCTTGGCTGTTGAAGTGAGCGTAGCAAATTCATCAACTTTGTTTTTTATGCTACGGCAGTTTACTACGAGGATAGTAAACTCTGGAATATGTAATGCTGTCTGAACAGAGTTACGACCGCATGCACCATGTTGCGGAGACAACTGCATCCCGCTTAGCTAACTTTTTGTTTCGACTACTTGGTCGAGCCCAGAATCGTAGACGAATGTTTTTTTGTTGATAACTAGCTTGTCATGCCTCAGTTTGTACGGTAAGTCTAACGTACGGGCATGTTGTAGAAGTTTCGAATGTGCTAATCTTACAGCAGGCGTAAGATCATTGCGCATTGCAAAATCAGTCTCTTTTAGCTTAGGCCCACAGGAAAGGATGCGCTCCTTATCTTTGTAGCTAGAAAACATCACAATAATCGGACGGTTCTTACTCTCGCAGAATTGCCCAATTCGATGCGCACGCTCAATATGGTCGGGACTAACGCATTCGCCTAATTGTGTTTGAAAGAAAGAGCGGGCTTTTTCTTCCGAATCAGCCCAGTTTTCGTTTACAGTATCAGTTATTCCATGTATGATTAAATTATTTCTGCGAGTTCTGTTATTGGCGACATCTAGTTGTCCTTTTAGCTGGGCGATGTCTCGGGTTAGGGAACTAGCAAGATTCTTTTCCGATGATGCGCTAGGCGTAGTTTGTTTCAACGAGTTAACGTCGCTCTCAACCACGGTTACTCTGGCCAGCAAACCTTCTATAGAGGTGTGCATTGCAGCTTGCTGGTCCTTCACTTCTTTTAGTTCGCGAAAAAACTTTACTTGCCCTGATTCCAACCGTTTTAAAATTTCAAAAATTGTTAACGAAATATGCAGAAAATAGATAAGTAACGTACGCGTGCTGAGACGACGTTAGGAGGCAGTCACACCAATTCTATGGTTGATAATATTGTTGACCCTGTTGTCGAACGTGCGTGAGAAGCTTGTGAAATGGGTGAAGTATGGGTGTTGTTGTTAGCCCAACCGAGATAAGGCCGAAAATAGAAGAGGACAGAGTGAGGTGGTGCCCTACATGCATAAAACTTCGCACTGTCTGAAAAATTTAGTGCCCGTCCACTGTGTGAAGAAAGATGACCGGCAAAGCAGCACGTTCTCCACAGATCGAGTGCACGAAACAAAACGCGTTTGTTTTTAATTTGCAACTGAGTATACTTCCTAGCCAATTACCTGAAAGAAATTTGGAAAAAGACCCGACCTTTATCCCAGCGGACAAACGATGAGCTGTCTCTTTTCCTCCCGCGTCGTACGCATCTTACCGTTTGTGTAACACGCCAACCCAATCCACTCTACCACAGATGACACTGGACAGGTCCCATTGGGCTGTTTGACGGCCACGTTAAACCTCACGACAACACAAGGGACATGCCATCAGTAAGGGTATGAAACCTATATCTGCGCGTGCCCGCATCCCCCCCCCCCCCTTACCGCCCTCCTCTCCCAACCCGTGCACGCATAAACTGGGAAGCGTTCATGCGCGGGTGCTTAGAAGCGAAAGATACTGTCAAACATGTCGCTCTCAAAGCCCTTTAAGCTGAACGAGTGGTATTGGCCCACGTCGGCGTTCCAAGCGGGCCAGTGGTTGTTCATTCGGGAGAGATTCGCAGCTAAATAACCAGATGGAACTCGAGGCGGCAACGGCGGCGGCAGCGGCTTTCCGTGGTTTTCGGGCCTATTCACGCTTCTGTTCGGGCTGACGCTTCTTAAACTCCCGCTCTGCTTCCTCCAAGAGAGCGACATGCCTCCGTCCCATAGCCATCGCCATCCGTATCTGTGTCTAACCTTGAAGTTGATTATCTGGGAGTTACTGAAAAAAAGTCGCACCAATCCACCCCGTGAATGTGGTTGGAAAGCAAAGCTGTAAACGGCACCCATAACGATTACCCATGCGACGTCACTTAAATTCACTCACATCGCTCTACAAATAGCAAAACCAGGGAGAAGTGAAATGCACTTAACCACACCATTTATTACTTCAAAGAGATATTCTTGTTAAGGTTAAATCAATGCATGAAGCATGAACGGTGTTTGGTTGAGTTGTATTGGTGTAGCACAAGAGTGGAAACTTTTTTTATAAACTTAAAGTAAGCTCCAACCCGGTGTTAGAAGATATGTCTTCTCCGTCTCTGCGCCACGGACGGAGGCGTCACATACCTTCGGCCAACGCCTTCGGCGTCCTGGAAGCGTCTCCCCGAACGGACCCCGCGCAGGGCGCGCGTTCGCGTCCCGGCGAGAGTCGGGTTCGGGCATCGTTCAAACGGACCAATCAGGTGAGGTTAGCTCCGCTACCAGGGCGGAGCGTCCGCTGCGTGACAGTGTTTTATAGCCGGAAACACCGCTGCAGCCTTCACCTCAGGCAGGAGTTTAAGACGGCTCGGCTGTGCACAGTGGCGCCGAGACGAGCCGGCATTTCGGGGAGAGAGGGGAACAGCGCCGCGCAACGCCACAAACCCAGTGATCGCGCAATGGCTTGGGCGTCCGGATCCCCACAATTTTAACATTTATATGTTCTCATTGTAGTATGATACTAATCTTGATCATTGCATTTTCGAAGCAGAGGTGGTTTTCTTCAGGTGGCAGTTTCTTTTCTTTACAAAAAATAGTGCTTACTGTAAACAGGATCAAACAACAAAAAAGGAAATCTGTTTTAACTAAGGAGGAAAAAGGTTCACGGCAATTTATAAGGCTGAGACAAAGATTATGGCAGTCACTACACGTGCTGTGGTTCCCGTAGGGCTAACAAGCGATTGGCAAAATACGACAACACAGTGCGGAAACCGAAGATGCACTCCTGCAATTAAAACACGAAATTATCGCCGCCCCTTCAAAGGTAGATATTTCAGCCATTTTGGCACTAGATCTTGAGAAAGCTTTTGATCGCGTATCACACCAGGCTATTGTGCGTAACGTTGCCACTTTGGCTCCGGGTAGCCACACGTACAACTATATCCGTAACTTCCTTTCGAACCGCATGGCTGTTATTCAGCTCAGCGACGTACAATCCAACACTATCCATCTCCCAACCATTGGTGCGCCTCAAGGCGCAGTATTATCCCCGCTCCTATTTAACATTGCCCTAATCCACATTCCCAGTAAGCTCGCCGCAGTCCCTCGCTTACGCTGATGATATTACGCTGTGGACCACCAGAGGCAGCGACGCTCAAATCGAGGAGGCTCTCCAAAGGGAACTGACTTAGTTACTGCCGCCGCTCGCGAAGTTGGGCTTGGATGCTCACCTGAAAAATCTGAGATTTAATCCTCCCCGCCAAACCAACTGGCAACCTACCCCAGACGACCACCATTGAGGTCCGGATTGGCGGTAGGGATGTTCCCCAAGTGGTAGTCTTGAAAATACTTGGTCTCTGCATACAGCGCTATCGCGCAAACAGTAAGTACCCAGCACAGCTGACTTCTCAGGTGAATCAGACGATCACCCTCATCCGCAGGATTGCTTCCCACAACAAGGGGCTCAAAGAAATGGAGCGTATCCGGGTGATACAGGCATTTGTGATCAGCCGTCTCGCTTACTCCCTCCCGTATCTCTTGCCCTCGCGTACGGAACTCTCTAAAGTCAACTGCCTCATTCGAAAGATCTACAAAACGGCGCTACAAATCTCTCAGAGCACTACCACTGCCAGACTCGAGAACCTCGGCATTTACAATACGGCAGAGGAACTGATTGAAGCCCACTTTATCGGTCAGCTAAATAGGCTCTCATTCACCCCCACCGGTCGCACTCTTCTTGCTACTCTTAACCTTAAAGCCCCTATTCTCTGTGACGACAGGCTCCCGGTACCACCCGACATTCATGGCTCCCTCACTATCCGCCCTTTAGCGCGCAATATGCACCCTGTTTTCAACAAGCAGCGCAGGGAACAACGGGCACAAGCGCTTACAGAGAAATACCCCGTCCACCCCACTACGGTTTACGTGGACGCAGCTTGCTACCGACGGCAGGACGCATACGCTGTCGCACTAATCAACCATCCCAACACTCCTCCTCTAACTCCCTAAGAGTCCGCACCATCCGATCCGCTGCGGCGGAAGAGGCGGCAATCGCCCTATCCCTTACAAATAGGCCGCCCCCTACCACTATCATCTCGGATTCGAAAACGGCCATTCGAAATCACACCAGAGGCATGATCTCGCCCCTGGCGCTCGGAATTCTCTTCAAAAATCCTCCTACCGTACCCATAGAGCTGATCTGGACTCTTGCACAGACGGGCGTGGGGGGAAATGAGGGAGCACATAGGGCCGCTCGAGAGCTCAGCGTCCGAGCAGGCCCTAGCCTCGAACCCTTTCACGGAGCCCTATCAGCTCGGGACAGTCTCTTGACCTCCAAAGACATTACGGCACGTTACTGCCTCTCACGCCGCCAACTCCCTCCCGCACACCTGGATTTATCCAACAGAGAAGAACGGCTATGGTGACTGGTGCAAACCCATACCCTCCCCTGTTGCTACCACCTGCACCATATTTATCCTTCCGTCTACCCCTCCCCCAGCTGCCCGGCCTGCGGAGCAGTGGAAACTCTGGACCATCTCCTTTGGAACTGTCCCCACAACCCCTATCGCCTCTTAGCAGATGGTGGGCACTGGGCTGAGGCGCTGGGAAGTTCCGACCTGTCTACCCAACGGGTGGTCACGGCGACGGCTGCTGTGGTCACCGGTACGCCGGTCACCACGTGCCCTAAGGGGCCTTTAAAGGCTCAATAAAACGTTTGTCCTCCTCCTTCCATGGTGCGGTCACACGCGGTTCTGCACAGATGGCATCTGGCCCCAATTTGTCTGACTGGCAATGAAAACTGCGTGCTTCAAAATAACAAAGACATTTTTTAGCCACATATTCAAGCAAAAAGTGTTGTGCAGCCATTGCACGTAATATTGCCTGATATGAAACATTGTGCTCAATAGGTTTCTCAGGAAAGGTGGTTTCGAGAGTTGCATTGTGCCATAGAAAGAAACAAAATTAACTATAAATGAAAAACAACACAACAAAAGTCCTGAATTTTGCCATTCGTACTTTTGTGCTCTTTTTCTATCATGTTTACAACCAACATAATCGTACTGTTAATTACATTGCACCTTTGGTCTCATAGGTCACCCGGAAAGGACAACTGAAGCCGCGGAAGTAGTGTAAGAAAAATTCACTTTATATTGCACAACAACAACAGTATTAATGTATTCTTGAAAGCGTAAGAAACAACAGCCTCGCCTGGACCTTTTGCATGCAGACCTATTTTTAATTGCCTGCAAACAATGTAAAATAGTTTCTTCTCGTCTTCGTTTTACTTTACGGTGAAGGGGTGGGGCTGCTTCTTTTCCTTCAGCTTTTTAAGTTGGCCATTTTTCATATATGATCAGGTATTTAAGCATTCAGAAGTAGACGTATCCTGATCAGGTATATCTTGAGTCCAACTGAGTAAGGCGTATTCTGATTTTTACTATGCTAGGCGTCTCACTCCGAATGCTCCCCATGAGCACAAACGGGTTGCAGAGAATGAATGAAGATAGCACAAAAGTCTTTTATCAACATGTAACTGCCTGAGAGTTCACATACTTGAGCACAATCATGGGCATCTGACATGGCATAAAATTAATTGCGGTTGCCCAGCAGTTGGGCAACAGGCCACTATTTAAACTAAATGCAGATGCTACTCGATAGTTTTCCTCCAGCTTAGAGACTGTCTTTTCCATGTATTTTCTAGTTCATAAATATACCATAGAATGCTTGGCTGCAGCAGCTCTCATAAACTACAAAATAACAAGAATAATATGGGCATTGCTTCCACAGATAATCTTTTTGTATCATTCCTGACATGAAATTGCCAAGTGAGTCTTTGGATCTTGGAAACAAACTGTTTCAAAGCACAGTGCAAACCGTGATGAACAAACAGCGTTGTGTCAGGTGCATAGCCTGCGACACTGTGCAGCTGAAAAAGTATCTATATGTCTTCCTGCTTCATTTTCCTGTGTCTACATATGCAAAGCGCCTTTATTAACAATAAAAACACGGCGGTAGGAGGGGTGTAAAACGTTTAAAGAGCGCACTGCAAAATAATGTGACTTAAGCTTTTATTTAAACGATATGTATGAGCTGCTTCACATAAGAAGCGTTTCTTACAACATTCTCAGCCCTGTATGGCTTTCTCACACAGCTTAGACGTCGTGCGAAAAAGGCAACTTAGTCTAACAGCTCAAGGCGATGTAGGTGCACCTTCTCCCGTTTGCAATCAAGAGTTTACATGAGAAGGCACTAAGTAACTGCTGCGTAATCGAGTAAACTCAGGGCACTATGAGGCACAGGGCAGCGTGGTAGACCTCTCACTCAAGGATCTTTAGCGTAAGCCAAGACATCGTGTACAGAAGGTTATTTTTTTGCTTTATAAATTCAATGCAGCCTCGGCAGCCAAGAATCGCACCCGAGACATTGTACATCCCTGCAGCCATAGGAAACCATGCGAGATCTGAGCAATCTGGCACCTGAGAAATATCATTAAGACGAATAAAGCTATCGTGCGATATTACTTAGAGTGTTTGCAAAAACCAAGGACAGACAGCATAGGAGCACTAGATACATCCTTGCTTACACAAAGTCAAAACTAAAATTAAAAAAAAAATGACGAGGGCATCCGAGGCACGGTATATCTATGGTGGTGTCAGCATGTATTGTGCCCTGGCCGACAACGTAATTTATGTTCCTGCCTCCACTGGAAGCTGGAAGGCGCCATAAACGACCCTGTGGTCAGCCATAACCCATTACACACCCAAGAATACAGTGCAAACTTTATCGTAACGGAAACCACGTACGATGCTGTTTGAACGAAGGTCACGCCAGCCCGCCTCATAGATTGTGCTATATCGGTAGCGCATATAACAATTTCTGGTGGGACCTCACTAGGTGGTACATATAGCATCGTCCATAAATTTTCATCAGTAAAAAAATGAAGGTAGCAAATAAGCAGTGCATGAGCTATCCCTACCTCTTCATTGTTACACTACTTACTGAAAGACTTGTACTTGAAAATGTCAGGCTGGAATGGATCCGTAGACCAGGTTGGTTTTTTGACATTGGCCTAAATAACTGAGTTTGATTTTCAGTACACACGCTGCTGTCTCCATGGGTATCAACTACCGTGTGACTGTAAACCCTCGCTTGAAATGTACACAGAGGGAGAACGCAACGTTGGTTCTAAAGTATACCATCATATACACGCCAGGCGAAGTCGGGAACCCGTTTCGTTGTGACAAGTGGCCTGCAAACATCAGTCCCCACTAGAATGGCAGGATGAGTGCTGCAGGCAGGCTAGGGGCACCGTGACTGCAGTCAGGAGATGGTGCAAGAGAAAGACATGGAACATGAGGAATGAAACACCGTTGAGGCAGCAGTAAATAAACACTCTAGGGTGACTAAAAAAAGGGCAAACGACAGCGAAGACCACAGAAGCAGTGCTCTTGGCCGCACTGCGTTATCCGGGTCGTTCCCGCTGAATTTCCATCGGTTATTGAGCGATGATTGGCCCCACTATTAAAGATGAAAACATATAACGAAGCAAGCATCCCTTGGCAGGCACACCTGGCAAGCAAAAGTGCTGGATGCAGCAACGAGTGCAACAGGCTAAAGGAGCGTGTTACAACGCCCTCACGAACCACACGCGCACATAAAAACCTTGCCAACAGCGTCCTGTCACGCTCCTAACTTCACCAACAGATCGTACTGCAAGTTCATTTTCGTTACAATATTAAGATCGGTTAGCACAAGGCACGCTGTCTAGAAAAAGCGTCGAGGATAACAAGTGATGTTAATGACGCCACATTAAAGAAGAGACAACGAAACGCCATGGGCGAGACGGGTTTGCATGCGAGCGAGTTTCTGCGCCGAGCAACAAACCGTCAACAGCTCGCGATCGCCGACAGACGCGAACAGAGCAGCATAAACAGCGACAATAATGCAAGACGGTGAGAACGCGCCGTTAAGAATTTCGTAAGCGTCGCTAATATAACTGCCGCGAGCAGAAAGCAAGCTTTTCAGTAGGAGATATGCGAACTGATTGCAAACCCGCCAAAAAGGAGTGCTCACCTGAGTCGGCCGATGGTGGACAGTTGAACGGCCACAGCTAACTGCAAAGCCCTACAGCCACAAGACGCTGGAGCTGTTGAACGAAGTTTGACAGGGCGACAACCACCGACACTTCACGAGTTCTTGCGTCGACAGCAAAAGTCCAACGCGACTACTTGAACCACTACGGCTACACCATACTACGGCCGCTACGGCGCACACGCCGTGTAGGCAGCACTGGGAAAAATGTAAGCACACCGCGCGGGTACGCTGCGAGCAAACGTGACGTCACATCCGCGTTAATTCCTCCCCTGAAGGGCAGGTAGTATAGTGTACTAGAATTGACCAATTCTAGTACACTATATATCTAGTAACGTTGGCAGAGACGGCGTTGCCAGTCCACAAACCTGACGTTCAGGAACGGTGGACGAGCCCTACGGCGCATGCGCCAGCCAAACATAAAAAAACAAAGGAAGCGGTTTTTTTGCCGGATGTCACGTCATGATTTAAGAAAAATGGCAGCGGTTGCACGGTTACCTCGCTGGGCTCTTCTCATCGTGAGTTTTGTCTGCCGTTGCTGCGGTGCATAGGTATTTGGCTGGCGATTGTGATGAGGGTGTTACCGAAGAACTTTGGAGAGCACTTACGGTGGTGTGCAACGCGTGATTGGAGCGTCGCGTGTGTGCGGCCGCCTAATTTGCGCGTAGTACGTTACGACGGTGACCACGGGCGTTCTGCATCAGTTCTGCCGCCTCGATTTGCGGGAGTGATGAGTGCGCCCCCGACGAACTTTTGCGCAGTGTGATGAGGCCGCTCGGCGTTTTGTCGCCTACGTGCAGTGGCGAGAGGCAGCAACGCCGGTGACACGAGGGTAGCAGGACGATGCATGACCACTCTCATCGTAACTGAGCTAGCCACTGCAGACGATTCTGCGCGCATAACTTATTTCGCACCGCACTGCTATGTAGACCACAGGGCTCTGTTTTTATCCTAGTATAACGGGGTTAACCTGTGTGAACTAAACTGTGTTCGGAGTCGTGAGGCAGGCAGGTAACGTTTAGCATTGCGAAGTGTGAAACTGCCTGCTAATCACTTCGTTGGTCTGAAAGCTTAAGCCAGCTTTAACAACGGCGCTGCTATCGTGGCCAGCCGCGAACGATCGTTTGCACGGAACTCTTGTCGCACACCACACGGTCATTGACTAAGACATAACAAGACAAGACAATTGCGACCAACGAAGGTGATTCCTGCGCGTCGCTGTGGTTCGTCGAACCCCGTGTCTTGTAATCGCTGCGTGCTGTCAGAAGCTCCGGAAAATTATTTTGAGGAGGTCATGGTCCTGCTGCATATTCTTGTTAAATCATTGCAGAGGGCTCTTGGCGCGCAGAAATGAAAAGTTTGTAATTATCCACGTTAGTTTCGTTGGTCTCCAGGGTGTTACTTTCCTGACGAGCGTATTGATGCGTGTATCGCGGCATGGGAGCTGCACAAATCTGTTGACGGATGTGGAGGGGCATACGTTGTAGCTGTTCTTGGGTCGGTACTGAATATCCGAGGAGTTCATGGGTGTCTCGTCTGTTGAAGCGGGAGGTTTCGGAGGGATGATAAGCTTCGCGCAGTTTCTCTAAGGTATTGAGTACTCCTAGTTAGACCAACTTGCACGTGGGTGTCGAGAGGGCACCGTTCGATGTGTGAAAATATTGATCTCTCCCACCACCATATTTGGTGCCCGTTTGTGCTTCTGCTATCAGCCTTCGTCATGTTCTGCTTGATCCTACACAGCGACAAATTTTGATAACCGTAGCGGGACCCCGCACCAAATGCGGCAGTTAACATTCTCAAATGCGATTTACACAGAAACTTTGGACACTAATTCTTGTAACTTGATCATACTGTGGCTATACAGCCCGTCACCATGATGCACAGCATGTACTGAAAGTCACATGCTTTGTTGTCCGTATTTCAATGCATCTTGATGATACATAGGGCAGACAAGGCACTGCCCTAACAGGCGCTGGTGGGAACATGATGCATTGCTGAGGAATGGAACACAAACTGATTTGGTGCTCCACTCCAAGACTCAATGCACGCCAGGTGGCTGCATGCCAGAATTTCATACAACCAGAGTGTAAGGCACAGAACAGAAACGAGGAATCTTTGAGGCCTATGTTGGGAGACAGATGCACTGTTAGCACTGTAGATTGTGCAGCAGCTGCAATTGCTTTTTACATGTGGTCTTAAACCAGTGTCACATGAGGGTTTTGTTTACTTGATGATCACTCCCAGAGGAAAATGAAGCTTCCTTGACGAAGCTCTTTACTCCTTTCCTTGAGTCATGCTTGACATTTGACCAAAATTTCCACGATGAAGTCCCAACTCGCTTCCGTAGCCACCTTCATTC
This sequence comes from Haemaphysalis longicornis, assembly GCF_048455015.1. Taxonomy (NCBI): domain Eukaryota; kingdom Metazoa; phylum Arthropoda; class Arachnida; order Ixodida; family Ixodidae; genus Haemaphysalis; species Haemaphysalis longicornis. Next base: position 223,345,822 of record NW_027526335.1, read on the forward strand.
AATTCACTGTTTTGATGCATATTTAAGCCCAAAAACCAGACGTCTTCCATTATAATGACTCATAAGAAACCCTTGATGCCTGCCACACTCACCTCTACCACCATGCTTCCCAGCAATCCTGTCTCCTCTATCAAGAAGAGAGCTCTCGAAAGAGAGTGTCCTCGCGGACACCCGCATTTTTCTTGCGTCTTTAAACCCGTGATCATGTCGAACCAAATGGCCCACATTAAGCTATTGCTAGTGCGCTGCTTTGCATGTCGATTTTTTTTATTTTCTGTTACTATAACGTTTTTGCATGTAAAGCACAAATACCTGTAATGTGTCTAGTTCTGACTGCCTAAGCTGTCTTTTGTTATTTAGTTATGTTTTATACACTATAGAAACACTAAAGCAAAGGTAATGTGGTTTGAAAATATTCAATTCACAGCCAGCTTTTATTATTCGTATTCAAAAATATTTTATTCAATTCACAGCCAAGTTTAACTTCTTGGACTCAATTCACAGACGCAAAGTTGATAATCACACACTTCTAAATATATATACAAAACTTAAGCTGTCCTCGCATGGAGGCAGTGGAGCAGGCGCAACCACGCGACCCTTCTGGCAAGCGCAAAAAGGCAAAGAAAGAAGGCCAGGAGGAGCAGCCAGCCCTTCCCAACAATCAATCGCAGCATCAAGAAGACATGGAAACAGGTATGCTCTCAGATCTCACCTCAGCACGGAACACAGCGCAACATGATATAAATAAAAACTTCAAGAAGCCATCATGCGTATCTCTGAGAGCGTAGAACCAATGCGCAAAGCCAATCAGGAGGATAAACAGAACCAAGCCGCTAGAATTTGCACGTCGGAAGCCAACATAAACGAAGCTGTGCTAACTCACCGCTCGTCCCGCCGTGCCACCCCGTACGCTAAAATCAACTCAGATGTCTGGACACCCAACCCTACTTCTTCTCAAGATGTCCCCCCACAATAAACAGACCTGACGACAGTCCTACAATGGAACTGTCATGGGTCCAGGGTGAAGATGGGAGAACTTCAGCAATATATCAGAGCTTTAGACCCGCGACCAGATATAATAGCTCTGCAAGAGATCAATGGCAAAACTCACCTTCCTGGCTACATCACCTACGCAGACCCTTCAGGAAAAGCAACAGCCACCTTAATCAAGAATAATATAGCAGCAACGACACATTTCACGGCGCAGAAGGGCTATGAGCACACATTGGTTGAAATTCACTCCCGAACTACAAGAAAAAAACGCAATCTGTTTATCTTCAACGTGTATTGAGGACCTTCTGCTAAACAGACCACACTACAAGACACCACCCAAGAAACCCTGAACCTAACCACGGACCAACCAGTTCTCATCCATGGGGACTTTAATGCCCCTCATCAGATGTGGGGCTACAAGTACAATTCAAAGCGAGGACAACAGTTAGCCCATATCATAGACCAGAATGGGATTACTTCACTAAACGATCCCCATGTCCCAACCAGACTGGGCACCAGTACGGCGAGAGACACAACTCCAGACCTGTGACTACTGGCTTGGTTCCTCGACGTTACTTGGGTCAATACGAACACCAATCATGGCTCAGACCTTGATATCCTTCAAATAACTATTGAAGGACAAAACTACTAGACCCATATCGGCTGGGCCAGACTTATCAACTGGGACCGATTTAGGGAAGCTCAAGCTGCGAAAGAAATTAATCCGGAGACACTCTATGACACCTGGGCCACAGAAACAATGGAAGACCTCAAATGGCATACTCAATCAACCGCAACCACATACTCCACTCCACTCTCACGAAACGATGGTAAAAGTGACGACATTACTGAAAGCTACGCAAACGAACAGTGGAGATCAAGCAAGCCGCTAGCTGAGTATGCCATGCCACTGTGCAGAGAGAATTTGATTCAGCCATGCGATGGCCTGCAGGGAACCCTGTCGACCCGAAAGACCTGGACGCTCCTTCGTCATCTCATCGATAACTTGACTAGCAAGATGTGAGACCAACCGCAACATGGCCCGCACTATCAACAACCACAGAGGAAGCACCACCGCTCAGCTTCTACAAGACCTACAGACCAGATATCTCAAAACGGACTGGACCCACCACCCTGCACCGTACACCTAACCAAACTCTAGACCAACCTATTGAACTTCATGAACTACGATCAGCAATGCCCGAAAGCAAGAAAAACAGTGCATCGGGGCCGGACGGCATCACCTATAAACTACTTAATAACCTCCGTGACCAAGCTCTCGAAAGGCTACGTCGAAAGGCTACTTCAACGAATTTTGGGCCACAGGGAAACTCCCCGTCCAGTGGAAGGCAGCGGAAGTAAGATTCATCCCGAAACACCCGGCGAGTCACCTCATATCGGAAACCTGCGAACAATCTCTTTCACATCCTGCGTGGGGAAGATCATGGAACGAATGGTACTCAAGCGCCTGAAAAAGTACCTACACAAAACCAAACAAATTTCCGACACAATGTTTGTCTTCCGCAAACACCTCAGCACTCAAGATGTTCTTCTGCAACTCAAAGAGGAGGTTTTTAACCCATCCGTGCAATGCTCCCTTAGAACAGTACTAACTCTGGACTTAAAAGGAGCGTTCGACAACGTTGCTCACGAGACCATCCTCAAGAACCTCAACGACACAGGGTGTGGTCAGAGGACCAACGACTATATAACCGACTTACTCTCAGACCGCACAGCAACACTAAAAAAATTACACCATCTTCCCATAGGGGAACCCCGAGTAGTATGCGAAGCAGCCATGGGGTCGACTCAAGTGCCCATTAGTTTTCGGTTCGTCATTTCCGTGAGGTTGAGGTGTGTAGCTACCGTTATATTTACTGTTTGGTTTCTATGGTAACTACCAAACTTTCGACTTACCGGAACCACGAAATGGGAAATTGCATTGACCCCATGGCTGTTTCGCATACTACTCAGGGTTCCCCTACGGGAAGATGGTGTAATTTTGTTGGAGGGGGGTGGGGGTGTTAGAGTGGACAGGCATTATAGAGAGAGACAGAGAGAGAGTCGTTGTACATGGTATGAGTCTGTCTTTATTTAAGCATTATCATCATCATGTTCAACGTAGGTGACGTCGTACTGTGGTTGGCGTTCCGCTTTGATTATGACCGCCTTATAGTCTGTGAAATGTAAAGTCAAGGGCTGCTGTAGTGGATGAACCCTAAAGTTGCTGAAGATGAGGTCGATGCACGTTCCCCGGATGGTTGTGGGCTGCTTCTAATCACGGCCCGCCGAGACTCTCTGACGCACGCTGCTGCCGACGACGATGAAACGTCGAAGGCGCGTGAAGCGTGCTCGTCTCGTGCCAGCCCAGGAAGACACCGAAGCGGTCTGGCCGGTGCTGCCACGCATTCCTGCCAGGGTTCTTGGCCAGGTTCTGAGCTGCTTAACCGAGAGTTGTTTCTTTCGTTTTCTGGTTGTTTTCACCCCCCCCTTGGTTATCTTTCTCGTCTAATACTTGTGGCTAACGTAGGCGAGGCAGTAATAACGGCGGAGGAATGAATTTCAACTCTCCCGGCCGGGGCTCATCGCCTTGGTCGGCATCTCTTCCAACGCAGGATCTCCCGTTGGAGGATTTCATGAGTGGCAACGCGACGGGCATCCCGGTGGCACTGGTCCCTTCCAACGGTGGCTTCATCCGCCGGAACAACCCGCAGTCCACCCAAAACGATCTGAGGGAGGCCACTGTGCATTTCAAGAAAATCACGGAGGTGAGACCGTTCGGCAGGGGAGGCCTCTTGTGTCGGTCCTATGATAAAGATTGCATCGTGGATCTGCTTGCCTGCACGATGTTCGCATCAGTCCCGGTAAGCGCCTTCATCCCCCCACATCTTGCCTGCACTAAAGGCTTGATTCGCGGAGTCAGCACTTCCCTGACCCCTCCGGAGGTGCTCGAGCAATTCTCTATGGCTGGTGTCATTTCAGTCTACCGATGCAATCGAGTCGTGAACGCAACCAGGGTTCCCACTGAATCCGTGATTGTCACCTTTGCGGGACGGTCATGCCCTTCGGAAATCAAAGCGTGGCCGCTCCTGTTTCGTGTTGAACCCCTAAAACCTCGACCATTACAGTGCCACAAGTGCTGGCGCTACGGGCACAGTCAGGGCGGCTGCAAATCAGCGACTCGATGCCGTAGATGCGGGGCTGAGCACGTGGACTCAGATTGCTCTGGAGATCTAAGATGTTGTGTTTGTGGGGACGCTCACCTGGCAGACTCACTCAGCTGCGCAGCACGTGCACAGGAAGAGCACATTGTTGAAATTATTGAAAAGCGCAGATGCTCGCGCGGGGAAGCTGTAGCGATTGTCAAAGAACGCACAGCTAGCTATGCAGGAGTCACCTCTAAACAGACCCCCCTCACTGAGTCAACTCTGACTGCAATGATGAACGTGGCTGCGGAGAAGGCAGTAGCGAAGCATGTGAAGCCGCTGGTGCTAACTTTGTCTCAGTGTTTGGCCCAAATGCAGATATTGACCGCTAAGCTTTCTGAGTTTATACAGACTTTCCCTCTTTCCCCTGCTTCTCCCAAAACCCACATTCCGGAGGTGAATTCAGTTATTCCTCCCACTAAAGTCACTTCTCCTTCAGTGCACGGTCGTCAGGAAATGGAATCATCAAGAGCAAGTCCTTCCTTGAACGCGGGAGTGCCTCTTGAGGCCGAGAGTAATCACCCGGGTACATCTTCTGCCCTCGCGCACGTGCCTGAGGTTCCACTTTCCTCCGACGATAGCTGCTCCGACATGGATCTTGCCCCCGCCACTTCCGCACACAAAAGCAAAAGGACACTTTCTCCCGCTGATGCTAAAACAGTCAAGGGACCTAAATCGAAATCTAAAAAAGGCATAACTCGGACCCTAAAGTCAGGAGACATCTTGAAACAGGCAATCGCTTCGGCAGAGCTCGAGTCACCATAGGGCGGATCCGAGTACTGCAGTGGAATTGTCGCTCTGCGTTCTCGGCGTCTCCCGATCTTTCCTACCAAATTTCTAAGCTCTCTCCGGATATCATTCTACTTCAGGAAACTTGGCTTTCTCCCTCAAAATCATTTGCTGTGCGTAACTTCCGCTCATTTCGATTAGATCGCCAAGGTAGGGGCGGAGGTTTGCTTATATTAATTTCGGCCGCATTCTGCCACAGGGCATCTGTTTGTTTCACGTCATTGTCCAGTGAGTGCGAAATCCTTGGAGTCGACCTTTTTCTCCCGAATGCTGCTCCCTTTTCGGTGATTAACGCATACTTTCCATCTGGTGTAACATCTATTAGACCATTGGACGCTGCTTTGGCATCATGCAAACCCCACTGTGTCTTAGCAGGTGACTTTAACTCCCACCACATATCCTGGGGCTCCCGCACAGACGCTTGCGGCCGACGTTTATGGGAGTGGACTGGGGACAATAACCTGTCATGCCACAACTCTGGAGCGACAACCTGTATCAGGGGTCAGTCCCGCTCGGCTGTAGACTTGACTCTGTCTACGCCGGGTCTGGTAACGGATTGGGATACGGTCCCCGATGCAACCAACAGTGATCATGTCCCCGTTTTATTTGAAGTTGTATGCTCTGACCGAACTCCAAACCGCCGAGTACAATCTTTCGTAAACATGACACGGTTTGGAAAAGAATTACGCACTGCTCTTCCTTCACTAACCCACGTTAACGAAGACCGTGTGGCGACGGAGGTCTTAAATTTGATTACCGAAACAGCAGTGCGATCAAAATTCACAGTCTCGTCAGTTAGAGATGGTCCTTGCACTTTTTGGTGGAATGATGAGTGCACACGAGAGTACAGGCGCAGAAATGCCGCGTGGAAAAGGTTGCTTCGCAATCAGTGGCCTGCTAATTGGAGCAATTTCAAATTTATTCGCGCAATTTTTAAACGCACTATTGCTAAGGCTAAAGAACAATATAAGTTAGACCGGTTTTCTCTTCTATCAGACCCGCGGAGAAAAAGCACCCTGTTCAAATTATTACGCAGTTGGAAAGTGGCTCCTCCCGATCAGAATGCTGATTCCGTTATCAATTCCCCGGATGAAACTCAAGATTTTCTGAACCGGATCGCTCTAGGATTGCATACGCGTTTTACATCAGTGGTGCCACCAATCCTCACAGGATGTGGTCAGGATGACTTCGAGGAAGTCACTATGGAAGATCTCGAGAAGGCATTGCGTCTAGCCCCTGACGCGGCTCCAGGACCTGATAACATCACAGTTCGCATGCTGAAGCTTCTCTTCAGTGAATCCCCCGCCTGCCTACTACACGTGGTTAACCACTCTTTACGGCATTCGTGGGTTCCACCTGAGTGGCGGCTGGCTCAGATTGTTCCCCTCCTTAAAAAACAAGGTTTAGGTTCTACAATTGATAATATTAGACCCATCGCTCTCACGTCGAACTTAGTAAAACTGATTGAAAGAATTTTACTCACTCGTATAGAAAATATCCTGGAATCCCACAACATCTTAAGCCCCAAACAGATAGGTTTCAGGCCGGGCTGTTCAATTTGGTCTGCCCACATTGATTTGGAGAGCCGCATTCATTTGGCCCGCTCACGAAGAGAAGTGGCCGTCCTGGTCACCCTGGATGTTGCCAAGGCTTACGACAGCGTTGAGTACCAAATTCTTTCCAATTCGCTTAAGCGTCATCCTTTCCCGAAATACATCATCTCATGGATTATCAGTTTTCTGACCAATAGAAATTTTTTTTGTTCACAGCAAGGTCTGTCCTCCCCAGTATTCAGTCAAACCCGCGGTGTTCCTCAGGGCTCTGTTTTGTCTCCAGTGCTTTTTAACGTTCTGATGAGCTCCATTCCAATACACCCTGACGTTCAGCTGTACGTTTACGCTGATGACATCGCTTTCTTTGCGTCAGCCAAAGACATTCACATATTGTACCAATGCCTTCAGACCTATCTATGCGCTCTAGAGGCTTGGCTAGATGGTCTATACTTGAACTTAAATGTGAACAAATGCGCTCTCCTTGTCTTTCCGGTGGGTGGCCCAGTCTCCATTTCTCTTAATTACCGCCAGCAAACCATTCCCCAGGTCAATTCTCTGAAATACCTAGGAATAATATACGAATACACTTTAAATTGGCGTCCGCACATGGAATATATTGCTTCTAAGGGTGCGCGGTCTGTTTCGCTATTGAGAAGCCTTAGCCACAAGAAATTTGGTATGCGCCGTGACACCTTATTAATGATGTACCGAAAGTATGTACGACCAATGCTTGAATTTGGATGTGTGCTGTTCTCAGGAAGCGCACATTACAAACTTCGGCCGCTGGTAATGCTAGAACGGGAAGCTCTCAGACTATGTCTGGGTCTCCCACGTTACGTGCCAATAAACGTTTTATACATGGAAGCTCGAATTCCCGCACTAGTCTCCCGCCTGCACGCCCTCACTGTTGATGCATTCCTAAGAATAATGGCGTCGCCCATATCCAGACCGCAGACTGCCTTTGTAACATGGCCGTCGTTGTTTTTCAGCAGCACATGGCCCAGGTTCAAACGCCCACAAGTGATATTGGCACAATCCCTACTAGACCCGTTACGCGTGGCCCTATTATCTGTTACCGCACCTAATCGTCATGTCTCATCCTTAGATGTAGCTTTCGATGAAATTTTCCCCAGGAATGCTAAATTGCTCCCGTCAAATCTCTTATCCGGCATTTTGCAGGATCACCTTACAGGTTTTCCTGGTCACGTCATTATCGGCACTGACGCCTCCGTCCGTAATGAGAAGGCAGGCGTAGGGATTGTTTCTCCCTGTTTAGATTGGTCTTTTTCACTCCGCCTACCTGATTACACTAGCTCTTTTCATGCAGAATACTTGGCAATTATCTTAGCCCTTCGAAAGTTAGATTCTACTAAACAACATGTAATAGTAATCACCGACTCTCTCTCAGTTTGCACTGCTCTTTCGTCCCCAAATAGCTCTCCTCTACGTAGAGCCCTCAATTATTTATTGCCTACATCTCTACGAGAGCTGCGATTGGTGTGGGTGCCTGGACACGCTGGCATCTGGATTAACGAATCGGCAGATACGTTGGCGGGACTTGCACTGGACGGCCCAGTGGTGGAAATCATGCCGCACATACAGTTCCTCTCCTCCGCACGTTTTCGCAGATTAGGCCTCCTAAAAAGCATGGCTGAAACTGCGTGCGTAGGTTCTGAGCTCGAGCACCTCCGGTTCTCCTGGAAGTGCCGGATTAGCCAATCACGCGAATGCGAAGTTAGCCTAACTAACTTTCGCTGTGGCGTACCAAATTTAAATTATTATTTGTACCGCTGTGATCTGGCGCCTTCACCCCTTTGTGTATTTTGCAATGAATTAGAGACTATAGAACATTTTCTCCTCCACTGCCGACGGTTTGCCTCCCTACGAAAAAGATATTTGGAAAACCCTTTTAATCAATTGGCCCACCCACTCACTCTTCCTCTAATATTATCATTCGGGGCGACAGTACTGGGTTTTTGCCGCGGGGATCTTTGCCGCGCTGTACACTCATTCATCTTTGAATCACGCCGTCTGCCGTGCTAGCAGCTAATTCAAGATGGCGGGCTGCTCTTAAAAACATGTCTGCGCCTGTATCCTTTGCCTTCCCGCTCTCTGCCTCCCCTTCGTTGCCGAATCTTCTTTCTTTAATTTTCTTACATAATTTCCACGAATGTCCTTCGGCCAATCCTTTCCTTATTCATTTGTGCTGATTTTGTAGTTGGTGAGCTCTATCTGCTACCGCACCTTATTTTCTGGCAATTTACTTATTATCTTTTTACTCCCGCTCATACTCACCTTTTTCTGTAATTATTCACTTTTCTTCTTTTAATCCAAATTAGTTTTTTCTCTTCTCTCAGTTAGCGCCCATTTCCTGGCCAATCCCCCTGAGTGGGCACGAGCCATTTTTTTTTGGACCAACAACAACAACAACCGGCAACACTCGCTCCAGAAGCCATAGAAGGGTAAGACACCACCAAGCGTTCAGCAAGCCGAGTATGCACAGTGCGGGTGGGGACGGCGCAACAACAACGAGACGACAAGGGAGGGACATAGCGAAATTCTGAAATTCGAAACAGCGCAAAAAGACGGGATAAGAAAACGACGACACAAGGCGCTGACTAACAACTGGTTGGTTTATTGCACGGCTTGCGAAATATACCCAGAAAAGAAGGCGAGAAGGAACACGATAAAAAGAAGGAAGCACGAAAAAGAGCACGAAAAAAAGAAGTGCATCGAACATTGCACACAAAATACAAGATTGATACACGTGCATTGATTAAATGGTAGCAACGCGGATATGAGACATGGCCAGAGGTTCGAGGCAAGGAAGACATCCTGAACAGTCAAGCTTTTTATGAATCGAGATAGCGGATTTCCTTATTTAGTAATTCAATGGACGTATACAATCGCCGCCTGCCTTGTGAATGAGGTAGGCTTCATAGATCTCACGCTCACGCTGACCCTTATACGTTCTTGCAACACGGGTATCGTGGAATCTGGGCGAGCAGCCGCGGTCGTGACAATGTGTGGCCAGGTTGCAGCCAGTACCCGTTTTTAGTGTGTTTGCATGCTCGCGGAGACGATCGTTCAGACAGCGCCCGGGCTGACCAGTATAAGTCTTCCCGCTAGACAAGGGAACTTCATACACAAAGGAGCACCTACATTCTACATATGGTTTTGTGTGGCCTATTTCGCAAAATGTGCCTCTTGGATCATTTATGTTCACTCACCTACAAAGGCCACCCAGTTTGTGTGGTGCGGAAAACACTACTCCTACACCAGCGCGACCCGCTACCTTTTTCAACACGTGCGAAACTCCATGCACATAGGGAACAACAGCGATTTTTGCGGGCCTGTCCTTCAACGATCCAGCTTCGTTGCGTTTGCGAAATTGCCCTAGCAACACTTCAGCTAAGTCACGTAGCAAGGCCGGTGGGAAGGCTGCCGACAAGAGCCTCACAACCTGCGAATCAAAACTGGCCTCTACTTCATGCGGGCAGGATTTCTTAAGGGAGCCCCTTAATGCAGCTAAAGCAATGCTCAGTTTCACGATTTTGGAATGGGCGAACGAGAACGGAAGAAGGTTTTTCCTGGACCGGGGCGCATAGCTCCAACCAACATGGCTTGGCCTTGGCTCTTTTTCGTGCTTCCTTCTTTTATAACGTGTTCCTTCTCGCCTTATTTTCTGGGTATATTTCGAAAGCCGCGCAATAAACCAACCAGTTGTTAGTCAGCGGCTTGTGTCGTCGTTTTCTTGTCCCGTCTTTTTGTGCTGTTTCGAATTTCACTATGCACAAACTAGCCGAAAACACCGTTCTAACGCAGGGACATAGCCCCGACCATGAGATGCTTCGCATCTAATAGCTGACGTCACCTCCAATCCTGTCATTCTATGGAGTTGCGGGACGCCTCAATCATCTGTCTTATCCCCTGTTTTATTAAATATTGCCCTAATTGGTCTTCCTCGGCCAGTATACCTAACCTAAACCATGCCTTCTATGCCGATGATATAAGCCTCTGGACGGGCACGGACTCGATAGGAGGGATACAGGACACACTACAACAAGCAACAGATGCCGTCAGCCAATATGCGAAGAAGTGCGGCCTCACCTGCTCGCCCAAAAAGTCTGAGCTATTGATTGCGCGGCCTTGTAGGAACAAGAGGAGCCAGAAGACATCTTGGAGGGACATACAAGCAAGCCCTGCCAATGCCTCCACATTCAAGCCGATGATCAAAGTAACGTCGCGATCCAACGCCTGACGAAAACCACTGAACAGGTCATTCACATGATACGCAGAGTGGCAAATAGACAAGCGGGACTAAAGAAAAGAGGCAGCCTTCGCCTTGTTCAGGCATTTGTGCTCTCAAGAATCACCTACATCATACCATATTTGATTTTAAGCAATAAAGACGGCGACAAAATTAACACCCTCATACAGAAAGCAACAAAGCACGCCCTAAGCATTCCCATGAGCACTTCCACCAACAGGCTGCTGAGAATGGGCCTGCACAATATGCTGGACGAGTTGGTGGAAGGCCACCTCTCAAGCCAAACGTCAATACTAGCCAAGACTCAAGCAGGAAGAAAAGTCCTCGAGAAAATAAAATGGGCTTCCGACACTGCAAACCAAGAATTAGAATTTCCTGGCCATTGGAGAGCGCAAGCCACTTTCCATCCTCTACCCAGGAACATGCACCCCGTCCACCACACAGGCCGGTGGGCCGCAAGAGCTAAAGCCTTGAACAAGGTATATGGAGCAGACCAAATCCCGGTCTATGCTGACGCAGCACAAGGTAAATATAAATCGTAGCGAAGCTTCGGGCGAAAAGCAGTTCAGAACCTATTGCCAGCGACATCAGCATGGGGGCTTATGGGAGTGGCGAATGAAGCGCGACTAGGTGAGGAGGGAACAAACACTAGAAACAAAAAACCAAGTTTTGCTCAACAATAAAACAACATTTCAATTTTACGAACCATATTTATTTTTTGATCACATTTATTTAGGCAGAGTGTGTAAATAGTTTACGAAAATGCTGTTCATTCTCAAAAACCTTTTTTGTAGCGCCCTCTGAAGAATGGCACATGTCATTGCTCTGTGATTCAGCCCTTGTAGTGTTCGGAAAGGCGCTCCTAAAGTTCGACTGCTAGGAAACGCCCCTCGCGTGTTTTGGTGGTGCGCATTTGCATTCGTTTTTCCTTGTTAATTTGGTGTGCACTTAATTTTTGCTGTACGTGGAGTTGCGAGGTGCGCTGTATCGTCGGTGAACACGTTTAGTACCGTGCCCCGTGGGCAAGGTGAACTACGGGACGATGCTGCCAATGTTTGGAGCGGGGCGGTTTCCTCGGTACCTACGGAAACGATGTGCTGTACAAGGTTTCAACAGCAACTCCCGTACGCCTGGCGTTTTACTGCACCATTTTCCTCTCATTTCCACAGGTAACGCGAAGCTATAGTACTGTTAATACGTGCACGGGATTTGTGTAAGGTGACGTAAAGGTGCTTCGAAAAAATGGGTCTAAAGCTTTGTTATGTCACAGTTATTTCTTGATTTCAACTCAGGCTGGCTCGGAGCAAGTGGTGTCAATTACTCCAGGACTTCTCAGTGTAGTACGACTCGAATTTAAACAAGTCGCTTTAATTGTCTATGTCAGTGTCTTCTCTATTGCATCACAACGCTTGTAGTGCTCGTTCCTTCCCGCACTTGTATGCGCAAGCATAATTCCCATCGCAGTACTGTGTTGTGCTGCTCTGTGCTTCGCTGCTGCCAGATCTTTCCTGCTATGTGCTTTGCATACCACCGTCGCTTTCGTTTGCATTGATCCATTTTTCCTCTTTTTACTTATCTCCTGCGACACTTGCCTAATAATGCAACCAGGAAATTGCAGGCGTGAATGCTGAGTGAACTTCTGCAGAAACCCATGTCTACTTGATAAGACGCCGGGACAGCTGCGGTGTGCTCGCTGCACTTTCGTGAATCGGCATTCTTGCGGCCCGGTTTTCTGCGTCAAGATGCAGTGCCTAGTTCTTTTCTCTTGTTTCGAAGTAGTTCTTGTGTTGACGCTTTCATTGCTCATAATGCTGTGTGTTACGGGTAAAGTCAATTTTTCGGCGCGTAAGGAAAATCGCAATGCATGTAGTGCCCACGAACGTTTTGTAATTATTGTATACGTGCTTATTTTGTGCAGTGTGGTACAGCTGTTTTATGTTTATCCTGGAATAAAATTCAAATGTTTTGATTATAGCATGACTATGCGTTATTTCTTCTCTTAGAACAGAAGTACACAAACTGAGCAAGCATTATATAACCTTGCTCTATACTTAAAGGGGCACTGACACAAAATTTTGAAGGCGAGATAACTTCGGAGATAGATTGGTGGGAACACATATACATCATCTGCAAAATATCAGCGGCGCATACAGCCTAGAACATACTTTAAAATCAATTTTAAAGTGTGCGAAACGCAACCGAGCAGCCAGCAGAGGACCACGGGCAATCGACATCCCGAGGTAAATAAACAACATCCAAACACGTCACGAGTTTGTGTTTGCCGCTTCCGCACTGCCGGCGTTTTTCGCCGGCTCGCCCGGCTCGCCGCTCCAATCGGAGGGCCGGAGGGCGGAGTCTGCTCTCGAGAACGAACGACCCGATCGTTGGCGGCGGAGGCGCCGTGATTTCGTCAGCTAATCGGGCAGCTGGCAGCGAACAAAGTTCTACAGCGATTCCAGGCACTCTGTTTCTATTACTGTTTATTACCATTGGATGCGAAAACGCGCCGAAGGCACGAAAAGCCCACTGAGCTAGCCGTACGGTCGCTGTGCAGGCGGCGGCCACGGCCGCGAAGTGGCCCAGGCCGGCGCAGGTAGCTCGAGTGATAGCTTGTTACCGCTGCACGAAATTGTCCCCAAGTCCCGACCATGGTGGCTTACATGAGAAAGGAGTTAATGATGCGATGGCGGGTTGCATTAAAAATTGTCATCTGCACCGCTTACGAGAGCGGCACTCGAATATCCGCCGCAGTGATAAGCCGAACACATCTGTAGGCGGACCTGTAGGCAGACCGGCCGGCTGCTCCCAGCGCGCGTCTTGCCACCCACCGTCTCGAGCGTCGCGCGTCGTTCTTTAGCCGCGGTAGCATTTGCACTCGCAGCGCCTGCGTCACATCCACGGTCGCTTTTTAATTAAGCACCTCACCAGATCAGTACGTGAGGACATTCGCAGAAACTGCCGTCGATGCGGATTCGACAGTGCTACGGCGGCTCTGCTCTGTGATATCCCTCCGACGGTCACGTGGTCAGCTTTGTTCACACAAAATCCACAAAATCCATCATTTCGCGGCACTCGCTGAAACCGAAACTGCGACTGGCCGCATTGAAAATGCCTCTAATTAAACAACCGTCGCACGCTGAAGCAAATGAGGTTTCTACAGGTTATAAGTAGGTCACTAGCTACTTATCACAACAAAAAAAACAAGATGCAAAATTTTTGTGTCAGTGCCCCTTTAAGGCACGCACGCAACCTGCGTATGTGCGACGCAGTTAAACCCAGCAGTGGCTTTGGTAGAAGTTTGTATCGGGGTAAGGAGTGGGCACGTTTTTTATAAGAAACGCGGGCCAGGGCCAGTGGTCAAGTGTCATTTTTTGGTCTGTATCCCAAGGCAGAGAAAAAAATTGTGATCGGGGGGGGGGGGGGGGGGGGGCTACGTGCCCTGTTTTCGGTTTGCCACCCACTGTAATCAAATTAACAACTGATTGCTTTTATACAGCAGTGGAAGGCATGAATACAGAATAAAGGTTCAGAGAAAATGCAAGATGTTGTTTTTATAAACACCGAGACGAATCATACAAGAGTATGCTAAAGTACGTTTCTCTAGTCACGAGTCTGTACTAGTTCAGCTGGAGTTGACTTGAAGCACACACGCCAAGGGCTCGCCAAATTGCATCGGATGGCAATGGCATGAGCCCTCAGCGACCAGAGGCCTGCTCAGGCTATTTTGAAGTCAAACTTTTCCGCTAATGCCACCAAAATGACATCACTTTCTGACCGGATCTTGCGTCACAGCCTGTTTATTTTTTGTTCCGCCGGAAGTGTTCCCTCCTCACACACATTGCACTAAGCCCCATGAGCAGCTTAAGAGCCGCAATTTTCTGAACGTATGGGCTTCTATGGAAGCTTCGCTACCAGTTACATTTACCTTGCACAGCAGCTTTCCCTGGACGAAAGTCCAAGATAGCAGTAGTGAGGACCAAGCACGATCTGGTCACAAGTCCTACTGCAAAAACAAGTTCAACGAAAGAAGCGGAATAATTAGCCATCTCGCGCAGACCACAGCCCGCTCTCAAGAAGTGTACCGAAGTTACCAATCGGGATGGGTGGCCCCTCTAGCACATCTAATATTATCAAGTCAATCCCCCAGCCGAAAGGTGCAAATTGCGTGGACGCCTGCCCACCCCTTCATGGAGGGCAACGAATTTGCTCACCAACAGACCCCCGTACAGACCAAGCAGGCCCTAGACAGTACGGTAGAGCCTATCCCACTCACTACACTCACTACATTCCAAGAGATTACTCAGCACTACAGGCTTAGTAGGAGAACGTTCCCATTCCCACATCCAAGCCTCACAAATGATCAGGAAATAACTCTGCGACGGCTTCTTCAATCAAATACACATCCTCACCCCACCCGACTTAACCTAATGTACCCAAGCGAATATTCAGCCAGATGCAAATTCTGCCAGCAGCCAGGGACACTCAGGCACATTATTGTAGAATGTAAAGTTACGGCAGGATTGCCGCCGCTAATATTCCCTTCCCCCCACCCCCAAGGGTAGTGGGAGACACTGCTGTCTAGCCCCTCCCTCCCTCAGCTCATCCACGTCCTCATCCCACATCCTCATCCCTCATCAGCTCATCCACGTCTAGAGGGTAGCCATGGTCAAGACCTCCAATGGATTCCCGTGATTAGGGAACCACTCCCGCATGATAAAAGTTGCTCTCTCTCTCTCCTTGTACCAACAAAAAACACTCAGCTGCCATTCCCATCACTGCTGGAGAGAGAAAGCTGACAAGCAAAGCCTCATCCCTACCTAATTTCAGTTTTAAGTTGTAGTAGTACTTTTGTGCTGTTTGACAAGCAATAACTTATTTCTGGTAAGATTGCTGAAGACAAGACCCCAGTCTTGCTAAATACAGAAGAAATGGATTTGAAAGCATTGCACTATATAAGATCTGTTGCTAAAAGTACCAACTAAAGTACAATATTGTCTTGCGGCATGTGACAGCACACGTGAACTGTTCAGCGTCTTTTGAATGCATGGCAGTAGACCAGCTTGGACGTGCCCCAGAAGAGATAATTTTAAAAACGGTAACTTGAGAGGGCTCACACAAAGAAAAATGCTTGGCACCAGGGCTAAGCGCAACTAGTTAACATTTTCTCATTCACTACTTGAGGCCTGGATGTGCATTATTAGGCTTGGTTCCTACATCTGGTAACAACAAGAAACCTTTGTGCTTTGCGCAGCCCTACCTCCCACCGGGCTGCATGTCCTATTATCATCTGGCTTAAAGTTTCAGACCAACGAAGTAATTAGCAGACAGATTATTCAGCAAGGTAGTTACTACACCTTCGCAATGGTGAACATTACCTGCCTGCCTCAAGACTCCGAACACACAATTATACCTTACGTCACACAGGTTAACTCCGTTATAAAAACACAGCCCTGTGGTCTACGTAGCAGTCCTGTGCGAAATACGTTATGCGCGCAGAATCATTTGCATTCGCTAGCTTGGTTACAATGGGAGTGGTCATGCGCCGTCCCAGTGTCCTCGTGCGACCGGCGTTGCTGCCTCTCGCCACGGCACGTAGGCGACGCAACGCCCAGCGGCCTCAACACGGCGCTCTAATAAAACACAGCGCAGACGTTCGACGGGAACGCACTCATCACTCTCGCAAATCGAGGTGGCAGAACTGATGCAGAGCGCCCGTGGTCACCGTCGCAACGTACTACGCGCAAATTAGGCAGTCGCACACACTCAGCGTCCCAATCACACGTTGCACACCACCGCAAGTTCTCTCCAGAAGTTCTTTGAGAGCGCCCTCATCACAATCGCAAGCAAATCACCTATGCACCGCTGCAACGGCAGGCAAAAATCACGACGAGAAGAGCGTAGCGAAATAACCGTGGAGGATGGAAATAACCGCACAACAGGTGCCATTTTTCTTAAACGATGACGTCACGTCCGGCAAAAAGAAAAGGTCGCTTTCTTTGTTTTTTTTTATGTCTAGTTGGCGCATGCGCAGTAAGGCTCGTCTACCGTTTCTGAACGTCAGGTAGTCCACAAGGCCAGGCGGCAAATGTGGCTCGGCTCTGAATCTCCTTGGCGTTCGCGCGCAGCAGAGAACTCGCGGAGAGAGAGAGAGAAAGAGAAAAAAAGTTTTATTGGGCGATTGGGGTTAGGGAAGCATATTGGCCGCCGGTTGGAGGTCGGCGGCGACAATGGCAACTCGTTCCACCAAGGCGATCTGAACGCCCGGGACAGAGCTACCCAGCGCACCCTCCCATTGCTCGTCACGGGTGATTGATGGGAAGGGATTGGAAGGACATGCCCACATAGAATGGGAAAGTGTGGCGCGCTGGCCCCATGCGGGGCAATGAGGTGAGGGGTAGAGGGAATGATGTGATGGAGCACCGCCCTTCAGGGAAAGGAATGGACCTGTAGAAGTCACCAAGTGCGCGCTTGCTCATTGCTGAGCTGGGGATGCGCCGGGGGGTATTTTCGGCGGGCGAGGCGGTAATGTGTGAGTATGTCATGATACGCAATTAGGCGGTTTCTGGCGGATCGGGCCCCGTGGTAAGGAACAAGGCTGGCTCCCCCTCGGATTGTGAATCCTCGATGCGCTTCATGGGCTGCCTCGTTCCCCCGGAGTCCCGAGTGCACCGGGGTCCACCAGTTCTACCGGGGCAGTTGGAGTATTTTGAGCGATAATTTTGAGTGCAAGTGGCGAAATGAGACCACGGGCGAAATTTTGAACGGCCGTCTTTGAATCAGAGATTACGATCGTGGGGGTCGGCCTTTGTGACAGGTCGAGCGCAATTGCCGCCTCCTCCGCCGTGGCAGGGCAAGGGGTGCGAACTGTAAGGGAGCATAACGGGGGGTCGTCCGACCAATTCACGATGGCCATAGCATAAGCATCGTGGTGACGGTATTCTGCCGCGTCCACGTATAAACTATCTGGTTTTACAGATAGGCGTCGCTGAAGAGCCTGCGCTCGTTGCATTCTGCGACCCGCATGATACACAGGGTGCATGTTGCGTGGTACAGGACGGACGACAAGTCGAGCGTGAATAGCGCGAGGAATGGGGCATTTATGAGCGGGAAAAGTAGGGGCACGAATCCCGAGTCGGTCTAGGATGTGCAGACCGGTTGAGGTAGTGGATAGGCGGACTATTTGTCCTGTCAGGTGCGCCTCCACAAGCTCATCGGCATTATTATGGATACCCAGATGGTCTAATCTGGCAGTGGAAGAGTAAAGGGGTATCTGAAGTGCCGCTTTGTAGGCTTTTATGATAAGGCAATTCATTTTTTGAAACTCAGCAGCACTGGTATGTAGGTAGGGGAGGGAGAATGTTATTCTGCTGATCACGAAGGCCTGTATGAGTCGCGATCTCTCACTCTCACACAGCCTATACCGGCGGTTGGCAATCCTTTTTATGTGACCAATTGTTTGGACAACATCCTTAGTTAACTGGGTGACGAATTGTGTATTGGTTCTATTCCTTTGTATAAGGAGCCCGAGAACTTTGACTGTTTGAACTTTCGGGACTAATAATCGCTCATAGAGATAGAGATATCTGACGTTGTGCGGGCTGCGATTTTGGTGGCGAAACGAGCATCTCGGACTTGTTAGGAGAACATGTAAGGCCTGCTAACTCTGCTTGTTTAACTACAATATTTTCACCGTTTTGTAAGGTCTCTTCAATGTGCGCATCACTGCCACCTGTCACCCAGAGAGTGATGTCATCGGCGTACATACTGAAGCGCAGACGGGGAACTTTCTGTAATTCTTTGGGGATATTTAGCAAGGCCAGATTAAAGAACATGGGTGATAACACAGCCCCTTGCGGCGTACCTATCGATGGCAAATTCAAGGTGTCTGATATGATGTGTCTGATGTGGAGTATTGCCGTGCGTGCCGTGAAAAAGCTGCGAACGTAGTTGTATGTGCGCTGTCCCGGTTTTACAGATTCTAATCCGCGCAGAATGGCGGTGTGTGAAAGTCTATCGAAAGCCTTAGTGAGATCCAAGGCCAGGAGGGCAGCCGAATCGAGCCTACTGGGGGGAGTTATCACTTCGCGGGATAGCTGAAAGAGGACGTCCTGTGGGGATAAGCCAGGTCGAAAGCCAATCGTAGAATGCGGAAGCGCGTCTGTGGAAGTGAGATGATTGGCGAGTCGCGTGAGGATGACGTGTTCGAGGACTTTTCCCTAACAGGAGGTAAGGGATGTGGCCGGAGATGTTCGACAGAAACTCGCCGAGAGCGGCATTCCTCCCAAGGAGGAAGTTCTAGTATAACCTTCTTGGTTCCTCCGGCCACCTCGCTTTGCCTCTCTTCTTCCTCCTCTTTCTTCTTCGCGCGCTCCTTGTTTTTGCGACACCTAACACGAGCTCTTCGTCGGCTTCACTTTTGTTGTTTCTTCTGCTGGCTCTTAAAAACGCCTCCTCACAACTGGCTTCATTTTATTGCGTGTTATGTTTCGTATATGTGCATAGTCGGTGTCAGTTAGCAGTGTGGGATTGGGTTCCTTAGGTTGATTTCACCGGGTAGCGGTGCAGGAGCCAAGGGCATCTACGTGTGTGCTGTAGCCTTCGCCGAGTAACGAGTAAAGCCAGGTTCAGACTGTTCCCGCAACTGTTGTAATAACTTTCAAGAATGACGCCATTTCACGTCTTAAGCCCGTTCTACATGGGGCGAATTCCGCTTGCGAATTCGCAGCTGCGGCGCCGCTTGTGCACCAAAACGATCTATTCTCGTTGCTGTGACGAATTTCCAAATGTTTGGAAAAGTCCAACTTCTCTTGTGAACGCCGCTTAGCATTTGGCAATATGTCGCAGCAGTGAAAATAGGAAAAGAAATCGTTTTGGCTCATGGGCGGCGCCGCAACTGCGAATTCGCAGGCGAAATTCGCCCCATGTAGAACGGCCTTCAGGCAATCGAACTGCGTGACATGCCATTTTTTTTACGTCGATAGTTCATGATATGCCTTTTGCGTCGGTAGTCTGAACATAGCCTCAAGCGTGCACCGCATGGCGCGTTTTTGCACGCTATAGGTGACCGGTAAAAAGCGGAAAGGCTCATGGGTACATTGTTTTCTCCCGCGGAGTGCCGCCACTTCTGGTTCGGGAGCTCTCCTGCCCTCCCGTACGCCGTCAGCTTTCACGCGCGTGTGTGCTTGTTGTTTATCTGTTTCCACCGGGGAAAAAAACTCTCACGCATAGGGAAGTCCATAAATAACAACCACTGACCCTACTAGGCGTTTATCTGACCGGTAAGCACCCTGTGACAAATAAACAGCACGCACACACGCGCCTGAAAGCCGCCCGCCGGCGGGAGGGCAGGAGAGATCTCGAAGCGGAAGTCGCGGTAGCAGACGACGCACCCGTGAGCCTTTGCGCTTTTTACCGGTCACCTATTCGTGCGCGTAGGCGTTGCGCGTGCATTTTTTCCCCCGCCAATGTCGACGATTTCGCGTCCGCGGCGGCTTCCGACCCGGTAAGAAAATGACGCGCTGCGTGCAAGGCAGTGGAAGGAGCCTGACGATTTGCGCCGCGTATCATAGGGCAGTTTCGAAGGGACCGGAACAGCCGGCTGGCCCCGTGGTGGTGTTTGGGCTTACCATGACAGGGGATGTTTGACGGGCGTTTTCCCTAGCGGCGCGGATGATGCTTTAAAGTGCCGTTGTCGACCATATTACCAGCTCCTTTTGTGCACAAGGAACTTCGTTTGTGCCTTGGGTGGCACTTCAAAGAGCGGTTAGAAGCGGTAGCTGGAGCTAGCGGCATCACTTCCAGGTCGGCGCTGCCGCCATGTTGCCGCTGCCACCCGCGCCGCGCACACCCTGCGCGGGGTGTCCGCCGCGGCGTCAACGCGCCTGTGGCGTGCGGGCCTCGTTTTCGCTTGCAAAAAGCGCTCCATGTGGTTAACGCGTCACAGTGCCAGAGTCTGTTTCTTACAGTTCGATGAGGCCGGATTCGTACGTGTAGTGAGTAAAGTGGGTTGCTTGCTGAATTAGTAGCGACACATTGCCTTTCCTACTTATATTTATTGCCAGGTTGGAGGTTGACGTTTCTTTCGATTCGCTGTGTGAGTGTGTGCCTTCTTTATTTCCTCCGGCGCGTGTAGCCTTTTATCCAAGATTACGTGTTCTTCCAGCCAGTGTATGAGGCATTCTAAGTGGCTAATGGACGACTAGGGCGCGTGGGGTTAAGGATCCAGCGCTGGGTTCCTGTCAGCTTTTGGGGTTGATATGCTGCGCGGTTTGTTGCGGTTCCTGGTTCCAGTTGAGCAAGGAGTTGCTCGATGCGATTTTGAAGCGTTGTTGTGTATGTTCGAGCTTTCCTAATTTTACACCATTGCATTTCCTGCTTGAAGATTTAGAATGTGTGCGTAATGGCAGAAATGGCCGGCGTGGTGGTTGTGGGGAGGGCTTGTGGTTTGGTCAGCCCGAGTGGGCAGCTGCATGGTCCGATCCGAGCGGGAGTTCTAGAGAGAGCTCAAGCGAGGCGTGGGCTGGCTCACTAGGCTGCTGATCCCAAGGGAATGTACCAAGCGGAATGTACCATTGTCGTCTAGAGCGACCAGCAGCGCAGATCGAAGCTATTTGAAAACGTAAGGCGGAGGCGGACAGCGAAGGAGATCGTCTCAAGCTGGAAGAGGACGACGCCCTTCGAGAACTCGGAGCGGAACCAAAGGGACACTTGACATGCTTGCTTCCGAGTGCACGGCTCTCTGAGAAATGTCTGAGGGAATGCCTCTGCAAGTTTCCGAGAAAGCTGTACAGCTTTT
This sequence comes from Haemaphysalis longicornis, assembly GCF_048455015.1. NCBI lineage: Eukaryota > Metazoa > Arthropoda > Arachnida > Ixodida > Ixodidae > Haemaphysalis > Haemaphysalis longicornis. Next base: position 223,367,428 of record NW_027526335.1, read on the forward strand.
CTTTGTAGCCGTACGGCTGCATTGAGGTGTATGCCAAAATTTCCTTCGAAGGAATAGTCCTCGGTCGTTTCAGTGAAAAAGTTCGAAATTTAAACAAACTCTCCCATACAAAAATATTGTAAGGTCGGCTATAGAAAACCTTTTTTATGGTCGTCTTTAGCTATTTGGCCCAATAATCTTTACACTTTTCTATGGCTGTCTTTAGCAATTTGTATCGCCATTCCTATGGGTGTCTTTAGCTTCTTCTATAACCGGTTCTACGGCTGTCTTTAGCTATTCTTATCGACATTCCTATGGGTGTCTTTAGCTTCTTCTATAGCCGGTTATATGGTTGTCTTTAGCTATTCGTATCGACATTCCTATGGGTGTCTTTAGCGTCTTCTATAGCCGGTTCTGTGGTTGTCTTTAGATATTCGTATAAACATTCCTATGGGTGTCTTTAGCTACTTAAATAGCCGGTTCTATGGTTGTCTTTAGCTATTCGTATCGAAATCCCGATGGGTGTCTTTAGCTTCTTCTATAGCCGGTTCTATGGCGGTCTTTAGCTCTTGTTTCGATATTGCTATGGCTATAGAAGAATCTAAAGACACCCATAGGAATGTCCATAGGAATGGCTAAAGACAGCCATAGAAATGTCTAAAGATAATTGGGCCAAATAGCTAAAGACAACCATAGGAAGGCTTTTCAATAGCCGACCATACAATATTTTTGCATGGGCTGCAGCCAGAAGAGAATCACCACTACTTGAAACACAGCGACAGCAGCAACCGCTGAGAAATTATTAGCACGCTGCCATGCTGGCATAGAGCCTTGCAGATCTCTAGAACTTCTGTGGCACTTAGGTTGTGTGCTTAGCTGCATTCTGTTATATATGCTCCGTGAACACTTCAGCGATACAGGGGGAGTGCGAGGTTGCGATTGCAAATACTTCGCCAGTTTTCATTCACAGAAGGCTCAAACACAGGCATTCAAGGAAAGCGAAACCAAGGTGTTTATTCATTCCATTCATTACATAAAGGGCTACTATCTACGCTACTTCACCACCAGTAAACAGTTATTCCCATACGCCGATCGAAAAACACAGCAGACGCAGTCCAACACCCGGGCTCACGCTTAAGTGACTCGCTCGACAGCCACACTACGCGGCACATTCCCCGCGAACGCCCGACGCGACACAAATACCTACAGGTGCTGGGTAGTTCACAGAAAAGAGAGCACTCAGAAGTCGTTCATTACCCTCAGTACTCAACACACACAGCTTCAAGTACGGTGGCTAAAATGGAAATGCACTATCAATAAAACAATGAAGATGGTCGCACACAATGCAATGATAAAAAAAGGTTTTCCAAGTTCACTTAATTAGTTCCTTGTAAGTTTTCTCAGTTCGCGAAAAAATAATTATTTTTGTCAAATCACCGCGGCCAAACCTTCACTTCTGTGTACGTTGCAATGCCTATGTGGTGCAGGGTAGTTTAGAAAAGTATTCGTGAACACCAAAAAAAGTCCTGCATTTCTCGCAATATAGAGGCGCCTTGGCCAGCTCTTCCCTCGACGTCCAGCGCAAGTTGGTGGAGAGGGCAGAAGACGCCGCCCGTGCCAATGGACTCCTGGAATGAGGAGGCCACCCTAAGGACTCTTTAATAAGAAACAATAAACATGTTTAGTCTCTCTCTCTTCAGTTCGTAAGATCACTCACCCTGGAGTTTTGCGTACGATGAAATTCCTGTCACAGTATCGCAGGTATCCATTTTCGCATGACTTGAAGTTGGTGTTGAAATAATCGTAACACTGTCACTGTAAACACCGAAATTTACGACACCGAAAAGCGACACATTTGCTTGGCGTCACACCATCTACACGAGCACATTGCCGTCAAGTCGTGAATTCCCAGCACCAGGCAACACGTGCCATGCCCGCGCACATGCGCAAGGAGACGAAATGTGGCTGACTGAGTACATCCAGGTATAAGCAGGTCCATCGCGATAACAAATAGTGCGGAGATACGTGCCCATCTTTCGATCTTTTTCTAAGTTGTTCGCTGGTAATTATTTTTTTTTGGTAAATACAAGATCGCTTAACGTTTTGTTTTCTTCATCCGAAAAAAATTGTATCTGTTCTCAGTACGCAGGGAAAATTGTCTGTCACTAGCATTGCTGCGCGCAGGAGTGCTAACACAGCGCGGGCCGCACGGCCGTGTCCTTCGGTACCCATTGCCAAAAGCAGTATGCCAAACAAACAACAGAAAATAAAACAAGAAGCAGGTATGTCCTCTCTACCTTTTCATCGCTTCCCAGAATTTCCGCACCGTGCCTCCTTCGGTCCGGCGTGGGTCGCTCTCCCTCTTTCTCAATGACTAATCTGAAAGTGGGCTCCGCGGGAGAAAGAATGCGGTCGTTTGCGGCTTCCACCTTATTTCTGAGAGAGCGTACCGTGGGCCGCGAAAGTTTTTTCCAATCTGCTTCGACACTGTGAGGGCCGTTTTCAGAGAAGCCCGCTTTTTCACTTGACCATGGCAGCGAAGGGCTGCAGAGGAAGAATTCTCCTAAATTATATATCTTTCGGTCGACGTTCATTTCCAAGCTTTGCCAACGCGCAGTATCCAAAGTTGCAACCTGAATTTGAGCGTTAATCAGTAGCTTCCTTTATTTGTACTTTTCCCGCATTGCCGGTATAATAAGTAACTAACCATATTGAACAAATACGCTCATATAACCGGCCGATCAACCTCATCATCGTTATTCGATCTGTGTTGTAGATGTAGCTACGTAAATCATGAGTATATGAATTTCGCGTCATAAGTCATATTGAAACCAGCAGAATAGGATTTAATGGTTGCTCGAATTATACCTTTATAGGCTAACTCTTTTCGATTAGCGGCTGGAGACTTGGAGCCTTATGTTACTATGTAGTTAGCTAAAGAAGCCTTTATGGATGCAGGCTTGTACGTTCTGCGCCAAACACTTTCTTAATGCCGGCAAAATGTTGCTTAATTATCACACGTCTAAAGGTGTACAGTTATATATTGTACTGTACCCAGCCGAAGAAGCTTTTATGGCTGCCTTTCTTAAGCTTTAAAGCTAATTCTCTCCAATAGCTTGCAGAAGTCCGCCGTATGGTTCCAAGTTTGTAGACTTAGAGCTAAACAATGGCTCATAGCCAGCCAAATGAGCTTTTATGGCTTTTTCTTTATAGCTTTAGGACGAAGTCTTTTCAATAGCTGCCAAAAGACAGCTAAGTGGTTTCAAGTCTGTAGACTTAGAGCGAAACAACGGCCTAAAGCCACCCAAATGAGCTTTTATGGCTTTCTCTCTATAGATTTAGGACTAACTCTTTTCAATAGCTGGCAAAGACAGCTGAATGGTTTTGAGTCTGTAGAGTTAGAGCTAAACAACAGCCCATAGCCAGCCAAAAGAGCTCTTGTGGCTGTCTCTCTTTAGCTTGAGGACATATTTTTTTCCAATAGCTGGCATAAGACAGCTGAATGGTTTCAAGTCTGTAGACGTAAAGCTAAAGAATGGTCTATAGCCAGCAAAAGAGCTTTGCCGCGGCTGGTCTATAGAACTAAAGCCATACATATTTCTTTAGCTGACTACGGTAACCTGAATAGCTGTGACTCTATAGACTAAACTCACTAGGATGTTCTATAATCATCTAAAGATAATAGTGTGGTTTACATTCTGTAGTGCAAGATGCATAAAAACTTCAAAAGCTGGCTATAGCCTAATTTATGCCTTTTTGTGGGTGACCATAGAGACCCATAGGCGACCATAGCTCACCACACATTTTAAAATAGACGCCCATAAGGCACTTTTGTATGGGGAGCTCCTTGGTTAAAATATTTTTAAAACACCGCATCTTCGTATTTCAAGCGGATTTAAATTATGGGCAACAATTAACAAAACGACACTGTACAAGAACGTTGCTTCTATACGTAACGGCGAGTGACGGCGTATTTCCGGCAGTGTGACTCTCAGTCGTGATGTCACTGTCCGTTCTGATACCCGCTTAGCCGTACTGCGGCCTTCAGCCATAATGCGACTCTCTGCTGAATCACCCATTTCCTCAAGATGGGACTCTCTGTCTTTGTGCACTTTCGATACGTGTCGAAGCCTTCAGTTGTCTTACAGCTAGTCATACAGAAGCGTTTCACTTGTGCCTGTAATGCGACTAGGTGCGCTAACGCTATCAAAGCCAGATAAAAAAATCCTGCACCCCTCCGTCTGACGCGGACGATTGCTGGACGCGAAGCTTTTTCGCGGCGGATTATTTGGTTGTCGTGTGAGTTTTGACCATGTCGGAATGTAGTAATCGGATAGACGCCGGTTTCATAACGCGAAGGACTCAGGTTAAATTCCGGCCACTGAAGCATTTTTTTTTTTATTTCAGTCCGCCCACGTTCATTCGTCGTCATCCTCAGAAGAAATTGACTTTCCTGCACCGGGTGTTTGTTGCGTTGCAAACTTCAACACCCCTAACACTAAAGCTCCCATTTAAAAAACTTCCGCCGGTGGCGCTTGGCGCGCTCAGTCCACGCCGCGTATGCGTACTGCGCGTGCGTTAAAATTAGACTTCGGGACAGGCGTCGATTCTTGGTGCCGGAACACGGGTACATGATTCGCGCACACTGCTTGAGGTTCTAAGCCAAGCCGCTTTGTCCAAATTAGTTTCGTCGTCGTCCTCCGTGGTGCTGGTGCAGCGAGCTGCGAAGGCTTCGTCTGTTGCTTTGAAAATATTACTGCGTGTGCACCAAGCGACTTTCCTTTTCATGTGCACTGAACAAATTCAGAGCGGCACGTAAGGGGAACATCAGAATGAACATTTTATGTCCATATACGCGAAACCTGGTGTCGGCCGTGGTGACGCGATCGCGTGTAGTGAAACCGGCTGGGTTGTGCGTCATCAGAGGGCTGCGCGTCTGTCGTCTATTGAAGCGGTGGTGGCGTCTGGTGGTGGTTTCAGCAGTCTCTGTGCTCGCCGTGTGCCATTCTTGCGTTCCCGTGCATCTTCCATGGGCGTTCCAGGGATGACGTTTAGGTACACACTTCCGAGGACATCGCCGAAACCGAAAATTTGTCCTGAGGCACGATCCTGTCTGGCCAGTCGCCCTCTTCGGTGTTACACGGTATTTGGCAATTCTAATACGGCATGCTCAAATTACTTCTCAAGGTGAGAAGACTCGCTTTCTAAGTCGACGGCCAGAATGCGTCAGCATTGTTGCGCCAAGGTTGGGCCGCGGTGTCGGGGAGCGCTTTCGAATGGGCGATATTCATGGAGGAAAGAAAAGTTTAGGAGGGAGCGTCACGTGACAGTCGTGAATCCTAGTCATGAAAAATAAAAAGGAAAAACTTATGGGGGTTCCACCATCACGTGACAGGCAAGCGGTAGTTCTTTGCGCCTCATGTGGCCGCCCGCTCGCGCTGCGTGCGTCTGTCCGTTCGGTTGGCGGGCCGTCCTACGTTGGAGCCGTCCAGGTATTCGGGTTTCGGCGACGAGTTGCCCTCCGGGCGTTGCGCGCAGCGCTGCCTGCAACCCGAAACGCGCAGCGAGCTGATCGTGCAGGCACAGTGGTCGGACGGGAGAGACGGAAAATATCTTTATGTATTGAGCTTTCGGATCCGTTCAAAGTTCACGCCGCAGTCGAAGTGTTGGGTGCTGCCGCCGTGCAAAAGTGGAGATGACAGAGTACGACATCCGTGCCTTATCCTTTATTTCGCAAAACACACCGCACTTTCTTGGTTCTGGTCATTTTATCTTTGCAACTCCCAGGCATATAGTCTAGAATTCGTTTTTCCCATATACCTATCGCACGGATAGAGCAGTCCTCGGAAAACCAGCCCGTGTACTGCCTGCGACGTGAAGCGGAAAATGATCCGTTCCTCCCGCGCCCGCCATCAACATCAGTGGTTCTGCACACTTTGTTTTTCCAATACACTGAAGGAGACAGCAACGCACCACAAACGCCATCCCGACAATTGCGGCACCTACAACGTGCCACCATACCGGAGCACCGATAAGGCGAAGGCAAATGCGTACCGGAGCACTGATAAGGCAAATACGCATGCGAGCGAAACCAAAGCTTTTCGCACCGCTTCTCAGCTGTTAGAACACTCGTTACAGCGCTATGATGTGAAGGGAAGGTGGCGCGATGACTCCCAGCAGAATGCCAAACGCCATCGTCAAAGCACTAGTATTTCTTTCTCTATGGCAGACTTTGCGATGTCCAGCACCCCACGGGCGGCAAGGGCTGCAAAAATAAATTTAAGACTCCGTACATCGTCACAAAGAGGTGATTGGAGAGGGAAATGGCCGAACAGGAAAGGATGATGCAAGAACAAGAGAACCTTGCACCGCGCAGCTTCCCGACTCTGGGGAATGGCGATGGGGCAAAAAGTCAAGAGCGGAAGTCACGGTCGCGAAGCCGCACAGCCGGAAAGGTTATCAGTGGGAGCAACAGCAGAGCGGCGAGCAAAGGACGTTCTAAATCACGGGAAAGAGTGAGCGGGGTCCAGATTGCCGGGGGCAACAGTGGCGGGAAAGGAAAGGTCGAGATGCAGTCGCGCGCATCGAGCGCTGCGATCAGCTGGAGCGCCAATAGTAGCTCCGAGAGCGATACAATCAAGACGATGTGGGAAATGATCGAAGTGCTCCGCAAGGAGAATGCACAGCTGCGCGCGGCAACCGAAAGGAACAACAGACAGATGCAGGAACTCAAGGAACTCATGAAGGCTAACGCCCGCCAGCAGCAAGCGCAGCTGCCGCCGGCGCAGCAACAATCCCAAGAAAAGCCAGAAGAAGAGGAGGTCAAGGTGACCGCGAGGCAATCAACGACGTCCTCGGAGCCGGCGCTGAAGAAAAGGGTGGCCGAAAACCCCCGCGAACGTAAGCTCGCTTAACGAATAGACAAGATAGAAGGCAACGTGACACAGCTGACGGCTCGTGTAACGAGCCTAGAAGAGACGTGCCAAAGCATCTCGGAAGTAGTACACCAGACCGCCGCGGCGGTTCGTCAACTAACGGAACAAATGAACAACATCCAAGCATGGATCGGAACTCAAATAAGACCATGAGAACAATTGTGAACTGGAATTGTAACGGGTTCGCAAGCAAGAAGGCGGTCTTGCAGCAGCATATACAACAATTGGCGAGGAAACCAGACATCATAATGATACAAGAAACCCTCGTAGAAGAGACCCGACTTCCCGGGCACAGGACGCACGCCAGCCCGCCCAGCCGAGCCTCCAGCGGCAAGGGACGAGGCGTCTGCACCCTGGTGAGGAAGGGACTCAACTTCGTGGAGGGGGAGGGCATCAAGAACTCACTGATCGAACACACGATGATCCAAGTAATAACTGGAAGGAAGAGGAAGGAGAGCACATTTTTCGTGAACGTTTACAGCAGCTCAGCGCACAGCAAACGAAAATTCAAGTCAATCCTACACAAGGCTTGCAAGACCGCCGGAAGCAAAGACAACCTAGTCATCTGCGGCGACTTGAACGCTCCGTGCCAGGCCTGGGGCTATGCCAAGACGTCGGCCAAGGGACCCTATGTCCTGACCGACACCACAGATGCGGGCCTCACCCTCGCAATGGACCCGGCGCACCCGACGCGGATCGGCAACTCGGTCAGCAGGAATACCACGCCGGACCTCACCTTCGTCAGGACGCCGAATGGGGGCCGACAGCCCGAGTGGACCAACACCGCCCAAGACCTGGGCAGCGATCACTTTATTATTGAGGTGACGGTGCCGCTCAGGGGGACATCGGAAGAAAAGCGGGTCCACAAGATCACGGACTGGGACCTCTACCGAAGCCTGTTACCGGCCCAGGAAGAGGATATCCGGGACGTGGACGAGGGGACAAACAAAATTTTAGAGAAAGTTGCGGGGGCAACCAAGGAAATTGAGACCGGGGAGGAGATAGACAGAACTGACAGCCGCTTAGCCCATTTGCTGGAGGCGAAAAGATCAGTTCAGGAACGGTGGCGAAAACAACGCACCAACCGCAGGCTGCAAAAAAGAGTGGCCGAGCTGAATCGCACTATCGAAAAGCACTTCCGCACGCTTTGCCGGCAGCAGTGGTACGAGACGTGCAACGCAGCTGACGGCCAAATGCACAGCGGATGAACACGGGCCATGCTCCGGCACTTGCTCGAAAAAACAAAACGAAATCACACCAGAGGGACAGCCTAGCCAAGATCCTAAACAAGGCGCTGTGTGAGCTAGGAGAAGAAGTACGCAACCGAATTAACAAGTACCTGCAAGCAAGCCCCGAGGAGTCGCACCCACACTATCGGGGAGCGGCAAACGAACGATTAGACAGGGATATCGAGGTCTGGGAGGTACGGGCAGCGTTGCATGAGCTCAACTGCCGATCCGCTGCGGGCCCGGACAAGATCACCAACAAAGCACTCAAGAACCTCAACGAGGCGGCGATTGCGAGCCTGACAGCCCTCTTCAAGAAGTGCTGGCGGGAGGGCAGGTTACCCCAAATGTGGAGGACAGCGAAAACCATCCTCATCCCAAAACCGGGGAAGACGCCGAGCATTGAGAACCTCACCCAATCTCCCTGACCTCGTGCGTCGGGAAGGCACTGGAGCACGTCTTGACGAACAGCTCGCAAAAGTATACGGAAGACAACGACTTATTCCCGCAGTCGATGATCGGCTTCAGGAGCAAGTTGAGGACACAGGACGCAATGATACAGCTGAAGGCTGAAATAATCGATGACAAGACCAAGACGCGTGACAACAAGGGCATCCTGGGGTGTGTTGGACAAAGTCAAGAAAGTCAAGCACGCGGCGGTTTTGGCCCAAATCTGCGAGCTGAACATGGGAGTCCGGACATACAACTACGTGGGCGGGTTCCTGTCAGAACGCACAGCAGAAATCCACGTCGGCGACATCACGCTCGAAAAGAAGAAGCTCGGCAGCACGCTCGAAAAGAAGAAGCTCGGAAGCATAGGGACCCCACAGGGCTCGGTGATCTCACCGCTGCTCTTCAACCTGGTTATGATCGGCGTCGGCCGGCGCCTGAAGCCAGTGGCGGATGTGCACCACACCATCTATGCCGATGACATCACGTGGGTCCCGGGTGGCAGCAAAGGGCACATAGAGCCGACATTACAGCAAGCAGTGGAAGCCATCGAGAGTCAACCTGACTGATCAGGACTGGTATGCTCCCCGAGCAAGTCAGAACTCGAGCAGAACTTTGCGCATCAGAACTTTGCGCATTCGAGCAAAGCCGGTCGTTGTTCGAGCGATAAACGTCGGGAGTTGAATTTGTCTCGCAGCTCATGAAGGTGCTGCTGAGCATGGGATCTACGTTTCGTGTCGCTTTGAACAGCGACAGTACTTCCACGAAACGAGGGTGGGAGCGCAACGCTGGCGAAAAATCTCGCACGGCGCCTTTGGCAACGCCACTCGCCTCCATCTCCACCGGCAGCCAGCCGGAGCCACTAAATGCTACCGCGGGCCTGAGAGTGGTGCATCTTCCATGATGCATTGCGCGGGAGGAGCCCGAGGAGAGAAGAATGCAGCGTCAGAGGAGGTTGGCTTGCCAAAGCTGGGCCGCCTGACATCATGCTCCCTCCTAACATTTTCTTCCTCCATGGCAATATTCACTCCCGGCGCTGTCGTCCATTCGTGGTATTTCCGTGCAATGGGCTATTTAGAACACTGTCAACTGAACACCACGCTGGGAGCATATACGCGCAGGCCGCAACTCGAAGCACGAGGCTGCACAAATGCGGCTTGCCCGCAGGCGACGTAGCCCGGCACCGTACCTCACGCGCTCACAGGTGGCGCCATGTCACGTCCTAGGGTCCAATTATGACGCGCGCGCACACGACCCATTGCAGAATGGGGGAAAAATGGCAACGTCAGTCATTACGCAGCTGTATCTTGACTTCGACGCGCCGCGAACCTGCGTGGTTGATTTCGGCTTTCACCCATCCGCTATTCTTCGTTACCACGGTATGCCACTATTTCGCCGCTTTATTTAGGAAGGAAGCCCTAAAAGGGCCAAGCAGACACAAAAACACAAGTTTGGTTGATTAGAAAGATGGGCTCGTACCGTATTGACATCTTTCTTAACGTAGACCTCGCTCAAATTAACAATATAATTAGGGAAAACTGGAATGGCCATGCGACTCACTAGCTCATTCCCCTCACTAGAATACATAACGTGATGTGCACAGCAGTGCGATTACCTGTGGCCGGCAAAAGCAAATGCAAGTTAGGCAGAGCTTATAAGCTTCCGGGACGAGCTATTCGCGGTTGAATTTAATGCCTATTATTTTTTAGCACACCAGTTCTCCACAACGCAAGTACGCCCGACGACTTCTGAAGAACGCGTCCAACATGTGAGAAACAACCCGCACATTTTACAGCAAATTACAGAATTCGGTCTAAAAACAGGTCTCTATACAGTATTATGATGAATCGCCACCCCATCTCTGGATGCTTCTCGCTTTGTGGCTCCCTAACGGCTCCTTATGGATACCCGGGTGATCGTCGTATCAGAGCGTCCTCGCCACTATTTTAACTGTGCATATCGTACCCCATTGGGCGTAACCACACTAGAGATGTTAGCGATTGAAAAACACAAACAAACAAGAAAGTATTCAGAATATAGCAGGTCTTCTTCGTTTTTTTTTTTTTGCAACCAGGATAGCCCTGAAAAGATAACAGAGCTCCTCGTGGGAAATTCGTTGTGATGCGACCAATCCGCAGTTAGAGAAACTACTTTCTGAAATCAGTGATTTGACGTGAAATCGTGCGCAGCTTTTCCGGAAACTCCGCTGGGGCTTTTGTGATGCAGCATGTAACGTATTATTTTCAGTGTTGACCGAAACGTTTATCGGGTACTGATGTATCTTAGGTGATTTGAAGGGGAAATACGAAGGAAGCAAGTTTGCGCAGAAGACGAGGACGAAGACACGTCTCGTCCTCTCTTCCCTTCGTCCTTTGCGCAGATTCGCACGTCACGAGCCAGCAACCAAGTCCCACTTGAAGGGGAAAGCCAGGGATCATCGAAGACTTCTTCACTGCTGCATCGTGTTCGCGGTGCCGTTAAGTTCCCCTCTGATGCGGCACGCATCCGGACAATTATTGTTACATCCTGGCACGGTATTATACAGGAACAGTGCTGCAGTGACCCCACTTGGCTGCGGCTCTTGGAAACGCGGCTACAAATCCCATTGGAACCCGAATATGCTTCTAGGTTTTTATCATTTACTTATTTTTTTTTACAGCGGCTGTACTTGTATTCATTCGCGTAGTCGCCGGCAACTGCGGTGCTTTTGCATTAATGACACATCTAAGCTTTTCACCTTACAAAGTATGTCGATTTTTTTACAGATCTGCGTGGAATCGTCTTTTTTAAGGTTTCCATATTTTTGCCAACAAGAAAACATTAAAAGAAACCGTTTTTTTCTACGGCCCTCAAAATTTTATGAGAACTTCCACCTCTAAACCAGGCACAACGTGCTAAGCGAAGTTCATGGTGCAGTGAAAAGATTCACATGAACCATATTTCCCTACCATTTTTCCCATATCGTACAACAGGGCCTATTGTCCTCTTTTCAATAAATTCATCCATTCCATTTCATTATAGTAATGCCGGTTACGAAAGTGGGCCCAAACACAGGAGAACCAGTGCGTACGGCGCGCACTATGCTCGTTATAGCTGTGCAGCAGTCCGGCCCTTTGGGGTTGTCTCACACGACATTGGCCGATATGTGTATTTGTCTAGCACACCTTATGTTTCACGAAACGATCACTACCAACTGTAACAAAACAAGCCATATTGCGCTCCTGCGAAGTACGGTGGCGGCATATAGGAGAACTGACGGTAAACTAGCCGTTCCGAAGTCTCCCCTGGGACTAAAACAGCTCACTAGCCTTCGCTTGAAACCCTCTTCTTGTTACATGATCGCAGATGTCCCGAAACACACTGTTTGTCGGTAGAATCAGAATTTTTAACTTAAATTGAACAATTTCCTGGGGAACATACAGGATCATTTCCTGCCGCACAAGCGCTGGGGGCGCTGTAAAACACAAATTCTTTCGAACAGAACAAATTTTGTATTTTGTCTGAATGGCCCATTTAAGTGCAACATTCTGAGAGAAGGTGCTGTTATTGTAGTCCAGTCAGAAAATGGGCGCCGCTACCAAGAGTAAACAAACGAAAATGCGTGTGATCCGGTGGCAGCTGAATCCGGGTCTCCACAGTAGCAGCCTGTCTCTACAGACTCCCATTTCCCATAGAAATGCATGTGGCCGTGCTATCGCACTAGCACACTGGGAGCGCTTCAACAAAATTTGTTGTCTTTGTTGGTCCTTTCTGCGTGCGACATGCGCAATTGGGAGATTGGGCCGGAATCGGGAGCATTCAGGAACCAATGGGCCCGCTTCACATAATTCACAAAACTGCGATTTGGAAAAGGAAATGTTCTAGAATAGTGCGGTGTGCGTGACACCTAAATGAGATGGATGTAGCGTTAAAGGAGTGGGTAGCAAGTATCGGAGGGCTTTCGTCTTCATAGCACGTAAGCAGACTGAAGTGCCCCGAGAATTTTTTTTTTTTTTTTTTCAAAGTAGTTGAACGGAGAGCTAAGGATGTCGGCCGATATGAGCTGCAACATATCACTCGCTCGAGCTCCACTGTTGCCCGTAGAAACTAGTCTGGAACAGCAACTCCGCAAAAAGTTCGTCCCAAGGTGGTCCAAAGGCGAGGGAAATTATTTCGTCCACCTGTTGGTGTTTTGAGACGTGGTGCGTCGGCCAGCGAGGGAAGGAGCGGCGCAGCGGAGAAACTGCGCGTCGGGGCACCAATCGATGGCGTGAGCAGCGGATCAACCAAAAGCGGGGCAAGCACGAACAAAAGCGGCGGCCGCGTAATGTGGCGCGACGGAGCTTGCTGCCTGAGTCGGGGCGACAGCGCGCGGCGGTAGCAAGACGCTCGGGCGACTCTCGGCCTACGCACTTCGTGGGCCGCTTTGAGACGCTGCGACCAGCGCATGCGTGCGCCGGCTGCACGAGCCAATCGACTATTTGGGCACGCCCACAGCTCTTCGCGCCACCCAATCGCGCCGCACTGAACGGGTTTCCTTCTCATGCCGACCCCCGGGAATTTGGCTATAAAAGCAGGCTCGTGGTTCGAACCCCGCTCAGAGCGCGCGAACTACTGCGGCATTGCACAGCACGCATAGACCACCGGCGCCCCCAGAAGCGTGCGCGCTCGTCTCCGCGTCCAAAGCCATCGTGCACCAAGTTCCACCCTCGCTTCCCGTGGACATTTTTCTCAGTGGTTGAACTTCCCCTGGCATCAGGCAGCGCTGCCAGCGACCACCGACCAGCGTGAGTACGGCAGTCCGCACACTCTCCGTGCATGCACGAATTAGTAGTGCACGCTGTGCTATACGGGGATGACAACGTCATCGACTGTCTTGGAACGAACATGTGAGCCAAAGGCTCGCCTTGTGGCAAGCCGTTTGAAGGCGCGGCACACAGCACGAGTCACTGCCCCCTACCATTGCACTCGCGCTCAACCAGGCAGGTCGCCGCAACTGCCGTGGGAAAGCCCCGCTGCCAAGATCCACCAGCTTTCACCTCCCCCCGTGAAAGCGTCCGTTACAGCTGGCACATTGATTTGGGAACAATTCTGGTTGCGGTGTGCTTGCTTTTCGATCGTACTGCGCAATCGGGTTGGAAATAAAAGAACAACGATACCGTACTTTCCGCAAGAAGATTGGACTGCGCGCCATTTCTTGGAAATACCAGTATTCGATATTCTTAGTTAGACACAACAAAGTAATTATGTTCTGCCATCATATGGAAAGATTAGCACAGCTTGCACTAGTGGTTTAAGGCAGGAGAAACAGCAGAGCCGGGGTTCGACCTAGCGTCTTCTGCTTTTTAAAGTTGGGCTACGTTTTGGTAAGCTTTGCTAAGCTTTGCTGCGTTTTGCGGTGTTTTTGGTGGAGTGGAGGGGCGAGGCGAAGTTTTGCAGGATTTTAAAATGCCGTATCGGTCCCTTACTCTCACTGGCAGCGGACCCCAGGGGGGAAGAAGCTTCACTCCAAGCAGTTCTTGTCCCATGGCGCGCACCTTTGAAAGGTGTTCTGACTGAACAAGGGCGCAAGGATGGAAAGATGACGCGTTTGTGAGCATCCTGAAATAAGGGTATGGGCAGCGCAGCTACGCGTGACAATGTGGATCGGTTGATCGCGCCTGCAACACACATGCAACACGCACAGGTCAAGCAAAGGAATTGAACAAGAAAACCAACGGGATGCACGGGAAGAACGTGTACCCACTTACCTTAGCAGCAGAGGAACGTTCTCCGAAACTCCGTGGGATTGTCACAAAAATCAAATATTTAGCTGTACTTTTCGAATTATGCATTTTCATGTCACCATGTAGAAGTCAGCCTGCGGATTTGCAAAAACCTAAATTGTGAGGCCGCATTGGAAAAGCGCTGTAGTTATTAGATTCAATCACTCGTGGAATTTTAATAAACACCAATTCAACGTAATTTCAACACCCCAAAGAAGGGCGGTTATTAACACCCTTTTTTCCGCATCGGTGTGAAGCTACAAATCAGGGTTATAAACACAAAAAAATGGCCCAAAAGTCGTGTAAATTTGGATGTCTTTCTATTGTTTGATAGGGGTAGACATGAACATTTTCTGCGGGCGGGGGCTTGTTTATACGTCACGGTGTTTGAAATAATAATACTTGGCACAATTTGTTAACAGCGGACCTGTTCAGCTTGAGATTGGTCAGGTGGCGTTAGCAAGACAATAACAAGAAAAACTGCGCCACCGTTAAGAGTTGCACCACCGCAGATAGGTTAGTGTAACAGTAAAGTCAGCTTTCGCGCCGGCTCGAGTGCGAGAACAATGGGCGTGTGCGTATGCGCACCTCTTACTATACCATGTTAAGGGTGATAGTCTTTTTTTTTGGCTGCTAAAACGCAGAAAAATTGCCCGAGCTTGCGCTAGAAACAGGGCAGCTGGTGGTCGACCCTGGAATTCACTGTCAGTGTGAAGGACTGACTGCAACGGTCTTGTAAAATCCGGCTAAACTAGGCCAAAGCCCTCAACATTTAGCGTAGCCTAGCCTAGCCTAGCCTAGCAAAAAACATCACAAAACCTAAAAAACTTTGCAAAACAAGAAGCTAGGTCTATACCCAGCTTTTCTGCTTCTTTGGCAACTGAACACCCTCTCCAGACACTTTCAGCACCCTGCAGAAAACTGAGGACGTTGCAATCGGTCAACACCCTTTTGTCAACAAAAAGGGTGTAACGTTACAAATTAGGCTAGTGCAACCCACAGAAAAGGGTCTAATGACTTCCCGGCACCCTTATCCCACCTATACTGCACTTTTTTAGGCGATGAGCGTGTAAAAGGTGTAGTGTGTAGGTCAACCCCAAGCTCTGCTGTTTTTCCAGCCTTGCACCACGAGTTCGAGTTAACGTAGGATATATATTGCCGCGTGTGAACCGGCGCCTTCGCGACATAGCTTGTATTCCCCCTGTGGGTACGTGCATTTTTTTCCCATGTGATGAATCGTATTCATGTATTTGCATATACCCCCCTGCTGTAATGCCTTATTGGCGCTGCAGGTAGTATGAATAAATAAATAAATAGACTATGGTGCGGTATGCAAACGACCTTGTAATATGACGGTGAGGAAGTGTGAGTGCTTGTACTTCTGTCTCCATTTTGGCCACCATCGATTCTCGCTTATACTGACCGCACCAGCTAGGCGTGTCGCCTAATAAATCGCCCGTTCCTGTGTGTAGCCAACTTGCATCTCCATTTGGAAGGACGCAACATTGGTAAATGTGTTGGGTGCCTGCACGGGCGGCAGCAGTCCGGCTGGCAGACAGCCGCAACTTGCGTCGTTGGCAGTCACGGCACGCTTGGCCAGTAGTATTTCGGCCAGCGTACGCGCGTAACTGAAGTGACCGGCGCTGGGCTCGTCGTGGCAGGCCAGCAAGATGTCATTCCAGGGAAGGCTTGGAAAGACGAGCAAATTGTTGCTCCCACTTGAGGCAAAATGTCTCTTCTACCGCTGTGCATAGAGAACTACGGCAGTCCTCTATCAAATGTTTTCGGCGCGATGGAAGTGCGGCCTTGCAACAAGTCACGGAGGGGGCATAGTTCCGGATCCTCGCGCTGCTCTTCCGAACTGGTGGTTGCGTCCATAACTCCGATAAGCGCTGTCGTCGTCATCGGCGCGAGAAGGCCAACAGGAGCTCTTGAGAGGCAGTTTGCGTCTGAATGCTGCTTGCCGGATTTGTATACGACAGTCATGTCCAGTGCTTGAGCCTTAAGCTCCATCATTGCGCAACACGCCCAGCGGCATTGAAACGCAGACTGCCATATTAACAGGCTATTAGCCTGTTGATATGGATGCGAATGATGTAATGGTCACAGGCGCGCATGCAAGGACATTTTCGGCTTGGTATGCAATGATATTAGGCTTGGTACACGCCCGACGACGAGACGGTAGAAGCAGCGCTTGGCGCACGTGCCGATCGAGTGTTGCGACCGACATTGCTAGCTTGGCACGAAGAACCTCGGCTTCTTCGCAGCTATAACTGCTTGTTACTAGTCCAATAAACCACGCTTCAGTTCGGTGGTGGTGCGGGGTAACCCCAATGAATTTGGAGTCCGTTGGGGTTACCCCACACCTCAACCAAACTGAAGTGTGGTTCGATGCGACCGTTGGATCGCATTAGGATCCACCTTTACGGTCCCCTACCATGCACCGGGGTCATTGTGGCAGTGGACCACCTCAGGCACTTTGCAGAAACCGCTGCACTAGCAACTGCCACGGCACCTGGCGTAGCGTCCTTCCTGTTAGGCCGCTTCATACTTCGCATGGTGCTTCTCGAGAGCCGCTCAGTGACCGAGGTCGCGTCTTCCTATCGGAAGTCATCGATGCCCTCCTGCGTGCATGTCGAATGGTTCACCGAACTACGTCGTCTTACCACCCGCAGACGAATGGACTCTCACAGAACGACTTAACCGCACTTTGAGTGATATGCTTTCGATGTACGTGGCATCGGGCCATTCTGATTGGGATGTGATACTTCCTTTTGTCACGTTCGCCTACAACATGGCCTCGCAGATGACGACAGGATTCTCACCTTTTTTCGTGCTCTACGGACGGGCGCCGGCATGCACTCTTGACACAATTTTGCCGTGACGCCCAGATCAAACCGAGTTCGCACCCATTTCGGAAATAGTCAAGCATGCCGAAGAGGGCCGTCAGCTCGCCCGCTCGCTCACATCTGAACACCAGCTACACAAGAAGCATAATCTCGACGCTTCCACCGCGGCTCCCACCCACAGGACTTATTCACTTGTCTGGCTTTGGGTGCAATGCCCTTCACCCGGTCTCTCACCGAAGCTTGTTTCAAAATATCATGGACCCTACAGAGTCGTTAAGTAAACTTCACGAGTAAATTACCTAATCGAACCGGTTGCGCCCGCACCCGACCGTCGACACCGTGGACGCGAGATAGTTCACGCCAACTGCCTGAACGAGCACTACGATCATGTGGTCTCCTCGTCACTTTGAGTCGCCAGGATGGCTCCTTTTCCACCGAGGGCAAATATTGTAGCGTTGGTTATGGACGCGATCTAACTGTCACAGGCGTTCATGCAAGGACAATTCCCCACTGGGGATATTCGGCTTGGTACACACCCGACGACGAGACGGTAGAAGCAGCGCTTGGCGCACGAACCCACCGAGTGTCGTCCTGCGTCGCGCATAGCTTGCTTGGCGCGGAGATTGATTGATTTGATTGATTGTAGGGTTTAACGCGCCGACGCAACGCAGGCGATGAGGCGCGCCATAGTGGAGGGCTCCGGATTAATTTTGACCACCCGGGGATCTTTAACGTGCGCCGAAATCTCGCACACACGGGCGTTTTTGCTTTTCGCCTCCATCAGAAAAGCGGCCGCCGCGGCCGGAAATCGAACCCGCGACCTCGTGCTCAGCAGCGCAACGCCTTAGCCACTGAGCCACCGCGGTGGGTGCTTGGCGCGAAGAACCTCGGCTTCTCCGCAGCTTTAACTGCTCGTTAGTGGGCCAATAAACCACGATATATATATATATATATACAGTCGAACACGGATATATCGAACTCCAAGGGGATCGCGAAAGAGTTCGATATATGAAAAATTCGATATAAAAAATATAGGCTCTGAGACCTCACCTATGGCGGACGATCACTTACCGAACGTCGCATTCAAGAATCACAACTAATTCCGCGCTCACGACGCAACAGGACGCTTTATTTCCGTGAAAAAAAAATCGATGATCTTGGCCTGCTTCTTCGTCCTGGAAATGAAATTAAAGACTCTGGTGTCGATCTTCTCGAGGCTGCACAACTAGAAAATTCTAGCAGCACGCTGCGCCTTCGCACACCATGCACAACACGCACGAAAAAGAACAGCGCGCACGTACCACAAGAACTTTGAAGGTAACAATTCCAAGGCTCTCTGAACGGACTCCAACAAAGCGCTCGCGATGGTCATCTCCGAGAGAAACAGTGATCTCTGAAAGGTGCGGGACAACTCGCCAAACAGCAGCAACAGCAGCAAAATGCAAAAGAAGGAGGAGGCCGCCAGCGCCTTCGTTCCCTCTTCCCTTTCCCGAGACGACATCGGGGGAAGACAGACAGAGAGAGAGAGAGAGAGAAAAAAACTCTTTTTCGGCAAGCCAGGGAACGTACCCAGCCGCAAAAAAAAAAAAAAAAAAGGACTTGCGCAGTCGGGGCATCCCTACCTCGCACTGTCACATTTTCCGAGCGTTCGGGCTTGTGTGCCTAGAGAGATTTAGCATACCTGGCTCCGTCCGCTAACGCTACGGCGGCCGGTAGCGGGGCCCTACTGGGCAAGCGCTAATTCGTTCCGGTAGGCGGATTAGTTCCGCGAGCCAGTCTTCGCCATGCCTGCGCATTCCTCCACATCCCCCTCAACCTCAATCGGGGGTGCAGCGACCGCCGAAGCGCACCTTCCAGCTCGCGCGGCGTTCGATATAGCCAATGTCCGGAAAAATACGGTTCGATATAAACGTACGAATTCCTATACTTTTACTACTTTTACACAGAATTTCCAGGTGATAATTTCTGAGTTCGATATAGACAATAATTCGATATACCCGTGTTCGACTGTATATATATATATATATATATATATATATATATATATATATATATATATATATATATATATATATATATATATATATATATGTATATATATAGCCAGAAAATAAGGGTTGGCAGTCAAGAAAACCTCGGAAAGCAAAGGGGGGGGTTGTGGTGGGTCATAGAAAGAGATGAAGAATTTTTTGAGTCGAAAAGAAAGTGGTGAAAAAATGCCCGCCGGGTGGGATCCGAACCCACGACCTCCAGAATATATATATATATATATATATATATATATATATATATATATATATATATATAGATTATATAGGAAATAACGAGGGGCTCGTTGAAAATAAGACAGAAATAAGAATTGGCAGTCAAGAAGACCTCGAAAAGGTTTCTTTTCTTATATATATAAATATATATATATATTGTGAGCGCGTATGTCGCGTCGGCACAGCCTCGACACTCCCAGGGACTGTTCACACAATCTGGGCAATCTCCTGCATTGCCTCCTCGCAGTAACATTATCATTCTCATTAACATTACCCAATCCTCTTCGCTCGTGCATCATCATCATCGCTCTCGGTACGGTGTTCGGAACCGACTGGATCGCCGAATAAACGTCTTGGTTCACCCGTTGCTCAAGGGCCTTACAATATATATATATATATATATATATATATATATATATATATATATATATATATATATATATATATATATATATATATATATATATATATATATATTAGCGAAAATAATGCTCACCTGGGGTCATCAGGGCATCAGGGTACGTGCCGTGCGCAGGCATCAGCCATATGGAATAATTGTCCAATCTACCCGTGAGGGTATTCGTTCGCACCGGTGTCAGCGGAAGAAGCACCGCAGAAGACGCTTTAATCGAGGGCGTGTCTCGCACAGTGGTGACTCGGCTGGTGCCATATTTGCAGCCCCCTCCGCTTTTCTGTAACTCTTCTCCCCAAGTGATTCCACAAGTTTCCACCGCCCCTGACAGGCCGCTGCTCTCAGCAGCAAATCTTGACTCGGATTCTGTCAAAGTCTCGCCTACTTTCACTACTTCTATGCGTGAATCAGAAGGTCTTACTTGCCCCGAGTCTGGCACGTCGTCTGTTCGTGGTCCTACGGTCGACACAGAGTATTTGCCCCCTCCCCCTTTCGCCCTCTTCAGGTTCGGACATGGAGCTTCAGGCTTGGCCTATGGAGTCTGTTCATGAGTCTAGTAAACGCTGCGGATCACCTAGTACTGAAGCAAGCCCTGGAAGTGTAGCCAAAAGCCAAATCCAAAAAACGTAAATCTGTCTCAAGGACCAAGGATCAGATATTAGAGGCTGCAGTTGCTGCAGCGGGTCTCTGAATCATAGGGGTTCTAAAAGTTCTTCAGTTGAATTTTCGCTCTGTTTCAGCTGGCTTTCCGCATTTACTTTGTTTGTGCTCCCGATTTTCCCCAGATGTAATTCTGCTACAGGAAACCTGGCTTAGGAGCAACCAAGAATTTGGTCTTTGTAATTACCGCACCTTTAGACTAGACAGACCACCCCGAGGTGGCGGTCTGTTAAGTTTGATATCAAAAAGGTTTGCACACAACGCGAAAGGGTCTTTCCAACTTCAACGCCCAGACTGTGAAATTTTAGTGCCGGAATTAAAGCTACCTGGTTGCCTCCCCTTCTCATTGGCCAACGTTTACTTTCATAGTGATGTCGTTGATTCCGAACCACTTGATTTGGCTATTGCTTCAGCTGTACCTTCCATTATCTTTGCGGGAGACTTTAATTCCCACCACGTTACTTGGGGCTTCCCGACGGATTCTTGCGGTAATCGCTTGTTGGAGTTGATCACAGATGACAACTTACATGCATAAATTCAGATTCCCCAACCTACCTTAAGGGACAAACGCAATCTGTTTTGGATTTAACTATATCTTCTCGAGGTGTTTCCGTGTCTTCTTGGTCGACTGATGAAGGCGGGTCTAGTAGTGACCACATCCCAATAGTTTCTGACATCGGGTGTCCTATCCGTTTAATTAATCGCCAGAGCCGATCTTTTGTTAGCTATAAAAGGTTTCAAATCTCTCTGAAGGAGTCCCTGTCCTCTCTGTTCACACAAAACGAAGCTGAATGCGCGACAAGTTTTTGTTCCGCCCTTTCCACTTCAGCTCAGTCGTCATTATTTGAAGTCATTTGGAAGAAGCCAGGATCGTCTAGTCCCTGGTGGGACAAAGAATGTTCGCGAAGCTTTAGACGTAGAAAGGCGGCCTGGAAGAAACTTTGCCAGAACCTATCCCCGCTTAACTGGTGCAACTAGAAATATTTTTCAGCGGCAGTAAAACGCGCTGTTTCCATTGGTAAACAGACTTATGACACAGATCGATCTTCGTGTCTCTTCAAGCCTAACAATAAGCGTGCGGTTTTAAATGCAGGGCATTTCTTTAACTCACATGTAGCGTCCGCCGTCCGTCCGCAACAGCTCAGCGCGCAGGTGCGCCCTCTCCCCCACTCCTCCTCTCCCGCATCACGCTACCCTCCTCGCTCTCAACAACAGGTCCGCACCCCTCCCCCTACACTATATAAAAAAAAAATAGTTATCGGCGCCCGGTTTCGATCCCACGACCCCGTGGGCGGAACGCGAGGTACATGGTGCTCTTCCCACTGCGCCACAAAAGCGACACAGAATCAAAGGCTACGAACGTGCCTTATATCCTTGACTCATTCAAACTACGTCAAGAAGCTGCTGATACACGGCAGCAGTTGCATCGATCTCGTCTTCGCCAGTTGCTGCAACGCAAGACCACTGCTTAAAGGGGCCCTGAAAGGCATTTTGAGCACACTAAATGAACTAGCGCAACCGTTAGATTGGGTCGTCAACGTCCTCTGTGCCAAGTATTACTCTTTTACGCGCAGCGGAAAGCTCACACTTTTGTTGCAAAGTTTGTCGTTTTTTTCTCACCCTTTCCTTCGTGTTTTTGGACGCCGCCATCTTCACATGTCTACATCATCGATTCCCAGATGTTCGTCATGAGCTAGACACCCTGCTATTGGGCGGCTTTTTCACGCACTTCCGGCAAAGAGATGAGTCGTCTGCTCAGCGTCGGCTCGCCGGCTGATCTGCCAGCGGAGTGCTTGGACATTTTACGACAAACGAAACCAGTTTAAACAAACGCTCAACCGTTTGTATTGAATGCAACACGGCCATAACACGACATGGATATTCTCTTACCTGAGTACGTTTCATAAAGAAAGCGTTGAAGCCTCGTGGCACTTCTTTCTTGCAATCGCAGAGAGAACGCCCTGAGCCGAATGCCCGGGTTTGACGGATACATTTTATTCCACTTCAAAACAATCCAGAGATGCGTTTCGAACGAACACAACGTCACAACATGCGTTGCAAGTCTGAACCGCGATTGACAGACGATCGGTTGCTTCCTCCTGCCCGTCGTAAATTCGGCACTCACCTCGCGCGCGGTTCCGGGGACGAACAGCAAGTCACTTACCTCTGGCGCACAAGCCGATGGCTTTTAGCCACGCACACTGCACATACCCCATGCGAGGTTGAGTCGTACGTCGCTCGAGAAAGATTATCCAGACCATGGGAAGAACTATCCACCCGCAGAAGCACAACGTCGCATTTCATCGCGAAACAAAGGCGTCCACAACACACACACCATCGCCTCCTGTAATGCCAAACGCATCTCGCACTTCCCAATAGGAGTGGGTGGTACGCCTGCAGTGCCCACATGTCGCGAGGTGGGGCCCCAAGCTGAACCGGGATCACGGAACCGTAACTGACTTCTGGAGCGGTTTGTGCCTTGTTGCCAAGGCAACCGATGTTTGAGATTGTCAAAGAATAGAAAGCTCAGAGCCGCGGCGGAGAATGTTTTGCCAACGTTGCCGCTCTCCACCACGCGTCGCCCCAAGCTGAACTGGTCACATGATTGAAGCGTTTTGTGCACGGGTTCTGCATCGGTTTAATATGACTTTTTCACATGCCGCCGGCAGGAATTACCACCGCCGCAAAATAAGAGCCGGCACCAGCGGGGCCACATCTGATACGGCGCTTTTTGGATAAACAGTGCGCGGTGCATCAAGGGAACGAGCGCACGACCCTCCCCGTGCGGCTGCGAGTTCGCCGCCGATAAAAAGTCATGTGCCGCCAGCAACGTACACCGCGAAAGGGCAAGGCCAGGCCGCCGCATACATGCGGCCAGATTTTTCGTTGGCTTTTCCAGCCTTGAGCGGAGTGCGTGCGGGATTCATGGTGTCAACAAAGCTTGCCCGTAGCAGACGACAGTAGCAGCGCAATAGCGGAAGTACGTCACCGCTGCGGAGCGCAGCATCATGGGAGGCAAGGCTCGCACGCCGTCAACAGCGGAGAGTAAGTCGAAAGGAGGAGGAAACTCGGAGCGACGATAATGCGCGGTTTTTGATTTACGATTTCTCAGCTAATACTCATCGCTTTAACAAAATTCTTGCGGGAGGAGATTGCAAATACGTTGCTTTATTTGGGTGCATGTACATCCATGCATCGGCGGAAGGTATTTCAGGACCCCTTTAAAGACCCCTTAACAGTACACTTTAGCGACCACGAAGCCGTCGTTCTCAGCGTCCAATACAACGACAACAGCAACAAATAAATAAATAACGACTTACAACAGCCTACTCCTTGCCTTCACTTCTTGCGTCACAAAAAAAAAAAGAAAAACCCATCTCTCCGCAGTAGTCGCAAAATCACGAAAGTAATAATTAATATATGAAAGAAATAGTAATAATTAATAGTAATAAGCAATAATAGTTAACACATTCACTACCACCCCACCACCACCCCCCAAACACTAACGTTAACGCAATACACCCACCCGCTACGCGACGCATTTACTCGAGTCCCCCCTCGTGGGGGCATGGGCCCAATTTTTTCGATTTCTTCAATCGTAGAAAGCAGCACCCTCTACAGATAATACAGACTCCTCTGTGGTGCTATCTCCAGGTGAACTCTCGGAGTCCCTTGAGTCGATTGCTGATGGGCTTCAAGCTCGTTTTTTATCTTCTTTAGCGATGTCCTTTACTCCGCCAGACGTGGTAGACGATATCATAGAGGTAGCGCTCTCAGAACTCGCTGACCTCATCAGTAAATTGACTGCGGCAGCCTATGGCCCGGACGGCATCACTACTGAAATGCTGCAACTAATATTTGATGAGGCTCCCAATCATTTGCTTAACATGATTACTTAACATATTAGACATTTACTTTACTTAACATTTACTTAACATATTAGACCTGCAGGGATCTCCGATGTCTGGCGTCGCGCCAAAATACTTCCCGTACTTAATAGTGCTGGTCAAAGGCCTCTTGATTGAAAATGTCAGGCCTACCACGTTGACATTGAACGTGGTTAAATTAATCGAGCGAATTTTGCAGCACGGTATAATGCAATTGGTGTTCAGTTGTGGAATCTTTAGCCCGAGACGAATTGGTTTGCGCTCTGGGTGATCGATTTGGAGTGCGCATATGGACCGTGAAGGGCGGATTAAACTAGCCCGTCGCACTAAACAGTTTGCGGCTGTAGTGACCCTCACTGTTTTAGCATTCTCATAAAACAGGAACGAAGCCTCGTTACTCTTTCCTTCCGAATTTTGAAACGCTTTCCCGTTACAAGTCCTTTATTGCGTAAGGAACGCGTTCCAATTCCATTTCGAACATTGGAACGCGTCGTTACATTAACGTTACATTTTATTTTTTTTCAATGAAAATATAGTGTCGGATTCCTGAGGCGAATTAAAGTGAGAAATTTAAAACTCACATCTAACTACTTATATTATAAGCATATGAACACCGCCGGCAGAATGTTAACTAGAAATAAAAAGAATCCAAAGAAGCGCACCTAGGCGATTTTTTTTTCAGGAAGCACCGTACAAATTTCACACACGTGTAAGTGCGATTTTGATGCTCTTTTATTATAGGTGCCACACACATGACACTTCCCACTTTAGTCTTACAAATCCGCAGTAAGGTTACGGCGATTCAGATATGCAAATAGAAAGTTACTCACGTGCAGGAACGTAGATAAATATCTCGCATAAGAAACCGCGTCGAAGGGCAGAATACGTATGCCTCTAATGAATGTTGATTTAATATTACAGTTTATTTAAAATGCCTTACAGGCCCCTTCGCAGGGAATTTAGTAAAGCGGTTACAAACGTGAACCTTTGCGGATCACAGAGCACAAATTTGCGAGTAACAAAACACAGCAGAACAAGTAATGACCGCGAGGTTCGCAATCCAATTGTTAAAAAAATAAAAGCCAAGAGCGTAGTCACTCACCAAATCTACGCACAATAATTATAAAGTATGCAGAACACAATCAGTGTAGTAGATAAAGGAAACAACCAAAGATAGAGAAGTACGTGGACGCGACGCACAAATCAGTTGCGGTAGTTGGAAATACGCATAAAGAAAAGGCACAGAACATAACACGGTACCTAATCACCTGCGTAAAAAACATTTACACTATAAAAAATAGTCGGACACAAAGTGCGACGCTATGAAGTAAAAGAAACAACCATAAATAAATAAAAAGTAATCAGAAACCCACAAAACACGTGCCGTGGTACAGAAACGACCGCTTCTTTGGTTTTTCAAGAAGAAAAAAGTTAAGTACATAACAAAGTTACAGGATATGGCACGAGAGAAAAAAATGTAGAATGAATGAAAAAATGTGAGAACAATTAATGGGGAAAATGCCCGAATGCATAGTCGCAACTGAGTAGAGTCCCTTGTTTGAACTCAGCAAGAGTTGCATCGACGTTGTAGTCAGATAGACGAACCCGTTTTTTCGTCAGCACTTCGTTCGCAATGTTGAAGACCGTTCCGCGGAAGCGCTTCAATGTACTGGCGTTTTGTACACGAAGAAAAGTTGGTTAAGCCCCTAGTCAACTGGTACCAGTAGGTACTGCGACAGCTCATCCTGTGCCTCGGCTGGAAGGGTTTGCTGCACAAAGGAAAATAAATCCTCGGGCGTGGACGATGAGGCATCATCTGCGCTGAATGGCTCGGTCACCGCAGCCAGCTCTGTCTTGATGTCGTTGGTCGCCTTGTCTCGCATAGAGCTGTATGAAACCCATGATAGCCCTTAAGCCTTGGGATTAAGCAACTGGCGACAACAAGATCGTGCTTGTCTTTGAGGGTTCCAAACCTGCAATCCGGAACGATTCCTGGTGACCCGGTGACCTTGCAATCCCGGTGACCCTGCGAACGACCTCACAGCGGGAGCAACTCCCGCTACAACAACGCGCCCGCGGAGAGCGCGCACTAATGCGGTAATTACCCCTGACAATATACGGTGATTTCTTAGGGCGCCTGCAGCGCCGCTAGGACTTAGAAACCTTTTTCCAGCAGGAACAGTTCTATCGGCCGGATGCGCATCCTGGCCTCCACAGACAAATGATGAAAGGTGAGAAGAATTCTCGCAGCTGCGTCGAACGCCGCGTAAGCTCAACGGGCATGAAAGCAAGCACAAGCTGCGGCCCACTGCGTGGTTATGTTGCTGTTTTTGACCTTCGAGGAAGCACATTCCGCTGAAGGGTTGGCAAATTGGCCGGTTTATAGGAAGAGAAACACAGTAGCGACTTGGGGATTGTTGTACTCGAGCCTTGGCATCAAAAACAGCCTATTCCTAGCCATGTAACCTTTGCAGAAGGAACGCCGTTTTTCCGTTTTTTCCAAAAGGAACTCGTTCAAGGAACGGCGTTCCACGGAACGGCGTTCCTTACAACACTGCCCTAGACGTAACAAAAGCTTTTGATAGCGTGGAATACCCTTTGTTGTCCCGGTTACAAGTCTTAAACTTTCCAAGGTACTGTATAGCTTGGATTTGCGAATTTCTGAGGAACAGGCAGTTCAGTTGTTAAAATTTAATGTTACTTCCTTACAGCGGCCACAGTGGGACGTACCACAAGGGGCCGTCCTTACCCCTGTTCTTTAAAAATCTTTGTAAGCGCTATTCTGGGGGTTCCTGGTGTCTCTACATATGTCCATGCGGACGATATTACGTTTTTTTGCATCAGCACCTGACATTCAAGCACTTTATGCGTTAATGAAGTTGTAATGAATATTAGGCCGGACCGCGTGCAGAGGAATGAACCAGACTACTCTCTACATAAACACACGCGTTAACTCAACAGGCAATCCAAACGGGTAGGTATTCAAAGGGGGCAGACAATATTAATGCGCCCATGGTTCGCCTCATCGTTGTCCTTCCGCCACGTAACAATATTCACAAGACTCGCAGAGGACTGGTGAGGAACCGGTCCACTACGTCCGCTGGGGCTGGCACGACGGATGAAGCGGGGACGGGCCGGTGACCTGGCTGAGTAGACGCGAGTTGGCAGTCTGTCCGCAGGGCCGATGAGATGTGTGCCCGGAGATGCCTCTACCCGGCGTTATGTTCAACGTTCAACCCGCCGAAAAACGTGACGGTGTCGATGATTAGCGGCGGGAGGAGTTAGCTTGGGCTCGAAACGAGGCCTTGCTGCCCGCGCTCCGCGTCACCGGCACACCGCTCACTCTTGGGCCGGACCCCGGCTTCTCCCGGCGGCGTCCAGGGCTGTCGTCGGGCTTACACCGCGACGGACGGAAACTTCGAAGGAAGCGCCGGCGACCGACATCGGGCCTACACCGCGAGGGCGCCGTCCTGCTGTCCTCTTGCCCGACCGCCTCCGAGCTCCTTCCTTTTCTTCTTCCCTGCTGGCCCGTTGCCTTTCGCAAGCGCTACACCCCTGATTCGCCGGATTGGCCACCACGCTGCACTGGCCATTCCCTACAGAAGTCATATCTGAACGTCATTGCCTTCTGGTATTTGTCTTTCCATGAATGTCAACAAATGTTCTATATTAGTTTTTCCGATCTCTACCTCTGTTTTGTCTCAGTTACCGACAGTGTATAATTCCTCAGGTTCCTTCTTTAAAGGGACACTGAAGTGAATTTGTCAAGCTCCCGTTTTTGCTTGCACTGCGTAGACTGGGTCAAATTAGCATACCTCTCATCGTTTATCCGGTTGACAAATCGGTAATTATTTTACAAAGCGCGAAAGAAGAAAAACTACCATGCGCGGTTTGCGGCGGCCGTACCAACTAAGGCTGTGACGTTGGGAGGAGGGGCGCCGTGATTGGACGATGCCCAAGGTTAGCAATCACACAAGTTTCGATTTCGGTTTCGGTTCTGTAAAACATAACCAATGGCGTTGTTGGATGGGCATTCTCAATATCTCAGTAATCATCGTACCACGCTTCTGCCATGTTGTCGGCTGTAAAATGCACAAGATAAGCCTCCCAGGACGGCTTGTAGTCGTAGCATTCACTAGCCGAGACCTACGCAGTGCATGAACGCCCTCCGCGTACCCGCAGACGCCCAAATGTCATGCGCTTTTCCCCCATATTTGGAGCTTGCCTCCCTCATGCCTGTATCGTAAAAAGCGTGTTCGCACCAGGCCAAGGGTCTGTTCATTTTGGCTTGTGCCCACTGCCTGCAAGCAGTCGGTGCTTATGGCAACAGCACGCCAACGAGAACTCGCTAGCGCGCCAGTGCCAGCCTGCGCGCGTTTTGTGAACTAGTTCGTGTAGCCATGAACATTGCGGCCCAAAAAAGGTGAACTCAATATAGAAAACATGGGCGGAAAACAAAAAAGTTAACTTACAAAAAAAAAGCACGTACCCGCGGGGATTCGAACTCGTGACTAGCAAAACATTTGCGGTGACATACCTAGCGCCCCAGACCACTGAGCCACGGAGCTTTTTTTTTTTTTTTTTCTTTAATGCCAGTCTTCGACACAACACAGAAACACAAAACAAACTTATTCACATGAGCAACTCGAGCGACAAGCCACCAACCTATATGAAGGCTGATGTCTCTCTAAAATTCCCTAAGCATAGTCAAGGGTTCTATCCTTGACAGCCACTCAGGAGTGTATGCCTTGCGCTTCTGCACTTCTACGTACTGGGATATAGACTCACGAAAACATTGCCGCGTAGGTCGGGCGTCCACATCACCGTGGAGCCAGGCCATGCGCGAGCGCCATATGCTATGCAAGGCCACCAACATAACGAGGTCCAAGGGCGCCCCCCCCCTCCTCGTTTTCGACCGCTAGATAGCGTATGCCATGGGGGCTCAGCGGGAAATCTTTATGAAGGGTCCTCTGGAGGACATCCCACAAAAATACCGCAGCCCAACAATGCAGAAAAACGTGCTCTATCGTTTCTGGTTGTTTACAAATTGAACACTGAGTTCCCCATGGCACAGATATCCCTCTATCCTGCATCCATGTTCCAACAGACAAGGTGCCTGTGTGTAATTTGAAGAAAAAGGTTTTCACACCAGAGTGAACCTCCATTCTTTTGACGCGCTTTAGCACATTTTGGCCTGGTCCAGCACGGTAATTATACCTATACATAGGGACGGGGAAAACAACATCGCAAATGTCCTTATACAGTTTTTTGCGTGTCACAGAGGACAGGTACTCTCCAGAAAAACGTGCGAATAGAAAACGGGCCGGAACGCGAAGGCCTTGCTAATATAGGGTATATATTGTACAACCGGTTTACACTTTTATTTAGTTTTGGCATTTCAAGCAGCTTAGGTGACTATTTGTTGTACTGCGATCGTGCAGTAGGCGTCGACCGAGTTTCCACAGTAGCTCACGTCTAGCAATTGCATTTCGTAGACGGAAAAGCGTTCGCAGATGCGTAGTCGTGCTGCTGACCGCTGTGCTTGTTCGCCCAGCGCAAAAAAGTGCTTCCGCGCCCTAGTTTTACGCTGTACGGTAAAAATATCAGTTGATTTTATTTCCTTAGTACCTATATTGACTTCGCTGACTCTTCTCCCGCCTTCAAGAGGCCTTATATTTTCCTACTGGCGTACCAGACAGCGAAGCGTCGCATGTGCGCTTGTGCAGCGCTTGTGTGAAGCGACCTTGACTTGGAGCTAGATACAGTGTACAAACAAACCAAGTAAAGAAAGGCACATTCTTCTATTCACAAACGTGTCCTGGCTTCGTTTCAACTAAGCGAACGAATTGCGACCAAGCAATTTTTTTTAACCTCCTTGATTGCGACGACCCGCCGGCCGCGCTGGGCCGACTGACTCTGTCGGCCGGGGAGCCGTGCAGTAGCGCAGCCGTGGCGCAGCAAATTGCCAGCTCATCCCCTCCTGACGTCACACGAAAACGCCACAGAAAATGGGCGAGCGTAAAGAGAGGAGGACAGCATTTTCGAATTAGTTTTTCTACTAAATAAAATCGCGTAAACGCGCCTAGAGTGGTCGAAACATGGCCTGGGGACTCCGGACTACAATTTGCGCTAGTAATCCCGCAATGTTTACATATAACTTCAGTGTCCCTTTAAAGTATCTTGGGATGTTATACACCAGTAAGCTTGACTGGACCCCGCATATAGAGCCCTAATAGAGGTCAAAGGTTCACGTGCAACTGGGATGTTGAGGTGTCTCAGTCATAGAAAAAAGGGCATGCGCAGTGATACCCTCCTTATCATATACAGAATGCACGTTTGTCCCATTTTACAGTTTGGGTGTGTGCTTTTAATATATATAATATATATTTTAATATATATAATATAATATATGTATATATATTATGTATGTATATATATATATATATATATATTATGTGTATATATTATGTATATATTGTGGTACCGGGGTCCTTGCACCCGGCCGCGGTTCCCCAGAAGGACACTGAGCCCCCTCGATCACACCTTTACTTGGAGTCCCGCTACGCCAAGGTACACCGCTCAGCCGATCCGGCTGCACACACGTCGCCCAGCCGAGTCCGCCATGTCCTACCCTCGCTCCTCTCGCGCCACATCTTCATACCCCGCCGGAACATGTCCATCGCGCGGGATTGTCCACCGCCACTATTGCCGGATTGCCACACTATATAATATAACATAACATAATATAATATAACGAGAAAAAAATCCGGTATAGGTATATTTTCCCTTTCCCTTAACTGCACCTTTTCGGTTCGCCTGGTGGATTTTATCCCCATATTCTTCGCGGAATTCCTGGCAATTGTCCTGGCACTACTAAAGCTTGATGCCTCAATTACACGTCCAATCATAATTTCAGATTCTTTTTCTGTATGTTTATCCCTTTCTTCCATAAAGACACTCCCCTTCTGCGGACGTTTCGGTCACTCCTGCCACCTCACCTCACTTGAATTACCCTTCTTTGGGTTCCTGGTCATGCGCGGATCACACTCAATGAGACCGCCGACTCTCTAGCAAGGATCGCACTTTCTGGGCCTGTTGTAGACTCCACATGAAGTGTTGGCACGGTTTGGGGAGTGCTTGACCACAATGGCAAGGGTGGCCACACGGTTATTGTGCTGGAAGGAGAGACTGATAGTTGCAAGGAGGCGGCTTTCGCGCTCTTGGTACCGAAAGGTAATCTGAATGCATCATCATCATCATCATCATCACCAGCCTATCTACGCCCACTGCAGGGCAAAGGCCTCTCCCATTATTCTCCAATTACCTCGGTCCTGTGCCAACTGTGACCAATTTATCCCCGCAAACTTCTTGATCTCATCTGCCCATCTAACTTTCTGCCGCCCCCTGCAACGCTTGCCTTCTCTAGGGATCCACTCTGTTACCCTTAATGACCAGCGGTTATCTTGCCTTCGCATTACATGCCCTGCCCACGTCCATTTCTTCTTCTTAATTTCTACTAATATGTCTTTAACACCAGTTTGCTCTCTGACCCACTCCGCTCTCTTCTTGTCCCTTAATGTTACACCTATCATTTTCCGCTCCATTGCCCGCTGAGTCGTTCTCAATTTAAGTTGAACCCTCTTAGTGAGCCTCCAAGTTTCTGCCCCGTAGGTGAGTACCGGTAAGATGCAGCTGTCATACACTTTCTTCTTCAGTGACAATGGTAGGCTGCTATTCATTATCTGAGAATGTCTGCCATATGCACCCCACCCCATTCTGATCCTTCTAATTATCTCTGCCTCATGGTTGGGATCCGGGGTCACAACTTGGCCTAAGTAGATATATTGGCTTACCACTTCCACTGCCTCGCCACCTATCTCAAACTGCTGTGCTGTCCCGAGGTTATTGATCATTACTTTAGTTTTCTGCATATTAATTTTCAGGCCCACGGTTCTACTCTGTTCGCCCAGTGCGGAAAGCATGCTTTGCAATTCGGCCCCCGAGTTACTTAGCAAGGCAACGTCATCAGCAAATCTGAGGTTACTGAGGTATTCTCCATTAACCCTTACTCCCACCTGTTCCCAATCCAACGTTCTGAATACTTCTTGTAAGCATGCTGTGAATAACATTGGAGAGATTGTGTCTCCTTGTCTGACACCCTTCCTTATAGGTATTTTACTGCTCTCCCTATGGAGGATGATGGTAGCTGTAGACCCACTGTAGATATCCTCTAGTATTCTTACATAATGCTCATCTAGCCCCTGGTTCCGTAATGCCTGAATGACTGCTAGGGTTTCGACCGAGTCAAATGCTTTCTCATAATCTATGAAGGCTATATATAGGGGTTCAGTATACTCAGCGCACTTCTCTATCACCTGATTGATCGGGTGAATATGGTCCATTGTTGAATAACCTTTACGGAACCCTGCTTGTTCTTTAGGTTGACTGAAATCTAAGGTTGCAGAGATTCGGTTAGCGATTACCTTGGTAAATACCTTGTAGACGACTGACAGTAAGCTGATCGGCCTGTAATTTTTCAAGTCCTTCATGTCGCCTTTCTTATGGATTAGGATGATGTTCGCGTTCTTCCAATATTCCGGTACCATTGCGGTCATTAGGCATTGCGTATACAGGTTTGCCAGTTTTTCAAGTACAATTTCTCCGCCATCCTTCAAGAGGTCTGCTGTTATCTGATCCTCACCAGGCGCTTGGCCCCCTTTCATTTCTTTCAAAGCCTTCCTTACTTCTTCGGTCGTTACTGGTGGGATGTCTATCTCCTCTGAGCTGCTGTCTCGTTCGGCATTATCCTGTATGTCCCGGCTACTGTACAGATCCCTATAGAACTCCTCGGCCACTGTGACTATTTTATCCCTATTTGTGATGACATTGCCTTGCTTATCATTAAGTGCATACATCTGATTTTTCCCCACGCCAAGACGTCTCTTCACTGCTTTCAGGCTTCCTCCGTTCTTTACAGCGTATTCGATCCTCTCCATATTATACTTCCGTACGTCAGCTGTCTTACGCTTATTGATTAACTTCGAGAGCTCGGCTAGTTCTATTCTGTCAGCTGCGGTAGAGATTCTGATGGTTTGCCGTTTCCTGATTAGATCTTTCGTCTCCTGTGAAAGTTTACCAGTATCCTGTCTAGCCATAGTGCCCCCGACTTCTATTGCACACTCCCTAATGATGCGTGAAAGGTTGTCGCTGGCTTGCTGGGTCGTAGGCTCGGCTTCCTCGTTAAGGGCGGAATATCGGTTCTGCAGCGCGATCCTGAATTCTTCTACTTTACGTCTTACTGTTAGTTCGTTTATCGGCTTCTTTCGTACTAGCTTGTTGCGGTCCCTCCTCAAATCTAGCCTAATTCGAGATCTTACCATACGGTGGTCACTACACCTTACCCTTCCGAGCACTTCCACATCCTTCACGACGCCAGGGTTATCGCATAATATGAAGTCTATTTCATTTTTGTGCTCACCATTCGGGCTCCTCCAGGTCCACTTCCGACTCTCCCGTTTACAGAAGAAGGTATTCATTATGCGGAGGTTATTCCGTTCTGCAAACTCAACTAGTAGGTCCCCCCTGCTATTTCTACAGCCCAGACCAAAGTTCCCAACTGCCTTGTCTCCAGCCTGATTCTTGCCTACTTTAGCATTGAAGTCCCCCATAACTACGGTATACTGTGTTTTTACTTTAGCCATTGCCGATTCCAAATCTTCATAGAAGCGTTCCACTACTTGGTCGTCGTAGCTGGATGTGGGCGCGTAGCCCTGTACCACCTTGAGCTTGTACCTCTTATTGAGCCTAATTACAAGGCCTGCTGCCCGTTCGTTAATCTGAATGCAGTTTGCAGCAATATCTTAGCGGTGCGTAGCGAGTTAAGCTATTTCGGGTGTGGGGGCAAGAGTTCCTAACAGATTTGCAACGGCGTTTTGGGGCACGCTGATTTTTGTGAGTGGTCTCATCAAGAAAAGTGCTCAGGGCCTCTTATCCTGTCCAGGCGAGTTATTGTAGACTTCGATTTGGCTTGACTCGAGTCCAGATCTTTAAAGGGATGTCATTGTCAGAAATTGGTGCCGTCTTGTTCCATCACTTCACCATACGTGTCTTCAGGGGGGTAGAGGGCGGAGGCCTTGCAGGGGGATGCAGGGGTGGAGTTTCAAGGTGGAATTGCAGGGTGGAGTTGCAGGCTGCAGATAGTGAGAGCGCCAGCGGCGGAGAAGCCAGGATTACTTGAGCGGGGGCCAGCAAGGTGTCACTGGGAGCATGAAGCACCGATCTTGGAAGTTGTGGAAGCTCTGAGAGAGGCGGTGGTGCCGCCGCCGACATCATGCGCGAGCACGCAGGAGGAGCAAGCACGAGGTGTCCGAGCACCTGCAAAGGAGCGCCGTCGTAACCGGCCACCTCGCTGCCGTGCACAAGGCTTAGCTGGCGGGCGCAGTTCAGGTGGCCAGGAATGCCTCACCGCGCGGTCAGATCTGGTCGAGACCAGCACGAGCGGGAAGCTGGTCACCTCACGACACGTTAGAGCGCACACTCAGGGGATAACACCAACTAGTCCAGCACTACCAGAGGTCGAAGACGGAGCTTATGAAACACATGTCTACCTTCATCAAGCGCAGGTGGTGCCCACTAAAATATCAGTAAAAGTGCAATTCACATGAGAATACAGAGAAGGCAGGTTCAAAAGGAAAACCTTTTTACACTTTCGGTACAATATTCTGTACAATAATTAACAAAAATAATTTTCTTCAATCTCTTCTACAATATTTTCGTTGTTTCGAAGTTGTTTCGCGGTGAGCTGCAGTTGATAGGAGTTTTCTACATAATTCAGTGAATAGCGGAAAAAAGAGTTTTTGAGATTTATGAATTGTGAATAGCGATAATGTCTTGTGGTTAGTTCTATGCAATACTTTATAAGTTCAAGAACATTTCCACCCTGGATACGTTATACTTCTCGCCAAATAATGACGGAATAAATTAAACTTAAAAATAATTCACGTACAATAAGACAATCGAGGGCTGTTTTTTCCACAGATTAATTGTAAAACATACATCCAATGCTGAAAGCGGCGCTTGATGAATTTAAAGATTTTTAGTGTGGGCTGGGCTAATGCGTGTCTCGTAGGCGGTTATTCTTACGGAAATAGGGGGGGGGGAAGGGTGAATTGCGCAATAATATTTCCTATTTAGTGAAGCCAGCTTTCCTTGCCTTCGAACTTTGCTTTCCTTGCTTTCGAAGCAGTTGTATGTGGTTCCCAACTAAGGTCGGATATTAGTGTAACTTCCAAGTTTTGTTTCGTAATCGCTTTTATATTATTAAAGCGTATACTGTATAAGCCAAGAGAAGTGTTTTTTTTCTTATTTGTGAACTTTTTGGCCAGTTTTTCTTGCGTTCACTATCAATCTCCAATTGTAACACCATGCTTCAAGTTTTGCAATACGGGATTGAGCTTGACCTGAATATGAGTGCGACCAGCGGTTCTGTAGGCGGCGCAGTCATCTGCGAAAAGCCCGATGTGAATGTGCGAGTCAATGCCCAGCGGATTGTCAGTGATGCCAATAAAGAGCGAAAAGTGAGCTCTGACCTGTCCTTGCGGTACGCCCCAAGGAGCGTCTAGGCTGTTCGAAATACTGCTGTTCACGGCAACAAACCATTTTTGGTTTGATAGGATACTGCCCATATAATAATTATTTGATTAATAACAATTTTCTGCATTTATGTAGTTATGTCAGGCAGTGCACGACATCAAAAGCTT
The DNA here is from genome assembly GCF_048455015.1 of Haemaphysalis longicornis. Classification (NCBI taxonomy): domain Eukaryota; kingdom Metazoa; phylum Arthropoda; class Arachnida; order Ixodida; family Ixodidae; genus Haemaphysalis; species Haemaphysalis longicornis. The sequence goes on from NW_027526335.1 coordinate 223,403,593, forward strand.
TTGTAAAATCTATAAATACGGTGTACATTTGTTGCCTTTCATTCACTACATTTGCAACATCGTTGGTTATCTCAGCTATCTGCGTGGCAGTTGACAATGAGATATTAAGGCATATTTTCAATGATTGAGTAGGTTCACAGTTTTTTACCTGTGCTATAATTGCCATAAAAATGATGTATTTTAGTATTTTTCTCCACGTTCTAGTTAGAAAGACAGCTTCTACCTTCAAGTTAATTGCTACTGCAATATTCTGGCTCCTGGGTTTCCTAATTACTTAACGATTACAGAACGTGGTACCAGCGTGGAGAGCGCCAGGCGGAAAAGAAGTGAAGGGGAAATCAGGGATCTAAGCGGCAGGAGAAGGACTCAGAAAGACGACAGCGACCAGTTGTAGAGGCGGCAATGACTGCCTCGTCTTACATTTCGACGATGGCTTCGGAAACTGAGTAAACGACGAAGTGAGCGCTCGCAGTACAGAACATTCGACAGGCCATATTGTTAGCTTGCCAAACTGTGCTTCGGCTGCTTTGGCTTGCACAACCGTGCCTACCCGAGCTGAGCCGCAGCCATTATTTATTAGGTCGGTATTCTCTGGGAAGGTCGTAGATCGCGATTGTCTGTTCTTTGCAGTTTCCCAAGTGATTCGTCCTCGCTGCTCGAGGTCGCGGGTTCAATTCCCGGCCGCGGCGGCCGCTTTTCTGATGGAGGCGAAAAGCAAAAACACCCGCGTGTACGAGATTTCGGCGCACGTTAAATATCAACAACGTCGAGAACGTCGAGAACTGGGCTAGTTGGTATACATTCATGATTTACCAGCGCAAATTAAACGGGACGAGAGAGGAGTACACAACACGAGCGCTACTAACAACTGAAGGTTTATTGAAAAGAAGGAAAACATATAAAGAGTTGAGCCTGCGCACTAACCACAGCCGTGACGTAGACCACGCGGGATACACACTCTCCACAGCCCAGATAGCTGAAGCTCAAGTACTGTTGAGATAAGCAACTTCACTATCCAGCAGTGACACCGAGGGCGAGCTAATGCACGTGCCAGAATTCTTTTTTATCAAGAAGGCTTCCCAAATCTCTCTCGTGCGTGTGTCATTGTGTGTAAACAGAACGCTTGTAAGGTTAAACTTGGGGTAACAACCATGCTTAGAGCAATGCGACGCAAGATAGAACTTGGGTGTGCCCTTTAGTGTATTGCGATGTTCCTGCAAGCGCTCATTAATGCACCGCCCCGTCTGTCCAATATATATCTTATCACACGACAAGGGAATGCAGTACACAACTTTGGTTTTGCATTCAACAAACTGTGACTGGTGTTTCACACCGCAGCCCTTTTTGTGCGAAGACCCACTTGTTTTGCTATTTAACTTCCTGTCGATCGCAGGACAAAGCTTTTCTAACTTATTTTTTGCTGAAAAAACCACACCCACGTTAAACCTCCCAGCTATCTTTTTCACCCTATGCGAAATTGCGTGCATATACGGGATAACAGCAAAACGTTGTGGTTCATCCTTTGCCCGCCTTGATCTTCCGGAATTTTTCAATGTTGAGAAAACCTTGTTAGCCGCAGAAACAAGCACATGTTCCGGGAAACCTGCCCGTTTTGAGAACCTAAGCCAGACTGAGAACCTAAGAAAACTGAGAACCTGAGAACCTAAGCCAGAGAGAAACCCTTGGAGATATGTGGGGCTGCGTGAGCTTGCCACACCTGCGCGCTTGCGCAGGCTGTTCTTCAAATCCTGAACGGCCCTCTTGGTTTTGCTATTGCTTTGCGCGTAGCGTGCGTAGGAGGCCACATGTGCTACACCCAAACTGCTGGTAAGTTGCAGAAACTCGAGTGAGCTGAACTGCGTGCCGTTGTCAGACCTCCAACCGTCTGGAATGCCATAGCGAGCGAACAGAATACTAGAAAAAAAAAAGGAACTACTTGTTCAGCTTCTGCTCCGCTGAGCTCTTCTAGTTCAAGAAAGTGGGCAGCAGTGAAAAACTACACTGTCATTATGAAATATGCCGGTGCAGTCAATTCCGACATATTCGTGCCACAATAATAGTGCGAACACTTTCGCATTTTATTGAATACATACTGCAGACCATCATTAGGTACAAGAAGAGGACACAAAAGATAAAATGCAAAGAAAAATACAAACAATACAAACAACAAGGCAGTCACACAGTGGGTAAGTCATTCCATTCTAGAATCGTACGCGGAAAAAAGGAATATTTGAATGTGTCAGTAGTAGCAAAATATGGGGTGAAAGCATTTGGTTTGTGGTGTCTAGTATGTCTTGTTGATAATTGGGACAAAAATAAAGATGGGTTGATAGAAAGTTCACCTTTTCTGAGTGAAGAAAGAAAGTCTAGGCGGAAGCACTTTCTGCTGGTTTCAAGGCTTGGGATATTGTTAGTCGGCAGTGACTGTGAGGGGGAATCAGTGCGTGAGTATTTGGAATAAATAAACCTAAAAGCGTGTCTTTGAATTCTTTCGAGTTTACGGATGTTGTGATTTGTATAGGGGTCTCAAGCTATGCAGGCATACTCAAGTTTCGGCGAATAAAAGTGAGATAACTGAGGAGTTTTACGTTTGCGGGGGAATTTTTTAGTTTTTGTCTTAGAAAGCATAGTTTACGGAATGCGGACGAGGAAATATTCTCAATATGTATATTCCACGATATATAACTGGTTAATGTGACACCAAGGTATTTATGACTGGTTACTTGTTTCAACTGTGATGTTCCTAATGCGTATTGGCATTCATAAGGCACTTTCTTTCGTGTTACTCGAAGATACGATGTTTTCTGTTCATTTAATGCCATTCTCCACCTACAGCCCCATTCAAATATGTTAGTAATATTGGCATTAAGTTCCGACTGGTCATCAGAGCATGAAACATCTCGAAACAAAACTGCATCATTAGCGAACAATTCGTTATAAGGAGCGCTGTGGCGTCCTGGAACTTTTATTTTTTATTACAGCGAGGGCTTTCTTGCTTGGACCGACGATGTTCTTCACCGAAGAGCTCTTCTGATAAGATCTCTGGCCACATACGAAACCGGGCTTCCATTGCGTCGAGACGGTTACTGGAGCGGTTACTAGAAAGCGACGGTCCTAGATAAGGCAATACACGCATCGATCACGAAGAGTAGGCACATTAGTATACCTTTGTGTGAAAAACCAAGTGTCGGCGTACAGGCGCATCGGTCGTAGATGGGTTTACTTGGTGCGCAAAATATTGTCGCATGGGTTTGCCGTTCGTTCGCGATCTGGGTCTTTGAAGGTTAGACGGACTTTTCTTCGAATGGACGAAGCTATCGCGCTTCTCTTAACATCCCTTAGTAAGGGGCGCTAAAAGTTCAGCCAGGCATGACTGGTGCCCCGCGAAATTTTTTCGCTTTGCTCGTGGCTTCCTTTTAAGCTTTGTTTTAACCTCTTTCGCCTTTGTTTTAACCTCTTTGTTTTACCCTCTTTCATCGAAGCAACTGACTCCCGCAGTTGTTTCGATGACCAGATCCCAGCGCGCGTTGCACGCTAGAGGGGACGCCGTCGTCGCCTGACAGTGCCCGCATGCATGCGTCGCGAAGAAAGTGAACAGTGGTGAGCGGTGCCCGTTTCAAGCTTCGTTACCGCGACGCTGCATTTGCGCCACGGCTTCTCGCGCTGGGAAAGGCTCGCTCGTCGGCGAGTGAGGAGAGAGAGCCGCAATGCATCCTTTAGGTGCAGCCATTACTGCGCGCTCTCGCCGCCATTCGCTCTGGCTGGAGAAAGGGAACAGTTCTCTCATTTAAGGGGAGTCTTGGTTTGAGAATGCCATTGTGTCTTTTCACTGCTTCTCAGGGGGGTGGCAAGGCTCCCCCGGGGAAGGCAATTACCTGCAGTCAAAAGTTAGCAGCTAATACTGCACATCTGGGATAGCCTCTGCAAGGGGCAATCCGCGAAAGAGCGCCAACTAAAAGTGCACGAAGATGTTTATATTATTTGCGCTTTGCTTCACTTGTCATCTTCCCTCCAGCATTCATTCGGCAGAGCGCCGTTCTGTCTCGTCCATTTTTTCGCTTGCGTGCTTTGGAACCGGCGCCTTAATCTAAAATCTCATTTTGATTGCACTCCCGCGCATTTCACCACGCTTGCCTTCAAGAAAAAAAAAGTCGGCGAGGCAGGAGAGTTTAATTTTTTCTCCGCCGCGTTGTCTCCGCTGAGCAGCGGCGGCACGTTTCCTGCTGAGTCCGGCTGGGTTGTGCTTAGCGGGAGATTACACCTATACGAGACTGGCTTCTCCAACGCGCAACCAATGAAGGAACAAAGAACGGATGGGCCGAGAGGAGCACACGTGAATAATTTCAACAGACGCGCGAGACGTAACCAAAAAATAAGAATGACATATTCGAAACTGAGAAGTTGGAATAATATACGAAGGAGTAGGCGACAGCGTAAAATACATGGCAGGCGGGTTCGCCTCTCTGCGACGTCGCCGTCTTCCAAGTGTAGGGAGGCATTTGGAAGCCGAAGAAAGAACAGGAGCAATTTGCTCCGGCGCCAAGTAGGAATTATTTCTGTAAACGCGCCCTGAGAGATATGCGGCGCCATGCAGCTCACCCGTCTCATTAGAGCTCTGCCTACCCTGTAAACGTGCCCCCCGTCCGGCTGACATGTCTGCGAATCCCGGTTGACCGCCCTGCCGCGTGTTTTTTTTTTTTTGGTAAAACAACGGGCCACCAGCCGAGAATCACAGCTCGCTGGTCACCTGCACCAGTCTCTTGCGCTCGCAATTTTAACGGAATAAAAAGTCCAGAGCCCATTCTCTACTACTTTCGTCCAGCTGTTTCGTGGAAGATGGTCAAATGACCTTTTGACCGGAGACACACTCCCAGCAACACACCGCTCGGAGCACATCGTGTCATTCGCCACGCCCGCTGCTGGCGCCTGCGGTCGCCGACAGCGTTCGCCACCCCGCTGCGGCTGAGGCAGCCCATCACCCACGCAGCAACCCATGCATGCGGCGCTTGGTCGTTTTGGGGAACGCGACTCGTGTCGCGCCCGACGAAGAGGAACCGTGCATTCGCCATGAATGAACGCCGCCTTCGCCCCGGCGAACGCCGTGTTCGCCCGGCCCGCTTCTGTGAGCGTTGTACGGAACCGAACGGCTTTGTGACCTGGTCGGCAATACAGCTAAATCAAAGGTTTCATCAAGCCAGACCAAGACTGAACCAGACTAAGCCAAGCTTTTGCTTTGCATATCCAAGTTTAGCTGAGCTAAGCCTCAGCATTTTTTTAGATGCGACTGCATCTCATTCACTCGCCTTGTCCCTCCATACGGCGTTGTTGTTGTCCGTCCACACCCCTCCCCCTTCCTCCTCGCCGCGCGAGCTGCGCTCTCCGCCACTCACCCCCTATCCTTTCCGATAGCGAACACTCTCTCGCGAGGGGAATTGGATTGGATTCGGTTGGATTGGATTGGATTTGCTTGGCTTGGCTTGGATTGAATTGGATTTGGATTGGATTAAAGTGGATTGTGTTGGATTGTGTTGCGCCATAGCCGCGCCACGTTGCGTCATAGCCGTGGCAGGGGGTTCACGGCACGTTTCACGCGATGGGAGAATCAACCGAACGGAAACAACAACGGAACCCCCTATGCGTCGCATCTACACAGGGGTTCCCGCGAGGGGAGGTGGGAGAAATTTTTTTTATTTCATGCATCTCCGTTTGCCTTCACTCCCCCAGAACGTGTGACCTACACTCTAAGCCAAAACGTACTAACGTTTAGTCATTTTTGGGGACTCGATGTGTTGCGACTATAGTGTTAGTCCCTTTTGAGACTCAACCCGGCTATTTTGAATCCCTTCTCCACTCCAGCCTCCAGTCGAGCAAATTCCTGAAAGCGCTCTTCGCATGTACAAGCGTTGCTCTGCCCTCCACCCAGTCGAGTTGAGGAAACACATGGAGTGGAGGACAGACTCAGAACACGGCCATTACTGTTGGTCCGTTGCAGATCAAGTTTTAGCCTCCTCTGTTGGTCCTCCGGGGTTTATTTGCGGTTGCTCTCAGCATCAACCGCTAATATTTTGAGTTACTCTCTGTACACAAAATGATGTACTCTTTACAATAGACGTTGATCCTTGCATGCTCCCCATTGAATTAACGGTTCATACTGAACGGTAAAGCGTTGCTGCCTGGAAATGTTATTTAAGGAATAGCGCTGTTCCATTAGACGGACTATCGCTTTATCTGCATGCTTTTTCTGAAGCTATCGCGAATTCAATTTTCGCCGTCCCTGGAAGCAAGGATTACTCGCAAGAAAGCTTTACCTTGAGAAAGCAGAAGCAAGCATAAAAGATGAACAACAGTATATTTTTGACACCTAATGCAATCACCGCAAAGAAAGCGTTACTTTTGAAGCTTTTATTGCAGCACTGAGGGGGCAACATACACAACAGAAGTAAACCTTACTCCACTTTGAATGACAGAAAGTATCGAATTCGAAGGTCTGTTAGGCGCATGTTCTAAAGGCAATGTCAAAGGCCCAGTAGGGTTCTTTGGTTCCCAGGGCAGCCCCATGGCTGCTGTCCTCGTCGCAAGCGTGCTTTAGTTGCATGGCGTAGTATCGCTCTCGCCATTACCTCATGAAACATGGCAAAAAACAGCGCAGCTAGAGACAAGACTCAAAGGAAGAAAGACACAGACTAGCGCTTGCCATCGATGTAATAAACTTTGCCCCACACAAAATGTGCGCGCCAATCTACTCGGTGAAGGTGGTTGGAAAGCGAACCTCCAACGACACCCACAACGATTACCCATGAGACGTCACTTGAATTCACACGTGTGGCTCTACAAGGAGTGAAACCAGATACCAGTGAAATGCACTTAAATGCATCCACTGAATTACTTTGAAGAGATATCCTTTACTAAGGTTAAATAGATGCATAATCATGATGGTGGTTGGTTGAGCTGTATTGGTGAAGCACATAGAAATTTTTTTCATAAAATTAAAGCTAGCAAACGCGGTGCTGGTTGATGATTTAACTTTGCCTCTGTGGTGTCTGCCGTTGCCGACGGAGGCGACGAGATCGGCGCAGAGACGGAGGAGAACTGAGATTTCGTGTGTTGGTATGAGCTTCCATTAGTTTTTACTAAGTTATAGCGCATGCACAAGGCGCGCACGCGGCTTCACAAGCCGTGGGCCGAACCCAGAGCGGCGTGATAGGTCGCGTGACGCTGTCACGGGGCGTTAAGCGAAAATGCAGGGGGAAAACCCGCACATGGGCTCGGTGAGTGCACGGCCTGTGTCCCACATTTCCGCGTGGGTTCGTAGCTCAATCGGTAAGACAACGGGCTCTCGCGCCGTTTCTCTATTCGTTCCAGGTTCAATTCGTGGCGGTGCCAGTACCTTCTTTTTGTTCGCGTGAGTTTTCTGTTGACACCAAGGGTCGCGAAAGAACCTTTGAGGGGAGACGGGGGGCGGGCGTAGAGGTAGAAAGATTGGCTTTAAAGAGGTATGCATAGACAGCACATGCGCGAACATGATCGAAATAATCAGCTCGACAAGGTCGAGAACTGGGCTAGTTGGTATACATTCATGATTTACCAGCGCAAATTAAACGGGACGAGAGAGGAGTACACAACACGAGCGCTAATGACAAGCGCTCGTGTTGTGTACTCCTCTCTCGTCCCGTTTAATTTGCGCTGGTAAATCATGAAATAATCAGGAACATGTTTCGCGACGTGTTCCTGTCGTTGCTTTTTACACACGTGCAAGTGTGTGTTTACATAATCAATGCGCATCGAGGTGAAAAGATAACCACCTGACCTCGTCGCGAATCATTTTCCTGATTATTTCGATCATGTTCGCGCGTACGCTGTCTATGTATTCCTTTTTTTTTTGTGTGTGGCAAAGTTTATTCAGTTGATGTCAAGTGCTAGTACTGCGTCCTTCTTGGCGTTCAGTCTCTAGATGTGCTGTTTTTTACCACGCTTCATTGCTCCAACCAACTAGCCCACATTCAAGCATTGACACTATGAGCCACACCGCTCATCCGTATTTAGACGATTATATCGTCAAAACAATGACTATGCTTGATCCATTAAGGCGTTTTTACCCCGGGTACTAGATAAAGGTTCTACAAAGGGGCGAATATTAATGAGTGGTGTAGGTCACACTGAGAGCGATGGTACTTGTCCGCTGATGGGACGCGGCTTCCCTCTGAGGCGCCCTCGGCAGTGGGCGCGTTTCCTCACGCTCCTGTGAAAAAGAAATTCGGCGACAAAAAAGTATTTGGGAAGCACTGGCGGACACTTTGGGTAGGCAGGCACCTCATGACACAAAGACGAAAAACTGAAAGGGCACGAATGTGTGAAAAAGCACTTGAACGCGGATTGATTGATTGCAGGGTTTAAAGCGCCGACTCAACGCAGGCGATGAGGCGCGCCATAGTGGAAAGCTCCGGATCAATTTTGAGCACCTGGGGATCTTTAACGGGCTCCTAAATCTCGTTCACACCGGCGTTTTTGCTTTTTTTGCCTCCATAAGAAAAGCAGCCGCCGCGGCTGAGAATCGAACCCGCGTCCTCGTGGTCAGCAGCGCGACGCCTTCACTTGAACACGGGATTCACGGCCGTCACTTGAACATAGCCTACGTTTAAAGCTAAACGTAGGCCGTGATCTGGTTTGCGCAGTGCTACTCTTAGCTTGAAAAAGGAGGCCGACAAATAAACTTGGTCTCCCTAATTTTTCGAACAAGTCTGCAACCGAGTTGTTTGGTGGTACGGCACAAAACTGAGAAAAACGAGGTTTCCAGCAGCCGTAACAAGCAGCCTTAAAAATACCCCGAAAATGTAAAAGATAAAAACAAAATTACTGGTTTATTTGCTGCAGCAAAATGTGCGCGGTCAGGTGCAGTTAGTACGGGAATAGGAAATAACGAAGACTCTGATGATCGTGAACATGCGAAAGAATTTTCTACACACAGGCATTGTTTTTTTTTTTTTTATCTAGCAGGAAGCCTCCACTCAAACTGACCGATCATGCTTCCTAGAAGAACACGTTACGCCAGTGCAGCTGGTGCACACAAAACGGTGGAGCTCTCAAGATTTCTTGTTATACGCATGCCTCTATTCGACTACCTTTGTGGACAATGCGCCGTGAATGTAATCTCTTTCACGAACTACCAGCTTCGTAAGCTCTCGCCAACTTCCCCCCCCGCAGATGAATTACAATGCTATAAACGCCCTCTTCGCGGCGCCAACATAGAGAGAGGTGTGCGCACCAATGGTGCAACGATGCGTAGCTACTGGTCGCTTTTGCGGAGTGCAAACATAGCGAAAGAAATGACACACTTTCGACATTTTGCAGGTGAAGGTGAAATGAAACATGGAGTGCGCCCTTCCCTCGTCGCGACTGTGTGCATGCGGGATGCAAGATTTCTGCCCTGCGCAATGACGAAGGGCCACACCGTAAATGTGCCTCCGTGTTGAATTTTATACGTTGGTTAACTAGGTCGCACACACCGAAACTGTAGATACTTGAAAGTGTTATCCGCAGTAGTGCTGCGGGTATGGCATGCCGCTTGTGTTGAGTGTGAGCTCTTACAACAAAATATGACTACGACTAGCGACAGACTTTGGACTGCAGTATTGTTTTAAAGTTTCGTTTCGTTTTTTTTTTTTCGCCAATGATGTAAATGTGTACCATTATAGCAATTCAATGCGTTTATTTCGCTAATTATGTTTTTTTTTTTCGAATACGCAAGGCGTGCTGCAGAGTTCGTCTCTTTACGCTATTTCTTATTGGTATATTAAATGTCCTCTCGCGCGTTTTTTTTTTTTTCGTTTATTCTTTGGAGATCGCCGCATCTACGGCCTCGCCGTTAACTTCGATAGGGTCGTTTGTTAACAGCACTACCGAAGGTGTAGCAAAACGACCTTTTTGGAGGCATTCCGGCTGCTCAAAAGCTGTTACGCGCGTTATCTTTGATTCGCATTCGGAGCGACTCCAGTCTCGCGCCGCCGCAGAGGAGGGAAGAGGGGCTCAGCCTACCAGAGTTGACCGACTAAAACGCATAAACAACAAAAAGGCAGTCCCCAAGAACCGTCGTAGAGTAAACAAATTTAATGTCACGTAATTCGAACCGACCAATGACCATGGCGGCGCCACGGAACAAAAAATGGCAGCATCTCCACTCCGTGAATGATGGCGAGGGTGCGAAGTACGGGAACTCGAAATGACATCCAAGTTGCGCCCCGAATGACATCCGATTTACTCCCCGACCATCATTCGATTTGAGCCGTGAGTTGCACCTTTATTCCCTAAATTTAACTACAACTCATGGCTCAAATCAGATTTCGCTTGATTTTCGCTTGATGGTGGTGTGCACACGAGTGGATGCGGACGGACATTGGGAGGTCCTAAAGTACTCCGCACCGTTACAGGAGGGGGAGTAAGCCGTTTGACTCTCAGGTACTAGCTCACGGTCGTAGCATGTTTATGGCCTGGAGCCTGCACAGTCTCTGGAAACCTCGTATGGCCGTGCGACATGCAGACCCGGATGCACGACCTGCAAGGGAATACTTTATTGAAAGCATTGCTTATATCAGGGATGTACTGAAAATGCAAGACGAGCAACCTGACTGGGCTAACATCTTGGATGAACTACTAGTTGATGCAAGATTTTCATTCAACCTGAAACGCTTTTAACACGCACCACCCGTAGCAGCGGGAGGGGTCTTTATCATTATGTTGTGTCGAGGCATGTGTCATTGTCTCGAGGGATTTTTATCATTATGTTGTGTTGAGGCATGTGTCATTGTTTTTGCTTCTGTTCACTGTACCAAGCCGGTAATAACGTAAAAAACGGTCGTAGCCCGATGGGTAAGACGACTGACACTGACTCTTCGTGGTCTACCAGACAGAGGCTCGAATCCTGCCGGTGCCTGTGTGATTTTTTGCGATTGTAAATGCTATGCGCACGGACGCGGACAGACACCTAAAAGGAAAGAAGAGTGCCAATACTCTGTACCCGTATTTAGTGGCACTAGCAGAGGGCAAGTCACAACCGGCAAAACGACGAGCAACATTTTATACCCTCCTCCATTACCGTTTGCTTTGTTGGACTAGGGCAGGACTCGACTCCCTTTAATGTGCGCCCAAAATCTTGAACACAATGGCGTTTTCGCTTTTCGTCCCCAGCAGAAAAACGGCCGCCGCGGCCGAGAATCGAACCCGCGTCCCTGGGCTACGAATAAATGCTAGTTGGAAGTAGCGCTTGTCCCTCTCGGCCTCCTTCGTCCTTAGTGTAATTTGTGGCGTTTTACAGGTTTACATTAGGCAGTTCTTGTGGGGTTTGTTGCTTTTCTATTCAGGTATGGTTATAGCTTATCGCCATGGCGTTATGGTGTAGACTGTCACGGTGCCTTCGCCGCGGCGTAACCCAGAGGCTTCGAAAGCCAAGCCGCTATGCCAGAATATACGTAGCGCGAGTTCAGCTGGTTATTCGTAGCTTTCCTGGTTGTCTAGGATTAGCTGATTATCATGCTTACTGCTGCTTATATCCAAATTTATTCCAAATCCAAATCGACTCCATTCCAAATCCACTCCAAATCCGATCCAATCGAATCCAAAACCCATCCAATCATATTAAAGCCAAGCCAATTCAATCCAATCCTCGCGCTTGCGCAGCACGGCTCTCCAGGATCTACGGGAAACTGGTCCACCTAGGTCAGTGTAGCCAATCCAATCAAATCCAATCCAAGTATCGCTGTTGTTCGTGGCCACTGCATCCGCACGCCGAAGAAGAAAAAAAAAAACACCGACATGCGTCGTCTGCTCCGTTTCAATTCGATTCTCAGCGGTTGTGTCAACAGAGGTGTTAATATTCGCGCTAACATTGAACTCGAGGCAATTGTTTTGCGTTCGGTGGGGCAGAGTCGCTTCCAACACAAATCATGTGCTTAGCACGGACAGGCACCGCCATTCCGCGGAGCCCGACGTAACCAGTGACCGCGCACTCACATGGTTACCTGCATGCGTGCCTCGCCAGTGAATACGCCCGAACTTTCCTGTCTCACGCTCCACAGCAGAATCGTCAGGGCCATTGAAGTGGCCCACAAACTGTTCAATCATGCCGATAGAAATGGTTTCGCTGTGCAGAGTAGTTTTTGTCGCACAGAAACCGGACACCAAGTTCTTCGATAATATTTTAAGACGCATTAATAAACGCATGTTCACTGGCATGTGGGATGTCAGGCGCCCTCTCGCTCACTTCTCTAGGGCTGTTTCCCTCGTACGTACGCAGTACACCCGTAGTTAATTCTCGCTCACTTCTCTAGGGCTGCTTCCCTCGTACGTACGCAGTACACCCGTAGTTAATTTCATTCCCAGAGCCGGTGCGGGGCGCAATACCACTCCACACCTGCGCATACCAGCTTGGCTAGATGAAATGGAGCCCCATGACATTCGCAGCGGTAATCGTTCTTTTATAATTTAACACCTACATACCAAGACAGAAGCGGCTTCAATAAAAATGTGGTTCGCAAGTAACTTATTAGTGAAGTGTTAATTAGTAATTTTGCGGGGAAATCCCATTTTCAAAACTGAACCCACACTGTCATATCTTGCCCAACAAAAACGTCACAAGAACTTTTTTGGGCCGCTTGAGTATGCTTACGTACTTTGACTGCGAAAGCCTGGCATAGTTCGACAACTTGCTTATTATAGTTCATCGTATTTGCACCCCATCACTTTGGTTTCATTGTCTTCTGGCGCGAGTTAGCTCTACCAGCTTTTTTTCCTCTACACCCTGTGTGCATTTCTTCGCTCTCGTTTCTCCGTCTTGAAACGCCAATGACGTCAGCAAGCAGACTGGAACACGCCACAGCAGGGTTCTACGTGGCTGGTGTGCACCTGGACTCGCGTGCCAGCTGCCACGCAGATGCAGGCAAGATGGACCCAAGAGCCCCGTCGCCTGACTGTTCAGCGACGCCCGCTCCGAGGATGAGAGAACCGCGCATGATGCGTTCTCTTAAGGCGAATGGTTTAGAGACCACTTAGCCAACCAAATTTTTTATCCCGCACATTCGTGCACACATTACGTCGGCTGTACAAAACGCCAAGCCGAGAATTTTGCGGCACCCCGCATCGGGTACACTGGGCACGTACTGCTGGTTACTAGAACACTTTCTTTTTTAATTTTTTGCCGAGTAAAGCCAACGGGAAAGAGGATCTCCGCAGATACGACACCCCTGCGCCCCCCTTATTGGCACCTGGGACTCGAAGCCACAGCCCCCCCCCCCTCTCCTCCTATTGTTATACGCCGCTTTTTAGATAGGCCGTGTGTAGAACAGCCACGTCAAAGTGGCCAATACATGATAACGCAATTTTGCATCATGCCAGCTGGCAGAGCATGGGGGTACGACACGTACGGACATCCAATTGGGTAACGCTCATCAATCAAACGGCGTAATCCATTCTCACCATCGTTATCTCGAATTGCTTTATTGAATACTGCCGGACGCAGTGTCACGGTGATGATAGTAACGCGACATACTTTCTTGACAGCCTCTGAACGTGGTGGTTGAGAACGCGCAGAGAAATAATAGTGTCTCACGAGCCACAACAAATTACAGTGATTGTGCAAGTAAATAGGCATTTATTTTAAAGTTTCCCGCTTTAGGGGGTTTGGCGCGTAGCGGCATTTTCAGACTATGTGGTTAGTGGCGCTCCGGACGCAGCAAGACGAGCAGTTGTAGGAATGAGTGGAGGGGAACATGTAGTGGAGTAGCAAGCTGTGGTCTGCAGTCGACTCCAAATGCGAGCCGCCAGCTCGCGGTGCGAGGATTCGGAACGCCTCGTCGCTCGGGCCCAGGCTGCTGCGCTGGCCCGCGGGTTTCTGGACTGACAGAGCCGTCCGCTTTTATGGTCAATAAATCAGCTTTTTGCCTCTCCCTGCTAGGATTGGGTTTCACCTGCGCGTTCCTGGAGTTGTGAAGTTAAATATTCCCTGTTAAGTGCGCGTCAGACTGGTGGAATCACAGCCATGAAAAAATATAGTGCAGAGGGGAAGGGACGAGATTATTTGAGTTACACGCTACTCCCGCATCATGCGGCATGTCCTTTACAGAGTACAAATACCAACACGTGGAACACGGAGTAGCCTCAGTTCTGTTGACCCACCCCGATACAAATAGCAAAACGGCCCTTTAATCAAGTGAAAGGAGTTCCTTACATCAGCACTAAAATTGGCCGTGCTTGACAGGCGAGTCTTCTTCCTCTCCTCCGCCTCCTCCCGCCCCTTTTGTCTCGCTTCTCCCGTGAAAAACGCAATGGAGCTTTGAAAAAATGCAATGAAAAACGCAATGTGAAAAACGTGATGTGAAAAACGCAAAACGCAATGAAAAACGTGAAAAACGCAATGTGTTCTGCAGTCTCACTCAGCAAGGCTATGTCGTCCGCAAACCTCAAATGACCGAATAAGTATTCCCCATTTTTCCTTTGTCCGTTGTTTTCCCAGTCAAGTTTTCTAAACGCCCCCTCCAGACATGCTGTGAATAGTATTGGCGAGATGGTATCTCCCTGTCTTACTCCCTTTCGGATCGGGAATCTATCGCTTTGCTCGTGGAACGTTATCCTGTCTGTGCATTCCTTATCAATGTCTTCTGGAATTCTTATGTTGGTCTCCTCTATTCGCTGGTCTTTCACTCAGGACGATGGACGAAAAAGGGCGGTAGTGTCGTCATGCGAAAGCATCACATTTTAAGACACGTTCCAAAACGCGAGCTTGAGTGAGAAACCCGACTTCTGACATAGGCGTTCGCAATATAAAAGCAGCCCCTTCACGAGGCTTTCCGCAGTGCGAGCAGTAGTGGCTTGTGAGGGGTGGCAGCGCACCGCACACGAAGGTAGGAGAAGAACAAGCAGCGTCGCTGTCAACCCCCTCGTTAAACGCGGCATAGAGGAGCGGCGGTGCAACGCGCAGGTAACAGGTTGAAGCCATTTGAAAGCGAAAGCGGTCCTTCAGCGAAAAGATGGCAAACCTCTCACACTCTAAGAAATCGGTGCAGGTGGGCATCACGACAATGCCCCAGAACGACCATTCAGCGTGCTTAAATGTGCGAATTTGGCGAATGACGAGGCTCAGCATGCGATTAAAGTAAAAACTAGGATCTGCGCTGGGACAACTGCGCTAGGCGTGCGTGTGCGCTGTTCTTTTTATAATTATTCTGCGTGAAGCTTTGTCTGATAGGCTTTCACTTTGGGTCACGCGCTTCCGGCTGACGAAGCGGCGGTCTGTTCTTACGTCAGTTTGACGTTTCATGACGCTTACTGGCGCCAGTTCTAAACTTTGCCTTATTTCTATCTACCGGAGGTGCTATATTTTTTTCCGAAATTGAACAACTAGACAAAACGCATCAGAAATGACAAAGTACGTATGTCTTTGCTATTCAACAAGAAGAGACGCCAGCCGGTGGCGTGACGTTATATAAGCAGTCAGCGGGGGGCTGTTTGCGTAGGAGTGACGAGATGTTACGTAATAGCTAGCAAATCGCGGCTGCCGCCGCTGTAAAAGACGGCGAAAAATTCCACCCACCTTCGGCGTCGTTAAATCGCCATGAGTTGGCAACAGGCGCTATTTCGCACGACGCGCGGTTTAAAAATGTTTTCTAGTGAAAGAAACAATAGTTTTTACTGCTTTGAAGTCGGCAATACCGGAGCACAAGAAAAGTTCCGTATTTTCTTTTAATGTTAAGCAACAATACAGCAATTATTTGTTTACCGTAACAGGAACACAAGAGGGCAGTACAAGCCTCTCCATGATTTGAAAGAACCAAACGCAGTGCGTTTGTCCATACTCATACTACTAAGCTGTTCAGTCACATGGTAGAATTTAAGAGAAAAACAAGAAACAAAACTACCTTTCTTATTCATCGCTGCGCTGACTGAGTTCGAATTAGGAGTGAATCGGCGGCACGCACCAGTACGTCCTGCCGCCCTCAGGCGTAGAGTTTCGCTGTCCTTGCCGCCTCACTCAACCGATGCTCCCGGCCGTCCTTTTCTGTGGTCCCGACATAAATTTGTATCGTAGCAGCAGACGATAGTGACGGCTGGGAAGGTGAAAAACAATAAACCATGCGTTAATGCACAGAGCTCAACTATGTTACCAGAGGTGGTTGAAAGAAATAGATGCGGCAAAAGCGATTGTGTAGTGTTACTTAAAGGAGCCATGAAGAGAAAACACAAGTTTGGTTCATTCGAAAGATTGCCTCGTTAGAACCATAACGACACCACTTATAACGCAAACTTCGCCCAAATAAGCTACATAATTAGGAAAAAAGGAAATGACCATGCGACCCACCAGCTCATTTTCCGCAACAGAACCTGTGATGTCACTTGGGAATGCTCTGCGATTGGCGGAGGCCGGCAAAAGCAAACGCATGTTAGGCAGGGCTTACAGTTTGCATAGCGAGCTAAATGCCCGTGAAACATACTGCACATTCTTTTTATGACAAAGAACGGTGGAGTAAACGGTTGAAGGTCCGAACGAACTCGCAAGCGTGTGCACCAATGCATACGAAACTAGCGCCGGCCGAGCTCGACATCTCGCCGTCGCGCAGACGAATTTTCGGGTTCGACGCTCTTCGGGGCCCACGAACCGTTCCAGCACGCACAGCCGCGACCTTGCTTCGTATCGTAATCCCTTCACAGGAGGTTGGCCGTCATATCGCCAACCAGCAAAGGTAAAAATAGAAACGAGGGGAGTAAGGAACAGCAAGAAGCGACGAGATAGTGCCAGTCGTCGCGTAAGTTTCGAATGGTGTTGGCTTGCTGCTATCGTTACGAGCTCGTTTCCAGTTTACAACCACTGAAAACTTCAGTTTGTTCGTGTACTTTACAATGAAATTTCGTTGCTGCGTTTTGAAATGTCCATGTAGTACGGGCAAATCGTCGAGGGAGTGCGACATCCCCGCCGGTGAGGAGATCTCCTTTCATGTGCTGCCCAACGACGAACCTAGGCGAAGCAAGTGGCTACGTTTTGTGAACTTCGCAAACGGAGGGGAAAGAGAGCTAAAGGAAGTACGAGTGTGCTCGCTTCATTTCCGAGGAAGTGATTACGGCAGGGACCCTTACGTTAGCTCACTCCTGGGACATGCTGGCGCTCGTCGCCGACTTCGTCAAATCGCTCTGACCTTGGGGAAAAAAATGCCGTGAACACCGCGCATTGACGCTCGTATCTTTCTGGTCGAAGCAGAGAGCTCGCGCGAACGGCTTTCCATACACGACACCGGCCAACTGGCATAAGTGATACTGCTACTGAAATTGAACTATTATTAACCGTAATCAAAATACGGCACATACGTACCAGTCTATATTCGTCCGTCGCGACGGGGCTGACGAGGCAGCGGTGCCGACGGCAGGGCGTTCGTCTGTTGTGGCTATCGCGGAATGGTCGCTTTCCCGTCCACCGCGTATCCCACAACTCTTGCCGCTCGTGCACTTAGAAGCATTGAGCGTTTTAGTGGTGTGAGGTTGTTAAATGCAAGCCCGAGCTCCTCGGCGAGAGTTTTGTTCTCCGGATCAGGCGATTCCATGACTAGGGCTGCGGGTGCACTAGGTTTTACTAGTATTTTTAAAATGGCCGCCGTCTCGATCGACTCCCGGGTGTGGGTGCTATATGGAGTCGACATACTAAGTATCTGTTTCATGGACTGGCTCTATGACGCCATTGTACACGTCACGGAATGTTCAATTTTAGCGGGAGATTTAAAATTTTGGCTTAAATTGCCTTATTTCTCAGTGAATAAAGCATCATTTGCTTCTGGGAAAGCGCTTGGGGTACTATGAAACACCTAATCTTTCGAATAAAACAAACTTTTGTTTTCTCTTCATGGCTCCTTTAAGAAACGCTTTCCGCTCGCTTTTGAAACAATGTTACTTGATCGACTGGTGGCGTTAATGCCAATTTTAAGCTTAACAAAGCTGTTTTATTTTGCCAGCCTCAGCTGCCGTCCTAGTTTTTTAATAAATGTCAAGTGCTTTTCTATCTTTCATGCGCAATTTCTCATAGATTTCTCGTGGCATTTGTAAATTAGTTGTCAGGTTACACGGCATGTCCTCAGAACTATATGTGCACACGTCACTGATTGCTTAGGTTTTCCATATGCAAAAACCATGGCGCATTCACGTATAATTCACGAAGTGTCTAGAAAAGGGCCTATTCGATAATTGATAATTGAATTGATAATTGATCATTTATAATTAATATGCATTGACTGCCGAAGGACCAGCATGCGCATTCAGCTATCTCGGCAGGAGGCGCTGAAGCGGAACATGCTGCGCCGAAGGTTCTTATGCACCGCTCGCCTGGTCCGTTTTATTTTGTGTCCGCAAGTAGTGGTATAGCTTTAGTGGTAGTAGCTGAGGCAGGGCACACAATTGGGGCGCGAGGAAACCTGAGAGGCGTTGAGATGGATGCCGATGTGAGGGGGCGGGAAGCAGAAATACTACATTTGGCGACGTTGTGCAGGAGCGGAGAGATCGCCGCTTGGTTTTCTCGGTTGCCTTATCTTCGATTATTTATTGCTGTTATTTCTTCCTTTTTCCAGATTTTTTAAGCACGTCATATACTTTTCCTACCCCTATTTCTTTGCTGATACTGCCGTTTCTGGGGCGCTTGTAGTTGTCCAGCCCTATACGCTCTTCGTCAGCGGTACGGTTGCGCCGCTGGCATGCATCGCTGTCCGGCCTGTCACCCTGAAAGTACGGCCAGGCAGCAAACAGTGCACCCAAGCCTAAGTAGATAAGGCTAACCAACTGGGAACCTGGCTATGTGGTCAGAGTTGCTAGTGACGGTTGTGAAACACTGTCGCTTAGCGCGCGGGATGGAAGTAGGACAGAGGACAAGCGCTAGCCCTTACGCAAGGATAGGGCTTGTTCTTTAAAGGAGCCATGAAGAGAAAACACAAGTTTGGTTCATTCGAAAGAGTGCCTCGTTAGAATCACACTGACACCACTTTTAACACAAACTTTGCTCAAATAAGCTACATAATTAGAAAAAAAGGGAATGACGTTGCGACCCACCAGCTCATTTCCCGCAACAGAACCTATGATGTCACACGAGATTGCTCTGCGATTGGCAGAGGCCGGCAAAAGCAAACGCAATAGGCAGGGCTTACCAGTTTGCATAGTGAGTTATATGCCCGTTAAACATACTGCACATTCCTTTTATGACACTAAGAACGGTGGAGTAAACGGTTGAAGTTCCGAATAAACACGCAAGCGTGTACGCCAATGCGTACGAAACTACCGCCAGCCGAACTCGACATCTCGCCGTCGCCACCATCGCGCAGACGAATTTTCGGGTTCGAGGCTCTTCGGGGCCAACGAACCGTCCCAGCACGCACAGCCGCCACCTTGCTTGGTATCGTAATCCCTTCCCAGGAGGTTGGCCGTCATATCGCCAACCAGCAAAGGTAAAAATAGAAACGAGGGGAGTAAGGAACAGCAAGCAGCGACGAGATAGTGACAGTCGTCGCAGTTTCGGAATGGTGTTGGCTTGCTGCTATTGTTAGGACCTAGTTTCCAGTTTACAACCACTGAAAACTTCAGTTTGTTTGAGTACTTTACAATGAAATTTCGTTGCTACTTTTTGAAATGCCCATGTAGTACGGGAAAATCGTCGAGGGAGTGCGACATCCCCGCCGGTGAGGAGCCTTAACGCTGGGATACCTTGATACGTGCGTTTTGAAGCGAAAGGCACCTACGTACGAGATCGATTACCGTGAGCCGTGGAAACGCCCTGGCAGTTTACACTTTTTCCTATCCGTGAGCTTTGTGCCTTCGGTTTCGGTGAGCGACACTGTGACAGTATGGGAGCCTGGGAGCCGAAGCGGAACTCCCACGTTTGTAGTGTTCATTTTATCAAGAGCCAAAATTATTCAACCATCCAATAGCCCAAGTTACAAACCATCCCCCCTCCATTTCCCATTTTACCACCATCGTGGAATAAAGGCTGGCACCGATAGTTTAAAAATGTGGCAGTATTAACGTCAGCCTGTGTTTTAATTCTTAGGTATTCTTTACCGAGTACCTAAAAAATCGTGTACTGCCTTGTGAAGAAACTAAAAACGCGCGACTGTATAGTTGCCTCAAATAGGTGTGCATCATACCGAGTCCTATATCACAGACGCATTTCCGACCACTGGAAGCAGTTAGGAGTTGGAGAGCGCCGCATGGAAGTGCAAAATTAGACAGCATAACCATCCACCCCTCTGTTTAACGACGACGATGGTTGAACGCGAGGCTTTCTTCGTGCTAAATCGAATGGGAAATGGTCAAAGTCAAAGACGCTACGATCAAAAGACCAAACTGCGCGCTGGTCAAATTCAAAGCTCAGCTAGTCAAAGTTTAAATGCAGAAGGCAACCAAGGACACCCACACGAGAAAGTTTTGCGATAAACCACCATCGTCGTTAAACGGTGGAGTGCATGATTTTTCAAGTGTAGGCAGTTTGTAAAACGACCGCAGCATTCAGTTGTGAAACTGAGTACAGGTTTTCGGCACCCTCCTGTCTCTCGCCCTTCAGCCACGCATGAATTCTTTTTTGGAAAGCCGTTAACCAACTAGCCAGCAACCATTGCTCTTCTTGTAAAGCAATGCATTTCCACCACAAGTAATAACGCTCTGCTATCATGCGGTATTTGTTCTGTAAACGATTGCCAATGACTGTAGTAAGCGTAATTCTGTAAATTTAATGCGTTTTTACCGTAGGTGATGAAGTTTCCGGAAGCGTCGTCCATCACAATTTCGGTTTTGAGGCAAATCTTAAAAGGCACCCCCCCCCCCCCTTCTTTTGTCTTTTGCTGGTACACGACGCCGTTTCGTCATCAACTATCAAAGGTCAGCGCCGCAGAATTCCTGGATCGGCTGCACACACAGTTTTTGTAGTTGCATTTAGCTCCTGTATATTCCTCGATACGTCAAACTGCATGCAGGCATGAAAAATTTGCACGAAGGAACGAACTTGCACTTCCTGCTTGGAGCATTGAGCGTCGTCTGCTATTTGGAATTACTGGGTATGGGCGTAAATCACACCCATGGCATGCCTCGTATAGGTCACCTCCACGGTCAAGATTTACCGATCTGAGAAAAAAGTCCTTGTGGTTACGCTTTGCAAGCCGCACCGCAGCAGAACGACAGAAAGCCATGTACAACAACGCTACGCTGACTGCCACCGGCATTCCAATCACGAGCGGTGCGCCACGGGCGGCGCTGTTCGCTAAAGTGACGGTGGTGTCGTACAACGACCGCCCGGTCCCTATAGCGACCGGCGCGTCACGAGTCCACCGCGCCGAAGACGGTGACGACGGATCTGTGAAGCCATCCCTTCCTAATCCACACGTGGACACGGCCACCGGACCAGCTGAGGGAGAAGTGGTTGTCCACCGTGGCGAGGACGCGCTACAAGAGGATTTCTTGCAAAAACACTGCGCTAAATTGAAATTACGAAGACGAAGTACGGCGGAACACACGATGCACACTTACGAAAGCGCAAACTATCAACTGGCCTTTATTTTCCGACCCTATAGGAAAACACTGGAAATATAAACACAGAAACACAAACGTTTAAAACCCCGAACAAAACCCTCTCTGTCTTAAGTTCTTGATAGTGGTTATCGTCACTTCACTTTTTGCGCGGTCTCACTCACAGCTGGCCACGTGCGCTCGTCGTCCCCTCTCTCTGGCTCACTGTCACACGGGGAACATCTTTCCGTTTTGCCGTTCGCGGCTACGGATGACGACGGTTACTACTGAACAAAACACTGCGCATACTTTGATGGTCTTTGCTTTACAGCGCCGTCCAAAACGGCTTTGCACTTCTGGGGCCCGTCTGCTCCCTCCCTCCTAAGATCCGCTGTCAGTGCGGGGAGGAGCTAGGTTGTCCCCCATCTCTGCTGTTTCGTCCATTTTTTCGCTCAGTTTCACGCAATCATATTACAGATGCAAATAATGGTGGTTTCGTAGCCTTTAGGTTTGTTTAGGTGCCGAACACAGCATATCAACGCGTCAAATTTCATTTCTGCATTGTACCGGATGTCGCGACCATGAGCCCTGTTCCACTCTACGTGCCCCCGCCCCCTTCCCTCGAGTGGCTGTGTATGAGTATGTTTGTAGTGACTGGCATTATCACTGCATTCCTCCGAAAGAATGACAGACTCGATTTCACTATACGCGCCGAGCACCTTGCGCTGTCGCGCCAAACTGCAGGAACACGAGGCCGCCGTGTATTTGCAGCTTTCTACATTCACCGTTTCCGTCGGCGACCAACTCATTTGCGTGCAAACCGTGGCAGGGTAGAGCGTTGCGGCAGACCGGCGTGCAAATTCGGCCAACTGTGGCTTCGCACGGGCCTCCTCAGGGCGTGCCGCCTCCCCGAAGTGCGTGCGTCCAGATTGGCGCGGAAATGAGCCACGGAACAGCGCCCGATTGGCGTGCCCTGACTGGCACACTAATGCGATGCTGCTCACAGCCACCGGCGTTGCAGCAGGACCTGCACCCTGAATTGGTTGAGGATGCAAGCTCACATTAGTGGCGCATCCAAGGACACAGAGCCGAGCAAGAATAAGGCGGTACTTCTGCAATGGAATTGTATAAGTTGTCCGGCGCTTTCATACTGCACAGTGTTTGCTTAGAGACGGAGGCGTGTGAATTAGGAGAAAATCCATCGAAAAATCTCCATGCTTCCGCGTCGATAATACAATTAGATAGATACATTGTTGTAGATATGTTGTTCCGGATAGATATACTGTTACAGATGGATAAACTGTTACGTCCGGCACTCTTGACTGAGCTAAGGAAGAAGAAGAACGGGGACGTTCGAGAAAGGGAAGAAAGAAGCTCCGCCTTTTGACGATCGGCGCTCCAGCTTTCCCTCTGTCTTAGAGACAACGCTATTTGCTAAATAAACGATTCCCGGACGTAACTGATTGGTGGAGGTTCGGGATAATGCTCCAAGCTGGAAGTGCAAGTTCGTTCCTTCGTGCAAATTTTTCATGCCTGCATGCAGTTTGACGTATCGAGGAAGCCACTAAAGCCACAAGAACCACAAGCCCCGAACAACGAGAACCACGAACCTTATCGGGGAACGCAGAAGAAGACGTTCAGGAGTAGCTGGCACACCTCAAGCGAGTGAGTTGGTACAACTGCTTGGACGCCTCTGCTCATCTCATGAACGTCCTATTTCCCTTGAATGGCACAGCGCTTACGTGGTTCAAAACCACGAAGACACGCTTACGACTCGGGACCGCTTTGGCGCAGAGATGTCAGGCCGCTTCGGCGACTCCGCCGCTAAGAAGAAGCAGAGAAGACACTGCTTCAGCGGGCGCAAATTCCTGGCGAGACATGTACCACATGTAGGCAGGAAGTATGTCGAGTCGTCATCCCGCAGATGTCTGAGAAGGCAAAAGAAATGTGCCTTGAACTAAAGTTGTTCATGGCTGCTACATGATACTTGGTGACTAAGGGTAACTGAGTGGATCCCTACAGAAGGCAAGCGTGGCAGGGTGGGGCAGAAAGTTAGATGGGCAGATGAGATCAAGAAGTTTGGCGGGATAAATTGGTCGCAGTTAGCACAGGACTGGGATAATTGGAGAATACTGGCAGAGGCCTTTGACCTGCAGTGGACGTAGATAAGGTGGTAATGGTGGTGGTGATGATGATGATGATGACGATGACATGATCCATGTAAATATCACCGCCTCTAGCCAAGGCTCGGATCGCTTGTTCTCTGGGCACTAATCGTACGACCTCTTAGCCGCGACACTGGGCCATCCCCGGAGGCAGATTTCTCCACCTTGTGAATATCCCTTGAGCGGACCAGTCAGACCCACACACGGGAGTACAATGACTGGGGGCATCTGCTGCTGCACGAGAGTTCAGAGACCGAGCGAAACTCGGCGGCACCGGTACACCTCCGAACAACGCAGTTGAACCTCACGGCAGGCGACGCCCAAGCACAGTCGCGTGACGTGCCGGCCTAGCAGAACATTTGAGATGTCTTAGTCGACCCTCCGTCGTCCCTCGGCGTCCGGCGTCCCCCTCTCCAAGCCAGCTGTGATAACGCCGCTCTCCTCCTCGCCGCTCGGCTCGTCTCGTGCCGGCTCAGGAAGACACCGGCAACACTGTCGCTCCAGGGGCCCTAACCGGCTGGGATAACGCCTCTCTCCTCCTCGCCGCTCCTCCTCAGCGCTCGGCTCGTCTCGTGCCGGCTCAGGACGACCGGCAACACTGTCGCTCCAGGAGCCCTTAAAGGGAAAGCGTGCTCGTCTCGTGCCGGCTCAGGAAGACACCGGCGACACTGTAGCTCCAGGAGCCATCTCATGGTCGGGGCTATGTCCCTCCCTTGTTGTTGCGCCGTCCACACCCCCACTGCGCATGCGCGTCACTCTTCTCCTCTCGTCCAGCTGTGTAAAAGCAGGTGCGCGCGCTGCGCGGCGGCGCGGCGTTCAGTCTGCTCCGAGACACCGCCTGCGCCGCTTCTGCTCCGGTGTGGAACCTACACGGAACCCCCATGCTTGGCATCATCAGTTCCCTTCGGGGAGATGGTGTAATTTTTTTAAAGACGATAGTCTTTCTTGGGCTACTTAAACCCAGAAATTTTGGTCTGTCTGTCTGTCTGTCTGTCTTTCTATCTGTCCGTCTGTCTGACTCAATACAGCCACCCGGCCAAAGTAAAATTGATACTGCGCAATAGTCTTATATACTCACAGCCGAATGTGAGCATCTAATCCCGGTTTATGTGTTCATACCTGTCAACTTTGTTGAACAAGAACAAGGCATTAAGCAAATATAAGACAGCAAATTAGTACACAAGGGATATTTACAGTGTTCCTTTATTGAAAAATTCCTGGGTGCTTGGTTTCTCGATAGCAAATGATATTCTACATCTACTGCAGAAAACCCCCGCCTCCTGGCGGCAATGAAACACCACGCGGCAACATCAACGAAAGGTTCCACTAGCTAGGTTCCACGTTCTGCTTGGAACGCACGCGGAGCACGGCCACGTGGTTCCATAAACCTTGTAGTCGGCCGCCTCCATTCACGTGTGTCTCCGCCGTACTGCAGCGATGGCATCGAGGAACCCCGCGTGTAGCAGTGGAACGCGGTAAATTCAAATCGCCTTGAGCAAACCTTTAGTTTTTTTTTACTTTGGGATGAGTGCGACCGAACAGGAACAGCATGCGAGGTGAGCAGGAAAGCGAAGGGGGGGGGGGGCGCTTCCTTGGTAAATGCCTACAAAGATCTTTTGACGACATTTGCAGCGAAAGGAACAGATACGCGGCCAATTTTTTTTTACAAGCGCGCATTGAGACTCGCCAAATAGGCTGCAACGCCTCGCTTTGACGACATGTTGGAGGAATTATTCTTTAGTGCAGCCACGTTCCTTCTTTCTGTTGAACGCACATGCACTTATTGCCTAATCTGGCGTTGTGTAGCAACACACCTTTTTTTTTTTTTAGGGGGGTGGAGGGGGCGAGGGGGCGGGGGGCTAGCATAACAACGAGGTCTCGGGATAGAAAAACAGCAAGACGCTAGCTTACGCGCACATACGGTTTTTGTGGGAATTTTTTCTGCTTTTGTACCCCCCCTAGCGGGGAATATATTTGTCCAAGCATAGCCACGTGCATGGAGGCGGCGCGGGGTTGAAGGCGGCACGAATCGCCTTATAAAACTTGAGAAACGGACGGCGCTAAAGCCCCATCGAAATGGCTAATTCCCGTTTTATGGCTTATTCGGCCGTAGACAAGGATTTGGGCGCCGTGGCTGCTTACGAGCCCCTTCCGAACGCGCCTCACGTGGCGCCACGCGGACATATACGGCCGTCCCGGTGGCCCGCGTCATTTACACGGCTGCCGTCTAACGGCCGCCGCTGGGGGGGCCACAAGTGGGCGCGATCTCCGGCCCGAGCAGCCCCTTCCTGCACGGCGTCGCGTGATGTATAGCCAGCGCAGCATACGCGGCTGCGGAAAGCTGGTTCCTCGGGAGAGCGAACGTGCGTGTACACGCGCCTTTTCCGTTCTTCCTCGGGCTTGCATGGAATGTAGGCAAGCGAGGTAATTAGCCCATGATAGAACTCCGTTCACTTCTAGGGTGCGTATTTGCGAGGAAGAATGAAGATAAAGGACGCGCTGTTTTCGTGCAACTGAAGTGCGGTTTCCGGCGGCTGGAGTAATTCCCCAAATTTAGGTATTTGCTAACGGCAAGGTGTACGCGTTTTGTTTAAAATTTGCTTGAAACCAAAAGCCTCCCCACATTGACACTCAGATCAAAGCACATTTTGCGCTCTCTACTAAACGAAGTTTAGAAACAAGTCGTGAATTCGAATCAGACGCTGGATTGCATGTTGCTCACCTTAGCGCCCCCTATCTCGGTTTCTGCAATGATGGCCAACTTGTAAGGGTAGTAATGTCAGCCAGCTACCATAGGTCTAGGAAAAATTTCAGAAATGCGCACCTTCAAAGTTCAAAACAAAAATGATCAAAATGAAAGAGCAAAGACCAAGTGACCCGAAGTGCTTTGTGAAAGTAGTTGTGATGGTGTTTCTATGGTGCTGCCTTTGATACGCTCTGGTGACGTACAGTGGAATCCTGGGCCGTATTATACTAGTTCCGGAGCCCCGCTCGAAGTTGAATCACTGCCAGACGACCCATCCGTGCAAATGACATCAAAATTTACTATACTTAAATATCTCCAGACGAGTTTGGTGCAGTCCGCTAACAGTGAGGCCAATCTTGCGGCTGACATGAAGGCAATAAAAGCTGGGCAAAAAAAAAAAAAAAAGAACGCGGAGGATAATTTTCGCGAAGTACACAAATGGCTGGATTCCTTACAAGTAAAAACTAAAGCGCTATATCTCGACAATACTGCCACCCAAGAATCATTGAAAACACTAACAGCTAAGGTTGATTCCCTGCAGCTGCGTATGAACGAGGTAAATGACAGGTCGCGACGCAGTGACCTTTTATTTCACGGCATTCCCGATGAGCGGGAAAATTGGGAAGAATGCGAGGCGAAAGTATACACTCAAAGCATTGACAGGTGGGCTTGATGCGTTGCCAAGTGGTGCAATAGAAAGAGCCCATCGACTTGGCAGGTTTTCGAATAACAAATGTAGCCCCATTATTGTCAAGTTGACTAGCTTTAAAACAAAAGATAAAATACTCGGGCCCGTAACAATCTGTTTCCCAAGATTTTTGTTTCGCTATACGTCAGATCCGTAAGAAGCTTGCCACGTACGCAAGAAAACCAACCGGGCGAGCCCGCATTTCGACTAGGCTACAAAACGCTAGTGATCAACAAAGAACAGCCCAGCCACAGACAACGTAACCGTTACCCAGCAAACACCTCGTCTAACTACGCGAAACGTGAACCCTTCTCGACGACAGCTATCCTAGGGGGACGCGAGGGGCAGTGGACATAACCTATCCAACACATCTGTTCTGTTTTCTAACATCCATAGTATCTGCAACAAACGAGAATCACTGGCATCCGCCATTGACGCCTGTAGCTCTGACATCTTAGTATTAACAGAAACATGGTTTACATCGCAAATTTCCGACAATGAAGCTTTAGGTGCATCAGTTCGAAATCTACCGCTGTGACCGTACAAAAGGTCAAGGCGGTAGTGTTATGCTAGCCATTTCCAACAACTTCTCATTATACATACATGTACAGAGTTACTTAGAGACTGTGTGGGCAGTCGTCCAACTGGGTTATAAGAAAGTAGTCTTAGCTGTCTCTTACCGCCCCCTCAATTCACAGTACCACTTTTGTGAATGAGCTACACGATGTTACTTACTCTGTTCGAACCCGGTATCCGAATCTCCCCATATTATTGTTAGGTGATTTTAATTTTACCAACATAACCTGCTTTACAGATTTTCCCACTATTATCCCTCTTACTTCCCTAGCTAAGGAATTCGTCATTCACCGAAGTTGTCAAGCAACCAACCAGAACTACTCAGACCACTGCAAACATTCTTGACCTCGTATTAACCTCCACGCCGGACCTAATATCAGCAATTAGTTGCTTACCCGGTTTGAGCGACCATTCTTTATTATCGTTCCTTATTGACATGTCACGTCCAAAGGTGGAAATATCAACCCAAATTATACGTAACTACAAAAAAGGTAACTATGAAGCTGTCACCAACTATTTAAGTGCTTTTCTTGAAACATTTCCGATGTACGCTTGTACTCTTGTACGCTTCATTTTGATAAATGAAGCGTACAAGAGAACTGGTATTTGTTTGCAGCAAAGGTGCATGGGCTAACAAAAAAATTCTTTCCTACTTACATTGTTCAATCTAATCAAAAAGCCCCGCGGTACAACGTTCATTTAAAAAGGTTATCTAACAAAGAAAGCGTCTCTACAAATCACCGAAGCAATCTTTATCCCCTGCGCACTGGTCTTCCTGTAAAGCTAGGCATGATGCTTACGCAGCAGCGCTAAAGAACGCGAAGATGAACTTTCTACACAGCACATTGCCACGCCTATCAACAAGTACACAGAAAAGTTTTGGCGTACTATCAATGCGAGTAGTAACGACCACTTAACACTATTCAACTTGGGTGGAACCACGGACTCCGCGGATGGAACAGCTATCCCTCCTCACAAATGTGCAGCAGCTCTTAATGCTGCATTTACAAGCGACTTCTGCCGGAACACCAATGCTTCCTTACCTGCCACGCCCTGCTATGACTACGTTGCAAATGCACCTATCATTATCGATGTGGGGGGCGTGAAAAACTTACCAAATCACTAAAACTTTCCTCTGCGGCAGGTTGTAACGAAATATGCCCAAACGTTTTAACGAACACATGTACCTCAATTATATTAACGAAAACTTTCCGGCAAACCGTCGACGAAAGTGTCCTTCCTGCTGAATTCAAAATCGGGAAGTTAGTTCCCCTACGGAAGTTTGGTAACAAACTTTATCCGCTCAATTACAGGCCCATTTCACTAACCAGCGTTCCTGGTAAAATCCTCAAGCACATCCTGTTTTCGAATCTCAGTAAATTCCTGGAGTCAAATTTATTTTTTTCTAAATCGCAGCAAGGCTTTCGAAAGACCTGCACGTATGGAGGCGAAAGCAAAAACGCCCGTGTGTACGAGGTTTCGGCGCACGTTAAAGGCGCTCGCGGCTTTTCGCCTGCGTTGCGTCGGCGCGTTAAACGTTACAATCAATCACGTTGCGCGTTCGAGACGCGTGCGTCTTATGCCGCGTACAACGCTGCTTTTCTGACTTCGTGTGTTTATAAATAAGCGTCTATACTCATTCTGTAGCCCCGCTAGGGAAAGTTCGCCGTTTCTTAGCCTTCTGAAAACAAACCGCATTTGTGATTTTGTCATTTCGATGTTTGAGTGAATATGCGCTAACACAGGTAGGCAATCGTGCGGCCGAGACTCAGCAAAAAGCGCGCCTTTTCGGGCGTCACTTTTCTTTTAGCAAACCCGTGGAGCAGTGTAACAGAAGAAAAAGTTTCACTGTGTGTCGCCTGACGTAAGTGTTGAACTCTCTGTCGGCTGGGCACGACACAGGAGATGCGTTGACCTTCGGATGGTGACTGCAGAGATGTGACGGGTGAGTTTTCGCGGGAGACGCGTGCTGGGCGCGCTTTACAAAGAAATGCATCTGGCTTCGCCGTAGCTGCAGATATACCGGACATTGAACTCACCAAGCATTTCTGGGGGCACTCAACTCTGCTTGCGTTCTCTGAAGGCGAAAGGTGGCGGTTACTTGTTTATTGCAACATCGCGTTTGCATCACTTCCTTCACCAGCGTATCTTGGTCTGACGCATGAATTACATCAGCAAGCAGACGCCGCAGCTTTCCTAGAAGCAGGGTTCCACGCGGCTGGTCTGCACCTTCTCTGCACACGCACCGTCACGTTCAGGTGTCACGCGGGACGCACTATTCTACAGCTTGTACTCGTCCGATTCTTCAAAGCATCGTGAATTTCGGGCATCGGGCACGTTGCGACTTAAAGAGGCCGATTCCTGTCCTACCCCCCGATTGCATGTGCACCTCACCGAAAGGAACACCACTTTTTTTAGAACGATTATTTGGTAGCAGGACATAGAGAAGGGGACGTGATTAGATCAAAGCAGATCAAATCAAATCAGTTTATTCAACCTTCTCGCCAGGCTTACGGACACGGACAAAAAGGCCCGAAAAGCCTTGAAGGAGTCTCTGCCCTCTGCGAGCAAACACCAGGGCACGTCAAAAATACACAGTGCACGA
This sequence comes from Haemaphysalis longicornis, assembly GCF_048455015.1. Lineage (NCBI taxonomy): Eukaryota > Metazoa > Arthropoda > Arachnida > Ixodida > Ixodidae > Haemaphysalis > Haemaphysalis longicornis. The sequence goes on from NW_027526335.1 coordinate 223,433,880, forward strand.
CGCTCGCGGAACAGAAGTGGCCGCAAAGAAAAAGAATTGTATAACTAACCAAGGCGAACAATATCAGGTGGGCAACCATGAATGACCTGGTCCACACAGTATGCGTGAGATAAAAAACAAACAAGAGAAATGCTAGAACAATGAGCATTGCACCAAAACTATGTGTGCGCGAGTACAAAATATGCGTGAAAAGAAACACTGGCACTGTACACATGAGAAAAAACATGACAAAATAACTAACCCCATTGCAGTGTTGTACGGAACGGCGTTCCAAGAAACGTCGTTCCTGGAATTAGTTCTTTTTGGAGGCACGGAGGAACGCCACCGTTCCATTAAAGGTCGGTGGAACTGTAACGGTAACTCGTTAGGTTTTTGAAGGAACGGCAGGAACGGTGTTTCTTCTGCAAACGTTACGCTTGTTACATCGTTACAACGCTAGGAATTGGCTGTTTTTAATGCGAAGGCTCGGGTACAAAAATTAACAAGTCGCTACTGTGTTTGTGTTCCTATAAGCTGGCAAATTTTCCCGCCCTTCGGCGGAATGTGCTTCCTCGAAGGTCAAAGGCAGAAGAATAACCACGCAGCGAGCCGAAGCGTGGGCTTACTTCATGCTGGTTGAGCTTACGCGGCGTTCGACGGGTGAATAGCACAGCTGCGAGAACTCTTTTTCTTTTCATCGTTTGTCTGGGGAGTCCAGGATGCGTGTCTGGGCGAAAGAATTGTTCCCTGTCTGGGAAACGTTTCTAAGTCCGAGGGGCGCTGCATGTACTTTGTGAAACCACCGCACATTGCCAGGGGTAATTACCGCATTAGTGTGCGCGGGCAACGGGCGCTTTGTTGTTGAGGCTGGCTGGGCCCATTGTCGAGCTGCGCCTTCGCAACAATACAAAGACATGTTTGCAATAAATGCACTGCTTATTCGTGATATTTTTTCGCCTTACTGCGTCTTGTTAAGCCTCCCCGCTGTACGAGCGACCACAGCTGGATGTTCGTGTTCTTCCATCGCAAACGGCTCTGCGCCACGCGTGGCCTCCTGGCCTTTTTTTGTGGCGCGCGCTTATCACTGCGGCGGCGGCCTCCTCGCTTACTCTGTCAGGTAGCGACACGGGTTCCGCGTGCGTCTCCGTTCCTTCCAGGAATATCTCTCCCCGCCACCGGGCCGCTGCTCCGTGCCGGGCGCTCCGACAGGTGGCGACATGGGTCCCGTGCATGTCTCCCTTCCCTCCACGTTCATCTCCCGCCAGAAGGGTTGCAAGCTAGGATAGTTGAAAAGACATAATATTGGATGAAACCAGCGCGAACTTAAACAGACAAAGGAAGTGCAACACAAGTTGTGTCAACGTGCATTTGAAAGAGCATGAATTTTCATTAAAGGGTCCCCATCAACCCGTCTTTTTTTCACATTGTTCTAGGCGCCGCGGATGTAAACCTAATTTTCCAGCCACTTAAATTTTATTTAGGCCCCGTGAACAAACGCTCCGCGAAATTATGGAAGCTTTCCACATAGCAGAAAGAGTAGACAAGTGTGCCAGCCTAGCAAGCATGTGTCTTCATCCCAAAGAGATTCCATATCTGCGTAGGCGTTGACTGTAGCCGCTGTATATCTAGTTGCCTTACCACCGTGGCTTTTGTAAAAACATTTTTGTTCATGCGCGAATCCCTAGAGGTAAGGCAGCGGCCGACGCCGTAGCCCGAGACCTTTCACTTCGGTCAGTTGCCTTGACCGGAACACACGTCTTGCCCGGGATGCCACACTGCCATCCCATTGCCAAACGAAGCAAAGGTATTTTGGAACACCTCAGGCTTACAAGAAAAAAATACCCGCCTCCACGTCCAAAGCTCACCTGAGAAGAATGAACAAAACTACGAAGACTTCAGAGAAACTCCTTCCCACATGCCCCACAATTGCATATGATGTACCCCACAATTTAGGGCACTGCACGGGCCCGTCCCGGCCCGAAAGCCCGGGCCCGGGCCCGCGGGCCTGGTCGGGTCGGGTAAGGAATTGTTTGATTGGGCCCGGGCCGCGCTCGGGCCCATGAGCTTCGGGCCCGGGCCGGGCTCGGGCCTGAGTCAGGCCCGCATCAGGCCCGGGTCTCATACATGTGGGTTATGGCGCGTGTACGCTAATGTTTGGCTTTATTGGTTCGTATGTTCGCTCGAACACAAAACTACAAGAGACGAAACCCAGGCAACAAATTCTAAAAGACTGAAAAGACAGACTGAGAGAGGAGGCGCCGTGCCACCACCGCGCCCGTCTCCGTCGGTGAGCCACGGCGCTGCAACGGCGCCGAACGGCGAACGTGTGATATGCATGGAGGAAGAAAAATTTTAGAGGGAGCATGAACGGCCCAGCTTTGGCAAGCCAACCTCCTCTGATGCCGCAGTCTCCTCTCGTGGGGCTCTTCCCGCGCAATGCTTTATAGAAGATGCACCTCTTTCAGCGCCGCGGTAGCGTTTAGTGGCTCCGGCTGGCTGCCGGTCTCAGCTACTCATCATCACCACCCTATCTACGCCCACTGCAGGGCACATGCCTCTCCTATTAATCTCCAGTTGCCCCGGTCCTGTGATAACTGCGACCAATTCAATCCCGCAAACTTCTTGATCTCATCTGCCCATCTAACTTTCGGCCGCCCCGTGAAAGGCTTGCCTTCTCTAGGGATTCACCCTGTTACCCTTAATGACCAACTGTTATCTCGCCTTCGCATTATATGCCCTGCCCACGCCTATTTCTTCATCTTAATTTCTACTAATATGTCTTTAACACGCTTTTGTTCCCTGACCCACTCTGCTCTCTTCTTGTCCCTTAATGGTACACCTATAATATTCCGCTCCATTTTCCGATGAGTCGTTCTCAATTTAAGTTGAACCCTCTTAGTGAGTTTCCAAGTTTCTGCGCCGTAGGTGAGTACCCGTAAGATGCAGCTGTCATACACTTTCTTCTTCAGGGGCAATGGTAGGCTGCCAATCATTATCTGAGAATGTCTGCCGTATTCACTCCACCTCATTGTTATCCTTTTAATTATCTCTGCCTTATGGTTGGTATCCAGGGTCACAACTTGGCCTAAGTAGATATATTCGCTTACCACTTCCACTTTCTCACCACCTATCTCAAACTGCTGTGCTGTCCCGAGGTTATTGATCATTACTTTGGTTTTCTGCATATTAATTTTCGGGCCCACGGTTCTACTCTGTTTGTCCAGTGCGGAAAGCATGCTTTGTAATTCTTCCCCCGAGTTACTTAGCAAGGCAACATCAACACCAAATCTGAGGTTACTGAGGTATTCTCCATTAACCCTTATTCTCATCTGTTACCAATCCAACGTTCTAAATAATTCTTGTAAACATGCTCTGAATAACATTGGAGATATTGTGTCTCCTTGTCTGACGCCCTTCCATATCGGTATTTTACTGCTCTCCGTATGAGGGTGGACCCATTGTAGATATCCTCTAGTATTCTTACATAATGCATCTACCTCCGGTTCCGTAATGCCTTAATGACTGCTAGGGTTTCGACCGAGTCAAATGCTTTCTCATAATCTAGAAAGGCTAAATATAGGGGTTCAGTACACTCAGCGTACTTCTCTATCACCTGATTGATCGTGTGAATAGGGTCCACTGTTGAATAGCCTTTACGGAACTCTGGTTGTTCTTTAGGTTGACTGAAATCTATGGTTGGAGAAATTCTGTTAGCGATTACCTTGTTATGTACCTTGTAGACGACTGACCGTAAGCTGATCGGGCTGTAATTGTTCAAGTACTTCATGTCCCCTTTCTTATGGATTAGGATGATGTTCGTGTTCTTCCAAGATTCCGGTACACGTGCGGTCATTAGGCATTCGTATACAGGTTTGCCAGTTTTTCAAGTACAATTTTTCCGCCATCCTTCAAGAGGTCTGCTGTTATCTGATCCTCACCAGTGTTTTGACCCCTTTTATTTCTTTCAAAGCCTTCCTTACTTCTTCGGTCGTTACTGGTGGCATGTCTATCTCCTCTGAACTATTTTCTCGTTCGGCATTATCCTGGACGTCCCGGCTACTGAACAGCTTCAAAACTGGCCACTCGCGAAGAGCACGAGGCCCCAATTGTCGTAGTTGACTACTGTGGCAATATTTGTGACTGTATGACTCTCCAACATACAGGAACAAAAAAGTGGAAGTTGGAGCCATCCTCTTGGATATCCGAATAGCGGCAGTATCAAATAGAAGCGTTACATCATTACGTACTCACAATGGACAGTATACAGTTTTCTGGAAGCAGAATACCAAGCGATTCGGTAAGATATCCCCATCCGTAATGCAGAAAGCTAACAACGTCACCAGAACAGCCGGATCCAATGCTCTGATAGCGAATGACGCACTATGCCACAGGTACACGAACTCGCATACCCTGCTCCTTGTGACCACGACTACCATACTGCCCTTTCGAAAAACGTTAAGAAGGAATCCTCATTTTATGCCTAGGAACACAATCTTTTCCCTTGCTACAACGAGGCCTAAATGCCGAAAAATCCCAAACTCTGTGGACGAAAAACCAACGCAATTATCTCAAAATTATGCGCATTAAATTGTTCGGTGGGAACATCAAAACTTAACATAGAACTCTGCTAAAATAGGGGAAATATCCACCATCTTACGCGCAACCTAGCCCTGTCCAAGGATATGTCCAGGGAACAACAACTCAACCATAATATATTCCACTTCTTCGAGACATGCATTACACGTTTTACAAGATCATTACCTCAAGATCAGCGCGAGCTGTTGAGTGGGCAAGGGATGGAGCTGCTGCATCTGGTCCCGTAGACTCAGGTTCCACCTCTGAGCCATGTCTTTACCTCATTCGCCTAAACCAGAAATATTTGTTCCTGAACAAAGATGTTTCTCTCTCTCTCTCTCTCTCTCTCTCTCTCTCTCTCTCTCTCTCTCTCTCTCTTTCTAAAAAAAAGTGAAATTGTTCAGCCCGGCCTAAACATCACAGAATACCCCCCGCGGTGGCTCAGTGGCTAAGGAATTGCGCTGCTGAGCACAAGGGTACGGGTTCGATTCTGTCCGTGGCGGCCGCTTTTTGATGGCGGCGAAAAGCAAAAACTCCAGTGTGTACGAGATGCCACCGCGTGTTAAAGATCCCCAGGTAGTCAAAATTAATCCGGGAACGTCCACTACGGGGCGCCTGATCGCCTTCATTGCGTCGGCACGTTAAACCCTCCAATCAATCAATAGACATCACATAATAAACATTATCTGACTCTGGCTCATCGACAATCAAACTGACCAACACTTCGCATTTGCAACATTTAACGCGCTTATTTTAAGCCACAGAGGCGGAGAGCCTTTGTCTCTCCTGGGACACGGCGATTAAAAACGCTGGTTGCTACTAGTCTTTCTCTTCTGAATAGCTTTTCGTGCTTGTGAAGCATAGTTCGGAAACGCAGTAGCAGCATACGAACACGCTCCGTGGGAGTCGAAGTATCGCTATTGCGCCCTACATCTTAAGATACAAACGAACATGTCTGCAACTTTTTTTTCCCGCCAGCAGGCGTTGCCGTTTAATTCTGTTAACGTTTACGAACCCAGCCAGTTGCGTAGCATTTCGGTAGACTGGAACTTCCCTATATATACGCCGAATACACAGTTTCCGGCTAACCTTCGCAAGACGGTGACGTAGTCGGACTTATGCGCTATGCCTAGCTCCCTTTTGAAAACACGTACATTGAATACAGCTCCGAAGGCCTTGGCTGAATGTGGTTCTGCACAATGTCGATTAGGACCGGTACCTGCCAGTCTACGTTCGGCGATCGCAGGGGGTTGACGAGCGTCGATATCAGGGTGTACGTTTCCTGCCCGCAGCCACAGAACAGCACCCCTCTTGTCCGCATCCTCCGTCACGTTGATGACAGCACAACATAGTTCGATACGCTCGATGTATTCCGCCCATGCAGAATTTCCATGCACGTTGAAATCTGCCATGAGGCCACCGTACGCCTGTTGCCACCCGCTCGCACTGGTCAGACCATGCCTCGTCGCCGATGTAGCGACCCAAGAAGAAACAGCTGCAACGCCCGCTACAAGAAGACTTACTGGAACGATAGCGCGACTGAAATAGTCTCAGCACCGATACTTATGGATACATATGTGGCGCAGGCTGGGAACTTCTTTCCCTCTCACACTCACTCACTCACTTATGGGGCTCACAAAAAGAGAGTAGGAAAAAAGGAATGGCGTATGCTCACCAGCTTGTCCTGAACGATATCACATGACATCACTTTGCACAATATTACGCACATGGCTCAAACCTCTCAGCAAGCGTGTCGAAGGCGTGTCAAAAAGCGTGTCGAGGGTCCTCGGGGACTAAAGTTACATATTACCCCCGCCAGATAGCTTAAAATCCACTCAGAATTTTTTTTCTTTCTCGAAATTTGTTGGCGTAGGCACTGTTTGCGGCCTTGAGGGACGTCATCTACGCCGGACGAGGGCTGTTGGCCGTTTCCTTTCTGTTGCAGCGATAACGTCCCTTAACACCACTTTAAAGAAAATTGGAACAAAAGCAAAACGAAACAAGATCCATCTCCGTGGCAACGGGAAATCACGGAGTTATGCTCTTTGCTGCTGCTATACAGGTGTCTTGGTAGGCACGAATGAAAGAGTCGGCACTGTACATCTACAACGTTGCAGGGGCCATTTAAGTTAACCACGAGTAAGATCGCAGACCCGCGCCTCTAAACGTGCCAGCAAAGAGAGGAAACCGTGCGTAAAAAGCCTTGAAGAAAGTTCGGAATAGAGAGTTTGCCTGCCGCCACCGAAGCGAAACTGGGGCGTTAGGGTAGCAGCCGACGCAGCACACGACGGAGCACTGTGGCTGCTTTGGTGCTCACACCTAGAGATAGAGCTTCACTACACGTCTAATTCTTGGTCGGAATAATGCAAAAAATAAATTCTAGATGCTTGGCATAACAGAACAGAATAGCGCCAGCTCTTCGTTTACGCTGGCGTTCTTAATTGGTACGATGAGGCCGTGTGTGTCACTTAGGAAGCACCGCATCGGTGCCTGAACGCGAGGCTGCGGTCGCGGCAGAGGAGTTATCTGTTCTAATCAATGCCGCGCTGCCGGGATTCGGCTCAAGGAAAGGAGCATCCACAGCTGGTGCACCTCATCAGAAAAGTCGGCGAAGAATATTCGAAAAATTTGTCGCTTCGAGGTGGTGTTCGTAGTCGAAGCAGAACTGAAGAAAACGAAAAGAAGCATACTGAACTGGCGCTGGCCCACGTGTTAGGATAGAGGCAGACCATGCGATCGGCAGTAGTGGACAGGCTCAGACTATTACGATCGAATTCAGGAGTCGGGCACCCAAGCTTGCTTTGCGAGTGTACAGTGCGCAGTAAATTAAAACAAGCCAGATGGGGAGCTTCATTGGGGGAATGTTCCGGTAAATCCCCCAGCAGTACAGCTCGCAGCAGTACAGTGTGCTCCGTATGCGGAGTGTATCAAGCAGCATACGCCTAAACACACCGAGTAACTGACGGTGTAAATACGATGTGATAACATCATTTTACTACAATCCATGGCGTAGTGAGAATATAAAACTATTGATGAGGAGTTTACTCGGATTTTTCCCCCTATGAGAGGAGTAAAATAACGAGCCTCTCGCGAGATTTCGGCGCATACGAAACGGCAGCGATCAATAAGGTCGCTCCTTGCGGTGAACGTGCAGGGCGACAGCGAGCCCCGACAGGAAAGACGTGGACATTTGTGTGCGTTCTCGAAAAAGCGGTGACCTTGCATTTAAAATGCATACAAGCAAGAAATGCATGAGTGATATCAACCGAGACGGTGCCCGATGCAGACTGTGGGGCATCCATTCGCTTTGTGGAAGGGGAATGTGATGTTGAGTGCGTGCGGGAGAACGAGCGGCATACTTCCCCTACCAACTCTGGCCCTGGATTCCAGCGCTATGATTGCGCTGGAATTTACGGCCAGAGTTGGTTTGCGGTGTAGGCGCCGCTGTAATCCGGTGAGGCTAATTCGAAGGGCTGGAGCCCCGCTGGTAATTAGCTTCATGCGCGATGAAGTGGACTAAATCCTCTGGAATGTGCTGCAACCTCACTTGCAACCAGCGCTTTGCAAGCTGCGGTTGATGTCTCGCTGGTAGGCGATACTGGTCTCCACAGCGCTCGCACTCACGCGTGCTGCGCGGTGAAGCAAAGAAAAGCATTGCGGGCGAGAAACGTCCGAATATTGCGTTATTGCAAAATCAACGCGGCTAATCGACCAACATTTGTAGCTCTTCCCTTTTCTTGCCGCCGAAATAGCAACCGCTTACCACGTTAACACGTGCGTACGTACGTTATCACAGGGCAGTGGGTGTGAGGCACTTCATAGGGTATAGCTAGAATCGAAACGTAGCCGCTGCAACCAAACGAGAGTGTGTGCGCCCTCAGACAACGCGCGATCATACGTTTAAGCAAAGCTGTTGCATACCACACTCATTCACACATAACAGCTTCGGAATTTACTCCACAGTATACTGCGGCATCACCGGAAGTCCGAGTGGGCGCCAACGAAGCGCCTTCAGGAACTACTATCTGAGAGTGCACGAGCAGTCAGAGGGCAAAAAATGGAACGTGCCGGATCAGAATGACGAAAAATTACAATTTTCTTGCTTAGTGGAAGGTTCCGAAAATTTGAATTACAATAATGTCCTTGTTCGGAGAAACACCATTCTGATACAATGTTATGACAAACGTAAAAACCCTACATAGTTTAAAAGAGCTTATACCATCACACAACATATACAACACGCTGTTGAAATTGCTGACAAGTGGAGCATACAGCCCGCACCATGCAATCCATGCAGCGTGAAATATATGAGTATTGTAGAATAGATGATCTCATAGAAAAAGTGCAACATAGAACTCTCCATGCATACAGTGGCGTTTTTGAAATAGAAAGCAGGAGTCTGGTTGATTTAGGCACACAACAAGTAAACCTTGAACATTCTACTCATTATTAAAATAACCTTCAAACACCACATGATTGTTCATCATGAATTTATGTTACCACGCACACTTTCCGGGTAAAGGACGCTTCATTATGGCATTCTTGAAATTTCATTTGTCGACATATTCAAGATACGTAGAAGGCATAGTCATAAAGCAAAGCCTTTTTTATTTTATGAACAAAACAACAAAGGTGCCGAGCTACCGTACTTGTTGCTCTCAATTGTCGCCTGCAACACAGGTATGTGAATGTAGTGCAGGCACTTCAGTAAAATGTGCTGGTGGGCTAGTTGGTGCATTACGAATTACAAAAATTGCGCTAAATGGACAAACAGAGGAAGGAGGACAGACAATGCGCAACTCACAACAGCTGTTACAACAACTGGTACGACTCACAACAGTTGTGAGTGGCGCATTGTCTGTCTTCCTTCCTCTGTTTGTCAATTTAGCGCAATTTTTGTAATTCGTAGTGCAGACACTCGTTACTGGAAACGTGCCTTCTAAACATTTATCACCTGCTCCTTTAAAAGAGGGAGGGGGTAAGTGTTTATGCGCCTATGTTGTGGACTCCTGTATGGTAGTAGAAGTCCTTCGTAAGTCCTTGTAAATTAGAGGGAAGTTCTTACTCTAGCAAATAAATCTTAATTGACAACTTTTATACGATAGGTACAGTACAAGATACAACACAGTACAAACTGATCATTTGTATTTTCGGGTTATCCAAAAAAATTTTCAAAATTTCTTTAGCCGCTCCAATTCTTTCAATGTACTTAAAGGAGTCGTCAAGAGAAAGAGTCTGCTTAATATTGTTTGTTTGAACGATATTTGAAGAACATAAATCCCAGATGTTTTCTCAATTCGTTGCTTCTAGAATTTAGGAGACACATTTGAAATTCGCGTTTTGAGGCGCATCGCAAGCGACCATGAGCGCATCATCGGGCTGCAGCTCAACTAGCAGTGACGTCATAGTAAGAACATTCCAGACTTATACTTTCCTAAACGCTTTTCGCGCGGTACAGCCTCAAACCCGATATTTTAAAAATAACGCAACCTTTACTCATTGTTATTAACAGTTTTCTATCCACGCGAACCGGTGTCGCGACCAGTTCAGTTGTCTGGCAGCCATCGTTGCAGAATTCCGACCTACTGGTTACTTGTACGGTTTGTAGCCAGTTTCACGGCTGAAGTTTACGTTTTCTCTGAATTCTCTTCGGAATCTTGCCCTTTTTTAGCAAATGTCGCTAAACCGCTCAAGCAACAAAAGAAAAAATAAGAAGGTGCCCCGTGTGCAATTCGTACTTGTGGCCGCCGGGCCATCCCAACGTTATGGCCAGCCTGCATTAAAGTAAACACCTGTTTTTAAAGACGATAGTCTTTCTTGGGCTACTTAAACCCAGAAATTTTGGTCTGTCTGTATGTTTGTCTGTCTGTCTGTCTGTCTGTCCGTCTGTCTGTCTGTGACTCTATTCAGCCAACCGGCAAAGGAAAATTCACATTGCGCAATAGTCTTATATACTCACAGCCAAATGCAAACGTCTAAGCCTGGTTTGTATATTCCTACTTGTCTACTTTGTTGAACAAAAACAAGACATTACGCAAATATAAGACAGGAAATTAGTACACAAGAGATATTTACAGTGTTCCTTTATTGAAAAATTCCTGGGTGCTTGGTTTTTCGATAGCAAATGATATTCTACATCTACTGCAGAAAACCCCCGCCTCCTGGCGGCAATGAAACACCACGCGGCAACATCAACGAAAGGTTCCACTAGCTAGGTTCCACGTTCTGCTTGGAACGCACGCGGAGCACGGCCACGTGGTTCTATAAACCTTGTAGTCGGCCGCCTCCATTCACGTGTGTCTCCGCCGTACTGCAGCGATGGCATCGAGGAACCCCGCGTGTAGCAGTGGAACGCAGTAAATTCAAATCGCCTTGAGCAAACCTTTAGTGTGTTTACCTTGGAATGAGCGCGACGGTACAGGAACAGTGTGAGAGGTGAGCGGGAAAGCAAAAGGAGGCATTTCCTTGGCAAATGTCTACAAAGACTATCGTCTTTTGACGACATTTGCAACGAAAGGAGCAGATACGCGGCCATTTTTTTCTTTATTGCATTTTGAACAAACAGTCACATCAGTGTCGGTATAAAACCCGCCTACAGAACTTCGGTGGGCGAAAACTTAGCCACTACAATATCGACGTGAGAAGTGCGCATAGCAGAAACTGCGGCATAAAAGCTGCCTCAAAAATGTAACCTAGCACTCTGGCGTCTATTGATAGATTCTAATCAGACCTAGCTTCAACTGCCAACTTACTATTGAACGCTTCTGCAGTAAGCCAAATGGGAGAATATCCAATCAACGAAATAACGTTAACAGCATTGTTCATTAGAGGAAACAGGAAACCAACCGAACTGCGTGATGGTCGGACTCGGCGACTCGGCGCGGTATCACTGCTTCTAGCTGGTTATTTTTTCACTTGATGAGTAAAGGACGGGTTGGTTTTAAGTTCCGACTACTCAAAGTTCCTTTGATAAGTGGGTTTATGTAGTAAATTCTTATTTTAAGCTTTTGGTTAGGTCAGAAGTTTCACGTTCGCGCAAAACTCACATTGCAGGCTACGTGAGATAGATGTCGGAAAACTTGTGCAAGAATACGTACCGGCTAGCAGAACGACAGTTTAGTCCTGTGCGAAACAGCGCAAACAGTTTACAAATACCCAGTTGACTTTAACCGTGGTTATTTATGCCTGCGCCACTCTCCCGCGTTGTTGCCTGAAAGTTCGGCTATGTTGATGAGTCGTATCAGAGATCAGACATCACCCGTTTAGTTGCAGGCCGAGTTTCATCATGGGTTTACCTGACTCTTTCCGAGTCCGCTCTGGGCTGACATGTTGTGCAGACAAAAGAGAACTGTGATTGGCTGCTTAGCAAGACGCCACTTCACGATTCACGAGTTGAGGAGGAAAGCCTTGGTGAAAGCATAACTGCATTTTTTTTCATATTTGCCGATATCGGGCCATAACACGGGTATGCATTGTTTGTTTATCAAGGTTCCACAGTTATAAGTACCCACACAACACACTTCTTTAGATCTCTTCACGACCCTTTTTAAGACCAATCAATCGAGCTCATTTTTCTAGTTCATTCATATTTTTCACTTTTGGACAGCGCAAAATATCTGAACAAGCAAACTGAAACGGTCTAGTTGCTGTACTACGCTATTTAGAGAAAAAGCGCTAAAAACGATACGACAAGAAGGAAACACAGAAAGTGCGCTGAACTCCCAATAGAGTTTGATTTAGATGTACAACGAATATCAACTTGAATCAGAAACCACGAGAGGAGGAAAGTAGCCACGTGTCATGCCTCAATTATGGTGCCAAGTATTTTTTACACCTTTTGATACCACTTGTGTAACGTGCACGTCCACCTTCGTCAACCTTTATGCGCTTGCCTTGGCACTTATTAATAAGAAAGGACGCCCACAACTTGAAACTGCCTCGTCGGCACTCGCTGAGATGGTTGCGTGTTGAAGGATCATAGCAGGGTACAGTGGGCGCCAGCCCGCATTCGCAACCTCACCTGCCCTAGTATTCAATGCCCAGTCCCTTTTCTGCATGTTCGTCTTCTTTTCTTCGATTTGAGCCACACGAACAGGAATCACGGGTGTCTAAGGAACTGGCACGGGAATAGGTCTTAATCTTTAGATGTGCGAAGACTGCCTGCAAAGCGCCTCTTTTCATTTTGTCGCTATTGAGCGCACTGCAGGTGTTGCGCTTCACGCGCACAATAATGAGCCAGAGCTTTGGTTTTGTTGTGTAACAAGCTCCGTTCGCAACGTTGCAGGTGCGTCGTGATCTGGCTGCTTTCTAAGCGGGTCCCTCCTTTATAACTCAAGATGCGCCATGTTTCGGGTGTCGGGTGGTCACCGAGGAGCAATGTATTCAAGCCTTACGTAAGGCCAGCTCGGAGGTCACCGATGCTTTTCTAGCCAAACGATTGCACAAGACGTGGTTTTATCGCTATTTGGCGGATCCGTGGCATACCGCAGCACCTACGAGGCCCGAAAGGGCCATTCTGTCCACTGATGGGTGCCAAAAACCATGCACTGTTACTACATTACATTTTTGGGCTGCGCGCTAGAATTTGCTAATATTTGCTAACTTCTAATATTTGCTAATTAGCTAACTTCTTGCTCGGTAACAAATTTTGGAATTATTGTTGAAATAAAATATGCCATTTTTATCTTTTTACGACGCGCCGTGCTTCTATAAAATGCAATTTTCAGCACATACGCCGTTCTAAACCGCATGTTTTGTGTGTATAAGATATTAACCTAAATTAACCATGTTTGGGACATGTGTTAGGCTAGCTCCTTCTGCATAGCTTGGAATATTTAGAAATTATCGGAGTTCATTTCTCTCTGTCTTTTATTTGAGTGATGCCACAATGGAACGCTCCTTACCACGTTCCTTACCACGAGGGTGGCTTATGACGACTTGTCAAGTGCATTTATTGCATGCTTCCGAACTTCCGTATTCACAGCTTGTAACAAGCCCCCGAATACCGTATGGAAGGTTTTTGACCTACACAAATTGCCTCATTTAAGATGTGCAGTGCTGACAGCAGAATTCCCTGCAGTTGAACGTGTTTTGCACAATGTAGACGCATACAACTTACGAGATCCACCTGTGAAAACAGTTTCTTTGCAGTAGGTATAATCATACTGGGGGCAAGACTTATAGAAATTGGTGTTAGACCCAGCCCACAGAGATTAAAAAGCAACATTTATCACATTTGTGAAGAGAAGACGAGATACTGCGAAGGACATAGCGAAGAAGAGAAGATAGGCTTTTTCAGAGACAGGAATCTTCGCCATTTAGTAGCCACCAAGCGCTGTGTCGCATAGCATCGCGCACGAGGAATGTTTTCTTTTCTTCCGATCGATATGCGCTCTCGTTTATTGAGGGAAAAGGCCGTCGTTTGGCGTCTGTGGCAGGCTCCCAGTAGCGGCGACAGCGGCAGGAGCGCCCGCTGCAAGGCAACCAAGCACGGGCATGCGCAGAGTCACCTGGAATGTGCCGGAGACATGTCTGAAGCACGTGCTGTGCTGGCCCCACCTTGCAACTCTTCCCGGCAGTGCGTATCGTATCGCTATCTCAAAGCATCCACGTTGTTGCCGGCTGCAACCACGGCAGTAGCAGAGGTTACTGGGCACGCCAGTTCACCGAGCAGCACACTCAAATAGATCACTCGCATAGTTGATTTGATTGATTGATTGATTGATTGATTGATTGATTGATTGATTGATTGATTGATTGATTGATTGATTGATTGATTGATTGATTGAGTGAGTGATTGATTGATTGAGTGATTGATTGATTGATTGATTGATTGAGTGATTGAGTGATTGAGTGATTGATTGATTGAGTGATTGAGTGATTGATTGATTGATTGATTGATTGATTGATTGAGTGATTGATTGTGGTGTTTAACGCGCTGACGCGACGCAGGTGATGAGGCGCGCCGTAGTGGAGGGCTCCGGATTAATTTTGACCACCTGGGGATCTTTAACGTGCGCCGAAATCTCGTACACACGGGCGTTTTTGCTTTTCGCCTCCATCAGAAAAGCGGCCGCCGCGGCCGGGAATCGAACCCGCGACCTCGTGCTCAGAAGCGCAACGCCTTAGCCACTGAGCCACCGCGGCGGGTCACTCGCATAGGGAAAATCAGAAGGAGCTCGCAGCCGCGTTCAACTCAACATTGATGATTTCCACAACCAGGAGGATGACGTCCCAGCTTCTTATTTAGGACATGGCGCATCTATCATTTACAGAAGACAACCCAGGTGTTTTCTTCACAGTGTGCATAGGGGGGAGGGTCCGTCGTCGCAGGAGTGTGAGCACTGACTTATGTCGATGTTCGTACGGATATCGAACCAAGCCTTCAGTGTAAGAGTGTGTTACCGCAAGGCTACGTCAGCGTGTCGCCACCAGCGGAAGGAGTTATCCTGCGTGTGGCGCCGACGTCATATTGAGGGACAGGTGGTCCTGAAGGCATGGCAAAACAACAAAAGCGAACAGAGGGACCCTAGCAGCGGCACAGGAACCATCGATGAGTCCCTCCAGGGGATGCCTTCAAAGCACGTGAGCAGCCATGAGGAATGTTCTTCTCCATCTCTGCGCTACCCCACCGGGTGGCGTTATTTCATTTCGTTTCGTGTACTTTCCAAGAGGGTCGTGTCCTTCGGGGCATCTGACGTCGACGCCACGCTGTCGTCACATCTGCTACCCCGTTTCCATTTCCAGCTTCAGTGGCAGCCACGGGGCTGTCCCAAATAAACATTGTTATTTACGTGTCCAACTTATTAATTACTGCACAGCGACGTACGTGCTTTCGAGATAGTTTTGTTAGGCGCCGAAAAATGTGCAAATCCACGCCCGCATCCATTGTGAAGTCGTGCCCTGGCCTAGCGAATAAAGATGCCGGGTAGTTTACCGGCTGCGCTAAGCGTAGCTGTGCCAAAGAGTACCTCCGAGCTGTGAAAGCATGCAACTATTTATACCCTTGCCGGGTTGGATGGGGTGTGACTGTGACGAAATCACGCCTTGTGCTTCATTAGCTGTTGTTAATACTCTGAGATGCTGAGACACCGTGGGACATTCCTAGCCAAACATTCCTAGAGACTGCGATCGTCCATGTCATCGTCAGGAGATTTTCTACGTGACATAATGTGTTCAGTTCTTTTTTGCTTTTATGTACGCATTACGGTGTCCGCAACTGCTGAGCGAACATGTTTGGTATGTCCAAACGCATCGCCACTTCTATTATACTTTTATATCGCCACTTATACTATTATACGGCACAATATTGTCATTGTACCCACACTGCAAGCATCAAAAACGGCTTTTCATCTGACGCTAATAAAGTGTACTAGATTCCTCTGGTTGAATTCTGGGTAAATACGTCCATTAATGTCTAAAAAGGCCCTGTATCTTGCAGTTTTACTGTTTTAATGATGTGATTGTGATTTTTACCAAATGTAAGAACAGACTTTTTACTGCAAAGCAGTATATGTCTAACCCTCCCCCCAGTTTTCATTCCGGTGTCATCGATTTACTCGGCGCCGCTCTGGGACTCCTCCTCACCACCGCCGGCACCCCTTTCCCAACTATTTTCCCCCTCGCCTCCCCCGATGCCCATTTGGCAAATTGCGTAGTCGGCCGCTGACGGCGGTAGTGCGGTTATCAGATGTTCGCGAGAAATAAACTGAAGCACGGATAGGCGTTTAAAATGCCTAATATGAGATTAGTGCGCAGCGCGAACGGCAGTCTTTTCGGTCACGGCGAATTACTGCTGCGTTTCAGGAAGTGTTCGCATGATCAGGGCACGTACGGCGGCGTGCGCTACTGTATCGTCTCCGCAAAAAAGCAAGATTATCCGTCGCCGTGGGCCGCCGCCGCCGGCTAGCATGTTGCAAATCGTGTTTGAACCTCCCGCGCAAATGTCACGTGGTCTGGATTAGCCACGCACAAGGGAGACGCAGCATGTTGTTTCATATCCTGTTTGAACCTCCTGCGCAAACATCTCGTGGTTTGTATTAGGGGGAATGGAACAGCGTTTGGGTATTGTCGGAGAAGGGCGCACCTTCGTGGCGACGCATGAGACATGTGAGGGAAAGGAAGTGAGAGTGATGACGCCGCAGCCTCACGTGTTGTACTCTACTTCTCCTTTCGCTAGACTCTCCTCTATTTTCTTTCTTTCGTCGCTGCTGCATTCGCTCACTCGGTTACGCGGGCATAAACCGAGGCCGCTCCCACGAAGCCCAGCTAAGGGCTGCCAACCGGCTGCCTCCTAAAACGGCCGAAACCCACCGTCGCTGTTTTCGCTAAAATTCACTTCGCCAAGTAGCTGCGAATCTCTCCAGGTACAAGGGAAACTTCCTCGCTTGGAACGCCGGCTTGAGCCCATATTTTTTTTCAGCTTGGAAGGTCTTCCCAGCGACGTTTTCGCCGGCGTTTTCACACCTATGTATGCGCCATCACCGGTTGCCGGTTTATGCGCGCACGGTTTGCGGATAGAAAAAGGGGGCGCCCGCGCGCAGCTAGGCGTCATGCCGCTACCGGTGAAATGCCGGTTGTGCTGGTGGGAAATTTAGATGTCGAATTACATGGCTCAATGCAATTAGTCGGCTGTCCTCCTTATTCGAGTGCTTCGGGTGTGGGTTGATGCGTAGCACAGACATCTTACATACAGTAAGATGCGTACAAAACGGACAGCCACATGCTTGTACGCGAGAATAGCGCTCAAGGTCTTCCAGGCTTTAAATCGTTGTGGGACGGATGCATGCTGTTCGTTTGGAGGAATAAGAGCAAGAATTGAAGCGTTGGCCCGACGAGAAGTGCTAATGGGCGCAAAAAAATCGGATAGCTGCTGGCGCCGCCGTTACCGCCTCAACTTCAGCTCGTCGAGTAGCTGGGAATCCCTCCCGTATGAACAGCAACTTACCCGCCTGGAACGGCGGCGTCAGCCAATATCACTTCTTCAGAGGGCTACCAGGGGATATTTTAGACAGCGTCTGTCACTTCTAAGCACCGGCACACGACGGGCTACCGGTTTATCGTGCGCAAGTTTGTAGTGGAAAATAATTGGAGGGAGGAGGGGGCGTGCACGCGGAGCTATAGGTTTCATGCCCATACTGATGGATGACATGTCCATTGTGCTGGTGTGAGGTTTGAACGCGGACGTTAAACGGGCCAATGGGTGGAGGAGGAGGAATAAACGTCCCTATGAAGAAGTTCGCCTTGGGGAACAGTCCTTATTCCAGGACGCCTTAAGACCGTCCAGCTTCTTGGGCTCTCTTCACCAGCCAAAGCTGGTCATCAGGGTCCGAGCTGGACAGTGCTCTCTCCCAGTGCTTAGGGAAGGGGAAGGGCAAGGGGGGTAGGTTAGGATTTTTATCGCAGCCCCACACAATGTGGTAAAGCGTGCCCAAAGCCTCACAGAAGCGGTATTGTCAGGAGTACAGGAGTACAGGGTAGGGGCCAGAATGTGGGCTCTGGTTGGGTGGGGAAAGTTATTGGTTTGTATACCTCGAAGGTGGCGTTCTTGTTCGTTTGTGAGGTTTTTGTTTGGAGGAGGATACATTGTTCGCTGCAGGCGGTAGTGCTGCGTGATTTCCTTGTAGGACAAGAGGGGACAGTCACGCCACTGCTCGCCGAACTCCTGACTAGCCCGGTGTGTCAGATCGCGGGCATGCTGATGAGCAGCTCCGTAGGATTATTTGGGCTCCCGCCCATGCCGACGGCCCAATGGGACCTATCCGAAGTCCTTAGTGGTAGAGAGTATTGGGGTTGTGTGTTGGGCTATGTTCAGATTACTGGCGCAAACCCCGTATCGTGATCTATGGACGCAAAGAAATTCCATGTCACGCAGTTCGGTTGGCCTAGACGTGAAATGACGTCATTCTTTAAAGTTATTACGACAGTTGCGGCAACTGTCCCTGAAATACCCTGGCCTCGCACGTACAGTAAGATGTTTACAACGCGGCAGGTACACAGGCAGCTCCATGTTTATCTGCAAGAACAAAGCTTGGATCCTTCAGAGGTTTATTGAGGTAATTAGCTAGGAAGCATGCTGTATCGCAGATTAAAATAAACGTGTTTTGTTTCGTGCACTCCGAGGACTGCGTCCAGCTTTGCAGGTCATCCTTCTTCACAGAGTGCAAGGGCACTATTTTTTTATTTTATTGAGATACCCTAAGGGCCAAGGGGGGATTGCACTTCAAGCAAGAAATTGCATACAAGGTACATATGTTAAATGACTGCATTGACTACCAGTACATACATCAAGGTTGTAAAAAAAGTACAAAAGAATATGGGTGCGGGTATGGGCTTGAGCGGATGTTAACCTTCTAAAAACGCTAACAGAGCACTCCTAAATAATGACAGCTCAGTTAGGTTGCCACACTGGCAGGCAACATATTCCACTCTGAACTACTAAGCGGTAATCGGGAATTTTGGTATTTGTTAAATTTCGACAATATGGGCCTGACATAATACGCATGATCGATACGCTCTGATACATAAGTAGATGAATGAACTTGACTGCTTGAGGGCAACAAACTACTGTGATAGAAAGCATGGAAAAATGATAAGCTACAGTATTTTCTTCGAATTGCGAGAGGCGAAAGTTTGAGGGACGCTTTTATTGCCGAAACACCATTATAGCGGGAATAAAACAAAAGAATACACCAAGCCGTTTTGTTCTGTACTGACACCAGTAAGGCTGTTAGATATTCCTGGTGCGGGTGTCACATAATAGAAGCGCGCTGTAATTAAGAACGAAATGGTGAATTGTATGCGTGCTCTTTAGTTTCAGACTTTGCAAGCTGTAAACGTGGTGTTAGAAGGCCTAGTTGTTTAAAAGCTTTTCCGGTTATGTATTCTATATGAGTGTTACAGGTCACGTTTCAACTAAGAAAATACCGAGATACTTTACGACACGACTGACTCTGCACGGGTATCGCAAATAGTGTGATGATTTGGGGTTAAGTGGTTAGAGAAAGTAAACGCTACATGCTTAGTTTTATCTGTGTTAAAGGGACACTGCAGTGGTCTGTAAACATTGCGGGATTACTAGAGCAAATTGTAGTCCTGAGTCCCTAGGCCATGTTTCGACCACTTAGGGGGCGTTTACGCGAATTTATTTAATAGAAAAATCAATTCTAAAAAGCTGTCCTCCACTCTGCATCCTCGCCAATTTTCTGTGGCGTTTTCGTGTGACGTCAGGAAAAAATGACTTGGCTTGACTGCACTACTGCTCGGCTCGCCGACTTTCTAACAGTCAGTCGGCCCAGCGTTTAGTCCGCCGGCCGCCGACGGGTCGTAGCAATTTGTTCGCTCAGTTGAAACTAAGAATGAGACTTTCTTTAGTTTGTTAGTTTGTGCACTGCGTCAAGCTCCAAGTCCAGGTCGGCCCTCACAAGCGCTGCACAAGCGCACATGCGACGCTTCGCTGACTGGTACGCTAGTAAAAACACCTAAGGCCAATTGAAGGCGAGGGAAGAATCGGCGAAGTTAATATGGATACTACGGAAATGAAATCAACTGAATCTTTTACCGTGCAGCGTAAAACCACGGTGTAGGAAGCACTTTCTTGCGCTGGGTGAACAAGCACAGCGGTCAGCAGTACCACCACACATCTGCGAACGCTTTTCCGTCTAAGAAATGCATTTACTAGACGTGAGATATTGTGGAAATTCGGGAACGCCTCCAAGCTGCTTGAAATGCTAAAACTAAATAAAAAATAAACGCGTATCTGCTACTTTCGTTGCAAATGTCACCGAAAGACGATAGTCGACTGGCGTTCCTGCCAAGTAAAGGCCTCCCTTTCTTTTCCCGTTCACATCTCATGCTGTTCCTTTCCCGTCTCGTTTCTACCACGATAAAACGCTAGAGGTTTGATCAAGTAGACCTAAATTTACCTCGTTCTACTGCTCCAAGATGGGTGTCTCGACGCCTGCGCTGCCGTACGGCGGATACACGCGTGAATTGAGGCACCCTACCACAACCATAGAGTTTCTTACAATATACTTACTAGCAAACGCTATGACTACAACATTTATTGAACCACGAGGCCCTACTGCACGAGGCTTCCAAGCGGAACGTGGATCCAACGTAGGGGAATCCTTCGTTGCTATTGCCGTTTGATTTCTTTAATGCCTTCAGGAGGTAGCGCGGGCAACAGCAAGCGATGGTTTTCTGCCGCTGATGTAGTATTTCATTTGCTATTGCAAAAACCAAGCAGCCATGAATGTTTTAATAAAAAAGACGCTGCAAATATCACTTATGTATTGATTTTCTGCCGTATATTTGCATAATTTCTTGTTCTTGTCCAACAATGTTGACAAGTATGAAGACATAAACCGGACTTAGACGTTTAGATTTGGCTGTCACTATATAAGAATATTGCTCAGAATTTATTTCACTTCGGCCGTGTGGCTGAATCGAGTCATAGACAGACAGACTTTACTTTGAAGTCCTCGCTGAACAGTGCGGCTGACAGAGGCGCTAACACGCCTACAAATGCTTTATAGAAAGCCGCGCTTAACCCATCTGGGCCAGGGGACTTCCCTGGGTTCAAGTTCTGGATTGATTTTTTTACTTCTTCAGCGGTTATTTCCTGTTGTTATCTTTGTTTAGTTTCATCATCCAGTTTGGGTAATGCACTAACAAAATCTTTTTTGAAACCCTCTAAATCACCCTTTCGGCAAGCAAACAGTTGTTGGTAGAATTCAAAAAACGCATGCTCGATGTCCTCTTTCTGTGTCACTACTCGGCCTTCCCATTCTATCTCGCTTATCAGGTTACGTCGAGCATGCGCCTTTTCTAAGCCAAGCGCACGCTTGGTGGGCGTTTGACCTGCGGCTAACTGATCCGCTCTTGCGCGCACAAGTGCACCGCGATAGCGGTCTGCATCCAGCACCTCTAGGTTTTGCTTCATTTTAAGTGCGATGCACTTTATAAGTGACCCTGAATCCGCCGTCCACATTGCTCCTCCTCCTCTCCCCTAGCAACGGCGCGAGGAGAGGAGAGGAGCGTCTGATGCAACGGCGCAGCGACGTCACACCCCACGTGACCCGCGCGCGCTCCGCCTCCCGCGCCGTGGCTGCGCGCGCCCGCGCCGGCTCCCGCACCGCTCCTCGCGCCGTGACGTCACACTCCCACGTGACCGCGCGCTGGTGCCTTTGCGTCTGCTCCCCCTCTCCTCGCGCCGTGACGTCACATGCTCCGCAGCTGGCGCGCCTTTCCCCCCGTTAGGTTTGCACTCACCCTCGGCGCGCGCCTCTCCCCTCGCCGGTACTGCGCCTCTCAAGGCGATGGCAGAATTACTACGCCGTGTACTCTCGGCGCAAGAAATGCATTCGCACTTCCTCACGATTCCCTTCGGGGAGGTGGGGGCATTTTTTTGGATGACATCTTTAACCAGACCCGGCGCTTCGCGCTCTTCACCAAATTGGATCGCAGCGTATTTTCTTGAAGCTTTTGCTTATATCTACTACAACTAGACCTTTCAAAAGCCTTTAGTTTTATGCTTTGCCTACATATCTCCCATTGCTTGCCTATGCAATTTTGCTGCGGTTCTATTTCTCGGATTCTTTCGTTCACAGTTTTTATGGAGTCCTCAGCATGAAGCAGTTTACAATTTGATTTCGACAAATTCCAATTGACAGACTTCTTTTGCTTTTTAAACCCTAGTGTGCACACTACAAGTCAATGGTCGCAAAAGGATACAGGCTTTACAATAGTCTTTACATATGTCAATAAGACCACATGGGACGTATATTCGGTCCAATCTCGCGTGGCTCGTACCTTGAAAATGCGTGTACGTTACTTCCCTTCCTCCCTCCATGTACTTTCCCGCGCCCACTAATTCGGCTGTATTAATTAGTTGGGACAAGGTGGCGGTATTGACGTCACTATACGACTTGTACTGACCTTATCACGTGCTTCTAAGACGCAATTAAAATCCCCTTGGACTATTAGCCCCCGTTCTGTAGTGAAATACGAGCTGATTTCTACAAAAAATTGATTCGCACGCTGGGCCTCATCCGGCGCATATTGCTCTCGAGGACATACCGTGGCGCCACCTACGAGTGACATCACTTGTAGGACGCCGGGTTATGCTGTCGTCTGCTAGAACACATTTCCTGTGCCTATGTGACCGCACGTTCTTTGTTGTGGCCATTGTGTGCCCCCTCCCCGTGGTTTTGATGCAAATTACAGAAGAAAGTTGTCTACAGACCAAATAATCCGGGCAGGCAATCAAGGGCTCGCTTCTTCCAGACGGTACCGCCGCGGCTGGGTAGTTGCTACCATCGCCACCGACAGCTCCTACGGAGCCAGATATAGCGCCAAGGACGATACAACTGGTGCCGAGAAAAGTACGCTGTTAACTCATTATGAAATACCTGCGACGTAACATGTACGTGACTGTGTGCGCAAGAAAATAGACCTTGCAACAGCGACAGAAACGTGCCGCTCAGTTGTGATCTCACCACGCGTTCTGCGCGCATTGCCTGGTAAATGAATGACTACGAGAGACCGGTGAGTGGATAGCTTCGCCGCACGGGCTTAAAAGTGCTGGTACGATCTGCACTTTGGCTTAAGGAACGTCTATTTACCCTTCAATGTATTTTTTTATATTTATGCTCTTATTTGATAAACGATATCTAGTCCTCTGTACTGCTGATATGTTTACTTTTCGCGACAAGTTGTCCGCAATGTACGAATGGTATTAACGCGAGTTTTTAACGCCTTCGAGCGGGTTTAGACGTGGCTATGTTTAATTTCAATTAAGACCTCTGCAACACGGGCTTTTGTCTGTTTACAAAGAGGCTGTACATGAGGTTCGAGAACTCACGATTTCTCATAGAAGGCGCGTTTGCGTACGACGCAAAACACGTCGTGGGGTAATGGGGAGTTTAAGAATAGGGGAACCACGCGTTGGAGGCCCCCAAGAAGTTCGGGGAGCCCAAAGCAACATGCTTGCGCGCGGCGAGTTTTAGAAGAAGGTCTTCTCCAACAGCTAGCTCGCCGCCGGTTTCAGATGCGCAGCTTTTAGGCTTAGCGTCGCGGCAGATATTTCATCGCCGCTATCGTTACAGTCGCGAATGACAGTCCCTAACACAACTTTTCACCGCACTATCACCCCCTTTCTCGTATGTGGAAGATTGTATCCGTGATGACTGTCATTTAGGCGATCGATGATCAAGATACCTGCCACGGACTCGGCCAATTTTTGCTCGCAGGTATCGCCACCCTTCGGCTGCTCGCCGCATCGTGCGCGAACTGGCCGGCGGCGCGGGACCCGATATCCGCGGCCGGTCGGAGTAGATCGCGGCAGATATTTGAGCATCGCCTTGAAAATCACAGCTGATGACACTACATAGCACAATTTTTCACCACACTAACATCCACTTTCGCGAATGCGGAACTTCTTTTCCGCGATCGATCAGTGTGATTTTAAAAAGCGGCAACAAGGTGTTGCTGTCGCGACCTACGTCGGTTCGAGCCGCCGGCGGGCGGGCACGGCGGACGTGTGTGCGGAGCGTTTCTGCGAGCAGTAAATGCTTCATGATTTCCTGCTTCACTTATTTATTAGGAACGACAACAGAAATCTAGAAATTTAGCCCGGTGATCGTCGCAGATGCTAAATCTTGATCGGGGAGACGAGCCGCAGCTTACGCTTACACCGGGTTCGGTCGCATACGTCCGCGTACACCACCATGCTCAAGTCGTTTGAGGGCAGCCTGCCACGGTTTTAAAGTCCCCATGAGGTCAAAGTACGCTTCACGTCATAAAAATTACTTCAAAAGCCGAACATTAGCACGAAAATGCACTTAGAAAACGCGTCCTAAACGAAATGTCACGCGCTGCAAGCCAACTACGCAGCAAGGTAGGAACGGGCTCTATGGGAACGGGGATCCTGGAAGTGACGTCAAAACGATCGCAGCGCCGCGCTCTCCAGTGGTGGCCCTCGCGGCCAATAGGCTGACGATTCGCCGCTCCACGTCTCCCAACAAGTAATCGCATACTACAAGCCTACCTGACAAGCAGGTTTTGAACTACTAGTCCGGGTAACTTCTTCGAAAACAGAGCACAGCCTGCCGACACGCCTACCGCGTGGCTAATTCCCACAAAATACCGCGACGTGATCCGCAGCACCATGCTCCCGTTCTCCTCCTCCCCTTACACCTTCGTCGCCTGAACTGCAAGGATGTCTATGTCGAGGTCCGTCAGCACACGTTGTACCTGGCTCTGCTTTCTTTTACTGTACAGCCCCCGGATATTTAAGGTAGCTACGCTCAGAGACGGCAGAGGAGACATTTTAGAATCAGCAACTAAAGCAACTAAAGCCCGGGAGCGTGATGCGTACCCTTCACGGCGTTGAATTTTGCTAGGAATCGCTGTCGTCCGCACAACCTTGGAGGCCTCGTTGTTGTCTGGCAGTAGGGACCCTACTGGCAGTCAGCTCAGGAGTCCTCCGCGCCGCCGAAAGGCTAGTCTTGAGTCTGGGAGTAGAACGGTGCACCGGCGTCGCTTTCGCCGGTGGCTCGCCGCTCTCTACCCCGGTGACCCCGGCTCGTTCGGACGGCTCATCGGCGTGTACTCGTTTGGCGGCCGGGCTGGCGCTCCCCTCCATGGCGTCATCCTTGTTTCCCGCCTCCTGGCTATCCGTCCCACTCTCTTCGGTGTCTGCTTTCTGGCTTCCTTCTCCTAGGTATGGGAATTCCACCTCTGCGTAGGTGTGCTCCGAAGCTCGCTGCTCTTCGTGAGCTCTTGTTGGGATGCCCGTGTCCGCGTCTTTTGGCGTACTAGTCCCCGTCGCTGGTGTGTCAAGGTCACCTCCCCTTGGCGGCTTCCTCTCCCTCGGTGACGTCCATGATGTTCTCGTTCGTCGCGCCGGCACTCGCTGCGCCCACGACGCTCCCGTGCGGCAGGACGCACTGGGCTTCCGTGTGACCGAAGCGTCTGCACCATAAGCACCGAGGAACCTCGCATTCCATGCGCACGTGTCCTTTTAAGTTGCACCTAAGACACTGCACTGATCTGCCTGGCGCGACTACTAGGGCTAGCTCACCGGACACACGAATCTGGTGCGGCAGGTCACCGAGTTTCACCCCCGTCCTGAGCTTTATCAGCACCGTCCTCGCAGTCGACGCTTTCTCGTTCACTCCGGTGACCCGCCACCACTGTCTCGTGATTTCCGTCACGCGGACGTAGTTTACGAACGCGGATATGATGTCTTCGTCTGCCACGCCGTACAGCAGCCAGTGTAGCTTAACTTTACCTTCCTGGTTCTCCGAATCAATAATGAGGCAGCGACGCCCCTTGACTTGTCGGTCCGTGGCTGCCGCCGTCTTCCTTGTTGCGTCCGGGCCACTCAAGCAAGTTACATCATACCGCCCCATTTCCTTGACCAATGTAGACTATAAAATTTTCATGAAAGTGCTCGCCCAAACGAACACAAACAGTAATTAACCAATTAATCGGATCACACCAGACATATGGTATCAAGGGCCGTACAATATTTACTAATATACATTAAGCTAGGTGCCTACTGGAGTATTGCAACGCGACACGTGAGGGGGTCGCCGTTCTTCAACTCGACCTCGAGAAAGCGTTCGATTGTGTGGCGCACGAGATTTTATTTTTTATTTTGGAGTATGTAAATGTAGGTTCAGTTATAAAGGAGGGTGTAGTTCTGGCGTACAGGATGTGCTCCACTAGGTGAATAGTTAACAAATGTCTGGGAGCTCCCATTAGTGCGGACCGTTCGGTGCACCAGGGCTGCTCTCTCAGCCCCCTCCTTTTTTGTCTTTACATCGAGACGTTGTGTTTGAAAATAATGGGAAACGAGCGAATCCGTGGTTTAAGCTGCACCAGGTTGAAGCCAAATTGTTAGCCTACACCGACGACATCGCACTATTTTGCAAAGACAGAGGAAGTGTCACTATTGCCATAGAGGATGTTGAAGCGTTTAGCATGGTGTGAGGCAGTATGGTGAACTGGTCCAGGTGCCTGGGGTTCTGGCATGGCAGTTGGCTGACGACACCAGGCTTATTTGCAGGTGTCAGTTGGGAAAACAACAACTACAGCGATAGTGATCCATACTGGTGTACGCAAGCACAGCAAATACGGGATAGGGGGGAAAAGTGGAAAGGGATCAACTTGTCTATGTTTGCCAAGGCAACTGTGTGCAATTTATGTTTTGTTTCAAAGTTATGGTTTGTAATGCAAGTGATGTATTGCTCGCGTATGAATGTTCAGAAATTGCACCGGATATTTGCAGTGTTTATATGGTCGTCGACGTAGGAAAGGTGTGCAAGAACAAACCACTTTAGACGTGTACGAGACGGTGGACTGGGACTGGCGCATTTGTTCGTGCGCCAGTTAGTAAATCGGGTTCTGTTTTTGCAAGACACCAGCGACCCTCTTTTAAGAACCGTGTGCCAGGTTCACTTGGGTCAAGTGCTACCGCAGTTTGTGGTGTCTACAAGAAGGATGGAGGGTAGAATGTTCGGGTATTTTAAATGAGAAATCGTGCTGGCGGTACGATTTCTGACGGCAGGCTTTTCAGTGCAGTACCTGAGCGATATTTCCCGGAAAAAGCTGTACAAAGACTTATGTGATAACCTATTCCCTGTGCCATGGTACAGAACATTGTACATTCCAGGCTCTGGGCAAGATGTTCTTAAAAGGGTCAAAAGGATGCCAGTTCAGGGTGGGGCAAAGTCTTTCTTTAAACTCCATACCGGGACTCCATAATCGCCGTACATTCTGAAGAACCTGGCAGCTTGTGGGTGCGAGGGAAAGTCTGTTGCAGTTGAGATACGCGTTCGGCTTCCAAGAGTTCATCCAGGGTGCAGTGGAGGCCAAGTTTTGAGACGCTGATGGAGGTGTCAGGAGGGAGGCTGAGGCCCGATTTGTGCGTCTTTATTACGAAGGGGTCTAACTTTTAAGGTACGTCCTCACTTTCGGCAATATGCGCGCAGCACCGCGCGCTCAACAACGCGCCCCGCAACACGCCTTTTCGCGGTAACATTCCTATGCTGCCAAAGGCTGGGTCTCGGACCCATTTATTGCTGCCCGCCTCCTTGCGCTGCGAGGTCAATGCGTACTCTCCAGTCATGTCGAGTGAAGGCGAGAGCCAGCTTCCTCCGCTGCCGTCACCGTTTTTGCGAGCGTGAGCGCCCATAGGTGTGGCCTTCAAATACCTGCGGCGTTTTTGAGCGTGCGCAAATGCACCTGAGGACGTACCTCTATTCTCTTGGGGGTTCATATTAACGAAGGGGGTCCCGTAAGTCAGAAATGCTTGTACGAGGTGAGCCAAAGACAAAGTAGTCCACAAGAATCGTCCTCGACTTGTTGAATATAGAAGCGAGTCCGGAAGAGCTGAACAGGTCTCCAGAAGCCCTTCCACCAATTTGGGCTCACGGGATACAATGGAGCACGGCAAAACCAAAAGTTATATCGCCACAAATCTTTCCTATGTAACCGCTTTCCTATGGTGGTATCTAGCCACCCGTCTCGACGAAGCCAATAAGGCTTCGGAACGCTAAAAACGCTTCGAATAAAGCCCACGGCTGTATTATCGTAAGTTTGCGTCTAAGCAATACAGTGTCATAAAATATAGAAAAGTCCCTCCGTGCACCTACTTTATTACGGTGGCATTCCAAATCGAATCCAATTAGAGCCCCTTGAAAAGTAATGAAGTAATGCGGTAATAAACTTTCCCGTGTGGCTTTTGTGGAGGTCTGAGTCGCCAACAAGTAAGAATTCTTACACTCTTGGAGTTGATCTCCTGCTTTAGAAAAAAAAAGCATCTTCGTATGCTCTTGTGAGTAAGATTCAGATTGTGTGCTTACTTTGCTTTTTTTTGCAATTATTTCCAGGACTTCGGAGCGGCGCCCAAGCATCAGAAGTCCGGATCTAAGTTCAACAGAGAGCGTGAGTACCAGTTTTGAAGAACACACCCAGAGGCTTCTCGTGACGTTCAAGCGAGCCGGCCTGTTCGTCCGAAATGTTAATCAATTAACAACCGAAGCCGGCGAATTGAGCGAACTTGCGAGCGTCATCTGCTCAATGCGCTCACAGCTGCCGGAAAAAAAAATTGGGCCCATCTCCCCGCGAGGGGGACTCGAGTAAATGCGTCGCATAGGGGGTGGGTGTATTGCGTTAACGTCTAGTGTTTGGGGAGTTGGTGGTAGTGAATGCGTTGTATCAGCAGCTTCTTGACGTAGTTTGAATGAGTCAAGGATGTAAGGCGCGTTCGTAGCCTCCCATGCTGTGTCGGCTTTGTGGCGCAGTGGGTAGAGCACTATGTACATTGCGTTCCGCCCGCAGGCTCGAGGGATCGAAACCAGGCGCCGGATAGTATTTTTTTTTTATATAGTGTAGGGGGAGGGGTGCCGACAACGACGGTGCGGACTACGACGGACGTCAACGCGGGTGACATCGTGAGTTACTGAAATGCTCTGCATTTAAAAAAAAGAACTGACCGCGTACCTGCTCGCGCCGCTGCAAATGTCGTCTAAAGACGACAGTCTTCTGCGCTCCTGTCTCGTGACTGCGTCTCTCCTGCCTGATCGGCCTGCCTTCCCCTCCTGCCTTGGAGGTTTGAGGAGTTCAATTTTGCCGCGTTCAAACTGCCCGCCATCAGCGGGGGTTGTTGGGATTTAGTGCTCGAGACACCAGCGCGAGATCCGGGAGGCAGCGTTGTGTGTATTCAGTAGCAAAAATTTTTTTTTTCCCAGCGCGGTACTTTTAAGTTGCTCTCTGATAGATCGAGCCCGCATATACTTTTAATTATACGAACACTGCAAACACCACACCAGTTATGTATTGAATTCTTTGCTCAAAAGAGTAGTATAATCGTTTTGTTCAACAATGTTGTCAGATATCGAGCATCTTCCTAGGTTTATTAGTTTGAGATGTTTTGCCTATATGAACGTCTCACTCAAGAATAATTATTTTTACAGCGAAGCTGTTAGTCTCTCTTCAGCCGGAAAATTTTGTTTCCTAAAGAACAAACCCAGGCCGGCTCGTGCAGTTCTAGCCCAAGACGTTGAGCGCATGCGTCAGGCTAGGTTGGACCCAGCATTTGCCGCCAGAGTAGCCCAACGCAATATTTTTTTTTTTTTTTTGCAATCGGGCATACAGCAGTATTCGTTACAAAACCACAAAACAAGCATCGCAGCCCCACGAAAGGTGCAAAGGCGCATGTGAGCAATGGGACTCCCCTATTTGTTCCTGGTAAAGACTACGCTTGCAGCTTCTGGTGAAAAGGGTAGTCGACGTCATTCGAGGGCTCGCGTAGGGGTCAGGCTCTGCCTCCAGAGAGGCCGAGCGCAAGTGAAGAGCCCGCCGAGATGACGAGGAGCATTTCATGCCCACCCGCATCAGCCTGTGTAGTGCTGTAAAGCTTGATGTCGGGCTAGTTGGTGTAACATACTTTTCAAGGTGAGTTTTTCTTGTTCTTTACACCGAGACGGACACGGGAAAAACACGTATACTTTTACGAGAAGACGGCGCACTAACAACTGGTTTATTCGGAACAATACGAAAACATATATATAGAACACTCACCCTCCCTACTTCCCTTCCCCATCGCTCTGGAATTCGATGTTGCTTTCTGTGTTGTTCTATATATATGTTTTCGTATTGTTCCGAATAAACCAGTTGTTAGTGCGCCGTCTTCTCGTGAAAGTATACGTGTTTTTCCCGTGTCCGTCTCTGCGTAAAGAACACGCACAACTCACCTTCAAAAGTGTGTAGTGGTTTAGAAGAGCTTCGCTGGGCATCTACTTTCACAGCGCGGATGGCGGCATCTTTTTATTATTCGGGGGGGGGGGGGGGGGGCTGAATCAAGGGACGTATAGCATTCGCCATACTGCACATAGTTAACTTGATTGCGCTGACTACTGTCAGGGTGTGTAGGCATATTACCTGTAGGCATATTGTTCCTTGTCCTGTGTTCGTAGTCTAAGGTTTTGGGTGTATTGTGAAATAAACTTTTTCTCAGACAGACGGACAGACAGACAGACAGGCAGACAGACAGACAGACAGACAGACAGACAGACAGACAGACGTACGTACGGACAGACGGACGGACGGACGGACGGACGGACGGACGGACGGACGGACGGACGGACGGACGGACGGATGGATGGATGGACGGACAATTTTCGTGTTTGAGTAGACCAATGAAGAATATCGTCTTAAAAACGCACGCCAGAAGAACGGTGTCGGACGCCCCACCAACGAACATTATGTGCACCCGCTTAGAGGAACACGAGGAAACCGAGAAAAAGGCACCCGGTGACCCAAAATGTGGTAAATGAAACGGCGCAATCATGACCCCACGTGACAGCTTAGGCGAGCATCTTCTACGGCAACAGTTTAAAGCTCACTGTGCCACTGGAGAGCTTCCCATGCTGTGAGGCCTCACCGCCTTTGGTTCGGGGTTTACCACTCCCAGCTGACTTTGTGCCGCGCGGAAGAAACGCCCACGCTTTTAGACGAATTTTCAAAGCGGAACTGTTTAGGGGCTCACATTGTCCGGAGATGATGCCCGTCCCACCAGTCATCGGTCATACCATGCTGAATACGCCGGTTCTCATCCGTCCCGTCGCGCCAGGCGAATATCCCCGCTGGGCCTACAGATGGCTCCACCGCCTCGACGGCGCCCTATATATACCCCGATAAACTACCAGACCTCCGCGGGTCAGCGTCGAATGGGTGCATACCGTAGCGAGTGACGTTGTGAGAGACCCCGCCTTCGCGTGGGTTGACCACCAGCGTTCCGAAGTAAGCTCCGCTGTCCCAGCAGGTTTCACAGGCCTAGAAATGGATTCACTTTCTCTGTTCGCTGCCACTAGCATCATCGCCTTGCGCTGATCCCATGGATGTTGAGGCTTTCGGGTAAAGCGCGCTGTCTGTGAGACGCACTACGCTGTACCCAGCGTTCACAGTAATGTTGTAAACGTTACGGTATTCCCAACTGCTATCAGTACATTGCTGTTTGTAACTGGAGTATGCTTACAAAAAATGCTTTTAACACATTTTTATTGTGACTATCCTGGAACAAATTATCTTTAGAAGACTCTAAGACTTTTAAGAGTATGGCGAGTTTCATTTACATTTCCTAATTCGCGTAGTTGTGGAACTCCCGCCTGCTTTCAATGCACATCTACAGGAGGCAAACGGGCATCCACGTGTATTTCTGCGAAAAGAAATTCCGGTCCATCCAAGTAATTAAGCTCAAATTACAAACAAACGTCTTTTGTTTCGTGGACTCATTTTACTCCGCCCAGCTTCGCTGGTGAGCTTTCATGACAGCATGGAAAGGCTCGGAATATTTTTTCGCGACTCCGTGAGCAGAAGATCAGGATTTCGCCAAAGCTCGGCCAGTTATGTGCCGGCCGGACAAAGACTCTTCTCCGTCGACCTTCGAGACCTAAAACACCATACCATTTTACTACGCTAGAAGCCTGCCGTACAGCGGGATCTTACCGCGTGTGTCTCTCCTCCTGCTCTGTTTCTGGCTCGTTTCACATTAAGCTGCTGTCAAATTGCATTAAACCAAATCAAGCCGAATGAAATCTTTTTATTTTCAAGGATAGAATTATGAATTCTGGATGGTTTCCTGCGTAAAAACTTTGAAGCAGCTTGACGAAGGCCAAGCAGCCGTTCCATAACATAGCAGCCGGCGTAAACGGTCCAGTGCACAGCATTTGATAGCAGGCAGGTAGATAAACAGATAGGGTAAAAAAACATCACGTAATAATTTTGTCAACCAAAACAAAAACACAGAAATACTGAAAAAAATACCCTGAGTAAACATTAGTTGCAAGTTTAAAAGGAAGAAAAAAAAACAAAATGAAAACAACTAACAGAAAATATATGCAGGCTTGTAATGGCAGATCAACAATACACAGCGCTAGTAACAATATTCTAAAAACACAGCTTTATTCACAATCGCAACACAGCTTAATACAGTGCTACAGAAAGTGCAGAACACAATGTAATCGTGTCGGCATAGCTTTATGTAATGCCACAGAAGTAGAGAATAAGATGGGCAATTTTTTTGCACTGTATAGATGCGTCTACAACATACAAAGAAATATCCAATATTTATATTTTACAGAAAACCACAGCAAGCTCAGGTTTCCTCTATCCACTTGCATAACTGCATTTGTTTATTGTTTTTAGTACGTTCTGGGCCAGGGACTGTAATGTGTGATTGTTATTAAAATATGGAACCGACTTGTTTTTGGTGTGCATACAAACTAAGTGAAGCAAGAAACTTTACGAAAGTTCGGACAGCAGGTGGTGAAAAATGCATGTCGTGTGTGGTGCAAGGGGTAACGTTAAAGGCGGAAAACACCCCCGTCGTGATGCACATGCGGTCGAGATATCGAATAGTACGATAAACATGTTTTTGCTTTGCAAGGAGTCTGTTTCTATTATTTTGGTTGCTGTTGCCCCAAACTACGATGCAGTAATCGCACATAGAAAATTCACAAATTATTTGAAGCTCAATAGTTGAGGAAATATTGAGCGGCAACGGGATAAAATTTCGGTGAGAAGGGCATTCCAATTCAAATTGCAAGAAATGAATCCTCCTAGTATTTTATATTCCGGAACTATTTCGACAGTCTTCTGCTCAAAACTGTGTCATAGTGTGGAACAGTTTTACTTCTGGAACGAATTATAACGGCTTTCGTTTCGCTTAGATTTACTTTTAGTTTGTTCCTGTAGAACCATGTGGATAACTGAGTAAGAACATCATTATATTTAACTCTTGCATCATTTACCCCTTTCCAATATACAAGGGTATTGCTGCCATCAGCATATATAATAAATTTCCCAATAGAATCTATATTTACTAGGTAGTTCATATATGTACCTAAAAGAAGCGGACCTACAGAACTACTTTGCGGTACGCCACATGATATTGGCAACTAACCTGACTTTACACTATTTATGTAAAGGCTTTCCGCGGATGCCATAACACTGGAGTTTTTCAATAAGAATTGTATGATCAATGTAATCAAATCCTTTTAAACAATCAATAAAAAGGCAAATGATAAACTTACTCGTTATTATGTACCATGTGTTCTTTACGGAAGTAATGCCCTTTCAGTCGATCGGCTGGACCTAAATTCGAATTGTGAGTAATGATTACAGTATATTTCTCAAAAAAACATTGTTACTCCAGAAAATATTAATCTCCCAGGACGTTTTGGGAACACGGACAACACATACATTGCATCAAATCAAATCAAATCAAATCAGCCAGACCGCGTTTCAGTGTAGTTGCGCAATATATTGGACGGCAAGTTTCAGTCACCGCCTTTAAAAAGCCAAAGATAGCAGGGAAGACACCAGATTTAATTGCTAAAAATATGTACTGGCATGAGCACAATAAAATCTATAACGTACTTCACAAGCTCTACCTGAATATTTTCAGTATCGAGCGCTCTACTATTCTGTCAGGCCATAGATGTCTAGGATGTCTAGAAATGTCTAGAACGGCCATCCGTCGGGGCAAGGAATATGCTATCTGGAATGCAAAACGATTCAGTACATGTTTGCAATGGAAAGTTTTGGTACGCTGCAAGGCTCCCCAGCAATCAATATTCATTTCACAGAAGCGGATACATCAAAACATAATTGTAAAAAACAACAGACAACAATACAAAAGAAACAAAAATTAAGAAAGAAGGTGACACTCCAGGTCACCAAGAAACCTATTAGAATGAAAGATGTCACTGGGCAAACAATTCCACTCCTCCCCAGTTCTAGGGAAAAAAACAAATATTTAAAAGCATTTGATCGGGCGAAAATTGGGGTTAGAGCATGTTGATGACCATGACGAGGATGTCGTGCTGATAGCGGTTTAACACTGTCAGGAAGATCAATTTTTACATTACCTCACAAACAATTGTAAAGAAAGGAAAGACGACTGAACTTTCTCCGAGATTCTAAAGTATAAATGTCGTTTAATTGCGTTAGGGTGGTCGGGGAATCAAGCCTGCGATATTTGCCAAAAATAAACCTAGCTGCTTTTCTGTTAATACGTTCCAGATTAATATCTTTCTTGGTATGCTGATCCCAAACAATGGAAGCATACGCAAGCTTTGAACGAACACATGCATTATAGGCTAGAATTTTAGTGCGCGTGGGTACAGATGCTAGTTTTCTTTTTAGAAACCATAGCTTGCGTAATGCGGAAGTGGCAGTGCCAGATATGTGGGTTGACCAAGTTAGCTTGCTTGTGAGAGTGACCCCCAAGTACTTATATTGGTCTACATTATTTATGTCAGTGCCTCTTAGAGTATAGTGGAATTGACTAGGACTTAGTTTCCTGGTGATACGCAGTAGCACAGTTTTTTTTAGTGTTTAACTGCATGCCTCCGTTCTGGCACCAGTTGTCGATAGCGATAAGCGGTTCTTGCAAAGTACTCTTCTCTGGACCCTTTATTTCTGCGTTGTTAGCTGTTATCATAGTCGGAACGTGAAATGTATTAGTTATCAGGTCGTCCCATTTTACTTCGTTGGCACCGCAGGGCCGTGAAGGGCAGTTCGTGCGTATTTTGGCTAAAGGACAGAATGCCAGTAAGCAAATTCATGCATATAAAACATTGGTACATGGGGGTAGGACCAATAAAACGCACCATGGTTAATGGAGAAGTGATCTGCTTACACAGTGTGAGGCATGAGCGAGGCCTCGCGCAAGCCACGCACTTTGGTGGTGTGCTCCACTTTTGACTACCTCCTTTACGAGGGACACTAGAAACTGCAAGTTTGGTGCAGTCCAGCTGAATTCGGTGACTTTATTTATTTACTTCATTTATTTATTGATACTGCAATCCCACATTGGGATTCTGGCAGGAGGGTACAAATGATGAGGAGATCACAAAAAAGGCAAACAACAAATACATAGGTGCATAAGAAAGAACAAATGACATAATTTTAACACTAAATTAACGATGATGTAAACAAAGTAAGTGAAGGCTGTTGTACTTGGGTGCTAGTAAGTTCGGTGCAACCTCCACTGAATGTTAAGGAAAAGTACGTTGCCTTCTCTTTCCATAATAGGCCTGTTAAAGTTGATATCGCCCTAAAGTCTTGAATCATGTCCGCAAAATTATTAAAAAAGGTTTAAATCAAGTTGGTATAACTTCTTTACAAATCATGTCTATACTATCGGACAGGTCACTCCATTTAACACGGGGGGGTCATTGCTCAATCAATAGGAATGTTAAATAATTTTCCCGCATTGTTTTCAATAAGGCTAAATATTTTGCTACCGAGCATCCCCATATGCAGCATTTTTAACCAATTTGGTTGTAATGTTGAAGTATAATTTGGGAAGAGCGCATAATGCAAAAGGAAACCATACCATTATTTCGACATTAGTGTATTTATGATCATACATCCAAATACTTCGTGGAGAAGAGGATACTCCATATGGAACTGCAGCGTGAGCAGCGTTTGTCGGAAACTAATCAGGAACAGCCTTTTCTTAGGAAAAAATAAGAAAGTATCACAGGATTTTTGAAGCAACACCCTGGTGCAGATCCAAACGGCAGCAAGGTACGCAGAAAAATTGATGGACTGGCAACTACCGCGCTTTTCGAATTGCTACCCTTCACTACATGCAGACACAATAAAGCGTTCTTTCTCTTCCTTTACGTTCAAGCAAACAAACCGAAGTGTATTTCCTTCAACAGTCGTAATAATTGACTATAAAATTTCTTTAGCGCTGGTTTTTGTTTTGTCCGTCTTCATTTTGCCTTTATTTCTTTATTTTGTCCGTGCTTATTTTGCCTTTATTTTGTCAGTATGTATGATTAATATTTTGTCCGTGTATATAAAATCTTTCTTTTGTCCGTGTCCAGCTGCGCTGTCTTTTTCCTCTTGATCATGCATTTTTTTGTTCTTTAAGTCCGAAATAACAAGCATCTCTCTTTTTATTTCTTCGATTAGTTTCTTATGTCCATCGGGTTTTAAAAACATTGGGCCATGTTGGCGAGGAATATGCCCGATTTCTCGCTCTGTCATGTAATCTTCTATTAATGTACCGTGCTTTATACTTTAAACATGTTTAAGCGCATTTGGAGAGTCTTGAGTTCACGTTAACAGCTGCGCTTGCTCTCCGGTGTCAAAAAGCCAATCTAGTGCCTCATAATGCACCCTTCATCTTGACTCGAAGAGAAACCGGCTGATTGTCAATAAACAGTAAACGCAATTTTTATATGAGCAGGATCTTTCAAACACCTAGCATAGGTGGAGTGCGTCGTACATGTTAGCATTTTTTAGTGGAAAGCAAAGCTTGAGCATATTTGATGCAGTACAGAAACGGACGTTACAACGCAAATTGAATTGAACATTTCCAATGAAAGCGTTTGCCTAACTAAATAAATAATGACGCGGCGCTAAGCACGCGTTTAACACAAGACACGGTAAAAGCACAACAGTAATCATAAATGGCAGCATATCTGATGCCCACCTGCCGTCCCCTTTCACACTCTTCCCCTGCTTTTTGCTCCCCAGATGGATACTATGGGGCTCCGCACTGATCGCTCACCATCTGATCGCTCGCCATCTCTTGCTTTTAAGTGCACAGCACTTCAGGCGCTCGCCTTGTTGTCCGAGCTCGCTTGCTTGACCCAAGTATAAAGAGGAGCAAGGCGGCGTCCCGGGGTAACGCTGTTGTCCGCGGCGTAGCCCAGAGGCTTCGAAAGCCAAGCGGTTTATATAGTCATAAGCGTTCGAAACTCGTAAAACGCTGGCGCTTGTCATACATCTTGCCGTTGTTTAGCGCAACAAAAAAAAAACTATAGGTACATTTGAGGAAAAATATACGTAATTAACTGGCAGCGCCCGCGTTCCTTTAGTTAAGGATGCCCGTTGGGCTGGATTTTACGATAGTAAGCGCAATATGGGGCAGTGCAACGCCGGCACGTGCGGGGAGAAAAGCACAAAGAGAAAAGATCAATTCATCGCTCTTTAGCACTATAATAAAGGTGCTTTCATCCATAAACAGTTTTGCACTACGGTCTTTTTTGATCTTGAGAAAGTCTATGACACCGCTTGGCGATGCGGGATACTTAGCGACCTAAAAGCATTCGGTGTTTCGGGCAATATGTTTAGCACTTTTTCTAGCTATGGTGGAACGAACCTTCCGTGTAAGGGTGGGGACTTCCCTTTCAAATGGAGCAAAGCTCAAGCAAGCTGGAAAGCATGAGGCGTTTTCTGCGCGTGGAAGCCTGCACGCACTCGCGGTCGTGCATGTCCGTATGGCCCCCGAAACGGCTCGAACCACGCATGCCGCGGCAGCAACTGCTCTTCGCTGTTGTTCAGAATCAAGGCCGTCGCGAAAAGCAAGGTAAACGAGTGTGGATGATAGTGTGGTGAAAAATTGTGCTAGGGATTGTCATCCAAGGAGATTTTC
Source organism: Haemaphysalis longicornis (assembly GCF_048455015.1). Classification (NCBI taxonomy): domain Eukaryota; kingdom Metazoa; phylum Arthropoda; class Arachnida; order Ixodida; family Ixodidae; genus Haemaphysalis; species Haemaphysalis longicornis. The sequence continues at coordinate 223,471,900 of NW_027526335.1, forward strand.
AAAGAGGTGATCGAAATTGTATCGCGATGCGGAGCGCCGACCGGACGCGGAGGCTCGTCGACGGCAGCAAAAGAACCTACCCGAGCACAACATGCGGCGAAGGCCGAGTATGGCGTTACCTGCGCGTAAGAATGAACACAGCACCGATCGCTAGAATGACTATCAATGTGAAAGTGGATGATAGCGTGGTGAAGAACTGTGTTAAGGATAGTCATTCGCAATCGTAGGGATAGCGGCGACCAATTATGTGCCTCGGTGCAAACCCTGAAGTTGCCAACATCCGTGGCGATCCGTGCAACCCAAGCCGGCGGGAGCTGTTGGGGAACGTGTTCTTCTACAGTTCGTCGGGAACCAGTGTGCTGCGTTTGGGTTCCCCTTCCTGTTGGAGTGCTACCAACTTTCAGTTCCCGTATTCTTAAACTGCGTATGTGCAGCAATGCCACGTTCCGCTGACCGGCCGAGCAGCGGCGCGGTACCAGCACCTCCGGCGACTCGGAGACCGGTGGCGGCCGCATCGCTCGCTGCAGGCTGAGTGCATCGCAGGCTGCTGCACACAGCTTGTTGCCATCTGTTCCGCATTCGAGGAAGGTGATGATGGTGTGTTGAAAAATTGTGCTAGGAATTGTGATTAGCGCTGGTAGTGAAAGCGCCGAACCGATATCTGCACAACTTCCCTGCACCCGAGAAACATAAGTCGGCCATGAGTCGTTGGAGGAGGACCCCTTTCTAAAGCTGGGCGAGAGCGAACTTGCGTTTATATTTCCCTCAGGCTCTCCTATTCTAAGGGAAAATTTTGTGAGCCTTCCATTTACCAGAGGACCTGCAGGCGCCCCCGGGCAGGGGCCGTTTATTTTGACGAAAAGAAATGGTTTGGCGTTTTTACAGATAAAATATACCTGTTTTTCGAATTCATCGTCAAGAAAACCATAAAGTAATGCCCCCCAAAATATTTTTAATGGAACGAAGAGTGGTCGTTGAGCCGTCCCTCAATTGGGTGGGTTCGCCTCAGTCCAAGTACGCTTGGTCCTTGGCTGCAGCCCTGCCACGGGTGTCCAGAAAGATCTGGTCAGTGTGGCAGTAGCTATTCAGCAGGGCCTCCCACTGCTCGGGGGTAGGGTTGGCAAATGGGGTGTTTTGACAGGCCCACACCATGTGGTAGGTAGTATGAAGGGAGGGGCATAAGTGACGGGTGGGAGAAATACAGTGGAGCATGGGTGCTTTGTATTAGGTGTTCGTTTTAAATGGACGCCAGATTATAGCTTTGTCTTTGGTTAGTTGAGGGTGAGATTCAGGAATGGTGCGGCCCAGGTTGCGATAATGGTGAAGGATGTCGTGGTAGCGGGATGGAACAGTGGCAGGTACAGGAGGCTGAGTCGTGCGTTCTGATCCAGAGGGAAATGCCCGATGTGGAAGGACGCGGGCAGTGGCGTGAGCAGCCTGTTTTCCCTCGAGGGACGAGTGGCCAAGAGTCAAGACAATGTCCGGGAGGGATTGATTAATGTGAGTATGCGCAAGACGGGAAGTGAAAGGCGTCCACATTGAATGTTACGGCAAGCTGGCTTGGAATCTGCTATAATTGTAAGGTATTCATAGCCAGTGGAAGTGGCGATAGCTATGGCAATTTCTCCGGCAGTGGCTGTTGATATCGAAAGGGTTGTGAAGAAGGGGTGAGAAGTGCGCCTTCCGAGTTAACAACCGCCACAGCATGAGCCTGGCGTAAGGGGTGGAGGGCGGCGTCGGTGTAGCGAGTATCGGGGTGGACGTGGAAATGACATCGAAGATGTTTCACCCGGGAGAGTCTTCTACCCTGGTTGAATTGCGGGTGCATATTGTTATGAATTTTTTAAACAGCGATGCGCTGAAGGGCTTGTGAAGCAGGTGGGGTCGCGTAACCGAAGGTCTGAAGGACGCGTCGATGAAGTACGCTGACATCACATGAACAACCGGACAAGAAGGTCTGGTAGGGAATGCGGCAGCCGATACAGAATCGGCGCGATACTGTATCGGCTGCTGCACATAGCGGGTTCCCTGTAACTTTCCCTAAAATCATGGAAATCTCCTCATCACGAGCATTGACTTTACCTCACAGGGTTCTTAACATTGAGGATGCAAGCTAACACATGCTTCTACAAATATAGGTGGCCGAATCTTTTTCGAGTCCCCTGCACGCATGCGATCGACTCGGCTAGGTGGAGGACACGCGAGCACTCCACCGGAGACGGGTGGAGCAGGGAGGGATTTGAAGCTGTGCGAAATGAAGCGTCCACCCTCTTCCGCGTAAAATGGTACAACTGAAACATTACACACTCCATTTCTATCGAGACATGGGAGCCCGCCCTGACCATCTCACCACCTCCAGACCACCGTCGTCTAAAGGGGAGAAGTAGATGTTACCATCTCTGGGGCCCTCCCTTTCCACCCTTGAGCTCCCAACAATCTGGCCGCCCCTTTTTCCAAAATAAAATTATTTCTTACTCGGAACAATCTGTCCTTCCCCGCCTCTAAAGAATAAACACTCAAATACTGTCATCTTTCCGCTTCAGCTTACCAGCACTCCGTCACCGGAACATATTTTACGCCCGCACGTACCTTAATTAAGCAACGCAAGAGTTGATGGCCTGTCTTTCCTTTGCCGCGACGACTGAAAACCGTCACGACTAGTCTAAGTACGACTTTAGCAAGTTTTGTTCCACCGAGGACGACCTACGTAATGCGAGCACGCTGACACAAAATGGCTCGGTGAATTGCCTAAGAACGGATTTCACTTCAATAAGTGGTGGCAACGAAATCAAACGTAACACACTGGCGTGTCCTGAGTTCAGGACGGGGACTCTCTGCCCTCAAGTGGAAGAATTTCCGGGCGCAATTCTGGTCCCGCGACCCGCCGGGGTGGTTCATTGGCTAAGACGTTGTGCTGCTGAGACCAAGAAGGCGGGTTCGATTCCAGGCCGCGGCCGCCGCTTTTCTGATGGAGGCGAAACGCGAAACGCCAGTGTGTTCGAGATTTCGGCACACGCTAAAGATCCCCTGCAGGTGGTCAAAATTATTACGGAGCCCTCCGATTCGACGCGACTCATTGTCTTGGTCTGGGTCTGGGAATCAATTCTAGTCCCGTGAAGCAACATGCTGGCTCTTTGATGGAGATGGAAGAGCCGTGCCATGGCCCGCGATTCATCTTGCTTCTTGCTCGTTAAAAACGCAGTGTTCGTACTTTCCTCTGGAACCAGTAACTAGCGTGCACTTTCTCGAATATGTTTGTGAATAGCGCGTAGTTTCATTCCTAGTCGGTGACTCCAAGAACAGCAGGGATCTCGCGTGGTAAGACTGCAGCAAGAGACAGGGCTTAGGTAAGGCAGGCAGCAAAGCTGGTACTGTCGCAAGAGGCGTGCCTGGCTGGCCTCGTTGGTGGAGCACCTCGTGGATAAAGTTACGCGCACATGAGACGATAACTGAAGCGAACGTGTGGAGGCACCTACAAGGTCTGAGAATTTTGTGGTGGCTCGCTGTTTTCTTTCGACTCATTTGCACACGATGTCCTCTTTAGATGGGGCCGCTCACTGGCCTCTCCAAAGAGCCAGGCGCGTGAGGGTGCGGGTTTCTTCGCAAAGACGTCGACCGGCGACGAGAGAGAGTTGGACGTCTCTTTAGCGTGTTTTCACAAAGCATCGACCTTCGGCACGAGTGGGGGCTCCCCTAGTTTATATTCACTCTGGCCACCACTCGGCACCGCCGACCGACATCGGTCAGTTTCGATCGCCGATGCAGAGCTTAATTTCTTGAGCGCTGTTGCCGTGACCTTCTTCCGCCCTTCACCAAGCTCGCGCTGCTTTTCCAGGCATCTTTTGCAGCAAACACGCCTCCGCTTGGCGAAACACGCTCGCCCTGGTAGAGTGGAGTGTTTTCATTGTTGCGTCGCACCACAAAAACTGTCGAGCACTTTGTTCTACCAGGAGCACCAATAAAACATTGTTTGTTTGTCATTACGTCAAAAATGTCTCACCCCAGTTCTCTGCAGTTTGTTTTTGTAATGCCCGGGCGTGGAGTGAGCCTGGCGAAACAGCACGTAAGTCCAGCTAGTGACTTTGGGTATTAAGGATGTGTACGTATGCCAGCTGCATGAGTTGCGCCTACGCCACTAGTTTGAAAGCATAGCTGGAAGCCAGCCTTGCAAGATGAACTCAGTGTTACGCGAAGTGCCAGTGCGCATTCACCTGCTGCGGCAACGACATGCCCATGGTGAGACATCTATGGCTGCAAAAAAGGCCGCTTATCTCGCTGCAATCGTCGTGCAACGGCTCTGCTGAGCCCGCCTCGTAATCCACTCTGCTCCTGCCATGATGAAGGGATTCCCCAATTCAATTCAACTGCCCCCCTTTGCACTGCTCTGGCACAATCTGTTGGTGCATTTTCTTCCGTTGTGCATGCAACAGCTCGAGCCGACATTTTTTATGGCGGAGCTGAAGATGACTTTGGTCCCATGCGTGGGCATTTCAACACCCGCGTGTCTTCAGAGCGCGAGGTGTTGCGTAGCACACACCTTCAAGTGGGCACTATAGGGAAAGGTGCCGGCCAACGCCAACGTAGCACAGGTCAAGCTAGGGAACGCAAGAAGACGGACAGCAGCAGCAGCAACGAGCAATGGCGCAACGCGAAGGAGACAGTCGGAGCCGTTAGAAAGCGTTAAACGCAAATAAATCGCAAAGCAAATCGGGTCAAACCCTGCATGAACGCGGCGTGAAAGCAGTGTCCAAGGCCTTCAATTGGACATGATGGGTTTCGCAGTCACAACCCTTCGATGTGCTTAGTCGTCCTCGGACTCGAGTCCTACCATGGGTTAATTGCAATATGACATTGCCCTCGTTGTCGTAGTTGTGAATTCCCTGTGGGTTTGTCGAAACCACGAAGGCTGTGATTCGCGCGTTTAATTTTAGCGTTATTTACTGGCGATGCCACGTCATGGAAACAAGAGAAGTGAAATAGGCCGTTAGCACCAGCTATAGGAAGTGTGGAGGAAGTTGCTGAGCCACGTACCGCCCCCACGTACTTCCGATCGATTCCGCACCACCACCGGCGGTGCCTTCGGTGTTTGTGCGCTGGGTGCGCTGCTATTTGATCAAAATTAGCCGCGGCTGATTTTTGAAAGATTTTGCAACGTCGACCGTTTTCTCTGGCATTCGCGTTTTCGATCAGCTTACTATTAAGCGGAAGTAGTGGGTGAGCAGGTGACGTGGTAAATCAACGGATAATGGGAAAGGACAATGGGCTTTGTAGACATCCTGAAATGGCTGCAGTGGCTTCGCAAGGAGTGACGTCGGGGCCTATTGCCAGTGCTCTTTCCTTCATGTGCCGTACCGACCGCGCAGAGGCGTTTCTGCATCGCTTACAAGGACCGAATGTTCGTCTTCTGGGAGACCAACAGACCTTGCCACAATCATTGCACCCTTTGAGGACTAAATGTGAGCGGAGAAACGGTGAGTCCTCAACTGACTGGTCCATTGCGATACTCCCCAAGGACAAACTGCTGGAAATAAGTCACGCAAAAAAAACATCAGCACCACCAGCCGCAGTTCAACCGCCGACTCGCGCAACGCAAACAAAAGCGTTCCTACTAGGCCACGAGAGGTTTCTTTTTTTCCTTATGTCTTATTATATGCACCAAAAGTGGTGAACTACAAAAACGCTAATAAACAGACCAGCGGCTGCTCAGCCATCGATGCGTTTACATTAAAATTTCAAAAAAAAAATCCTCAAGAACTACCAAGGGCAAAAGTGTGATACGCAGCTTTCAGTAAAATTCTCCCGCACAGGTCGCTCAGCCAAATTGTCATTATTTACAGCCATTCTTGTTTTTCATATGCTATGGAGGCTTACAATCATTAGCATAGTGCAAATTTAAAGTGCAACAAATTTACACAAGGACAAGCGCTACTTTCAACTGGCAATTTTATTTACGAAACAACATATACTATATACGAAAAGGTGAAAAAGTACAAAAACCAGTGCATGTGCGCATCGTCCTAAACTAGAATATGTGCGCACTGTACAGGCGCGCACACGCTCCTCATGCCATGGGCGTACCCAGGAAGGCCAGCTCTTTTGCAGATAACGATACTGAGGTCGTGCTCACACAATCTTTGCCACCACGATGTATCTCAGCCGCCTCCACAATCTCCCGTGTGCGCTGATCGGGATCGCGAAAGATTGTGGAGATTGTGGACACAGAGATTGTGGAGGCGGCCGTAGTCACTGTAGAAAGACCAGACTATAATTTTCACCGCGACATAGTTTATACGCGAAGTTTAAATCATCTTTTATATTTCGCGTTGCTGGGTCTTGTGGGAAACGAAAACACCTATGTGTTGAGCACGTTGACCCAATAGCGACGGCACGGGACCGTTCAAAGGGCGTCTCCACCCTGTCCGGGAATTTCGTTTCTTTTTCCATCTCTGCCCTGTACTATCGTTCGTTTCGCTTATCCTTGGCAGTTTCGCACTATAATTTTCCCCTCTCGATTTGCTGGAGCACGTCGGCCTTATCTAGCACGCGTAAGGCCCGGGGCTGGCAGGCTTTGTAAATGGCGCCGGTGGTCAGGGATGTGGCGTACTTGCGCGCGGCGCTTGTCTGGCGGACTAGCTCGGAGGCCGTGGAGGTGAGGGGGGCACAACCCAGGTGTTTTTTTATGTTTGTATTTCAGATAAAGTTTCGGAAATCAAGCAAGAACGCGCTAAAAATAATAGTTTTAATATTTTCTTAGCCAGTCTGCCGCATGAGACCGTCTACTAGGCCGGCATTTACCCGTACCCCGGTCGTATGACACCCCGGTCATACGACACTTTCTCACAATCCCTTCAAAGTCGTAATATCGTGTTCCACTGTAGTTATATTCGTTTACGTCTTCCAGCGTTTCGTTTCCTAAGCTGAAGAGGACGCTTTCGGAATGCTTATCCGTAATTACTTTTGATTTATTCATGCATATTTTAGCCCCACAGCCATGCTTTTTGATTGAAGTTCCTCAAGCATTTCTGGCAGCCATTCTGCAGTCTTAGCAAGACTATGTCGTTTGTAAACCTCAGATGACTCAAGTATCCTCAGTTTATTCTTAAGCCTACATTTTCCCAGTCAATCTTTCCGAATACCCCCTCCAGACATGCTGTGAACGGTTTTGGCGAGATGGTATCTCCCTGTCTTACTCTCTTTCAGGTAGGGAATTTGCCGCTTTGCTTGTGAAATGTTATCCTGCCCGTAGATGCCTTATATAGTCGCCACAAGTCTTCCGCAGGTCTCTTCTATTCCCTGGTCTTTTCAGGATTTTAGCAGGGCTTCGGTGTGTACTGAGTAAAACGCTTTCTCCTAGTCTATAAATTCCGTATTGAGTGCACTCTACGGATTTTTTATCACTTCGCCGACAACATGGATGTGCTCCATGATTGAGTACCCTTTCCTAAACCCAGCCTTCTCTCTGTGTTAATTTAGGAATCCAATATGGTACCTTTGCGGCTAACTACAACTTTAGTAAGCAGCTTGTAAACAACTGAGAGTAGGCTGATGAATCTAATTCTTGAGGTTCTTGGGATGTCCCTTCTTATGAGTCAGAATAATGTTGGCGTGTTTCCCCGGGAACTTTTTGAGTCTTGAAACATTCCGGAAATAGCACAGCAAGCTTTTCCAGTACAATATCTTCTCCCTCCTTCAAAAGATCTGCGATTATGCCATCGTCACCGGCAGCTTTTCCTATTTTCATGTCTTTGAGAGCATTTCCAGCTTCCACTTTAGTTAGGGACATCTCAAGTTGAGCTTGTAGCCTCAGCAGTTTCCCCTGGTCGAACGTATCTGGCATACAGTCGGGTGTAGGATCGTTGTGCTACCTCTATTATCTCGTCCACGTTGTGCGTAATGTTACCCTGCTCGTCTCTGAGTGTTTACATCCAGTCTTTACCGATGACTAGCTTCCTCTTAGTTGCTTTCACGTCTCCTCTTATAGGCAGCATTTTCTTGGTCACTGCCGCGTTATGTGAACGAATGCAGTTCGTTTTACTTCTGGTAATCAATTTATACAGCTCTTCCAACTGAGCGTAATCCGCCGTACTTGACACTGTCATGATCTATCCTTTCACAATTAGTGGAATTCGTTCTCTTGGTTAGTTTTCCAGTTTGTTTCCTACATGCTGCTTCTCCCGCGACTGCTGCAGATTTTGTAATTGCTGTTGTTGGGTTTTCAACCTCTCTACACTGACCTCGTTTTCGTCGTTTAGAAACGCAAATTTCGTTTGAAGAGTTATTTTAAATTCCTCAGTCCTGGCTCTGACTGGCTCATGCTGGATTTCTTACTTTCACAAGTTTCTTTTGTTCTCTCTTGAGATGCAGCGTTACCTTGTATCTAAGAATCCTGTGATCGATGCTCGGAATATTACTTAGCACATCCACGGCCTGCACAATAACTGGGTAGTGACTTTAAAAAAAGTCGATTTCGTATTGGGCTGTACCATGGGGGCTTTTCCATGTCCGTTTTCTTTTCTTTCGTTCGTAGAAGATTGCATTCATCAATCACAGGTTATTTATCTCCACATTATGCACTGAGAGTAATAGCTAACATCAAGGCCCTTTGCCATAGCCCGCATTTTTAATTTGTCGTTGTTGTGATCAGCCACTAATGCATTTTCTCGTTCGTTAAACCAACGCCGCCTGTATACACATTGCCTAACGCGTCGCGAGCTTTTCAATGGGAAGGGTAGCGACGCTTAGTTCAGGCACTCATCCGCTATGTGGCGCGCGCCGGCGAACATCTCGCCTTACGTCACTGCTCGCGAGTCGCGGACGCTGCGCCCGTGGGTCTGTCGGTTTGCCTGTCGGGTTTCAAGAGCCGTTTCGCTCACATTTTAGCCGCGACGGGGCGATAGTTCTGGGGCGCACCGAGGATCTCGTTCAACGTGTCGCCCGCTTCATACTTGCTGCATTTTTTCCAAATATAACTGACGGAGGCGAAACTTAAATAGTGCAAGAACATATTATTGTCGGCTAGATAAATAGTGAACAGAAAAATGATATTTTCGGATGGTGCAGCCATTATTTTACTGATGTTTTTTCTCTCTGGAGGATTTAGGGAGGAAAAAATTGTGTGCACATTTTTTATTCGGGTCCTCACTACTACTATTACTCTCCAAAAATATCACGTGCTTGTAAATTTCAGACGAATATAGAAATCAAAAGGATAAGCAGCTGAGGGTCCCTCACGCTGTCCGGACGCTTCTACAGTACTCCTCAATTTTAACAGTGCGTGCCGATGCGGAGTGCGAACAGCGGGAATAAAACAAGATCGAAATGCGGAGGGGACAGAGGAGGGATGCCCCACACAGAAAATTTGTGGGCCCGTGATTCAAGTAGATAAGCGCGCAAAGTCGCCATCAGCCAGCGACAGCACAAGTGATTTTCCTCCGAGCCAAAGGCGGTTTTATCAGCGCTAGACCAATATATACAGGCATTGTGAAAAAGAAGATGGCGCAGGAGCGCCGCCTGGGGAACACTCAAGAAACTTTCAACTATTTTGCATAGTTTCCGAGAAGCGGCGCTGGCCGGCGGACATAAAAGCACGCAGAAAGGCTACGGAGCGGGAAAGAGTAGGAGAGAGCAGCAGGAGAGAGCAGCAGGAGAGTGGCTGTTAGGCAATTTTTCGCTCACGCGTTAGGCAACGATTATACAGGCGGCGTTGATTAAACATAAGCATATACGAATATGCTTAGCGAGCAACGTTTGCTATTTTACTAACATCTTTCTGATTGTGTGACGCAATTGAAATCTTTCAGTGGCGCTTATTACCCAGCGCAAATCGTACGCAACCCATCATATTAACGTAACATCCCCTAGAAGCGTTTGCCTATCGGCCTTCGCAGTTCGTTGCCATAAGTCATGACCAGCTGCTTGATTTAATCTACGCGCTTTTCCTATCATTACAATTGAAATCGGCACTATATAAAAGACGCACTGATTGCAATGAATTGTCTTTTGGAAATCCGAAACTGTCCACTGACCAATAGCCCAAATCGCAATGACACCGCCATTACGCAGGTTGGGCAATTTATACTGCTTGCCGCTCAGTGGGATTTTATCCACAAAACTTCTTGCACATCCCAATGCTTAGCCTCGGTCACCACTGCGTTTACATTGTCCATTCTGCTCGGCGGAACAACCTATTTCAGGTTCATTAAAATTAATGCTCATTAATTTTAATTACCTAGCAAGAGTACCTCCGTCCCATCAGCCTGTTTTCCTTGTCCAGTCCTCGTCTCTTTGTTTTAGATTTAAAGAAGCTCATCACAAGCGCCAGATATGATATTCGGCGGGAAATATGCTCGGTCCAGTCCGGCTATTGGATTGACGAAGCTGTGCGTGAACGCCTGATTTGCATAATGCTTCAATCAGGCACGTCAAATCCACTCCTTTTTTTAGGAATTTCGACTGTGTAGTCATGCACAATCGGCTACGTTTTCAACAGTAACCGGTACTTACAACAAACTTTCGTGTTTAACAACTTGAGATTCAAATCTAAGAAACGAATGCACATACCACTCGTCCGCTCCCACACAAACTCTACAGCCTCCGACGTCCTTCCAAAGCTGATTACTTTCTCTCGTTAACTCATCATCAAAAGTCTGCCTGTTAGAGTCTTCTCCTAAAGATCTCCAGCCTCGCACATCGGCTGCAAGCTGAATGCACCCTCCTCCACCCCATTTTCCCTGTTGATCCGTCCTTGGCCTCGTTAACTACTCGCGGCTAACCGTCTGCGTACACCATCACCGTAATATCGCACGATCGACCATCCAGACTTCTACCACCCCGTTTGTCAAAGGAACTAAGACAAATTTCCAGGAGAATAGGAGCGAGCAATACCCGTGCGTTGCCCATCACATAATGCGGATCTTCAAAACTGACAACTGTGGATAAAAGGTATAAAATGAAGGAAGCTCACACAAACGCGTAATACTTGAGGATAGCGGAGCTCTGCGCAACCTTCACGACCATCACGAATATTTAAATCTACGATTACAACCGATTTGCTTCTTCTTCGATGCCGCAACGACCTTCGCTCCATTACTGTTGCTATAAATGTGAGCTTCTTTAATTTTGTTGGAAGTGATAATCATTGTGTGTCACCTCAGAGGGGCGTGTGCTATGACGTGTCTTTCTCATTCCGAGCAAGTGTTGTGACGATTAATGTGAACGGAGGAGTTTTTTTGGGGGGAAGAGGGGGGAGTGGGAGAGGGGGAAATTTTGGCGAATCCTTCTAAGTGGGTATGCGCGGATTGACAACCGTCCGCCAGGGACGCTGGGTGGTCGTAGCGAGGCACGCACACGCGAGCGCTAGCCATATTCTTGGTTTTGTTAACTGCCGTGCGGTCGCCCGCGCCCCGCGCTCCGGTCATCCGCGCTCACGTGCGCGCGCTCCTCAATGTTTTAGAATATTTAACCGTGCACACGAAAAATTGCGATTGGCGAAATAGCTTCGCTGCTGAAAGTGCGAATGTCCTGCGACCTGGTCACTTCTGATTCCGGTCGCAGAAGACTCAGCAAAGTCATCATTCCTTATGTGTGGTGCTGGCGGGATGCCTATTACGTACGAGGGCACGCGCATTGGTTCCCCTTCCGTGGAAAATGTGTCGACAAAAAGACAGTGTCTTTGGTGTCGCTGTGGTGCAACTCGTCTGCCCTGTGTAAAACTTTGTTTTTTTCTTTTTTTTCAAATAAAATTCAGTTTGAAGCAGACGCCCGTCCGTTGAACTTGTCTCTGCGTCAGGTGCCTGCGTCACTCGTCCGAGTGCGCCAGGGTTGTCGACTGTTAGTTCTGCCGTATGGATCAGTCTTACCAGAGGTAAGACAATGAGCGTGCAGTTGCGTGCGAATTTCATGACGGAACAGACGTTGCCACAGTATCGAACTCTTTGCGACGTGTTGTGCAGACCAAGGGGGGGGGGGGGGGGGGGGGGTTAGGGTCAAGCTAGGTTTTTTTTCTCATAAGCATGACGTAATTCCGAGACTTGGTGAAAAAAGCCCAAGAAAAACCGCAACTGAATTTTTCAACTGTTTGCCTTTATCGAGAACGAAACGGCTGTGCACCGTTTATATGTGAAGAGTCCCGAATTATAAATGACGACGTAAACAATTTCTTTCAAAATATTTCACGACCGACAAAATTCACACCCTCTTTGCACGCGGTATGTTTGCTACACGTGCCGTAGTACGATCCATTTCCCGCGAGCTCTGCTTAGTAGTCGCTCCACGAAGGCCGGAAAACAAGGAAGGAAGAGCCGGCGCTGCAGCTGCAGTTCAGTTCCCGGTGGCGCTTCCATCAAGTTCGGCCCAGAAGATTATGCGTCGCGCAGGCATTCAGGTATCCGAGTAACCTATCGATGCTCGCCGGAAATTGTGCGAGCGAGGAACAGAATCAAGCCCGAGAGAATGCTCTGCTGCCACACTCTAATACATCTGCGCTCGGGGTCAGGAAATGCGTTCCTTGCGATGGCCCGCGGCAGCTGCGGCGCAGTTCCGCTCCTCGTCGTGGCCGAAATCATTGCGCCTCTTCCTGCGCTGGCCGTACGCAGGAAAGCCTGCACGCTGGAAAGCCCAGAGCGCGCATGAAGAGCACGCTCAGCGACAGAAACATAGTAGCGCTGATCTGCTGATTCGTGTTTCCCGGACAGCGCGATATCTGCCAAAGTTCTGTCGTGCATGAACGTCACCGCAAATATTCTCAGCGGCGCTGAGGTGTCTCGCGCCGCTGAAACCTTTTAATAACTGTGCTATTTAAGCTTTTAGTTCCACCGTGGAGGGCTATTGGAAAACTCAGCCCAGACGAACGCACATGAGCCTTGCGAGGAGCGCAGTGTGTCGCCCAAGCTAGTGCGTCGGTTTGCGCCACGTGAGGGGCTCGCAAGAAATACCACGAGAAAATACCGAGCACACGTGAGCGTGCGCCTCGCCAGGAGCTCGTCCTTTAAGAACCCTCTGCCTAGAGTTCGTTTCGTGATCTGGCGTGCTCTTGTACTCACCAGTTCACGTGCGTTCGCGCCTGAAGTGGACAGCACAGACGCCGAGTTCGCGCTGCAGATGGCGAGTTCGCGAAACCCGTTGCCACGGGTTCTAGAACGTGCTAACGCGCTCCGCTCCCTTTTGGTGGGGATGGGAAAGCCTGCGCGCAAAACGATCCGAGCTTGCCGGTCATGGAGAACTTGCAGCGGCAAGTTCGGAAACCCATGTGAGGTGCAACTCCGACGAAGAGCGAGGGGCCCCCAGCCGCTTTGCTTGCACCGCCAGCCTCAGACCGCAAGTGAAAGCTGCGCGAATTTCTTTTTTTGGGCGTTTTCTGGAATCCTTTATCCTTGGCATGTATTGGCTCGTTAAATAAAAAGCAACGCCATGTCGGAATAAGGGAGAAACTGGTTCAAGTGGAAAAAATTAAGAGCAAAGAGCATTCATCCACGCATACACACACATGTAAAATCGCCAAGACGACGCAGCAAGAATGGTACAAACGATCTGTCGCTGTTTTCGCATTATGCATGTTTCGCAAACCGGCCCTGGGTTTTGGCACAGCCGTGTTATTATTTCTGCTCCGGGACTTCGCTCTCCGCGAGTGTGGGCTATTACAAATTGCAACAAGGAGCGAGAGGCTGTTAAAGTGGTGGCTGTTAATTCATACGTCGCGATCATCATCATCATCATCATCATGGGTTCGTCTTATTAAATAGTCATCAGGCTAAAAAATGCTACCGCAGTAGCCTCGGAAACACATGCAAAAAAAAGAACTACGTTTTGCTTCACGACTTCATTTGGGCCGCCGGAAGACTCCTTCGTTGAAACTTCTTCATCCAGTCTCCCCCGCTTCTGCGGAGTGAATCTGGTTATTTTGGTGTTTTTTTGGCCTACATTTACTATTTCTTTGCTTGACTAAAGAGCCACTCACAAGCCCAGGCCAATCTCTCTTGTTGGGATGTGCGAGTATCGTAAAGAAGAAGGAGAAGAAGAAGATTTTTTTTTGTTTTTTCAGTATTCTTTTCTTTTCTCGCTTTCTCAACCTAGGCGCAAAGAAACAACTTTTAAACCTCTTCAAATTATTTTCCTCCAGTACGGTAATTGCATAAGGACCTATTGTCCGATTACTGATGTGTGCCCGGTCCCCTGATTGTGTACGGACCAATTACGAATGACCGTCAACAACAGCATCGGAATAGGTCTCCGCGGATCGTACCACTCTCGAATGCCGCTGAGACAGCGTGAGTCCCCAAAAGCGGTGTTGACTGTGTTGGGGCACCTATATAGCGCTATTATCATAACAGAAATTGTAACTTGGTTACAAGCTACCATTCTCAGCAATGAATAAGGATGGCGAAATGAGCTTCCTATAGCAAAGCTTGGGTACTGAGTAGGACTTGAATGCTGGTTAATTGGTTCATGGTGTACGAAGGGATAAGTTTACGCAAAAGACGAGGACGAAGTGACGAGAGGACAAGACGAGAGGAAGGGTACTGATAACTGCAATTAAGCAGTCGAAAACAAGTGCTCATAAAGAAGCGCAAACAACTTCAAGCCGATGGCAGAGTTCAGACAAACATTTTGTTGAGAGGGGGAATGGCGGAAGCCCGCGAGCGGCCGAGAGGAGGTGCCGTCACCCTCACTCAGTAGCCAGGGTCAGGCGGAAACCCCTGCCGTCCAATGGGATGACAGGGCGTCTGGCGTGATGTCATTCGGGAGGTGGCAAGAGGCGCGCAGGAAGCGCCCGAGAGACCCGTCGAGGCGACCACCGGAGGAATAGGGGCCGGGGGACCCCGCTCATCTCACCCAGTATCGACCAACATCGTTCACCGGTAGTTCCGGAGACAACCGACTCGGCCGCTCAAGCAACGTCGGACCCGTCGACAGCCCGTTGTCCGGGCTTCTTGCCTGCCTCCCCTTTTGGCGCCATTGCCCCGGCTGCCTTGTGTGGAGGATTCTTCGAGTGTTACCCACGCCACAATGTTTAGCAACAGACATCGACGCAGTGGCTGGCGCAGAAGACCTGGCCGGTCTTCTGTAGTTACTTGCCCTATCCTTCGTGTCGGTGCGGTGCCACCGAATGACGCCGATGCTCGGCGTACTGGCCGTTGGGCCATTAGTCTCCGATCACCTCCCAATTCAGTGGGAAAGCATCAAACGGCCCATCGGGCGAAAAAACCGGCGTTCGGTGTGGAGAAGTGGAGGAACGGACAGGGCGACGGGGAACGGCAAACAGTTTGGAGTGCGGACACGGGATGTGCAGGAGGCCACCGGGACAAACAGAAGGGGGTCGTCACGTCGTTAGGCTTAGCAATACGGCTACTTGTCGTTAAGCCGAACCGGGGAACATATGTGCGCACGCTAAACGTTTTTAACGGCGCAGTCGGATAGACGCCGGCTTCCTAACGCGGGGGACCCATGTTCGGTTCCCGCCACGGGACGCATTTTTTTAGATGCGAAGCAGCTTATGGTCGAGCCTGTTCCCTCCGCCGTTGTGTGGGCGCGCCGTGCGGCGTCCACACACCCACTGCGCCTGCCTGGCCAGGCACCGCTAATGATGATTGTGGCAGGATGCCCCTAGGGATTGGCCAACCAAAGAATCCATCACAAGATAGCTTCGCGTTCAGCCACCGTCGCCATCTTCCCGTAGAGGAACCCTGAGTACCCCACCCCCACTGCGCATGCCTGGCAGGCACCGCTGGTCCGTTGATGATGATTGTGGGGGCAGGATGCCCTTAGGGATTGGCCAACCAAAGAATCAATCACGAGATCGCTTCGCGTCCAACCACCGTCGTCATCTTCCCGTAGGATAACCCTGAGTAGTATGCGAGGCATTCCTCCTCTCCTCTCTGACGCCCCTCTGCTCTCCGGCCGAAGCTCCTATTCTCTCCGGGATTGCGCAACGATTGGCAACACCTGCGGATCCGCGCGCGATAGTGCGCAGCAGCTTAGGGTTAAGGACGCGACGGTAGCCACTGCATACTCCACTGGGGGCGCCACTGTAGCTCCGCGGTATAAATGACGCGCGTGCGCGCTCCGCTCCCCTCATTCTCCTCCCGCAACGCGCGATCGAACTGAAAACTAGTGGAAACTTGAGTCGACCCCATGGCTGCTTCGCATACTACTCAAGGTTCCACGGGAAGATGGTGAATTTTTTTTCTTCCACTTCACCCGTTTTCGCGCTACCGATGCCATCAGTGAGAAGACTAAAGTTCCGCTTAAAACATTTTCAAACTCCATGCGTCAGTTTCATCGAGCCTCTGTGCCAATTTTCTAAATTTAGTCCCACGCGCATTATCTGAGCAGTCCCGTTCCTCTTTGTAAGTGTACGACGGTACAATGGTTGAACGGGGAGCTACACACTAAGATTTCTTAAATCCTTTTTGGTCGAAAGGAGTGTAAAAACCTTGTCCCATGTGGCACACCTTTAATATGTGTATTGGCTGAAAACGGGTGTAGGAATAAAAACGGGTGTTCGTGCGAACACGCTAAAGAAGGGAGTAAGATAGCTTTACGCCTCAATATAAAGGCGTGGTCAGCCCAGCTACGCGTGCCAGTGTGAACCGGCGGAGCGTGCAGCATGACGTACAGACACACTCGGAACGCACAAGTCACACTTCGGCCACAAATTGTTTGAGCGAGAAAACCAACGGGATGCATAGGTGCAGAGAGTGCATACTTACTTAGAAATACATGTGCACTTGCTTTTATATCCGCAAGAAAGCCCTGCGATAGAGTTGTGGGCGTGTCGCGCAAAGCAGATATCTTAGGGCTAATTTTGGAATGATGGAATTTAAGTGTGAGCATATACAAATTAGCCTGCGCATTGGCAAAAACGTTTAAAAAAAACCCAGTAAAAAATTTTAATAAATACCGAATAAATATTCTCCGTGGTCTCGACATCCTTCAAGAATGGTGTCATTATTTCAACACACTTTTTCTGGCAAGGTTGAAAAGACAGATTAGGCTGTTGGAAACTAAGAAAAACGGGAAAAAAAGGTGTAAGAAAAGACCGGCAACTGTAAAAAAGGGTGTAAGAGACCTCCAACTTTGGGGGTATTTTGTACCGTTTATACACGGGTGGACTGAACACTTTCTACAAGCAAGGGGATATTTTGTACCTCACGATGTTTAGAGCAATATAAATTGGCATCATTTATTACCAGTGAAGCTGTTTAAACTTAAGCTAGTTTCAGTGGCTTTAGCAAAAAAATGGAAAGAAAAAGAACTGCGGCGCCTGTAATGGGTGCACAATCCACATAGAATATTACGACAGTGAAGCCGGCTTCCGAGACTGTTCGAGTGAGAGCAGAAGGAGCGCACCTCTTATTATACTATTTCAAAGGTACTAGTATTTTTGGGATTCTAAAACGTCAAAAAATTTGCGCAGCGGGGGGTCGACCTAGTTTGTTTACCCCTTGGATCCGCTGTCAGTGATGGGGAGGTGGGTGGGCACACTAGAACATCTTTTCAAAATGTGGCTAAACTTGGCCCTTAGCACTTGACTACTTAGCACTTAGCCTAGCCTAGCTAGAACATTGCAAAACCTAACAAACCTTATCAAAGCCTAGCAAAACGTAGCCAATCTTAGCAACACAGGTAGAAGAAATTAAGTCAACCCCAGGCCCCGCTGTTTTATCGCAACTGAACACCTATTTCACACCCTTTCCGTCAAGCATGTTCCAGTCGGTCAACACGCTTTTCGCCATAGAAATACACACTTTTTCATTTTAAAACTTCAAATTGCTGTTTCACGTGCCAAATCTAAACTTTTGCAATGACGCGCACCGTATACGGAAACGAGCGATCATTGCACGGGAATAATTTTCTTTTTTTTTTTTTGCTTTTGAACGTAACTTACGAGGTGGTGAGGAGGGTATGAGGAATTTCTTGTACTTAACAGTGTACGTGCACGTGCATACATGGCGTTAATCAATCACAACCTGAACACCTTTTCCACACCCTTTCAACACCCTACGAAAAACCAAGGTTTCTGAAGTTGGTCAACACCCTATTTTTAACAATAAAAGGGTGCACAGCTACGAAAAGAGTGTGCACATTCAAGAAAAAGGGTGTAATGTCCTCTGTTGTGTCGTGGGCGACGGTGAGCGGCCTCGGCAGCGACGGGAGCGAAGGCCGGCCGCCGGGCCCACCCACAAGCCCAAGAAGAAAGAGTGCGGCCTGCTCGTACCAAGACCAGAACCCAAAGAGAAGGTTTATTGTTCAACAAGACGGCACCGAGACGCATACGCACGTGACCCGTCACGTGCGTCCACAGCAACGACATCTAGTTACAATTCATACAACCAAGCGCACACAGTGAGCGGGCGCTCCACTAGAGGGCGCCACTACACCACATCATCTCCCCGTGCAAAAAGAAGTTCGCACACTCTGCGAAATACATACAGCATCTTAAATGCACTACACCACATCATCTCCCCGTGCAAAAAGAAGTTCGCACACTCTGCGAAATACATACAGCATCTTAAATGCACTACACCACATCATTCTCCCGTGCTTTGAAGAATGTCTGCATCTTCCTTTCACTTGACTCACACAACAGGCTATCAGTCGCTCACGACAGTTCTGTAAGTCCCAAAAAAAAACCCGTCCAAAAAAACATTTTCGCTCACGTTTTCATTCTGCCGGACCCGTCGACGATGTCGTCGCAGCAGAAGAAAATGATCCCATCCTCGTCGCCAAAAAGATGTTGTGTCGTGGGCGACGGCGAGCGGCCTCGGCAGCGACGGGAGCGAAGGCCGGCCGCCGGGCCCACCCACAAGCCCACGAAGAAAGAGTGCGGCCTGCTCGTACCAAGACCAGAACCCAAAGAGAAGGTTTATTGTTCAACAAGACGGCACCGAGACGCATACGCACGTGACCCGTCACGTGCGTCCACAGCAACGACATCTAGTTACAATTCATACAACCAAGCGCAAACAGTGAGCGGGCGCTCCACTAGAGGGCGCCACTACACCACATCCTCCCAACACCCCTTTTCAGCCCTTTGTGGCCGAAAAGATTGTAAAAAGTTTATTTTGTATATTCGCCGGCTAGCTTTCTGTTTACTTTCTTGCTGACGTGCGCACGTTTAGTGTTTGCAGGAATCAATGTCAGTTGGAATTAGCACTTGCCCCTTTGTCCTTGGTCTAATTAATTGATCCTTACACGCTTACAATGCCCACGTCTACCAGCTCACCCAGAAGTGCGTCTTATTCAAGATTTAGAACCACGCGAAAAAAAATCCCTCGAGCGTTGTGGATTGAATGTCAAGGAAGGAAGCTTTGAATGGAGCGCGTATTGTAACCCATTTACAGCTCGTCGATCCTTGGATGTCGTGGTTCAGGCTCCACACTTCGATCATTTGCATCATCACTGGCTTCTCTTGGAGGGACAAGGGTGTTACAGTTGTTTCATTGAAAAAAGCATCTCGAGGAAGACGACGAACGGTCGCCTGGAGAAGTGTGGTCGGCTTGAAAGAAGAAGACAACAAGGATCAGCGGACGCCATTGTAGTAGCCAATAGTTCGAATTCAGTCTAATGTAAAATACAGCAATTATTCCTGTTTCCATGGTGTTACACTCAATTATCGGACATTTTCTTGGTGCCTGGAAACCCGGGAACGAAGTCGGAGCTACGAGAACGGCAGATGAAGAACCAAACGGACTGAAAGCGGTGACTGTGTCTACCAGGTAGAGGCAAGTAACGCAGTATGCAAGAGCTGAAGGAGAAGAGAACGGCTCGTAGGCAGCAAAACACCAGGATTATAAATTAAGCTTAAGTGGTACTGGATTAAGACGGTGCAGGAGGAAGCTTACGGCGACGAAATTGCTCAATTGCGGCTCGTACATTACGTTGACAAACAGTCTAAAACCTCAAAATTTGACCCCACGCTGGACTCCACCGGGTGTTTGCGTGTAGGAGGGAGGCTCTGCTTTTCAGAAGAGACACCAGACGTGAAGCACTCGATTTTGCTACCTCCCGAACATCTGTTCACAGAAATGGTAATCATGGATGCACATCTGCGGACTTTTCATGGTGGTACAAATGACACGCTCACCGAGCTGCGAGAGAGATACTGGATTCCTAGAGGCAGACAACTCGTCAAAGGAGTTGTCAACAGATGCACAATTAGTATGAGGGCCTGTTTACGACCAGCCACAGCTTTTACTGCTCCTTTACCTTCCGACAGAGTGTGTCGCTCTGACCCGTTTCAGGTTGTTGGAATAGACTTTGCCGGAGCGTTGTTTGTGAAGCAGTAAACGTCTTTTGCTAAGGCCTAGGTGGCTCTCTTCACTTGTGCAGTAACCAGGGCTGTGCATTTGGAGCTTGTTTCAGGTTTATTAACGGAGATATTCTTATTAGCATTTCGACGATTCACCACACGACGTGGCATACCGACCGTCATTTACACGGACAATGCTCAGACTTTCCGAAAGGCTGCGAAAGAAATTAAGGTGTGGGAAAACATATTGTTCTATAGGATGTTTCAAGAACACTGCTCCGACCGGCGAATCAAATGGAAAGAGCAGCGTGATGGGGTGCATTGTTGGAGATAATGATAAGAACCATCA
The DNA here is from genome assembly GCF_048455015.1 of Haemaphysalis longicornis. NCBI lineage: Eukaryota > Metazoa > Arthropoda > Arachnida > Ixodida > Ixodidae > Haemaphysalis > Haemaphysalis longicornis. The sequence continues at coordinate 223,492,497 of NW_027526335.1, forward strand.
AAGTGAGTCTTAGAAAAGTACTATCTACAGCCAAACTCTCCTTTGAGGACTTAACAACGCATGCAACTAAGTGAAGTGGAGAGCGTTGTGAACTCTCGAATATTAACCTACCTGGCAACAACACCAGAGGAATGGAATGTACGTACGCCTGCGCACTTCCTTGCTGGGGAACGACTAACTTCTCTGCCTTCTTCACATTGGGCTACATCACCTGTTAATGGGGTAACACGTAGATGGAAGCACCTGCAAAAGATGCTTGACCACGTTTGGAATAGGAGGCGCAAAGAATACCTCTTATGTCTACGTTCCACCCACTGTATGAACAGCAGCCATTCAAGTCATGTGCGCGCTGGAGACGTCGTCCTTGTACAGGAAGACAAGGCTCCCCGGCATATTTCGAAAATGGGCAGTCTTGAAGGTGTACCCGGGTCGTGACAATGTGGTCAGAGCCTCTATGATCAAGTTGCCCAAAGGAGCAACGCTTAGAAGACATGTGCAGCTGCTGTACCCAATAGAGCTTGTTGACTGAGTGCTTTTTTTTTGCCGGGAGGGGAGGATGTTACATTTGTTGCATAAAAAAAGCACCTCGAGGAAGCCGACGAACGCTCGCCTGGAGAAGTGTGGTAGGCTTGAAAGAAGAAAACAAGGATCAGCGGACGGCATTGTAGTAGCCGATAGTTCGAATTCAGTCTAATGTAAAATACAGCAATTATTCCTGTTTTCATGGTGTTGAACTCAATTATCGGACAAAGGGTACAGCCGTAAATGTATAAGGATTAAACATTGTGCACAGGAAACAGCATGATTGCGTGCAACGCTTATTTCCCTATTCAGTATCTGCAACATCCGGGTTGTGCAGTGGAGGAATGTCGGGTCGTTTTTCTTGTTTTCATTGTCTTCCGCTCGTGAGCGGGATTTCTTCGTAAACCGAGCGTGTACCGAGATGATGGCCCACTCCCCAGCGAAATCGATTACTTGGTTCGAGCGCAACGCGAGCGTTTACGAGCAAACTGCCGAGGCGAGCAGAGCGGGGCGCGACGTAATTCCCAGCAATTTCGCCCTGTGCTCCCGTTCCCATCGCCTGTACTCGCGGAGGTGCTGCGCCGCACCCGTCGTTCCGTCCGGGGCCGCCTCCACTTCTCGACGATAGCGATACGCATAAGGAGAGGCAATTCACCGTGGCCTGCGCTCCGAAGAGCGCCGCAACGCATTGCCTTGTTTTCCTTCGGGCTACGACGGGCATGTTTTGTCCACATGCCGAACGCCCCCTGTCGCCTGCATTGAAGCAGAAGCGAACCCGGCCAGGTACGTCTGACAGCTATAATGAAATCCCCCGAAGACATAAATCATGCTTCGCTACTATTTAGTGCCTTAGCAAACTCCGAACGGCCCTATTTGCGCGTCAGGGCGGATCACCCATAGCAGACAGCTTTCTTCGAGTCGTGAGCGTCTATGAACGCTGGCTAGGTGCGCAACAGCAGCAGGGCCAGGAAAGGGTCAGGCGCTCGAACGGCACAGCACTGCTCAGTATATTCTAGGCACTATACGCCTCGAGCGCGGCCTGTAGGGGCGCCACTGAAATCCCCCTAGCGGCCCGTTTCGAAAGCAGGCGCGGGAGTCCCTGGCCCGCTCCCCCCTGTCGCCGTTGCTTTTGGGGCTCGTTCAAGACAGCGATTTACCATTTGTCCGCGTTCGAAATACCGAATAACGTGGAGCAGGCACTCTGTTTGCAAGCCTGGTGTGTTCACGAGAGTATAAACGTTTATGACGCGATCTGAGAAAGATCTATATGAGCGCCGGGCGTGTGTCACAGGCCGGCGTCCCAAAGCCAGCATTTGCATGCAGCTGATTGCAATTCCGCTGCCCTGAAATTTAGTGGCAGTGTCTCCGTAAGCAGTGTTTCCTCCGATGGTCATGTTGCGGCCATACACACTATGATGTAAATCGACTTTGTGCACTATAAAATCCAGCGGAGCACTCATACGTGACAGCACGCAAGTTACGCCTGCCAATATCACAGTATCACATATCAGATATTGGTCAGTACCCTGAACAAGCCAATGCGGCATAAATTTCGCAAACATTGTACGAAAGAAGTACGATGGATAATGCAAAAGTACACTCCGGAGTCAGCACACGGCGACAAATTTAATGCTGGGTCGTCTTGTCCCGAGGTGAGCGCTCGCTATAAGATTCATCTCTTACATTTATCCTCCACGAGAAGCGCGAAGATGGGCTTATAGAGTAATCCGCGTCCGCGACCAAACCCTTCTTCGAAACATCGTCGTATGACACAGGGAGACTGCAGAATCTAGCATAAACCGAAATCAGATACCCTTATCAGATACGACACTCTTTCAACGAGCCCGTGTGTACGAGATTTCGGCGCACCTTAAAGGGGCACTGACACAAAATTTTGAAGGCGAGATAACGTCGGAGATAGATTGGTGGGAACACATATACATCATCTGCAAAATATCAGCGGCGAATACAGCCTAGAACATATTTAAAATCAATTTTGAAGTGTGCGAAACGCAACCGAGCAGCCAGCAGAGGACCACGCGCAATTGTAAATAAACAACATCCAAACACGTCACGAGTTTGTGTTTGCCGCTTCCGCACTACCGGCGTTTTACGCGGGCTCGCCCGGCTCGCCGCTCCAATCGGAGGGCCGGAGGGCGGAGCTTCTGCTCATGAGAACGAACGACCCGATCGTTGGCGGCGGAGGCGCCGTGATTTCGTCAGCTAATCGGGCAGCTGGCCGCGACCAAAGTTCTACAGCGATTCCAGGCACTCTGTTTCTATTACTGTTTATTACCATTGGATGCGAAAACGCGCCGGAGGCACGAAAAGCCCACTGAGCTAGCCGCACGGTCGCTGTGCAGGCGGCGGCCACGGCCGCGAAGTGGCCCAGGCCGGCGTAGGTAGCTCGAGTGATAGCTTGTTACCGCTGCACGAAATTGTCCCCAAGTCCCGACCATAGTGGCTTACATGAGAAAGGAGCTAATGATGCGATGGCGGGTTGCATTAAAAATTGTCATCTGCACCGCTTACGAGAGCGGCACTCGAATATCCGCCGCAGTGCTGAGCCGAACACATCTGTAGGCGGACCTGTAGGCAGACCGGCCGGCTGCTCCCAGCGCGCGTCTTGCCACCCACCGTCTCGAGCGTCGCGCGTCGTTCTTTAGCCGCGGTAGCATTTGCACTCGCAGCGCCTGCGTCACATCCACAGTCGCTTTTTAATTAAGCGCCTCACGAGATCAGTACGTGGGGGCATTCGCAGAAACTGCCGTCGATGCGGATTCGACAGTGCTACGGCGGCTCTGCTCTGTGATATCCCTCCGACGGTCACGTGGTAAGCTTTGTTCACACAAAATCCACAAAATCCATCGTTTCACGGCACTCGCTGAAACCGAAACTGCGACTGGCCGCATTTAAAATCCCTCTAATTAAACAACCGTCGCACGCTGAAGCAAATGAGGTTTCTACAGGTTATAAGTAGGTCACTAGCTACTTATCGCAACGAAAAAAACAAGATGCTAAATTTTTGTGTCAGTGCCCCTTTAAGGATCTCCAGGTGGTCAAAATTAATCCGGAGCCCTCCACTACGGCGTGCCTCATCGTCTCCGTTGCGTCGGCGCGTTAAACCCTGCAATCAATCAATCAACTCCTTCAACGACACCTCGTATTTCTTGTGAACTGCTTACCCTGTATTCTTCAAAAAAATGCGTCCGCCGAATGATCAGCCGTTCGTTGAAGGCAAAAAACAAACGAAAAGTGAACACGCAGCTTGTGTGTGTGATTAATAAAACGTTCATTCGTTGATTTCGCTCCGCATTTGTAAACAACGACAGTTGAGCGTCCTCCTCCTCCCCCCCCCCCCCCCGCCCCATGTCTAGCGAAATATCAGTGCATTTCGCATCTAGTTGGTCTGGTGAATACTACCTCGCTCAAACAAACGTCTTTAGCATTTCAGAAGCTGGACTCGGTTTTTTTTTTTTTATTCCCGTACGACTATTCTATTTATTCCTGACTTGCAGACCATTCATTTTCCCGTGGTTTCATTAACATATATCTTGGTTCATGCATAAGGCATGAGTGGGCACATATCTGACAATGCATAGCCTTTGAGTGTACTTAACATTTTCGCGTGGTTTATATTCCCATAAAAGGCACGAGTTTTTGTACGCTATTGGGTTATCACATCCCCGAAACATATTTTTCTACGACGTACATATTCGAAGCAAAGCCGCATGTGTTGTCTGCGCTGCAAAACGAACCAACCTAGCTCTTACAGTGCCAATATCAAGTCTAAACGAGGTGACAATAAATAGAATTCGCTTGTGCTGACGTGTTCGAAGGTGACAGCGGTGATATGCTGCTGCCGTCGTCGACGCCCGCAAGAGCGGCCAAGAAGCGCGCAGAACCGCCTCCCCGGGTAGCTCTTACTGGCGTTCGAGCGCTCTACCAAGACGCAGCTGTTTTTTTTTAAGCGTCCTAAACGTGCAGTTAGCTTACAGACGTCACCTTAACAAGTTTTTTAGGGCGCGGAAAGGCAAAGAGAAGCGAAAGAGAACCAAAACACTGCATGACCGCCTATCAGTCGCGCAGCGCTAATCCCGCAAACGCCGCGGAGAAGCGGCGGCAGGCGGCGCAGCGATCGCGAATCTCGAGGCGTATAGCACTGCTGAGAGATCGGTCGGACCGGGGTGCTGGACGGGTGGCGCCATCACTTGGCGCTCCCCTCGTTAACTGAATAGGCCGGTGCATTGGACTACGCACCCTTAAGTTGTTTTTACCGTGTTTGCTTCGTTTCTTTGAATGTTGAGGGATATGTGCGGTAAAACGAAGTCAAGACACACATGTTAGGTTGTTAGATGCACTAACGGCGACGTAAACTTGTTGGACGGTTCGGAGGTTGTGTATACGGGCTGCATTGACATGAGTGCTTTTTGCAGCGCTCTTCGCCTGGCTCCAACCGCTCTGAGTAGGAATAATATTGTCAGTATTAGTATTCCTTTCTGCCACTGTAAGTTATCTTCTCTGGTTTCAATGGCCACGGTTTCCACACCAGCCTTAATGGTGGTATGTCTCGACACGTGTGCTTTGAAGAGAAAAGCACTCACGCATGAGTTCGATTGCCGTGGAAACATCGCGACAACTTCCTGCAACCGTCGGCTTTGAACCTTCGGTTTTCGTGAGTGAGCGCACATGAGCCGAAGAGGAACTCCCACGTTTGTAGTGGTCGCATTATCAAAAGCCAAACTAATTCCACCACCCAATAGCCAGAGCTAAAAATTTTCGCTCCTCTCCACCCCATTTACCATCTCCGTGGAATAAGGGCTAATACTATCTAATACCAGCTCTTTAAAAAACTTTAATTAGCGAACTAAGAGTAACTGTATAGCCATTCCTGTACATGTTGTCGCAAAAGACTTTCAATTTCAACTTTCAATTTCAAATGTGCGGTTCAGTTTTGGTTTCGATTTCCTTTAAGTGCGCTAGAAAGTGGCTAGGTCCTTGCGTCTGTCTTCCGCAGTGCGTGCGTGCAGTTTCCAGCTCAGATGTGCGTGCGTGCAAGACATGGTCAACAGGGCTGCACGTTGTGCACGCGCTGAGCACCTGCCTCTCCGGGCGCTTTCGAGGCAGTCATTGGTTCCTTCACGTTAAGCACCTACTGCCCCTGAACTGAGGCGGGAACAGCGATTCCCATCTCAACTTGACAACCGCAAGTTCACTATACAGGCGATAGAGCGGCAGCCAGGGGTCGTTCCCGTTGTAAAAGAAATGAAAGCAGCTTTTATAATCGTTCCGTTCAGTTGTTTTATTCATGAAAGTTCGTACAGTTCTCTGTGCTTGGAACTGTCGCGAAAACGTTCGTGGAGGTACAACGAAAAAATAGGTAACGAAATGCGGGTTCTTTTTTTAATCAGTGACAATAAGTGAATGTTCTCTACTCGCTTTGTGCGGCAAATTATTTCCCCCATTCAGTACCGCAAGGTTTTCTTTGGAAGTTGTGGAAAGCAGCTAGAACTTCACGAATACAGACAAAAAAGAAAATGCGACACGCCGCTGACTGTATTTCGCATTCTGTCCTTGGCATGCATTCTGCCACTCCGTTGGCCTGCGATCGACCGCGCTCTTTTCTTCCTGTGCTTCAAAGGGACCGCGACTCACTGGCAATATCAGCGTTGGCCCCAGTGGTGACGTTTTTTTTTTGTGTGTGTGTGTGTGTGTGCGTGTGTGTGTGTGTGTGTGTGTGTGTGTGTGTGTGTGTGTGTGTGTGTGTGTGTGTGTGTGTGTGTGTGTGTGTGTGTGTGTGTGTGTGTGTGTGTGTGTGTGTGTGTGTGTGTGTGTGTGTGTGTGTGTGTGTGTGTGTGTGTGTGTGTGTGTGTGTGTGTGTGTGTGTGTGTGTGTGTGTGTGTGTGTGTGTGTGTGTGTGTGTGTGTGTGTGTGTGTGTGTTAACAAAGATGTCCGTGACATTCAGCTAAATCCACAGTTCACTTCACTCCGTTTCAAAACCATTGAGCGCCTCGCAAATGTCACGTAATGGCAAATAAAGCGACACGGCGCAAAAAAGCACGGAGATCATGGCGGAGATTCATTTTCTGTGCGCCTCAGCACGGATAAGCTGATTCGCCGCGCGCATGCGGTTAGTTGCATTCCAGCTGGCGCGCAAGTATTGTGTGAGCGTTGCCGCGTCTTGCTCAAATAGTCTCACTACATATAAGTCACACGCTAAACCGAAAACACGTTGGTTACCTACCCACAGGAAATAAACTACGCAATGCTGTCAACGCTGCCAACACAAAATCCGCCTGGTTAGCGGGCCACCATGCTACAATTAATACCAGCATGCTTCGCTAGCCGGATGCGGAAACGTCACAGCAGTACTGTACGTTGCCAGATTAATACCCATCACTTTCGCCGTTTTTACTGAGCAAAAACTCAGCCGGCAACCTTCAAATCGTTGTATCATGTCAACCCATTGTCAACCACTGTGTGTCGTACGGTGGAGGCGGTCTCTTAGCCTTCAACCTACCGTCCGGTCTGATATGGTACTAGCGCCGTGTTCTCCCCTAGTGAGCCCGGGAAAACATTATTGCGTTATTATTGCCATAGCAACGGCGATGCCATGTTGGCCTTGAAGGTGGTATTATCGGTATTATTCTCATGGCAACAATGCGAGGAGGCCCAGCTTTTGTAGGGGAGAGGTGGTGCTCTCCCCTCTCCTGTTGTATTCTGCTCCCATAGCCCTTCCCCCTCCCCCTTCCCAATTTCCACCCGGCAACCGCGTCAGCTCCGCGGCGATGGCGTGTGGCTTGAGCTGTAACGACGCCAGCTCGCATATCACTTGAAAACGGTTTCCGTTACGAGCGCGAACGCGCCGTACGGCGAGACTCACTGATGCCCATACAACACAGGCAAGGTTGTCTGTCATCAAGCATAGCACACGCACGACACAAGCCCTATCTATCCTTCAGCTCAGCTTCACGGCATACGAACGCGGTTCCCACCTTTTGCTAACAGCATTCAATTCAAAGAGGCTTCGTGTTACGATTCATACTGGTGTTCTTGCTGCACCGTAATGTCCGAGAGAGCACACACGTGAAACGTCTCACTACTTGACACGCGCGTCGGCCTTGCCGCCTCCACCGCCTCGCCGTGCGGCAGCAGCGCTGCAGCAGCTGCGGTGACCGTTTTCGCGCATGCGCGCCGCCAGTCGCGCCGGAGAGAAGCGGAAAAAAAAGAAAGGCCGCAGGAGTGTTTCACCAGCGCCACTGCCTGTAGGAGCGCAATAATAGAACCGAAACTAGAAAAGGTAACGTGCGGTTGCAATGCATTGGCCCAGCGGCGGGCTTTCCCTCTAGAGTCAGTATATTATCTCTATGGCCCACACACCTTCGTCTGGCCTCCCTCTTCTACGAGCGGCATCGATTTATCCCTGCGTACTAGTGATATGCACATCACCGGGAACAATGCTCCAGATCGATTGGGCAGCGATCATTTCTCCATTTTTATTGGTGCGGCTGGTTATCAACAAAGTGGGCGCGGAGTCGGAAGTGTCGTCAACTGGGGCCGGTATAGAGACGAAGTGAGCACTTGTGAGGGTGATATCTTCGAGGCCATGCTCGCCTGAAAGACAGGAACAACTACTACGCTCAAGCTACCGGCCCACGTTCCGGCACCGGACTTCAAGCTTAGGATTTTGTGTACCGCCCGGCGAAATGCGGAACGTCACTTAATACGACGCAAAGATTACGTATCACTTAAGACTTGTTTTAACAGGTTAAATTCGGCGATTAGGCGTTACACAAAGAAATTGTGGAGACCGAAATGGATTGCCTTTTGCGATTCTCTAAGCGTTTTTACTCCGGCAACACGCATTCGGAGCGTTGTCAATGCGATTTCCGGAAACCGGCGGTCGCACAAGCCGTTCATCGCTATAGCCTGCATAATAACAGACACTTCATTCTACAGGTTTGCTAGGGATTCAACGAGCCTGCCCTGACGTTTTCCTTCTCTGCGTTCGTCTGTCATGGATGTTCCCTTCACTTTCCTGGAGTTGCTGACCGCACCCAAGAGTCTGCGCCGACGATGCCCAGCGGGCCCTGGTAGGATAAAGAATCAAATGCTTGTCAATTTGCCTTTAGAACGCAAAAACGACTTGCACCTGTATTGTAACTGTGTTTGGGGTACTGGAAATATTCCCGCTTTATGGAAGCTCGCATGGGTAGCACCGCTTCTAACGCCCCGCAAAGATAAGGTGAACATTGCCTTATACATGGAAAAGCTTGGGAATGTTAGGCTGATGTGGTGGCTCTGCAGCCGCCCCTTTACGTAGGGGCGATTTCCCGTGCAAGCCGGGTGAACTTCCCAAGCGTTGTAGTCCCACACAAGGGCCGAGCGCCAGGCCGGGGAGTCGCTTGTACCTATTTTACCGGTACGTGCCCGGCGCCACCAAGGCACTCGAATGCACATGATGCCTTCCACAGCAACGGCGGACGCTCAACTCGTACCCACCTGCTGCGAGACATGCCGCCAGACTCTTTCACCCCCGGCAAAGAGGCAACTCGGCATGATGGCGGGTGGCCCTGCCAGATGTACAAGGGTCAGGGGCTCCTCGCAAGGGTAAAGGCAGCTTTCCATGCGTGGATTCCCCTTTCAAGGGTCCGCACTCCACCAGGGACGCCTGTACCCGTTAAAGAAACCGGTGGGTGCCCTGTGGTACCAGTATTCGAACCCGGTACCTCCCGCATACGAGGCGAGTGCTGCACCTGTGGTGGCTCGCCATGCATATGACTTGCTTAAGGCAACGTTTCTGCGCACAAGACAGCGTCCTCGACCTTGTCAGCCATGTCGAGCACCAGAGTTCTTATAGTCTCTCAACTCTTTGTTTCTTGACGTGTCCAAAGCCTACGACAATGTATTACAAAGTGGCATTATAACAAAGCTGCAAGAAATGGGAGTTACAGGAAATCATATCCGTTTCGTGCACGCTTCCATCACGGCTCGCTCCATGCAGGTGCGATTGGGCGACGTTCTAAGTAGCACTAGACGTCTATCGCGAGGGGTGCCACAGGGAACCATTCTGTCCCCTACACTTTTCAATGTGGCGATGGCGGACGTCCCTCGAGCCTTAAAAAAGGATTGCAAGTCAGTGCACTTATTAATATACGCAGACGGCATGTGTATCTGGATCTCTGGATATCAACATAAGCGGTTGGCTATGATAGCTCAAGGAGTAATTCGTTCCGCACCTATCTCTCGTCAGTGGGACTAACGGTCTCCGCGGAAAAAATCTTGCTTTCTGTTGTTTCCAGGAAGGCAACAGAAAACTGCGCGCCTCACGTTAACCTTAGGTGGCTTGCTAATCCGGCAAGCTAATGGCGTGAAGTTACCCGGCGTCACCATCGACCATAAGCTATTCTAGAGGCAAGCCGTGGAGTCTCTTGTCACGTACTTGGCACCCCGCCTAAATGTGCTTCGACGAATGGCTGGAACCAACTGGGGGAGTCACCCGTCATCTATGCTTCAGCTCCACTCGGCGCACATCTTGAGGCGGAACGTTCTTTACCGACTGCCTCTTTTGTCTCCCTCGGGGTCCCAGTATGCTCGTCTGCAAGCACTGCATCGACAGAGCATTAAGATATCCCTAGGAGTTCCCCAGAAGGCGGAAAACAAAAAGGTCCTTGATGGGTCCCACTTTGCACCCCTCCGCTTGATGGCGTGTCAGCGGCTGCTCTTGTAGCTCACCCGGCTGGGAGAGTCCGATGCCGGAAAGACATTGCTCAGGCGTCCGCGCCTAAGGGGGGGGGGGAATCTTGAAGGCACGCGGGACTCAACACTCTGAGCGTTCTCTACCCGCAATGGCGGAAGAATCAACCTCACACGTCCGTGGTCTTTCGAGAGTTTGGAGTGTCAGCTCACCATCCCGGCCATTCGGTTGAAGAGATTTACATCAGTGGCTGAAGCGAGAATGTTAGCACTCGAGCACTTGGACCGGTTGTATGGAGATTGTTCTCACGTATTTACGGACGGATCTGTCGACAGAGAATTAAACACCAGCGCACTGGCCTTTGTGATTCCTGGCATACACGTTTCCTGGGCGGCTCGCATTGACCATTTGATGCATAATCTACAACGGCGGAGGGTATAACGATTAAGGTGGCCTTCACAAGCTAAATGAAAACGGGAATAGCGTTCGTTTTCAGTGGGTTCCTCGCCATGCCCGTGGTGGAGCGCTTGGAAACAAAGTCGTGGTCAAATTGACCCGTGAAGCGACATTTTGTACTCATTTTCTGAAAGTGTCTCCAGACGAATGGCGAATTGTAAAAATTATCATTAAAACACTTAAAATCTTTTTGGCGACCCCAACACCGACCTTGTGTTACAAAGGGATGAAGAGGACAGAGACATCCTTACTGTTCCCATCCGGACGAATTCAGCGCGGACACTGGCGTGGCTTCATAAGCTGGACCTTGTCTCTTCACCTCTGTGCGTAACGTGTTGTGCAAATCGGACATTTCTTATGGACTGCTGAGAGCTTGCGACGGAGAGGTTAGCTTTGTTTAAGGAACTTCGAACGAGAGCCGCTCCGCATGACTCTTTGGATGATATAATTTTTCCTATAGGACATTGGATAACCAGGAGAGACATTTTGCGCCTGATCCTCGGGTTTTTAGGTGACAGACGAGTAAGTGACTCCTGGTAATTTCCCGCGCATAGCGGCAAGAAGGTGTTAATCGGGGGAGCAATTCCCGGCATATCACGCAAGGCTAGATCCACCCGTTAATAAACATCATCATCACCGCCACCAGCACATAAATAAAAGACGCGTGTACTAAGCCCAGGTCAACAAACAAGGGGGCCCATAGAATGACGTTACTGGCACGTTTGGCGGGTGCGTGCCATGGTTCAAAGTTATTAGGGTTATGCGGAGGTGCGGCGACACTAAGCTTGCAAAAATTCTAGAAAGAATCATATTAGAAAGAAGGCAGGAGATTGCGTGAGTGACAGGTGGGTGTACATTCACAAACAAGAGATGTTGCATCTTGATTCGTATCTTTGGAAATGTGATTGCACTGCTTTCACAGATTGCTATACTTTGTAATGAGTGCGCATCAGCGTCCTGTTAACAAGTGTACTTGTATGTGTGGCCTGCCTAATAAAAGTTACTTGAGAGTTTGCACTCTTCCCGTCCTTCCTGTATATGCTGTCTTTTTCGCGCAAAGCCCGGTTTTGTTCACCCCAGCCGTTGCCGTGTTATGGATTGCCGAGGCTCATGTGGAGGATCCAAAAGGGAAGGCCGACCCAGACACCCGTTTTCGTAAGACGATGGAACACATTGTGTGCGAGGCAGTGGGCGCAGCTTCGTTTTCCTCTTCACCCAGCTATCGCCCCCTGCCCGCGCCACCTCCTTTATTTATAACAGCTCACTCGGGTGACTCGTCCTCCCAGGGACGCTTGGGCTGACTGCAAAGGCTAACAGTGAAACTTAAGCGGTGTGCGTGCACTGCTGCCCAACTGTTCATCGGGGATAGCGAATGCATAGTCGCTCAGTGAGCACCGTTTTCTCGCCGATTACTATTTCCAGTCCTTCAAAAATAAGATGACAGCTCCGCCACCTGAGGCGCAATTCAGTTAACAGACGATAAGCAGACGATCAGAGGGAAGCGTCTAGGGAAGCACTGCCTGAAAGCGGTTCCTGGTCTCAGGTAGCGCGTCGAGCCAAAAAAAGCGTCGTTCCTGCTCAGGGGCCGAATTCCCCAAAAAGCGGGCGTCGTTTTGAAGCGGCGCGGTAGAGGCATGCAAATGCATGTGTACTTCGGTTAAGGCACCGCTTTGAGGGGCAACAGAAAGGTGAAAATCCTCCCTAACATTTTGACCTTTCCGTTGCCCCTCAAAGCGGCGCCCCAACTCAAGAATACATGCATTCGCATGTCACTAATGCGCCGCTTCAAAACGACGCCCGCTTTTTCGAGAATTCGGCCCCAGCTGTCACCTTGGCTGCTTGGCACACGTGCTGGCGTTTTTTGCGCAGCCCCGGATGTTTCCGGAACATTTGGGAAATTTCTGCTGACGCCAGCCCAGCGCGTGCTGCTTTCCCTCTTCTTTTTGGCCAGCGCTAACCGTGTGCCCTAGTGGAGCTAATCACGGGGAAATAGCGAGGCTCAAGGGTAATTGCCGCCTCAAGCCGAGCGCTCGAGGAGAAAAAGAAGCATCGACGCATGCGAAAATTCTCGCCCCTACTGGCGGTGAATGATCGCTTTGCGCAGCGTCGCCACCTTTCTCTCATCCGTTCGGCCGCCCAGAGGAGCACTGCACGGACACTCTGGAAGCCAGGTGCAGGCCCCGGCAAGTACGCGCTCCTCCACCGACTCCCTGTGGCCCACGATCTTGTGTTTGGCTATTTCCTTGGCATATGTCATTTCTACGCGCTATCTGACAAACCAAAGGCGCCCTCGGTTAGTGAAAAGGGCTTACGTCGTCTCTGATTTCGCGGCAACATTCCGAACCCATGGCGAAGAAGTTCCGGCCGTGCCGCCTCCCCCAGCAGCATGCGGCCACTGCGTCATTGCTCGCGGCAGCAGCAGCGCGTGGATTTCGGGTCGCACACGGGTCGGGAAAGAAGCCGGGCTGTGTGGGCGGATGCGTTCACTTGGAGACACCAGGGAGGAAGTGACGCGCACACGAAGCAAGTGACTCGCAACGAATTGGAGGTGTGCAGCAGCGAACGTTTCTCAAAAAGGCAACTGCGTACTTTTTTCTATACGGGATGTACGTACATGGCAGAGCCAAAGTAGCAGCTAAGAAGCGCGGATCGCGATCCAATATGCAGAATGATGCTGTTGTTGTTGCTCCTTAATTGAGGGATTGGGCAAGAAACGGGGTAGCTTTTGTGGCCTAAAGCGCCCACCTCATACCACTAACGAATCAGTTTCTAGAATTGAAGTATGGAAACGGCTATGAAATATATAACAGAATTGTATATAACAGAATAATAACCTGTATATATAACCTGTATATAATCTGTATATATAACAGAATTGTGAATAATTGTATATTGATGTCGTGGTTCCGAGACCAGGGGAAACACCACGTTTCACCTGGTTAAGAAAACAGGCGTCTGGTCTCTGAAATGTACTCGTGAATGGCCCCAACCACGCTCTGTGACAGAACCCTACGGTTGTGGCCCGCAACGAAAGGAGGACGGCAATCGACAGAGAAAGGCCAAGACGTTCAGTTGGTGTGGCTAGATAGCGTGCCTTAATGGAGGAAAAACTGCGTCAATAGAAGAAAAAAATTATCAATTGTTTCACTTTCACCGCAAGCCGCACAAAGACCGGAAGTGGCGACACCTGCGCGATGCATATAAGTAAACCTGCTGGTTTTCTGATGCTGGTACAGCTGGTTAATGCAACCTCACACTGGTGGGAGTCTCAAAACCGTCAATCCCGAGTGTGGGCTAGGAGGGCGTAGCCACGTCAGAATGCCCTTCTGTGTTCTTCCGAAGCGTCGGTATCTGCTCGCGGCGCCAGGACAGAAGGAGCAGGGCGGAGATCCACCGGAGGCCATCTAAAGAGGAGCCGGCCCAATATTCCTTCAGCCATGAACCATCGTCACGTGCAACCCAAACGAAGCGGATGTCGGATAGATGGTAATTCCCGAGGAAATTGAAGGTGAGGAGGAGTAATGAATTTTTTGGAGATGTTAACCCACTACAAACCGACATAGAGTGCCAAATAACAGTAAATTTGAAATATTGGCAAAGTAACATGTTTAAGGCCAGAACTATTGCAGGACACTCGGCTTCAGATATACTAGTACAGTGCGGTATAAACTATAGGAAAATGACAGATTAGGTTATGGGCTAAAACATTCCCGAACCCGGCTCCTCCGCACATGGCGACGCTTTCGTTACCACTTGAGGTTGCAAGTTTCCCAGATGGTCACCTGTTACACCTTGCCCACAATTTCCAATACCTGCTCCACTAACCTGTGGGTAATACAGAGCATCCGAGCGCAAGCTCTTCGTGCGAGTCTTGGTTTGCCGCGTTGTGCATCAGCAGTGAGCACCATTTGCGTCGCTCAAAAATACCCAATAGCAACGTATGTGGCCTCTACATCAGGCTCCTCACGAGGCTGCCGTCTCACCATCTGGCGCAGCTCCCTCAGAATCGACCACGATCTACGTTTTCAGCCATTATTTCAACGCACAGGGCTGAAATCCCGTCAAGGTACGCCCTGCGGTTACATCGTCCTCCACGTTGTGGTGTCTGCCACAGCTCGAGATCTGTCTCAGAGTTCCGAGAATCGGCAAAAAGTCCGCCTTGCCATCATTGACCCTTCAATAGCTTACAGTGCTGTTACTGCATGAACAGTACAAATTCCGGAAACACATATACACGGATGGATCAGTAACGCCATCCAGTTGGGCAGGTGCGGTGGTTGTTCCAGCAGATTTCACCACAACTCGATTCCGCGTCACCCATACAACGAGCTCGGCAGATACAGAACTTGCAGCCATTCGTGATGCTCTTCATCACGTTATCGGAGCTACCCCTCAAAACCGGGCTATTTTCTCTGACTCCAAGGCTGCTTTACAAAGCTTACGCGCAGGCCTGCGCTACGGCCCCTCCACCAGCTGGTGACAAAGATTAGAGAAAAAGTCATCAAGCCATCACAAACGGCCATGGTTTCGTGAGCGAAACGAATTTGCATGAAAGACTGTAGCGCCCAAAACGGCAACCAGAGAGTGCGCCTTCCCCCTCCTACTTCTTCCTCTTCTCCCGCCCTCTCTTTTATCCCCATTCCCCCGTGCAGGGTAGCAAAGCGGGCTGTACACCTGGTTAGCCTCTCGGCCTTTCCGTCCTTTCTTTTTCCTCTCTCCCAGATGGTCCAGCAAGCCCGTTATATCCGCGTGGATAGCATTCTAACATTATTGGTCCAAAGCCTCGCGCGCACGTCGCCGGCGGTGCTGCTGAACGTCTTCGTCTTCGTCGTCAGCGCTGGCGGAGCATTTGGCACCAGCGATGCCGCTCACGCAGCTACTGCACAGCTACGTGGCCGCAGTAACTGCACTGCTCGTCCTCAATACAGTTTCCCCCGAAATGAACAGGAACCATGGTGGCCACTCATGAGCGCGAGACGACGATGGATTCGTAGTGTCGCTTTCGACTTTATATGTGAACGACTAGTCTCGCAGCCACGGCAACGGTTGTCGCAGGAAGGAGTCAGAGGCTTGACCACATATTTCACGGGCAGCATGCGTTTGATGACACAATATTGGCCGCGATGCTTTGATTGTAGCTTGCCTGACAAGCCCGGGGTTGCGGACGGAACTCAGAGCCAAACGAGATCGCTCGGACCGAGCGCCAGGTCATACTTCGATGCGTCGTAACGGAACTTTTGGCGTCCTTGTTCGTCTCGCGTGAATGGGCGAAACTATGCAGCACGTTGAGCGACGTCGAAACTGTTTTTGCGGGGGCCGCAGGAAATCCCCAGTTGCGAGAAAATTGAAATTCTGCTTTCTATTTCTGCGTACAAATGTGGCTCTGAAACAATAAAAATTCCGCTCGTTAAGTCCTATTTTCCATAAAACCAAACACCTGCCTCCGTATAAGTCAGAGGTGGCAAACCGATCTTGTCAGCAAAAAGGACTGCCCAGACTGGCATGATCTCTTCAGCTTTTGCACGCTGTATGTTGATTGCGAATGTTAAGTCTGGGAAATCGGGCACAATGCACTTAAAAATTCTTTCCCCTTAGGAGACAGCGGCGGAATCTTTAGCACGCCGTCGGGCGGTCTACTCAGAGTTGGTTAAGGGGATTAAGTAACGAACGACTCTCTTCGCCGTGGGCTCTGCAACGGATAGGGCTCAACGAACTTCTCTCCGCCTTGCCGGGGTCAATAAATTTTGCATGCAACACAAAATGGCGCTGCATGCAGCCCACCACTCGGAGGAGCTTGCGAAGACCTCAACGTTTGTGCCGCTGGAAACCTCACTTCCTGGTTCAGACCACGTGAGATTGTCATGCCCACTCATTTCTTAACAAAAGTATCTTTCGCCAACTGTTCCGGAGGAGTCAATAAAATTTGTTTAGCGGTGTGATACGTGGAATATTTAGCGCGAGAAAGCCGTTAAAGAAACACTGAAGTGATATGTAAACATTGCGGGATTACTTGCGCAAATTGTAGTCCGGAGTCCCCAGGCCATGTTTCGACCACTCTGGGCGCGTTTACGCGATTTTATTTAGTAGAAAAATTAATTCGAAAATGCTGTCCTCCTCTCTTTACGCTCGCACATTTTCTGCAGCGTTTTCGTGTGACGTCGCGAGGAGCCGAGCTCGCAATTGGGTGCGCTACTGCTACTTCAGACAGAGTCAGTCGGCCCAGCGTTTCGTCCGCCGGCCGCCGACGGGTCGTCGCAATTCGTTCGCTCAGTTGAAACGAAGCCAGGACACGTTTGTGAATGGAAGAATGTGCCTTTCTTTACTTTGTTAGTTTGTACACTGTATCTAGCTCCAAGTCAAGGTCGCTTCACACAAGCGCTGCACAAGCGCACATGCGACGCTTCGCTGACTGGTACGCCAGTAGGAAAATATAAGGCCTCTTGAAGGCAGCAGAAGAGTCAGCGAAGTCAATATAGGTACTAAGGAAATAAAATCAACTGATATTTTTACCGTACAGCGTAAAACTAGGGCGCGGGAAGCACTTTTTTGCGCTGGGCGAACAAGCAGAGCGGTCAGAGCACGACTACGCATCTGCGAACGCTTTTCCGTCTAGGAAATGCAATTGCTAGACGTGAGCTACTGTGGAAACTCAGGCGACGCATACTGCACGAGCGCAATACAACATGATTGATTGTAGGGTTTAACGCGCCGACGCAGCGCAGGCGATGAGGCGCGCCGTAGTGGAGGGCTCCGGATTAATTTTCACCACCTGGGGATCTTTAACGTGCGCCGAAATCTCGAACACACGGGCGTCAGAAAAGCGGCCGCCGCGGCCGGGAAGAGCGCAATACACCAAATAGTCACCTAAGCTGCTTGAAATGCCAAAACTAAAGTGTAAACTGGTTGTACAATATATACCCTATATTACCAAGGGCTGGAGAGCCCGGCCCGAGGCCGACTGGTCTAGGGCGCTGGTATGTCATCGCTGGTATTTTGCAAGTCACGAGTTCGAATCCCCGCGTGTAAGTGCTTTTTTTTTGTAACTTAACTTTTTCGTTTTCCGCCGATGTTTTCTATATTGAGTTCACCTTTTTTTTGGGCCGCAATGTTCATGGCTCCACGAACTAGTTCACAAAACGCGCGCAGGCTGGCACTGGCGCGCTAGCGAGTTCTCGTTGGCGTGCTGTTGCCATAAGCACCGACTGCTTGCAGGCAGTGGACACAGGCCAGAATGAACAGACCCTTGGCCTGGTGCGAACACGCTTTTTACGATACAGGCATGAGGGAGGCAAGCTCCAAATATGGGGGAAAAGCGCATGACATTTGGGCGTCTGCGGGTACGCGGAGAGCGTTCATGCACTGCGCAGGTCTCGGCTAGTGAATACTACGATTCCAAGCCGTCCTGGGAGGCTTATCTTTATGCATTTTTACAGCTGACAACATGGCAGAAGCGCGGTACGATGATTACTGAGTTATTGAGAATGCCCATCCAACAACGCCACCGGTTGTGTTTTACAGAACCGGAACCGAAACCGAAACTTGTTTGGTTGCTCACCTTGGGCATCGTCCAATCACAGTGCCCGCTCCTCCCAACGTCACAGCTTTAGTTGGTGCGGCCCCCGCAAACCGCGCATGGTAGTTTTTCTTCTTTCGCGCTTTGTAAAATAATTACCGATTTGTCAACCGGATAAACGATGAAAAGTGTGCTAATTTGAGCCAGTCTACGCAGTGCAAGCAAAAACGGGAGCTTCACAAATTCACTTCAGTGTCCCTTTAAAGGAGCCATGAAAAGAAAACAAAAGTTTGTTTTATTCGAATGATTAGGTGTTTCATAGTACCCCAAGCGCTTTCCCGGAAGCAAATGATGCTTTATTCACTGAGAAATAAGGCAATTTAAGCCAAAATTTTAAATCTCCCGCTAAAATTGCACATTTCGTCACGTGAACAATGGCGTCATACGAGCCGGTCCATGAAACAGATACTTAGTATGTCGACTCCATATAGCACCCACACGCGGGAGTCGACCGAGACGGCGGCCATTTTAAAAATACTAGTAAAACCTAGTGCACCCGCAGCCCTAGTCATATAATCGCCTGATCCGGAGAACAAAACTCTCGCCGATGAGCTCGGGTTTGCATTTAACAACCTCACACCACTTGAACGCTCACTGCTTCTAAGTGCACGAGCGGCAAGAGTTGTGGGATACGCGGTGGACGGGAAAGCGACCATTCGGCGATAGCCACAACAGACGAACGCCCAGCCGTCGGCACCGCTGCCTCGTCAGCCCCGTCGCGACGGACGAATACAGACTGGTACGTATGTGCCGTATTTTCAATTTCAGTAGCAGTATCGATTATGCCAGTTGGCCGGTGTCGTGTAATGAAAGCCGTTCGCTCGAGCTCTCTGCTCCGACCAGAAAGATTCGAGCGTCAATGCGCAGTGTGTACGGCAATTTTTTTTCCCCAAGGTCAGAGCGCTTTGAAAGGCGATTTGACGAAGTCGGCGACGAGCGCCAGCATGTCCGGGTCCCTGCCGTAATCACTTCCTCGGAAATGAAGCGAGCACACTCGTACTTCCTTTAGCTCTCTTTCTCTTCCGTTTGCAAAGTTCACAAAACGTAGCCACTTGCTTCGCCGACGTTCGTCGTTGGGCAGCACATGAAAGGAGATCTCACCGGCGGGGATGTCGCACTCCCTCGACGATTTGCCCGTACTACATGGGCATTTCAAAACACAGCAACGAAATTTCATTGTAAAGTACTCGAACAAACTGAAGTTTTCAGTGGTTGTAAACTGCAAACGAGCTCGTAACGACAGCAGCAAGCCAACACGACCTCCATACCGAAACCTGTGCGACGAGTGGCACTATCTCGTTGCTGCTCTGTGTTCCTTACTCCCCTTATTTCTATTTTTACCTTTGCTGGTTGGCGATATGACGGCCAACCTCCTGTGAAGCGATTACGATACCAAGCAAGGTCGCGGCTGTGCGTGCTGGGACGGTTCGTTGGCCCCGAAGAGCCTTGAACCCGAAAATTCGTCTGCGCGACGGTGGCGACGGCGAGATGTCGAGTTCGGCTGGCGGTAGTTTCGTACGCATTAGCATACACGCTTGCGTGTTCGTTCGGAACTTCAACCGTTTACTCCACCGTTCTTTGTCATAAAAAGAATGTGCAGTATGTTTCCCGGCCATTTAGCTCGCTATGCAAACTGTAAGCCCTGCCTAACATATGCGTTTGCTTTTGCCGGCCTCCGCCAATCGCAGAGCATTCTCGAGTGACATCATAGGTTCTGTTGCGGAAAATGAGCTGGTGGGTGGCATGGTCATTTTCTTTTTTCCTAATTATGTAGCTTATTTGAGCGAAGTTTGCGTTATAAGTGGTGTAGTTATGGTTCTAACAAAGCAATCTTCCGAATGAACCAAACTTGTGTTTTCTCTTCATGGCTCCTTTAAGAAAGGAACATCTAGGTCTTCGCGAGAACGTGCATGACGAGTCTTTGGAGGGTGCGGCGCACTTGTCCCTTGAAATTCTTTGAAACACCTCGCCATCAAAGGCCCATTACAGGTATCTGGTCTCGCTGCGCTCCGCGCGAGAATACGTTTGCAACGTGTCGAACTTATTGACGTATTGACGTGTCGAACGTATTGAAGGGAGGCCACGGGGTAAACAAAAATTATGAAATAGAAGCTTCCTACGTCTCGCTGACGGCATGTGTTGCGATGAGAACGCCCTGCACGAAAGCCAACTTTCTCTGACGATGGTTGCCCGGTAAAGGGTGGTTAGGTGTCATGACCAGCTTAGAGATGAACGCAGGAGAGCCGAACGAGGCTAACAAAACACACGCACACTTGGAAAAACCCTACTTCCAACCACCCACGAAATTAACAGCACAAAAACAACGCCACTAAATCTCTTAATTGATTTTAACAAACGACAATCCAAAGTCACACTCTAAGTCACTCGACTGCCAAAATCCAAAACCCATATCCACTCATTCTTAACTAATATTACGACCCTAAGCAAATTCTTCACAACTACTACTATTTAGTTGTGCCCTACGATATGTGTCCCCCTATTGGACTGGCCTACCCCGGTCGTAGGCGCTGATGTGTCGCACCCTTGCCTGGCCTCGACGCGGTGATAGCCATCGTCTTTCGTGGTGATGCCGGCATCGCTGCGCTCGGTCGTCGTGCGGACGGCGTTTGCACCGCGCGTCCCAAAGTGGTTCCTTGGGGGCTACCCCCGTAATAGCCGCTGCTGCTGGAGGTCCCCAGGTAGGTCCCAGAACGAACGTAGCCCTTCGGGGTCGTAGAAGCGAAGGTCGACGGCGCGTGGACATTAGCCGCAGGCGCCCGACCGCCGCCGCTAGAGATTCTGCATGGCAGGAGGGCTGGCTGGCTGGCAGGCATGGCAGCATCAGCAGCAGCCAGCTAGTTCTGGTCTACACCAAGAGAGGGTGCTTGCCTCGCCGTTCCCCTGCTCGTGTACGCAGGGCTTCTTTCTGAGCGCACGGAGACCGGCCGGATAAGCCCCACCATCTCTCTTGTTGCGTGACTGGACCTTTCATGGGTTCCCCGGGTAGCGTTGAGCCCGGCTGTGATGCTAGCTCTCGATGCTGCTGGAAGATGGGCCCGGCTGGAGTTGGAGGCTGGGCCGGAATCCCAGCGTGTGCCCTCCGCTCTTTGCTGACGCGCGCTGCTCCCCCTCTTCGCCAGGAGGCGCCTTTTAAAACGAAGTTTTACCACTTTCGTCCAGCGGCTATGCGGAGGATGCGCAAGCTAACCTTTTGACCGGAGACACATTCCCGGCGACACACCCCTCGCAGCGCATCGCGTGATTCGCCGGGTCACGTATTCCCAAACCATATCCCGTAGGGTCCCAGGCCGACCAAACAGCGACGTCACAAACAGCGACGTCACAGCGTGACGTCACTTTCTCGTGCGCGACTTCATGCGACGTGGATTTTTTTTTCTCTCGTTTTGGGCGGTGGCCGACGGTTTCGCTCTGTCCGCAAGGCTGTGGCTGCGGCGCTGGGGAGCTGACGCACATATAGTAAAAGTTAAAGGCCCAACCACATGCAGCGTACTTTCGGTGTTTTCTTGCGTGGCGACGCGCGAGCAACGCCGATGTCTACGCTCGCCAGATATCGGCGTCGACGCAGCGCGAGAAAGCAGCGGAAAGCTGGCAGCAGCGGTCGGGTTTCACGTCGTTCTCGCGCTTTGGGGTCATTCCTTTCAGCAGAAGAGAATCGATTTCTTTTTAACTTGCGGTTATCGGCTGCCTTTAGACATATTGCAAGCTATTTCTGTTCGAAAGCGCTCATTGATTTGTGGCTTGTTTGGCTTTCATTGTGGAGATCGGGTATTTGCGATAGCTTTTTTTAGTTAAATAAGGAGCTCTGGCTACGTCGCTGCTTTGCTGCAAGATTGGTGCGTGACGACCAAGGCTTATCAACGCCAGAATGCTAGCGGCGCATGCCATTCTATTCGTTGCTACCGTGGCTTGCGTAGGGGAGACCGAGGTTTTGCGATAGTTTTTCTTGACTCAAATAAGTGGGCTGTGGTTGACGCAGTAGCCATGATGACGCAGTAGCCGCAGTATCCATGCAGTAGCCATGCGTGCCGAGATGACGCAGTAGCCATGCGTGCCGCCCCTCTAGGGTGGTGGTGATTTATTAAGAAATCAGGGAAAAGAGAAGAACTGGGGATCTTGTTGAACTCAGTCGGGACGCTCAACCTCATAGAACCCAGTCCAGAGCAGGAAAGGGGTTTCAAAGGATAGGCAGAGAGAAACGTGAAATAAGGAAGAGAGTGGGGCACAGTCTATGTCGCGATCGTCACGTCCGAGGCTCGACGGCTAAAACGCTGTACCAGTCCTGTGACAACCAGGACGTTGAGAAGGTGCTGGAAGGCCTCCTGTCGTATGCCGTCCGATCTCGTGGGAAGTCTTCCAGATTATGCCTTGGTGCCCCGAGTCGCTGGAGGGCGGCCCGGAGTTCCTCCCTCGCGGTGTCACGCTGGCGCAAGAGCACACAGCAAGTGCTCGAGCGTCTCGGGTGGGGGACGACCGGCGGCCCCCGCCCCTTCTCCTCACCCTTCGAAAGACTCCCCTCCGCTTCCTTTCTTCCGCCGCCCTATCCCGACCGTGGCCGACGCTGCGGCGTTCGGGACGCCGCCCCAGCGAATCCCTGGTAGTTTCTTGCAGAATATCTTGTTTCCCTCTTTGCAGAGCCACGTTTGTGAATTCAAGTGACGTCGCATGGACAATCACTGTGGGTGTCGTTTACAGTTTTGCTTTCCAACCATCTTCACAGCGTCAATTGGGGCCAATATTTTTTTTTTTTTTGCGATAAACCTGACTGGTTATTGGTTTTGGTATGGTTTTTGGTTCACCGACATGAAGGAAAGCGCACGAAAATTCGTCATATTACAGCAGCTGCTTTGCAACAGGTTTAAGAAGAGGGTAAGATTGTGAGAACAGGTTTAGAGTGTCCGGTGAGCTTCTGGCTGATAAGCTTTCCGCCTCAGCTTCTGCCCAATTCACCGCACCCCTTACCTTCAAGAGCGAGCACCCCTTTCATTCTGAAAAAAATAAACTCCGGGTGACGCACTGCGTATCCCCATTTATGTTTGTAATCTAGCAAAATGAGGCCTCTTGAGTGAAAACGCATACTTACACGTGAAGATTTATCCCATTTTTGCTACTCCGTGAAAAAATACCCAGGATCACCCGGAAAATTCCCTCGTATACAACTAAACACCTCATTTTTTTAAGCATTTCGAAAGCTACGTTAACCATCAACCTATTCGATAGCGTCATCGTAGGTGGGAATGCCGAGGAGTTTTGCAGCCGCGCTAAGGCAGTACCGATCTGCATGACTTGTTTCCAAAACAAGGCGCGATAGAACGCTGACGTGTACATGTGGTTTTTTTTCTCTTTTTTTGTGGGGCCAAGCGCTTTTTATACTCTCTTACATGGCAGAAGGGTGGCAAAAAGGGAATTGCAGCCGGAGGGAGGGAGGTGAACAGCAGGCGCGTACCCAGCATTTTTTATTTTGGGGGGGCGGGGGAGCAAGAGGGGGTGCAAAAGGTGGCATACACGCATTCGGTAATTTTTGAGCCTTTGAGGTCTATCTTATCATGTTGGTGTTGACTCTTATAACTTTTGAATGCCAGGTGAATTCGTTAGGGGGACAAGAATCAGGATTCTGCGTACTGCACCCACGACACAGGAGCTAATGCACGCACGGGCACCTTGTGCAGGCATCGCATTACATGACGACAGCTACATGTGATTATTGCGTTAAATCAACACCTGTACTACGATGAGTGTGGCATCCACAATGACATCATCTATTTGGCTGACATTGCGCTACAGCCCAAAATGTCGACTGCAATGAGTTCTCCCTGCGTGTCCTCAAATAGTCACGTTATTCTCGGACAAGTCCCCTATTGTTGATACATAAATTCCCTTGGTCTGACTGAAGGCGTGTACTCTGTATTATTACATCTTCCAGTTTTTCCGGCCACTCGACAAATATCTCATTTATCCCTCTTGCGTAAATTCATTTTTTTTTTAATGTAAGCATAAAACAAACGCTTTTTGTCGTCCTAGCTACCTATCATATCCTAAAGACCACGATTTGAAAGTTGGAATAACCCAATACAGGGCTATCTCTACATTGTTTTAGTATCCAGAACTTCCAGTGACTAGAACTACCTACCGGCCTCTGTTGTCTCAATCAGAGATCATTCCACTCTCAGAGCCGCACTTATTGGCTGTATACCTTGAGGCTGTTTGCGCTTTTCGCGCATTACTTGCTCGTTCCTTATTCTAGTTGTTCTTTTTATACTGCGTACTTGCATGGGAGTATGCAAATGAATAAATAAATAAATAAATAAATAAATAAATAAATAAATAAAACAGGCGCGTCTCCTTTCTGGCGCCTCTACAAAAAGCTTCAGTAGGCAAGCATTTTGCGAGTGGGGTGCGCCGGCAAGCCGTGCCAGAACCCGAGAAGCTGATGCATCACAGGAACTGACGCCGGCGCCAACATTAGGTCACATAACATTTATTAGATCTATTTAGTGGGAATTCTTCGCACAAAAAAAATAGAAACCAGCGGCGGGCGCTTGCAGGCAAGTCCTTGAGTCAATTTTCGGCGTTCCAGCTGATTTCAATGTGAACCAAGGGAAGGAAGGACGGGAGGCAGGAACGCAGAGTGGCCGGCCTGCAGGCGGCGGTGCCCGTGCCGAGCTTAGCACACGCCGCCGCCCGCGGCGTACAAGTTACCAGTGGCCGAGAGGCGCACCGACATGTGTGCAAACAGCACGTGAAAACATCGCCCGTGCGTCCTTCCACAGTCGCTGCGAGGAAGGACGAGCATTGCGCAACCGCTTTCTGGCGCCCGTCTTGAGTCCCAGAGGCGTAAATGCACACAGGGGAACAAAAGTTCCCAGTGCGCCTTTCACCGCTCATTTCTCAGCTCTCCAGTGGCTGAACACTTAATCTGTAATAAGAACCGACGCATCATTGCGCTTCGGAGCACCACCAGCGTGTGGGCCGCAGGAGCCTAGCCACCGGGCAGCCGACAAGTCAACTTTGGAGGCTCAGATCGCGTTCGGGAAATTTCGGTCTCCTATAGTGTCCATTGCAGATTTTTCTCCTGTGTATTTAGTGAGTGCATTTCTCTTTAGTTCCCCTTTGTGAAGTGTCAAGAACAGATCCTTGTCTTGCTAACTTCCTTACATTAGTTATGCGTCTATCCTTTTCTTCCTTGAGACGTAGCTCCAACGTGGTGAATTAGACTACGCCTTGACCCAACTTATGCTATATTTCCGCTTGAAAACTTTCAACGACGTTAACGCGCTCGGAACAGATTATGCGCAGTATTTGTGCCGTCTCCCGTGGTGAGACAACGCCTTAATGCGACCAAGCGAACATTCTGGGCATAACTTGACACTCCGAGTGGCTGTTCTGGCCCCGTGTTTCCGCACGGTACTGCCGGAACACTTCCGGGACTGGCCTAACGTACAAAGTTGGGGCTTGCTGGTGGAGAACACGCTGCTCGCTCTCGGTGTGAATTCGGTTAGTGAAGCTGACTGTGTCGGCCCAATTTGTGGTCAGCATCTGTGTGAACGCTGCAGGTGGCCCTACGCTTAGAACATGCCTTGACGGCGTCTGGTGCATTAGTGTTGCCACGACGTTTATGCTCTGAAATATGCATTATACGACCGCACAGTTACTTTTCTTGCTTTTTCTCCTTAGGATTTGATCCCGTAAGTCAGCTACTGCTAGGCAGGTTACGCCTTTTGTGGATATTCGCATGTTTGTGAAACAAAACAGGCTTCCAATCGACTGTTTTTCTCCGTCTGTTTCATTGCTTCTGTGCTGGTTTTATTTACGCGGAAAGTACATTGGTAGTGAACAAGGCACTGAGAGTCGAAAACCCCTGACAGTAAACCAGTGATTCTCAGCCATGACTGCCCCGCGGAGCGTATATGCGTTTTCTAGTCAGCAAATCCAGCCATCGCCTGAGCTTGCTTATGGGGGTTATATTACTGCATAAACCTACCTAAAGCAAACGAAACCACCCAGACTGAAATAAATAACATCCTATACGAACCTGCAAGGGTTGAAAACCACGGTGTAGAAAAATCTTCAACAGATGTAGCCAAACCGACCTAAAAGGGGAAAACCCGCACAAACGTGCAAGACGCAGTCGCTGAAACTGACTAAAAGGCAACGAAAATACCCAAAATCCCTTTTATAATGCCTAAAGATGTCATAAATAGATTCTATGCGTGACAACAAATGCTAATATTCAAATATAAAAAACCCTCGAAAACGAAAAAAAAAAACAAGCAGTAAGAGGATTTGAACCCGGGTTATTATATTATAGTTGCTTCGCAGCAGCGGTACTACTACACAACGAGGCCAAGCTGTTCTGAGCGATTAAATTGAGGGCCACATGCTCGTGGACATAGTAACGTAAAGTAAAGTAAAGTAAAAGTTCCTAGTCCCCTTTGATGCGGGGCAGGCGCTAGGTAGCGCCACAGGAAAGAGTTTCGGTTTACAGTTTGTTCGTCGCATTCAAGTTTTCTTTTTGCCCGGTCGGTGTTCTCCGTTCCCGATCCGCTCCGAGCGATGTCGAGTCGGCGGCGGTGTCAATTGGGTCAGATGATCTTCGTAGTGCGTGTGGCTTGCTTTCGCGTACGAGCTTCAAACATGCCCGTAGATGGCGCCATGCGTCGCTTGGCTGTGCTGAATAGGAAACGCCTATACACCCCCGGGGAGCCCTTTTGGGCTTGCGAAAGTGATGGGGGACCCAACGATGGAGCATATGCTGATCCGTGTGGTAATATCAAACAATTTCTACTTGCACCTTACGTCGCCTTTTATGATTGGAAGAGAACATGCGCGTCATAACGTTAAATTTGCCGTTGGATCTAATACTCTTCTAAACACCTATATGCAGCCTTTTCTGTGTCTGCTTTTTTTCCTCATAGCTGGCGTGTTGTGCAAAAAGCAGGCGCTAAAACATGTTCTACTCGGTCAACCTAAACGCACATCTACTGTGGCGAAGCCACCTTTTTGTATTTCACGAAATTGAGAAAAGAATGGCGGGGGAAAACGTTTTGAAGGAGCCTTCGCGGACCACCGAAATGCTCTCGCAGATACCCTAGGGTCCCCGCACCCCACTTGAGGAAAACCGGTGTAAACTACAGGCGAAAGATGCGTCGATAAGGACTCATGAGACCTCGCTGCCCGTGACGAATTACACAAGCATAGCAAGATCACAGTGGCTATACGCATTTTCTAACAAGGTTTTGTTACATACTTTTTTATTATTATTATCATCATCATCATAATCATCATCCGCTTGTCTACGCCCACTGAAGAGCCCTTCCCATAGATCTCCAATTGTCCGGGTCCTGTGCTAACTGCGACCAATTTATTCCCCCAAACCTGTCGACCTGATGTGCCCATCTAACTTCCTGCCGCCCCCTGCTACGCTTGCCATGTCTAGGGATCCACTCTGTTACCCTTAATAACCAACGGTTATCTTGCCTTCGCATTACATGCCCTGCCCACGTCCATTTCTTCTTAATTCCTACTAATATGTCCTTAACACGCCTGTGTTCTCTGACCCACTCCGCTCTCTTCTTGTCCCGTAATGTTACATCTTCCGTTCCATTGCTCGCTGAGTCAACCCCAATTTATGTCGAACCCTTTCAGTAACCTCCAAGTTTCTGCCCCGTAGGAAAGTACCGGTAAGATGCAGCTGTCATACACTTTCTTCTTCAGCGGCAATGGTTGGCTGTCATTCATTATCTGAGAATTCCTGCCGAATGCACTCCGCCCCATTCTTATCCTTCCAATTATCTCTGCCTCATGGTTGGGATCTGGCGTAAAATCTTGGCCTAAGTAGATATATTCTCTTATCACTTCCACTGCGTCGCCACCTATCTCAAACCGCTGTGCTCTCCCGAGGTGTTTGGACATTACTTTATTTTTCTGCATACTAATTTTCAAGTCCACGAGTCTACTCTGCTTGTCCAGTGCGATAAGCATACTCTGCAATTCGTCCCCCGAGTTATTTAACAAGGCAACGTCATCAGCACATCTGCGGTAACGGAGGTAATCTCCATTAACCCTTACACCGACCTGTTCCCAATCCAATGTTCTGAATGCCTCTTGTAAACATGCTGTGAACAACACTGGAGAGATTGTGTCTCCTTGTCTGACACCCTTCCTTATGGGTACTTTACTGCTCTCCTTATACAGGACGACGGTAGCTGGGGACCCATTGTGGATATCTTCTAGTATTCTATTCCACAATGCCTGAATTACTTCTGATGTTTCGACCTAGTCAAATGTTTTCTCATAATCTATGAGGGCTATATATAAGGGTTGAGTATACTCCGCGCACTTCTCTATCACCTGACTGATCGTGTGAATATGGTCCATTGTTGAATAGCTTTTACGAAACCCTGCTTGTTCATTACGTTGACTGAAATCTAAGGTTTCAGAAATTCTGTTAGCGATTACCTTGGTAAGTACCTTGTAGACGACTGACAGTAAGCTGATCGGCCTGTAATATTTCAAGTCCCTCATGTCCCCTTTCTTATGAAATATTATGACTTTCGCGTTCTTCCAAGATTTCGATGCACTCGCGGTGATTAGGCATTGCGGATACAGGTTTTCCAGTTTTTCAAGTACAATTAGCCCGCCATCTTTCAAGAGGTCTGCTGTTATCTGATCCTCACCAGGTGCTTTGGCCCCTTGCATTTCATTCAAAGCCTTCTTTACTCCTACTGTCGTTACTGGTGGGATGTCCATCGCCTCTGAACTACTTCCTCGTTCGGTATTATCCTGGATGTCGCGTCTACAGTGAAGATTTCTATAGAACTCCTCGGCACAAAATTGTTAAAATGTTGCAAACAATAAAACAAAACCCATAAAGCAATAAACTAAAGAGTGCGGTGTACGTATCACCTCAAAACAGCACACTATTCAGGTAACTTACTTAACTTACGACACTCAGTTACGGTACCTTCAACAGTTCTTTGATTTTTAATAGGCGGGGAAATAATAGTGTTCTAATTATTTTGGGGACATCAGGATGATGTTTTTCAAAGGATATAGTTTTGTTGTCACGAGTTACACAAGTACAATTTCTAGTATAGAATTCATGCGCAAACTGGCAAGTTTTGTTCTCTTTCAAATTTTCTTACGGGTGGAGCACCTCAGGACCTCGCAATGTCCGTCCGTTGGCGTCCGCGCACACAGCATTATGGACGAACGGCTCAAATGAAGTCGCAGAAAAAAAAAAAAAAAAGCACCGGCAAGATTCCAACCACTGACTCCCGCAACAACACGCAAGAAGTCCCATACGCTACCACAAGACCACACCACCAGACGGAAATTTGAATAGAAAATAGATACTGAAGTTAGTTACATTGAATAGAGGTAGATTGGGTACTTGAATTTGGTACTAGAAAATAAGTACATTGCGAGGACACCAGCGACCTCGCACTGTCCGTTTGCGTCCGTTGGCGTCCGTGCACACAGCATTATAATCGAAATATGTGAGAGTACAAAAAGTGTACAAAACGCAAGAAGAATCCCGCATCTCCACTCCGTGAACGATGCCGAGGGCGCGAAGTACTGGGACGCGAATTGCCTTTCGTGTAGCGCTTGTCATTTACAGTGCATTTACTGCACCTCAAAACCCTTAAAAAAACAAGGGAGACCCTTGCCCCCCTTTCCCCCATCACGCCTTGCCCTCTAGTCGTTGTTGAGACTTGACGTTTTTTAAAAGTCGCTGCAATGAAGGCATGCCGCATTTACCGGAAGAATATCCGGAGTGTTTAGGGACATCGTCTGGGCGTCTACTTTTCACAGAGTACGTGGAGAGATTGTCATCAGAACGGAATCAGACACGCAGTATTGTCGCTTTGCGCCCTTGCCACAGTGCTCCCCTCCGGAGTTTTTGCTCTGCCTCCGGCCTTCAAAGCGGCGCCCTAGAACACATTCATAGCGCTACCGTTCCAGCCCTCAAAGCGGAGCGCTAGAACACACTCGTAGCGCTACCGTTCCGGCCCTCAAAGCGGCGTCCGAGAACATATGCATACCGCTACCGTATCGTTTCAAAGCGACGGCCTCTCGTTTGAGAGAGCTGGACCCCTGGCGGGGTGGAGGAAAGTGTTCGTGTGAAGGGCACTGAGGAGTCACTCCTGCTCTCTCGGGAGTTGTTTGTGTGCTGGAGGGTGCTGTTGTCGCTCTTGTCAGTAGTGTTGTGTGATTTTTTGGCACGTGACCATTGGGTGCAAGCGTTCGGGCTCACTTTCCGCAACAGCAACTCGGCGGGATAGCCCTCCAGCCTCCTGGTTGGTGGGCGGTCTCGTTGCCCGTAACGTCGAGATGACCGGGGGTCCAGATGATCTTGATGGAACGGTTTTGGGGGCGTTGAGTAAGAATCTTCAGTGTTGTACGGTGAATTCTTCCACTGGGGAAATTTCGGCGTACCTGCTGCGAGTCGGGGATGATGACAGTAGCTGTGGTTTGACTCGCGGCGAGGGCTACGGCCACGTCCTCCGCTTGCATTGAGTTGTCGTGTGGTGTAGTGAGACTGGTGTGGCGGTGTTTTAAATGCAGAGCATTTCTTTAACTCACATGTAGCGTCCGCCGTCCGTCCGAAACAGCTCAGCGCGCAGGTGCGCCCTCTCCCCCACTCCTCCTCTCCCGCATCACGCTACCCTCCTCGCTCTCATCAACAGGTCCGCACCCCTCCCCCTGCACTATATAAAAAAATAATACTTACCGGCACCTGGTTTCGATCCCACGACCCTGCGGGCGGAACGCAAGGTACATGGTGCTCTTCCCACTGCGCCACAAAGCCGACACAGAATCAAAGGCTACGAACGTGCCTTATATCCTTGACTCTTTCAAACTACGTCAACAAGCTGCTGATACAACGCATTCACTACCACCAACTCCCCAAACACTAAACGTTAACGCAATACACCCACCCCTATGCGACGCATTTACTCGAGTCCCCCTCGCGGGGAGATGGGCCCAATTTTTTTCATGACTACAACCAGAGTCCGTCAATTGACGGACTCTGCTACAACATTGATCGTGGCCTGATTCCTGGGGTATGTGGCCAACCGAGCAAGTTGCTCTTCAACCGAGAGGTATTCGAGCTACTTAGCGAGGTGGAGTCTTAGGCGGCAACGGCGGCGGCGACGTGTTCGGCGCTGCTTCGGCTCTCAGTTATTTTTACGCCGATTCGCACTTCTGTTGATTATCCGTTATAACCTGCTAACACTGATTCTACCGTTGTCAGCCGGTTGCGCAACTTGTGAAAGAGGTGTCGGTAGTGGTGATGGCAATAATTGTTGGTAAAGAGGGGTCGCCAGTGGCGAAAGGGGACCAGGAGCGGCGTCGAGTAATGCGGGTTCATCGAAATGAAAACTGGGGTGAAGTGGGGGAGGTGGGAGTAGAAATTCGGAGTAAAACTTGTTGCAACTGACTCCCTTTCTTCTCGTCGTAAGTTATCTCTCCATAAGGCACCTCCCCCCCCCCTTCCCGCCCCTACGAGCTAATCTTTTGATTTCGCCATCATACGTTTTATCTCGCATCCACCAGGCGCACAAACTTGGCATACCGGCGGCATGCCCAACTCGAGCGTGTTCCGACTCTTTTGACCCTCGCACCAGCAAGGACTGGAACCAGCTTCCTGGCGCGAGTGCTACAATTACCGATTACAAGCTTTTTCCTGCTGCACTAGCGAACATTTTATACGGAGATTACTTATGACGCGCGCCCTTTTCGGTTCTTCTCCTAATGTTGTGTGTTCTAATGTGTGTTTTGCCAGCTAGCATTGTATGCTAAGATCACTCATGATATGCAGACTGCAGCCTTTTTATTGCTCTTGTGTGTTAACGTTGCTTATTAATTTTATTTATTTATTTACGGTATACCGCGGTCACGAAGGACCATGCAGGTCGGATACAGCAGTAAATATAGCAATACATAAAATACATTTCAATTTCATAAAAAGCAGGAAGACGTAGAAGAGGAACAGAAAGTAACTCTGTCCGCAAAAGGCCCCGGGTGCACAAATCAATGGTTTCTAATTTGAAAAACGAGGGAAAAAATGACAATACAAGCAAACAAAAAAGCTGACCAGAGCTGTCAGTGCATTCCCAAATCAGTGAGCAGGGAATTTCCGAAAGCGCTGGAAGATGGCGATGAAAGAGTTTTTTCAGCGAGTGAATTCCAATCAGTAATGTTTCGCGGAAAAAATTTCTTCTTGAAAAGATGAGTGCGCGTTTCGTAGAGAAGCAGATTACATG
Source organism: Haemaphysalis longicornis (assembly GCF_048455015.1). Classification (NCBI taxonomy): domain Eukaryota; kingdom Metazoa; phylum Arthropoda; class Arachnida; order Ixodida; family Ixodidae; genus Haemaphysalis; species Haemaphysalis longicornis. The sequence goes on from NW_027526335.1 coordinate 223,525,034, forward strand.
CATGCCGATTTATGAATATGCGTGACAAAAATGGTTGTATATATGTCCGCGCATTCACATTTAGTTTGTTCTTATACAGCAAAAACAAAAAAAATGAGTGTGGCTATTTTCCTGCGCTGCTCGAGTGTTGGAACCTTTTTTACCAGCACGATGGATGACGGCGAATCTTTTCTGTTACATTTGTTAAATATAAAACGAACTGCCCGCCTCTGTACAATCTCGAGCCAATGCTTATCTTTTTGATGGTACGGATCCCAAACTACGCTTGCATATTCAATTTTAGGTAGGACAAAAGTTCTATCAGCAAGAAACTTTATATCGGATGGCGCGTTTTTTAATTTGTGTCTAAGTAAGCCGAGTTTCTGGGTTGCTGCTGCAGAAATATTTTCTATGTGCGAGGACCACCTAAGTTTATGCGTGATTGTCAAACCGAAATACTTTTATTCTATGGCTTCTTTTTCGTTGTTATTAATTTTATACGTAAATAAGAATGGTTGTATTTTATTGGTTATGAGAGCAGCACAGTTTTCGCGGAATTCAGGGACATTGACCATGTTGTGCACCATTCGTGAATTTTCGCTAGATTACTGTTTACAGCAAATTGGGCGTTCTGGCATGTTACTTTTTTTGAAAATCAAGCAACCGTCAGCAAGCAACCTATCACCACAGCAGTGGTGATATCATTCACATAGATGAGAAAAAAATGGGTCCCAAGACGCTCCCACGAGGCACGCCAGATGTAACAGGCAAAAGCTCGGACGGGTGCCTATCGACGTCCACAAACTGAGTGCGGTAGGACAAGTACTGTTTTATCCAATTAATAACAAAAATCGGAAGGTCAGATCTGTGAAGTTTGTTTATAGGTTTACTTGGGATACCCGATCAATATCTTGCTCAAATCCAAAAAAAAAACTAAATCAATCTGTCCTGCTGACTCAAGGGTTGAAGCGATCGCGTGAATAGTTGTTGTAAGCTGTGTGGTTGTTGAGAGGTTTTTGCGAAATCCGTGTTGGTGATTTGATAGCAATTCATTACGTTCAAGGAATTAGGTTATGAAATGTACGAGGATGTGTTCAAGTATTTTGCAGCAGGATAATGTCAGGGAAATCGGGCGGTAGATTTCATTTTGTAAGCGGTCTCCTTTTTTATGAACTGCAACTACCCTGGCGACACGCCAATCATCTGGGATGGTAACCGGTTTTAAATGAACGGAAAATTTCAGTAAGAAATAATGACACGGGCTCGGCACACCGGCGCAAAAAAGCATTGGGAATGTTATCCGGTCCGCCTGAAAAATCTTTCTTTAAGGTTCAACAACAGAGAAAAGACAGCTTCAAAGGATATAAGGTTATCAAATATGGAAGGTCCAAATGACTGGAAGTCCCGTTCAGCCGAAGAGAATGCGGAATGCAAGTATTCATTCAACACTTCAGTTATGCCCTTAGGCTCCGTTATATGCACATCCGCGTTGTTTATTTTGTCTATTTGTTCAGATTTCGAGCTGAGAAATAGCCACAACTTTTGGGGATTTCTTTTAATAAAACTCGGCAGAGTAACCTCGAAATATTTACTTTTAGGGCATGAAAACACCCTGTGTAATTCTACTCGGAGTGGACGCACTGACTAGTTATTGGCAAATTTATTCTCTTTTGCACGTTTAATCCTGCGCTTCAAATGTATAATGTCCCCATCAACCCAGGGGTTCTGGCGACCTGACTTAATAAGCTCCGTGGGAACAAAATTTTCAATGCATTTTTAACAGTACCTTTAAACTTATTCCACAAGGAAATAGCATCACGGTTTCGTAGTTTATCTACTAACTTCCACAGCTCATCGAGAATAGCGTTATCATTAGAGTGATTAAAGTTTTTGGCAGTTTTGCGCTTGGGCCGAGTCTTCAGGCGGTTTTTTTATGGCAATAAGTTATCAGCTAAAATTGGCTATTCAGGAAGGTTCAATGCTGTGCTCTCCTTTATTCCTTTTTTCAATCCTTCTATGTAAAACCCACTCCCCTCTTCAATGCCTCTAGCCCTGAGGGTAGAATAAATAAAAAGAACTAATGAACGTCGCTGGAAACCAATTACCCTGAGCATATGTATGGCACCAGAAGACCAAATCAAACGGGAAGTAAATTGTCAAGTGCTTTATTTGAACAGTGCCCTCTTCAGTCATCGTCCGCCGCCGCAATGTCTTCGTCGAGTATCAACTGGTGGCAGTAGCTGTAGATGCATCAAACCATCCGAGATCCTCCGTCTTCTTACTTCGCTGGGCCAAGGCGGCCGTTCGATCACTTCGGTAGACGGGCAGTGGCTTGCAAATCTCAGTAAAGTCAAAGTTGGCGAAGACCAGATCAATGCAAGTTCGCCGCACGGTAGCAGGCAGACATCCCCATATATGTGAGACAAGACACCCCAAGCGTGTCAATCATGTATGCGGCGGTACCAACTGGCGACTAGTCTCGGAATTCCAGTGTTGCATGTGACGACAGCAGCACACCGCAGGTGGCGCGCGCGTTTCTCTCCGTTGGCGGCGCAGCCTATTCTCGCTTGCGATCATGTGCTCTGTCTTCATTCAAATGCCCCCAGTTTTGTGCAGCGGGCGCACGAGCACTCCTTGCCCGATTCCTGGCCAACCGCCCCGTGGGTGCGTGCCATCTTACAGGGACCGTCACGCGATGCACGCTCACGTCTGCTCGAAATTTTCTCGGTATTTTTTTCTGTTCATTGACAGCGCAACGAAGAGCTTAAACCAAGAAGCTGAAACCACAGCCAAACTGCTCGCTGTTAGATGCCGAGGATATAGCAAAAACCTCATCATTATCACGCACTCTACAATGGCCATTAAAAATCTAATATGCGACCTTATTCCCACAGAAACTAGGAGGATGCTACTACCAACCGAACCAAAGGGCCAACATAAAATATTATTGAGCCTAGCACACGAAGGCTTGATGGAAAAGAGACAGCCGACTCCCTAGCGAGGCAAATCAATAGCCGCAGGGAAACGGACCTCTATTACCCCCTCCCTCCCTTCATGTCGCTTAAAGGGGCACTGACACAAAAATTTAGCATCTTGTTTTTTTCGTTGCGATAAGTAGCTAGTGACCTACTTATAACCTGTAGAAACCTCATTTGCTTCAGCGTGCGGCGGTTGTTTAATTAGAGGCATTTTCAATGCGGCCAGTCGCAGTTTCGGTTTCAGCGAGTGCCGCGAAACGATGGATTTTGTGGATTTTGTGTGAACAAAGCTGACCACGTGACCGTGGGAGTGATATCACAGTTACAGAGCAGAGCCGCCGTAGCACTGTCGAATCCGCATCGACGGCAGTTTCTGCGAATGCCCCCACGTACTGATCTCGTGAGGCGCTTAATTAAAAAGCGACCGTGGATGTGACGCCGGCGCTGCGAGTGCAAATGCTACCGCGGCTAAAGAACGACGCGCGACGCTCGAGACGGTGGGTGGCAAGACGCGCGCTGGGAGCAGCCGGCCGGTCTGCCTACAGGTCCGCCTACAGATGTGTTCGGCTCAGCACTGCGGCGGATATTCGAGTGCCGCTCTCGTAAGCGGTGCAGATTACAATTTTTAATGGAACCAGCCATCGCATCATTAACTCCTTTCTCATGTAAGCCACTATGGTCGGGACTTGGGGACACTTTCGTGCAGCGGTAAGAAGCTATCACTCGAGCTACCTGCGCCGGCCTGGGCCACTTCGCGGCCGTGGCCGCCGCCTGCACAGCGACCGTGCGGCTAGCTCAGTGGGCTTTTCGTGCCTCCGGCGCGTTTTCGCATCCAATGGTAATAAACAGTAATAGAAACAGAGTGCCTGGAATCGCTGTAGAACTTTGGTCGCGGCGAGCTGCAGCCGACGAGCAGACGAAATCACGGCGCCTCCGCCGCCAACGATCGGGTCGTTCGTTCTCGAGAGCAGAAGCTCCGCCCTCCGGCCCTCCGATTGGAGCGGCGAGCCGGGCGAGCCCGCGTAAAACGCCGGTAGTGCGGAAGCGGCAAACACAAACTCGTGACGTGTTTGGATGTTGTTTATTTACAATTGCGCGTGGTCCTCTGCTGGCTGCTCGGTTGCGTTTCGCACACTTCAAAATTGATTTTAAATATGTTCTACGCTGTATTCGCCACTGATATTGTCACGAAGCCAAGGACGACGCAGTTGTCTTGCAGGAGAAACAAGTTTATTGGAGCGAACTTGTGCTCCCCTAACAACTTAAAAGAATACAGAGGCGGCGAAGCAGCGGTCAACAAAGTGACTTGCGTCAGCGAGCGTCGCAGAATCGAATGCCCCGGCGTCCGCACTGCAGGCTTTTTATCTTTTGGCGCGCGTGGTTCTCGAAACGTCGATTCGCATCGAGAACATAGTAGACCCAAGAAGATTATTCTGGGCTGTTCACGTTAGATCGGAATGCTCTCCCTATCACAACAGATAACACATGCGGCACAGAAAGAAAGAATTGAACACGCGCTTTCCTTGGCGCAGAGATAACACAGACCGGCACAGCCGGGCGGTAAAAGCAAAACACAAATAAACAAACCCAATGTATGGTTCGCGGCATTACCCCCCCTCTAAGAGTGCATCGACCCGATGCTAACATAAGCGACAGTCCGAACAAATGAAAATAAAAGTTCGTCATCGTTCGTAGAAAGGTTTTAAGCGAACCACGTGGACGACTTCAGGCCGCGTGCGTCGTCGTGATGTGCCGGAGTCAACATCGGGGATCACTTCGTAGGTAAGTTGGCCAACACGCCGTAGAATCTGGTAGGGTCCGAAATACCGTCGCAGGAGCTTCTCACTGAGTCCGCGTCGTCGGATGGGAGTCAAAACCCACACACGATCCCCTGGTTGGTACTCGGCGTCTCGGCGTCGGAGGTTGTAGCGGCCGGCATCCACCAGCTGCTGGTCCCTTATACGAACTCGAGCGAGCTGGCGGGCCTCCTCCGCACGTTGAAGATATCCGTGGACGTCGGCGTTGAGGTCGTCGTCTTCTACGTGCGGAAGCATGGCGTCGAGCATCGTAGTCGGCCTTCTACCGTAGACAAGCTCGAACGGCGTCAGCTGCGTCGTCTCCTGGATAGCCGTGTTGTACGCAAATGTGACATACGGGAGAACTTCGTCCCAAGTTTTATGTTCAACGTCAACGTACATTGACAGCATATCTGCGATTGTCTTGTTCAGACGTTCTGTTAGTCCGTTCGTTTGGGGGTGGTACGCGGTCGTTCTTCGGTGATCCGTGTTGCTGTAGCGTAATACTCCTTGCATCAGCTCTGCAGTAAATGCCGTTCCGCGGTCTGTGATTAGGACTTCCGGGGCTCCATGTCGTAGCACAACTTGGCTTATAAAGAACTTCGCCACTTCTTGTGCAGTCCCCCTCGGAAGAGCGGCGGTCTCTGCGTAGCGCGTCATGTAGTCTGTCGCTACGACAATCCACTTGTTGTGTGATCGTGACGTAGGGAACGGGCCTAAAAGGTCCATTCCAATCTGTTGAAATGGTCTCGATGGGACGGCGATCGGTTGCAGAAGTCCGGCGGGTCTTGTCGGCGGCGTTTTTCGTCGCTGGCAGTCACGGCAGCTCCGGACGTAGTGGGTGACGTCAGAGGTAAGGCCGGGCCAGTAGTACCTCGCCTTGATTTTTCCAATAGTGCGGGCTGTGCCCAGATGTCCGGAAGACGGGTCGTCGTGGCACGCTTCCAAAATTTCGTCACGAAGGTCCGCGGGGATGACGAGGAGGTAATTCGCTCTTGTTCCGGGGCAGAAATTCTTCTTCACAAGGACGGAGTTTCTCAGGCTGAATGCTGGTAAGCTGCGTTTGAAGGTCCTAGGAACGGCAACGTTGCATCCCTCGAAGTACTCGATTATGACGCGTAAGTCGGGGTCGGCACGCTGCTGGGCGGCTAGGTCGCTCTCCGTCACGATCCCGAAGAACGCGCTGTCTTCATCAGAGTCTTGTGGTGGGTCGACGGGGGCGCGGGACAGGCAGTCGGCGTCGGAGTGTTTCCTGCCGGATTTATAAACGACGGTAACGTCGAACTCCTGCAGGCGCAAGCTCCACCGCCCAAGACGGCCAGAGGGGTCCTTCAAATTGGCGAGCCAACACAGCGCATGGTGGTCTGTTACAACCTTGAATGGCCTTCCATACACGTATGGGCGAAATTTTGAAATCGCCCATATAATAGCCAGGCACTCTTTCTCAGAGGCAGAATAGTTTTTCTCCTCCTTCGACAGACCACGGCTGGCATAGGCGATTACCCTTTCGCAGCCGCTTTGCTTTTGGACAAGGACGGCACCCAAGCCGATATCACTGGCGTCCGTGTGCATTTCCGTTTCGGCATTTTCGTCGAAATGAGCGAGCACGGGCGGGCTTTGCAGGCGTATTTGCAGCTCGCAGAATGCTTTTTCTTGGTCGTTTTCCCAGCTGAAAGGGGTGCTATCTTTCGTCAAGCGCGTGAGTGGCTCTGCAATGCGTGCGAAGTTTGCCACGAAGCGCCGGTAGTATGCGCACAGCCCGAGAAATCTTCGCATGCCCTTCTTGTCTTTCGGCCTTGGGAAGTTCGCAATCGCTGAAGTTTTTGCCGGGTCAGGTAGGACTCCCGCGGCGTTGACGACGTGGCCCAAGAACTTGAGTTCCCCGTATGCGAAACGGCACTTTTCAGGCTTTAGCGTCAACCCCGACGTACGAATGGCCTCGAGTACAGACTCCAACCTTGCAAGGTGTTCGTCGAAAGTCCGGGCGAATACCACTACGTCGTCGAGGTATACGAGGCAGGTGTGCCACTTAAGGCCAGCTAGCACAGTGTCCATGACTCTTTGAAACGTCGCTGGTGCTGTGCACAGCCCAAACGGCATCACCTTGAACTCGTATAGGCCGTCTGGGGTTATAAATGCAGTCTTCTCTCGGTCTCTCTCGTCCACTTCGATTTGCCAGTAGCCGGTCTTCAGGTCCATCGATGAGAAGTACTTCGCGTGGCAGAGGTGGTCGAGGGCGTCGTCGATTCGGGGAAGGGGGTACACGTCCTTTTTCGTGATTTTGTTCAGTCGCCGGTAGTCAACGCAAAACCTTAATGTGCCGTCTTTTTTCTTTACGAGTACGACGGGCGCAGCCCAGGGGCTTTTCGATGGCTGTATAATGTCATCGCTCAGCATGTCGTCGACTTGAGTCCGGATGGCTTCCCGTTCGTGTGAAGAGACGCGGTACGGTGACTGTCTGGTAGGTCGGGCTCCATCTTCGGTTATTATTCGGTGCTTCGCTAGAGGGGTCTGACGTAGTTTTGCGCTCGACGAAAAACATTCGCTGTAGCGACGCAGCAAGGCCAATAATTTTTTCCGTTGTTCTTGCGGTAGCGCCGGATTCACGTCGAATGGCTGCGGGAGCTTGAAGGTTTCTACGGGTGTGCGTTCAAAGTCGGCGACTGCGATCACATCACTTGCTTCTTGCGTTTCTTCGAGGAACGCAATTGCAGCTCCCTTGTTTAAATGCTGGTACTCTTCGGTGAAATTAGTGACCAAAACGTGAGATTGGCGTTGCTTAAAGTGCGCAATGCCTCTTGCGACGGAGACGCCGCGGTCGAGAAGCAACCTTCGATCACTCTCTACGATAGCGTCGATGTCAGAAGCAGCATCCTCACAGTAGACGGCGATCATCAAGCTTGCGCGGGGTGGCAGGGTGATGTGATCGTCGGCGATCCTGACAGCAGCACGGTGATCGGGGTTCGGTTGCGGCGTCGTGGAGTGATCGGAGGAAAATGTTATCGACTTGGTCTGCAGATCAATTATTGCGCCGTTGTCCGTCAAAAAGTCAATTCCGAGAATCACGTCGCGGGAGCAGTTAGGCAGAACGACGAACGCCGCAGGGTACGTTGTGCCGTCTATGGTGACGCGCGATGTGCACATTCCACTTGGCGTCACGAGGTGGCCTCCTGCTGTGCGTATGTGCGGACCGTCCCATCTGGTCATAACTTTCTTCAGTTTATACGCAAATGGTCCGCTCGTTACCGAATAGTCGGCTCCCGTGTCTACGAGGGCGACTACGTCAAAGCCGTCGATTGACACCTTGACGTCGGATGCCGCCTTCCTCGAGTTCCGGGTGCGTCGGGGCGTCGCATCTCGGCTTGTGCGTGTTGACGGTCGGGCACTGTGCGTCGTCGTTGTCATCGTCTTCTCAGCGGACGTCTCGTCGTGTACGGGAGTTTCGTCAGGTCTGGGTCGGGTCGTCGGGATGAGGGCATGTTGTGAGTCACTGTCTTCCGCGAGTCGTTGCGTCGTTGGAGGGTTTTCATTTTTCCGCGATCGTGCAACTTTACCTCCAGAAGTTGCTGCTTTTAGTTTCCCCCGCGTGGGCTGGGGGACCTTCCACGTGAGAACTCAGCATTGCTACGGCGGTTCGGCGACTGGTATGGGTAGGGTGACGGCGAACGGTTGAAACGGGCTGGTCGACGGCTGGTGTTGGACAGGTACTCTTCGATCTCCGATGGGTGCTGACCAGTTCGGGGGCGGGGTGCGTCGACGGAGAACCCTCGCAAACCGAGCCTCCTGTAGGGGCAGCGACGGTAGACGTGGTCGGCCTCTCCGCAGTGGTAGCACAGCGGACGATTGTCGGACGTTCGCCACACGTCGGTCTTCCTTGGGGCAAGGGGTTGCGCCGCAGGTGGTCGGGCCGGCGAGAGGGGACGACGGTACGGAGCCTCGTGACGATAGGGTGCAGGTGGGCGAGGGCGATGTACAGCAGCCGCGTAGGTCATGGCTTGCGGATCGCGAGGTGCTACTGGCGTCGTTGAAGTTCCCAGCGCTTGCTGCACTTCTTCTCTAATGACGTCGGTAAGAGAAGCGACTTGTGGTTGCGGCGGCGTCGGGAGCAGTTTCCGCAGCTCCTCCCTCACTATTTCGCGGATAGTGTCGCGTAGTGAGTCGGAGTTGATAGCGCTGGCACCAAGCGTCTCCGAAACCAGCGCATTGATTGGGCGGTCGTACTGCCTCGTTCGGATTTCGAGCGTCTTCTCCATCGCGGCGGCCTCAGACGCGAATTCGGACACGGTCTTGGGGGGGTTGCGAACAAGGCACGCGAAGAGCTCTTGCTTCACACCTCTCATCAGAAACCGTAGTTTCTTTTCTTCCGTCATTCCTGGGTCCGCACGGCGGAAAAGTCGCTTCATTTCCTCGACGAAGATTACGACTCCTTCGTTCGGGTGTTGCGTTCGAGTTTCCAGTAAAATCGCAGCTCGTTCTTTTCTCACCACGGTCGTGAAGGTCTTAAGGAACTCGCTTTTGAATTGCGTCCAGTAGGTCAAGACGCTCTCGTGGTTTTCAAACCAAGTTCGGGCTGCATCCTCCAAGTAAAAGAAAACATGCCGGAAGGTTTCTTCATCGTCCCACCTGTTGAAGATCCGCACGCGCTCCAGCTTCTCCAACCATTCTTCTGGATCTTCAGCGGGGGCTCCCCGGAACGATGGCGGTTCCCGGGGCTGCTGCAGCATGATTGGCGACGTTGTTTCTTGTACCATGGTGTTGGTTGCAGCGTTCCTTCTCTTGGGCCCTTCTGGCATCAAACCGAACTCGGGTGGAAAATCTTGCAGGCGGCGGCTGGCTCTTGTTGGACTGGCTTGGCGGCTTCCCGAGGTTGCAGTGGGCATGAAGGGTGCGTACCCAGCACCTCCACCAGATGTCACGAAGCCAAGGACGACGCAGTTGTCTTGCAGGAGAAACAAGTTTATTGGAGCGAACTTGTGCTCCCCTAACAACTTAAAAGAATACAGAGGCGGCGAAGCAGCGGTCAACAAAGTGACTTGCGTCAGCGAGCGTCGCAGAATCGAATGCCCCGGCGTCCGCACTGCAGGCTTTTTATCTTTTGGCGCGCGTGGTTCTCGAAACGTCGATTCGCATCGAGAACATAGTAGACCCAAGAAGATTATTCTGGGCTGTTCACGTTAGATCGGAATGCTCTCCCTATCACAACAGATAACACATGCGGCACAGAAAGAAAGAATTGAACACGCGCTTTCCTTGGCGCAGAGATAACACAGACCGGCACAGCCGGGCGGTAAAAGCAAAACACAAATAAACAAACCCAATGTATGGTTCGCGGCAATATTTTGCAGATGATGTATATGTGTTCCCACCAATCTATCTCCGACGTTATCTCGCCTTCAAAATTTTGTGTCAGTGCCCCTTTAATGAAACGCTTTTCACACAAACGCAAGCGAGAAAGACCGTGCCTGTCCAGCATCACATATTAGATGCCGAAAAAGCAATAACATAAGGAAACTACAAACCAACGTTTTCCCACACAAATCCATACTGTCCCTTGCGTTCACAGAGTGATATAACGAGGAATGCCACAAATGCAAATTAAGAGAGACTTATTCCACACAGCCTGGAACTGATCTATAATTTGGCAACAGAACACCTTCATATCGACAACAGGCGCGGAAAGACGCAGACTAAGAAAGAAATACACAGGACGACGCGCTTTGTATTTCTTTCTTAGTCTGCGTCTTTCCGCGCCTGTTGTCGATATGAATCAGCACCAACTCGCCCAACTTGCCATCTTGTTAAACAGAACACCTACCAAACCTCTAGAGGGTCCTGGGTTTTAGCCCTGTCCAGCTCGGACCTTTCGGCCCAGGGTGAGCTGCTAGAGAGAGCCAAGCTGGGAGCCTTTGCTACTAAAGTCCTGGAAATAGGACTTCACCCATAGCTGCTTGCACATTCTCTTCTCCCTATTTTGAACAAAGTTTAACGAAGACGAGAACGAGGTCTGCTGTTAACAAAAGCAAAAACGAGCAAACCGTGTGACGTCATTCATGCCCACAAAAATGCAGAATCGGCAAAAGGAGCACACTTAGGCGCTACAATATGGTAAATGCAATAATTTGGTCGAACGAATTTTGAAAAACAAAACAAAATTACAATATTAGAAAAAATGAAATGTTCACAAAAATGAACTAACAAAATCAAAAGTACGCATCCTATACATCTCCGAAAACTAAGACAGAAAATCCCGGAAAAGAACAATTAGCGATAACTGGCTAACCCGGCAGTAAGACTCGCGTCTGTGTAGAAGTACATACTGAGTGAAGTAACGGCACGTACTCATTATAATAATGAATTGGAGAAAAGAACAAAAAAAACTTATAATAGAATAACCCAATGTAGTTGGCTACTTATAGCGAAATCTGGTTGTAAAGAACTCCCAATGTAGACGCGCCGTAAGAATGCTACGCCTTGGTAGACAATCCCCTGAATTTCCGCATAATTGTTTAAGACGCTAATGAGCAGCTGATCGGTCACTGGTCGGAGCTAAATCTCTGGGCGCCTCGGGGCTGGAGCTTGTAAGGGTGAACGGCCGGCCGGCAGCCGTGTTCCGGCAGCATCCTTCCTTCCGCCGTAGCGCTGCACACGAGGAGCAGCAGCTCACGTGAACTCTCCCTCGTGCGCGTTTGGCGAGTGCGGCTTGTGTTTCCTTCAGCATCGCCGGTACACCGGCGCTCGGCCGCGCCCCGCAATAGCTTTTCTCGCCGCCCGCTTATGCGCATTGTTTGCGGGCCCAGTTGTTTAAATCCGCACTAGGCTGCTTAGCGAGCGACACCGCGCCTCGTTTCCAAAACCGCGGCGAGATGTTTCGCCCCTCCGTCCGATTGCGCGAAAGCCCCTAATGCCCAAATTGAATTCCTCGCGTCGGCGAAACCCATTTCCTAAGCGCGCGCGCGCAAAGCCCTCGCAGCGGTGATTCCGCGCAGCCGCTGCAGGCCTCCCAGCAAAAACACACGCGGCGTACAAGTGCTCAGTGGCCGCTTCGGCGCCTGCGCTGTCTGCGCGCGCCTGGTCCGTATTTTCAGTGCGCGCGGCTTCAACCGACTGCAGCGCCGGCGATTTGGCACGCATTATTGCAATTGCAGTCCCTCTCGCAGCTGCTTTTCATCCCTCCTCGGTGGCAGCACACGTTGCGTTTGCGAAGCAGAGTATTCACACTCCGCTCGCCTTCCTTCCTTTGGACGTTGGGCTATTTCTCTCGCACATGTCTCTTTGCTACTTTTCCAATATTAACTGAGACGTTTATTTACGCTCTTTATGTAGACATTTATTTATTTACTTATATCATTCGTTTCTTTCTTTAAACGTAGAGTCACTCGTGCTCACGACCAGGAAAGGACTGACGACTCACAACTAGAATATCGTTAAGTTGCAGCAGGGCAAATGAGACTAAGCATGGAAGGCGTGAGCGCTGTACGTATTGACATGATGTTGCTGCAGCGCGATGCGATCCATTTCCAAGTGGCCATGATCGCTCGAGCCACGAGTCCGTTCCGTGCCCGCAACTGTTTCGTCGCTGTCGATGATGGTTCCCTATGCGCCAGCGCCAACGTCTGCGCTTCCCGTGGCAGTATATCCAACATAGCAAACCAGCTCCATGGGTGGCACGGAAAAGAGCTCCTTGTCGAAGCATTCATAGGAAAATAATTCTGCATCAAATTACATGCAACCCGAATGCAACAAATGAGCAGTCATAACCGCCAACACCCGTTCAAAAGATAGACGAAATTTTCTCAGTTGGCGACGCTTACTGCCCCAGTAGGTCCCGATCAGAGTGGCAGCGCTTCGAAGAAGCTTTAACATCATCTTCCGTGAAACGTTTTCCGGCTACGTGTCGAGAATGCTTGTCACTGCTTAGACTCGACGCCGGCGCTCGTCCATTAATGCTGAGGAATTTAAGGTATTTTGGTGAGCCTGGTGTGTCCTACGGAGCCCCGAGTGCTGCAAGTTGTCTCGGTCGTGGTGCCGAACCGCGACAAAGGCCTGGGATCCAATTTCACGATATGTCTGTGTCTGTCTGTCTGGCTGGCTGTCTGTGTCTACGCGTGTGTATGCATGTATGTACGTACGTACACAAGCCCACGTACGTGTACATGAGGCAAAGTTTAGAAAGGAACACGGAGGGCTGCTATAATGAAACACAGAGCACTGTGGCTCTAAACAAATACGAGGTGGTGAGGGGGGCGGGGAATGAGGAAAGGCGCCATCGACTTGCGGAAATTCGGCTCTGTGCATGAAACCAGAGACCCAAGTGGCCCGGAGGTCAATCAGCGGCCGCTGAGTACACTATCTCTATGGTCCCACAGCAAGACTAACCACAAAGCGGTACGGGTGGGTCCGTACTTAGAGGCGAGGGAGGCACTGAGCAAGATAAAAAAAGCTGTGGGGAGCGCAGAGCAGTGATTTCGCCATAACGGGCTGTAGCGCCGTTCTCCGCTCACTGTTACCACCAAATGCAATTCCAATTTCCCGCCTTTGCAGTGCTCGCGCGCCCCCTGCCTGAAACTGCGCTAGCCTGAGTTCTGTTCTCTTTGTGCTTTTCTCCCTGCACGTGCCGGCGTTGCACTGCCACATCTTGCGTTTAGTAAACATCCCCCTCGCGAGGGGCACGATCAACTGCAGAGCATTTCCGGGGGCGCACGACGTTAAGTAGTTTGCGTTACGTTAATGTCGTTGCACTTGTGGCAACTGCTGACAAGAGAGCGCTCGTCAGCAGTAATTTGAATGAGTCAACGATATGAGGCGCGTTCGTAGCGTCCCATTCTGTGTCGGCTTTGTGGCGCAGTGGGTAAAGCAACATGTATATTGCGTTCCGCCCGCAGGGTCGAGGGATCGAAACCGGGTGCCGGATGGTATTTTTTTTATATAGTAGGGAGGGGTGCGGTGCGGACTACGGACGCCAACGCGGGTGACATCGTGAGTTCCTGAAATGCTCTGCATTTAATTTGAGGAGAGCCTCGGAGACTGGGAGGACCTGCATATGGGGGACACGGACACCCGGCGGACAACGGAGGACCATACAGCTGACGAAACGGTAGGGACAGTCGGTTTGTGTAAGTGCGGTATACGCAAAGTTAAAACCCAGGTGAAAGCGGTGGAAACGACGTATTGGGCGCAGACAATCGAAGCAAAAAAAAAAAAAGAAGAAAACTGGAGACCTACAGGACAGCGAAGGTAGAAATCAGGGAGGCAGGTTTCTATGGCAACACGCGAGGCAGCGCATTGCTCTTGGAAGTAGGAGAGAGGTGCCTGAGAAGAGGGACACATGTATGCCGTGTCAAGGACTGCGAACTTCTGGGACATAGTCCCATAGACTGCACAGGTATACGACCACGGCGGGCGATAAAGACCGACACAACGTTAACGGAGGCTTTGGGATTTCGGGTCAGGGGAAGCCTGAACCTAAGTGCAATAAAGGTGACGAAGCGACGGCTGGAGTCGCGGTGGAAGAAGAAAAGAAGGGATGCGATGATGGTGCCGAAGAAGTAATCAGACAGATGAGAATTTAGAACAGCGGGGCAGAGAAAGGAAAACCTACAAGGGCAGTGCGAACCGAGAGAGGGATGAAAATTCGAGCGGCCGGAGAGGGAGTAAGGGGAAAAGGAAGAAGCAAGCTGGCAAAGTTTGTTACGGGTGGTACAAATGATTTGGATCAAACAGGCAATGCACAGCCGACTTTTGCTGGCCGGCTTTTGCGGGCACCCGGTGAGACCACTTCGGGCGCCGTGTTTACATTTCCGGTAAGGGGGGATTTCTTCACCGTGTACAACGACCTCTATCGCAGCAGGAAAGCTTTCCTCAGGGGCGATGGGAGGTTGGGGAGCGAGCACGTGGCTATGGCCCACGGCGGGCTCCGGTGCACGTGCCGGTGGCTACTATGGCCGCTCGTGGCTTGTATACTTGGCGTGGCAATCCTCGCTTCATCATATCAGTCTTCGTAAAATTTCACATGGCCCACCATCTATCTAGCCTTGTGTGTAGGCTAGATAGATGGCGCTCATCGAGAGGAATCGGGCGGTGCAACGTAATCCACAGGATGGCAGATGTAACCGAAGATTGGGCCGGATTAAACGGGAGCCCATGCACCGCACGTCAACATGAATCGGCCACCTGGTGACGAACCTGCGAACATGACAGCAGTTTGGAGATGCTGGCGGTGACTGCAGCCGCACACCGATCGAAAAGAATTCGGGGAAGCTTGCACTCCGGCGCAAGACTTGAATGGCGAAGCTGTTGTGGGTGAGCATTGACGAACACATATAATTAGGCTTCACTAGCATTGCTTATTTGCATAGTTGTGGTTCTAGGAATCGTCGTTGTATGCATCCATGAAGTCGTCGTCTTTTTTGCGGCGAGTGGTGGACGCAACGTCACCCTAATACTTCCTCCAGCTCAACTTGTGAAGCTTCCACGAAGTCCAGCAAGGCGCTTGAACCGTAGCGAAGCTGCCGGATTTCTTTATACGTGAGCACTGAAGCACACATCACTATTCATTTGTATTTCGAAATTCTTTATTTATATGTTCCGCCATTGCTTCGCACTGTGCTCGCAGTAGTCATCGTCATATGCATCGATATGGTCGTGTTCCTCACGCGAAGCATTACATGCGCAGTAGCACTCGACGACAGTGCTGGAGTTCTTTTTCTTTCTTTTTTAGATGCAGAGCATCTGATTCACTTGCCTTGTCCCTCCGGCGTCGTCGGCGTTGTCCGCCCCTCCCCCATTCTCCTCGCCACGCCAGCTGCGCTCTCCGCCGCTCACCCCCTCTTCTCTCCGATAGCGAACACTCTCTCGCGAGGGGCATTGGATTGGATTGAATTGGATTGGCTTGGATTGGATTGGCTTGGCTTGGCTTGGATCGGATTGGATTAAAGTGGATTGTGTTGGATTGTGTTGCGTCATAGCCGCGGCAGACGCGCTGGGGCCGGCGCATGTGCAGTACTCTCTCTTCCGTGGTTTCCTCTCCTTCGGGCGCGCTGCGCATATAAAGGCCGACCTCCATGCAGCGAAGTTTCTCGGCGAACTTGCCGCGGCGGACGCCGTGGTTTGACGCGCCGCTCAGTTTTCGTCCACCCCAACCTCCATGCAACGTGACGCGGCGAACGCCGCCGATGGAAGACAGGACAGGAAGTACAACGAAGTACGAGGCTGTGATTGGCTGCGGCCTCAAAATGCAGTTTGCCGCTTCCGGTCGCGTTCGCCGCCGCGCGTTCGACATCTACCTCGCGTAGATCGCCAGCGAACAGCCGTATTTTTGACGCCGGTGGCGGAGCGGCCGCCGCCGGGCGACGTTCGCCGCCTTTTCGCCTACATTTCGCTGCATGGAGGTCGGCCTTAACCGGTGCGCCGTTCTCCGGCGAAGCAACATCCACGCTTGACTCAAACACCTAGAGTCCACGCCGCTTACAAGTACGCCAACGTCGTCATCGACTGGGACCGGCTTAAGCCCGTTCTACATGGGGCCCTATTCTCGACTGCACAAATTGCCGGCATTTCGCCCATGTTTTTTTGCGTAAGCACGACGTAAGCAATCAGTGACGTGCTGCACCTATAGCTATGACGGCATGCAGTGTAATTTGACGAGTCACTCATAAAGATCGCTACCAAGGTATCAAATATTGTGCAAGAAGGATATAAAAACACTTGGCATGTACTATAAAAATTAAGACGGTAGTTGAGGCTGACAAGAAAAACACATTTCTGGAGGTCAAATTTGGCGCCAACACCACGAGGCGATCGAGTAACGTTGATCCAAAAGCGAGCGAAAGGCGGATGTCGAGCTAAAGAACATCACACAATTTTTTTACCGTATCTATTTATTTCATTCAATCGCTTTTATTAACATAGCTGGGCTCTCTGCTTCAATGCAAGCTTTGTTGCGTTATCACCTTCCCTGCCGCCACCGCCGCCACGCCATCGTCTGCTGCTATGTTACAAGTTTATGGCGTGATCACAGAAAAAGACGGCCGCGACCATCGCTTCTATGACACATAAGAGCAGCGAAACGCTACGCCTGGTAACCGCGGAGCGCACCGATGTCGCCGATTCACTCATTCGTCAAGCTGGACTGCAATCAGCGCTGTAGTGAACTAAATAGTCACTTTTCATTGTTATTTTTCTCTTGAGTTCGATCATGTGACCCAACAGCTTACTAGGACAAGTATGGACAAATGACATGCATTGGGTTCTCTTTGTCATGGAGAGGCTTGTACTGCCCTCTTATGTTGCGGTTACGCCAAACAAATAATTTTGATTTCATTGTCAAACATAAAAGCAAAATACTGCATGTTATTTGTATGTTCCATGATCGCTGACTTGGAAGCAGTTGAAACTATAATTTGTTTCGGTAGGAAACATGCTTTAAACAGCGCGCATGCGAAACTGCGCCTGCTGCAAATTGCCGCACATTTCGCGGCGCCGTAAGCCGGGGCAATATTGTGCCCTATTTTGCTTGTATTTTGAGACAAAAACAGCCGCCATTTTCAAGCTGTTACGTAGCATTACGTCACTTTTACGCAGGCTGAAGTTGCCAATGCATGACGTAATAGTTCCCGCCAACTGTTTAAATTACGTCGCGCCTTCTCAGCCAATCACAGAGAGGGTGTGTATTACAAGCAGTATTGTTGTTGACTAGCAAAGACAGGCTTACGTTGTCATGTCCGCTGCATTTAGTCTGGTTTTTCATTGCCGGCCAAGAATTATGCGCCTTTAGTAACGAGAAATAAGGCAAACTTTAGAACTGGTGTCCGTAGACGACATGAAACGTCAAAATGACGACAACACACACAACCGCTTTGTCAACCGGAAGCACGTGACCAAAATCGAAAGCCAATCAGAAAAGACTTCCGGAAAATTGCCTGAATTGCTGGCAATTTGTGCAGTCGAGAATAGGGCCGATGGAGCGAATTTCGCCTGCGAATCCGCTGGAACGAACATTCGCACTTGCGAAGTTCGCAATGCCTGGAATTGTCGTCTACATGGGGCCTGCGAACGCCGCGATTTTCGCATTTCAGATGCGCCTTGTTTTCAGACTGACTTAAGTTTGCCACCAGCAAAGGTTGTTGTGATTTTAACAAGGGTGGTTTTATTTTACTTTCTTGGCAAGTTGTTTCTGCCTTGTTTGCGGTAAGTATAAGTTTATTTGCGGTTTTATATAAGAATCGCCAATTCTTTATCAATATACGCACACACAGCAGAGAAGACAAACGTTTTGGTGTGCCCGCGCTTTTGTCGCGCTCACGGATATCTTGCTCCGTGGTCGCGCTCATACAAGCAACGCCATCTGGTTTCCAAGCGTGCAAGTGGTTCCGAGCTGTGCTCCTATTGGCCGCAGGTCCGTCCCCTCTACGCCTCACACGCCGCACGAGCGGCGTTTGCTCGACCGCTTCAAATGTTTGGCACTTTGCCGCACCAACGAAAAAAGGTGGTTTTGCCGCACGAGCGGCGCCGCATCAGCGAATTCGCAGGCGAAATCGCTCCATGTAGTACGGGCTTTACGCAGTCCCCTCAACGTTATGCGCGCTATAAAACGCGGTCCCTTCGCCGCTCCGCCTATGCTTCGCATCTACACAGGGGTTCCCGCGAGGGGAGGTGGGAGTTTTTTGTTGCTGAAACCACTGCGCGTTCTAAGAACGCTCGGCGGTTGCCGGGACGCAGGCGCTCACGACCGATTCCCATCTCCTTGGCAATTTTTTCCTGGAATACCAGCTTACACTTTGCATGACAGCTCCTTTTTAAAAAATGGTACTCGTGCATGCCGGGGTGCCTGGCGGAGGGCGACAGCGCCGACGGCCCCGAACCGTGGCGCGGCACACATCAGCAGAATTAAAGCAATACTCGGCACACCCAATGCCTCCGCTAACCTTCCAGTTAAGAACATACAAATTTTCGTCGCCTTGTTTCCCGCGCGCGTGCGGCCGTTGAATAAATGCGGTGGACGATAACAGTTATACCGTACTACTAGCAGCATTCTTCAAGTCTACTTGATTTAACATCAACTGGCACAGCAATGAAATCCTTTCCCAGGGCCAGCACCGCGTCAACGATTTCCACGGTCCCTGCGATTATTCATAAATTTTAAGTCAGCGACAAGAATTCTGTTGTCAGAAATACGTTCGTCAAGCCTCATCGAGAGAAACGCCTTATATAGACATTTTTGACTTCCTCAATCTGGCGCTGCCATTCTATCAGTTAGCTGTGCTAGCGTCCCTCTAATTGGTGCAGTCAGCACGAAGATGTTACTCCGCATGCGCAACACAGCCCAAAATATTTCTTGATCTTACTAAAGAATAACGGATTAAAATATGCGGAAACCGTGCTCATATAAATTGTGTATACTAAACAAATTGTTTTAAATAAAGGACCAGTTATGCGATCTGTCGCGACATTCGATACAATTCGAGCATATTTCTTTTGTAACAAATATATTTTAGAAATATTTGTAGCGGTTGTCCTGCCCAATAAATAAAAAGAGTTTACGTTTGACAGAGTAGTTTGGTTTTAGTCGAAAATTTGTATAAACCAATCCTGTTACTCTAAACGGATTGTGTACAACTATTAAACATGCAGATCCCCAAGGCATGTGTTCTGTAAAAACTACTCATTATTCAAAGCTGCCTACGTGTTTATTGGACACCCATGGAAAACCAAACCGCGGCTTTTATCGACTTGTTTACCTTTAACACGATAAACAACGGACGTAGTTTTTAGTGGTAATTACCAACCCTTTGCAACAAGCCCATTCGTCTAATTTGGCGAGGACCATATTACCTCGTTCCACGAATTTCTCGCCAGTCTCACAGACACGTATCGTCTCAGTAAATTACGAATTTGACTGACCGGTCAAGCAATTGGAAAGAACATGGCCGTGATGCTGTCAAAGAAAACTGAGTTAGGAGTCCGTTGGTGCGACCATTACTGCCGTTTTAAATGGCCACCTAACCCCGCTCCCCGAATCCGAGCGCCGAATGCCGAATTTGTTTTAAATTCAGAGCATTTCAGTAACTCACGATGTCACCCGCTTTGACGTCCGTAGTCCGCACCCCTCCCTACTATATAAAAAAATACTATCCGGCGCCCGGTTTCGATCCCTCGACCCTGCGGGCGGAACGCAATGTACATGGTGCTCTACCCACTGCGCCACAAAGCCGACACAGAATGGGACGCTACGAACGCGCCTTATATCGTTGACTCATTCAAATTACTGCTGACGAGCGCTCTCTCGTCAGCAGTTGCCACAAGTGCAACAACATTAACGTAACGCAAACTACTTAACGTCGTGCGCCCCCGGAAATGCTCTGCATTTGATCGTGCCCCTCGCGAGGGGGATGTTTCACTGCGTCTTCTCTCGGTCGCGGGACCCGTGGCGCCATCTGGCGGAGGCGCGGCACAACTCGTAGCACTTTGAAAAGATGCGGCGCCAGCCAGCTGTGTGTGTGCGTGCCGCACTTGTACAAATGGTGAGTGCATGGGCTGTCCACAGAGCAAAGCATTCGTGCAAGTAAGCCGTTGCAGTCAGTCAGTCAGTCAGTCAGTTAGTTAGTTTTCTGTTTTTTATGTAGAGATTTATTCACCATTTTTCTCCAACTCCTACATCAAAGATTTCCTAACGAACAGACAAGTTGACCTTCACGCAGGCGAGATCGTCCTGCCCACGAAAGACCTCGGTAGCGTGGGCACCCCCCATGGCTCGGTGATCTCTCCGTTCCTGTTCAACATCGTGATGATCACCGTAGCAGAAGCAATATCCAGCGTGCCTACCGTCCATCACACCATTTACGCTGATGATATAACACTATGGACAACAGGCGGCCCCGATGCCGACATAGAACACCGGCTTCAACGCGCCATCTCAGCCATTGAAGACTGCCTTAGAGGAACGGGTCTCCAATGCTCGCCTTCGAAATCAGAACTCCTTGTCTACACCCCTCGCAAAGCGGCCAGACCGTTACTACCCCAAAGAGCTTGCGATCATCTCGCCCTGTACACCGAGACTGGCCAGCGGATTCCCGAAGTTTCGGAGATCCGCATACTCGGCATGCACATTCACAGCAAGGGTGACAAGACAAACCTCATGAAGAAGCTTGCACTCAAAACAACAAGTACCCTACGCCTTCTACGCCGAGTCTCCACGGCCCGAGCCGGAATGCGGGAGGACGGCATGATGCGATTAGTACAGTCTTTCGCCGTGAGCCACATTGCCTTCACGGCGGCGTACCACACGTGGACCACAACCGAAAGGGACAAGATAGACGCCATGATACGCAGGCTCTACAAACGGGCACTCCGACTACGCGAGTCCACAGACAACGAGCGCTTCTCCCACCTGGGGGTTCACAACCGCGTCGACGAAATCATCGAAGCACAACTCGCTGCCCAGCGCGAACGCCTCGCAACCACAAGAACGGGACGCCACATCCTGGAGATCCTCGGCTATGGTCCCCAAGTCACGGGAAGACACCTTTCCAACCTCCCCGACACGATCCGAGCCAATATTCACGTCAGTCCTATCCCCAAGAATATGCACCCTGACCACAACCAAGAACGCCGTCAAGCCCGGGCCAAGTTCCTCGTGGGGCAATATGGGGACAACTCCCGCGCCCGCTACGTCGATGCGGCCGAGTACGGCAACGGCTGTTACGTGATGGTTGCGATCAATGCCTACACGGGCGAAGCTACCCAAGCCGCCAGCGCATGCTGCAACAACGCCACTGCGGCCGAAGAGTTGGCTATCGCGCTCGCCATGACCGAACCGGACTGCGACACTATCCTCAGTGATTCACAACAAGCCCTCCGCAACTTCGCAAGAGGACGCATCAACCCCCAAGCCGCCCGCATTATAGAGCGAACAGTAATCTCGCCTGGTCTACGCAAGGAACTAAGATGGATCCCCGCCCATGCGGGAAATTGTTCACCGTATGCACCGAACCACAATGAGACGGCCCACAGGGAAGCGCGCGCTCTCACCCACCGCGCCCCCACCGCAAGTGCCCGTCCGGAGTGGGAATTGTGGACGGCGGCTGAAGACTCACCGAGTGGATACGGAGAAATCCTCAAGAACATGAGGGCTGCTCGCCAGCTATACCCCTCACCCCACAAATCTCTAAGCCGGGAAGAAGCCGCACACCTACGACGCCTCAAAACTGCGTCGGTGCTCACACCGGCGCTCCTCCATCACATGTACCCCGACGATTATCCCAGCGCACAGTGCGACATCTGCAAACAAGGTACGGCCAATCGCTGGCACATCCTATGGGACTGTGCAGCCATACAAGACGGCGTCAGCTTCACAGGATAGCCCGCAGATCTCCAAATCGCCATCACCTCAATCAACAAGTCGGATCAAGAGTGGGCCACCCAGCAGGTTCTCAATGCGCTCGAAAGGCACGGACTCCGCAAAGGGGTCCCTGTCGAGTAGGGCTGCCCAAGAGGATGCAAGGCACGGCCACGTTGAGGTCGGCCCGTCAACCGGGCTTTACCTACTGCAGGATTTACCCAATAAAATTCCCCCGCAAAATTCCCCGGCCGACAAAAGTGCGAATGCACGGTTGTCGGCCCGCTTGCGGCGCTTGCGCTCGGCCCCCGCAGCCCACCGCCTCGCCGCCTTCTCTTCCATCTCTTCCATCGGGTTTGTAGTATCACGTGTACACCACGCAGTTATCAAGCCGCTATAACGCCGCTGAGTCGCCAACGCACGCCGCTGACGACGTAGTTTGAATGCGTTATAAGGCGCGTCACTAACACTGATATCAGCGTCGCGTCCGTGGCTTGGTCGGTAGAGCGTCGCGCTGCGGCCGCAAAGTCCTCGGATCGAAACCTGGCGCCGGATGCTGTTTCTTTTTTAAATATAGAGGAGCACTGCGGACGCCGACGCCGCCGCCGGCGGTGGATGGTTTGGGGTCGCTTATAAAGTGCATTCGCACTTAAAAGTCTTTTCCATCCATCCATCCTCCAACTGTCTCCGTGTAATGTCATCGCATGTTACAGGCGCTCATTACGCGGATTAGTTGCTAAACCGCGTAGTAGCCGAACACCAGTACGCAGCCTCTGTTTGCGGGAGGTACATAACGGCTACATTCATCCCAGCGTCTGATTTTGGATTTGCAAAGGGGGAGGGGCCGGCGCGAACGCCTGACCCCACTACCAAAAATTGCATGCCCCATCTGCCCCAGTTTGGAGAAGTGGCAAGCTTCAGCCGACCGCAGTGCAATGGCCGGCCGCCACTTGGGGCGCCATAAAGAGAATTTATTAAACACAGGTTACAGC
This sequence comes from Haemaphysalis longicornis, assembly GCF_048455015.1. NCBI lineage: Eukaryota > Metazoa > Arthropoda > Arachnida > Ixodida > Ixodidae > Haemaphysalis > Haemaphysalis longicornis. The sequence goes on from NW_027526335.1 coordinate 223,548,111, forward strand.
TAGGACCCGCTGTAGTTAGCTACTACACGGGTCGACAGAGCACAGGATTTACGTAATGTGCCACAGAGGAAATGGAAGTGAAGATCATGGAAGTTCACAAAACAACTAGTACACCGCACCGAAGGTCCTTTACGATAATGTCCGAGGCACGAGACTCAGACACCATAGTTCACGCGTGGGAGTGAACATAAAAACCACAACAGTTCACACACATCCGTTCTATGTCCGTACAGAGATGCATGCGCAGCCAGGCTGCCTAAACTGCGCCTTGGCCTCAAACATACAACTCCTTTCAGCACGCAAGTTTCACCTTATTAATAAGGCACGACACACCATTGCACGGTGTTATTGGCAACCTTGATGAAGCGAGTAGACCAACGCATGAGAAAAGATTCTTCACCCAGCGCCACCAGCTCATGCTGCAGATGCTCTATGGCCATTTTTCGAACACGCCACAACAGGGGATACATGGCACGCTGTGGTCGTGCCTGCAAGGCGGCTACACCTCGCTGGCGCCACACAACAAAGGCACCCACACACAGCAGAAAGCTGACAAATGGGTCTTTCGATTTCGTGTGGGCTCCCAGCCTAAGCTCAAACATTCTGCTGAGTAAAACCCAGAATGTGGCGGCCACACGACACTCAAAAAGAGCATGCTCTAGCGTCTCAGTGCGTCCGCATTGCGGGCACCGGGAAGAGCGAACCACACCAAATGCTGCAAGGCGGTCACACGTCGGCAGGGCCCTCCAGCCCCGCAGCCACCCGAAATCACGAACGTCTGCAGGAAGCACCGCTGACGTTAACTGTTGCCAGCGGGCCCCGCGAGACTTCTCTTTTTGCCGATCATTCAGTTGCCCAATAGCCAATTTCTCGCATATATCAGTCGCAGATGAAGCTCTAATATCCAAATCTGGGTTGGCCGACTGAAAGCCTCTAAGTGTTTTAGTAACGTACCTGTAGAAAGCTGGCGGCTGCACGGCTGTAGGTCCGGGAACGGGCTCATCATAAAACAACAAGCGAGCAGTACCCAAGAAGTAGCGCAGCAGAGCCTGCCCCGGGTACTCATCATCATCTACTAGTTCCCACACACCGCGTAACGCTAGAACACTTGACATCGTGTTCAGGCATGGCAAGCTAAAACCCCCCATGCTGCGGGGCAGACGCAGCAAAGCGCGCGCAACTGACTCGGTCTTGCTAGCCCAGAAAAATGACCCGAATTTTGTGGCCAGCCGATGAGTTATATCACGAGGTGGTCGAGCTACCCTCGCCACGTAAAAGAACGCCGCTGACACGCACGACTTAATGATATAGCTCCTCTCAGAGAGAGACAGCTTGAAAGTCGACGCTATGCGCCGGCCATAGTGACCACCGGACAGCCCAGCACCAGGTAAGTATGCCTGACCAGTGCTCTGGAGCCAGACCCCCTTTGCCAGGTGCACTCACGTGGCGCCGGCGGGGCTGTGCCGCGAAGTTAGAAAAGATTGCAGGCAAGGCAGAAATATCGCAACGAAGGACCGCGAAAAACTTTGTGCGCTCGAGTCCAAATACCTTTTAGCCGAAATGCTGCCGTTGTGAAGCGGGCACGCGTCGCAAGCGCGTTTTGCGCCGTCGGCCTGTTCAGGCGGCTGGCCGCCAGGCCGCGCCCCCACTAACGCCATCTACTGGTTCGATCGGACCACTCTCTCTTTTCTTTTTACTTGTTTGGCTTTTTTAGCTCTTTCCGACGCCACTGCGCCGGATTGCTCTGCATTTGATCCTGTCTTTATAGTTGGTCGTACCCTCCGCCCTTTTCCCTGCCCCCTGTGTGTCAAGGATCACGCTGTCTAGCTCCCGACCAGGCTCTTCTGGTTGAGTGAGCTGCGCTTACGAAAACTGCACACGGGAGACCCGCCACGGTGGCTCAGTGGCTAAGGCGTTAAGCTGCTGAGCCCAAAGACATAGCAAACTCGATCCCGGCAGCGGTGGCGGCTTTTCTGGTGGTCGTCAAAAGCGGAAACGCGCGTGTGTCCGGATTTCGACCCACGTTAAAGATCCCCAGGTGGTCAGATTTAACCCGCAAGAGCCATACACTGCGGCACGCCTCATAGCCCAGGTCAGTGGAATTCTGTACTGAGGAGCCCGCGTTCAATAACAAGTTTTTCTCTGCTATTCATCGGCTATGTATAGCTGCTGGCAGGGCCTGCCGCCCTTGTTATCAGTCCATCACCGCTTTGCAGCCTGTCTACCGATTCACCGTGGAGGGAATGCGCACCGTTTGTGGTCGGGCTTTGGATGACGGCGGATTTTTTAAAGCGCGAACGAGTTGCTTTGCTAGGTGGGCGAGAGCGCACTCCCGGGTGTCGTCCATAGAATACGCACGCGAATGTCGCCTCTCAAACACGTCCAAATTAGCTAGCCCTTCCGTGTCCATTACACAATGTACGCAGTGGTGCGAACATCACAAACGATAAAACAAAAAACTTTGACCCATGGCCTGAAACAGAAGAAGAAAACAGAAGAAAAAAAAAACGCTTGGAACACATCGTGAAACCAAAACAGGAAGGAACACTTATTTCCCATTCGCTAGCGCCCGCATCACACACACAGCCACGTGAAGAAACGCGTTGTGAAGTGAAATATCGCCCGCAGGGAGGGCGCTGCAAGCGCGGAAGCGTTCGGCCACACCTCGTGTGAGCACCGCGCCTTTGCAAGTCTAATCGCCGAAAGAATGCCTGCATCACCGTGAAAAGTGCTGTAGCGGACATTTTAAAGTGCCAGAAATCGCTGGGTATAATTTTTAACCTGGTGAGTGCCCAACTTTTTGCGATATAGGGCTCTGAACTTTTCGCGGTAGAGCTAGGCCTATATAGGCCTAGCACGACCACAGCGACGGCATCTCACAGCGACGCCAGTTCGGCGGGTCAGTCGGGTGTAGTGCCAGGCCTAACGCCACCACAGACGTTCGGATTGCCCCAGAACAAGATGGAACCTTCTCGAATTGCCTTGACAAGGGGATACGACCCGGCGGCGATGGAATATAGCTACGTGGACGCCACACAGCAGCGCCCGCCGACACAAAACCATGGCGCCGCCGAGGAAGACCCGGAATGGTGCACACAGCTCCGCCGACGACAAGCAGCACTCAAGTCTTGCCAATCGAAGAAACAAACGGAACCCGTGCAAACACAGGTGGGTGAAAAACCGAAGTCTATAGAATGCCCAGTCTGCGCAACTTTGCGTACAAGATTGTCATCAAGCCCAAGACCACGATAAGCCTCAGAAGCTCTGAAAGGGCAATCGGGAAAAGCATTAGGGAAGCCCTAAGCGCACCACTACGGGAAGGGCACACTAATAAGAATACATGAACAACAGAATATAATCATCGCATGTACCTGTAACGAAGAGGACGCAGTCGAACTCTCGAAAATACAACTCATCCGCCTAACTGGAAAGGAGGTACAAGTCGCCGCATACCCCACGCTACCGACCGACGTGTGCAGGGGAATTATCCACGGCGTCAGTCCCGAGGCTAGCAACGGCGTGATTTAAAGAGAAATCCAAGCTCCGGGTTTCCACATCTTAGGCGCCAGGAGACTGGGAAAAACTAACTCCGCCATGATCGTCTTCGCCGGGAACAAGGTCCCGTACACAGTGACACACGAATGGCTAGAAAAGAGATGCTGCATCTACAGGAAAACCCTCCCTGCGTGCCTCAATTGTGGGGAACCGGGGCACAGGCCAGATGTATGCCCAAAACCAAAAGGTTATGCCTGCGTCATTTGTGGGCGGCCCAATCCCACGGAGGAACACCCATGTACTCCCGTATGTGCGCTATGCAAGGGGTCCCATCAAACCTACGCAAAGGAATGCCCACTCAAATTCTTCCGCCCAGACAAGCCATCGAAGATTGCGGACGGGGAACACAAGAGCGAAAAGAATGGCGAAGGAAGAAGCCAATCGAGGGGAAGGCAACAGGTGCGGTTGAGGACTTCCACATCGACGTCAACGACGCGCGGACGCTCATCATCACGTGGCCGTCTGGTGTCACAGCGGGCACACTGAAACATTGGAACATGCCTTGTTTCAGTGTCGTGTAGCGGTAACGTTTTGGACTTTGCTAAGCAGGTTGTTTGGTGTTACATTTAGAATGAGCACACGTTCAAATGACACGTTGGTGAACTTCCTGATGTGTGCTGGGGCTTTTGTATTGTGGCGAAATCGTGGTGCAGCGTGTCTTCGCGCCCGACCGCAACGGGCGATGTTTCCATTGTTGTGGCGTGTGCGGTCAATCCTTATGAGTCACTTGGAAAATGAGTTGGCAGTTCTAGGCGAAGAAGCCTTCCTGTTACGCTGGTCCACGCGTTTCATAGTGGCCAGGAACAACATCCTGAACATCACTATTGTGCCGTATTGACTTTCAACGAGTTTATGAACTCTTTCTGTGAACGCATGTGAACTTTTTATGGATTGATTTCGGAGTAGCTTGTTTTACCACCATAGACATTTGTCGTGCAAAGTGTTGACTGCCCGGAGTATTTGGAAACTGATTGGATTTTGTTTTTTCTGTTTTTCGGGCAGCGCTGTTACCACTAGTCGCTGCGTGCTGATATGTGGTTTTATAATAAATTCTCTTCTTATCCAGTCTTCCTTGCCAAGCCTAAGTTTTAGGGAAAGTACGGCAAGTGAAGTGTGCGAAAAATTGGCGATAACCCAATTAGACAACCAACAGATAGGAAGGTCACGCGGTGTCCGTTGGCATCAGCTGACTTCGGCGGCACTTCCGGCTGATGTTCGGGATTTCGGATGGTTACGTGGCTGGGAAGTTCTCCCGACGTGTGATCGTCTGGCGAGATTCGGCGTTGTGCGTTCCGCACGGTGTCCACACTGCGGCCACACTGAAACGTTAGAACATGCCTTGTTTCACTGTCGTGTAGCGGCAACGTTTTGGACAGCAGCAGCATGTTCGGACTCTCACTTCGAATGAACACTCGTTCAAATGATGTGTTGGTGAATTTTGTGATGTGCGCTGGTGCTTTCGTTTTGTGGAGAAATCGTGGTGCTGCATGTCTTCGAGCCCGGCCGCAACGGGCAATGTATTCTCTGCTGTGGCGTGTCCGGTCGATTCTCATGAGTCATTTGGAGCATCAGTTGGCAGCTCTAGGGGAAGAAGCCTTCCTTTTGCGTTGGTCTACGCGCTTTATAGTGGTCAGGAGCAACATCCTGAGCGTTCCCCTAGTGCCGTACTGAGTTCAGTATAGTTTATGAACTCTTTCTTTGAACTCTGGTGGACTTTATGTGACTTCATTTGCAGTAGCTTGTTGCCCACGCCAAACATTTTTTGCGCAGTGTGTAGAATGACCACGTTACATGAAAACTGATTGGCTAATTTTCTGTACTTAGGGCAGCGCTGTTATCACTAGTCGCTGCGCCTTGACATGTGGGTTATAATAAATTCTCTTGGCCCCACTATGGCCGGCGCCCCAAGTTGAGGCCGGCCATTGCACTGCGGTCGGCTGAAGCTTGCCACTTCCCCAAACTGGGGCAGATGGGGCATGCAATTTTTGGTAGTGGGGTCAGGCGTTCGCGCCGGCCCCTCCCCCTTTGCAAATCCAAAATCAGACGCTGGGATGAATAGCCCTTATGTACCTCCCGCAAACAGAGGCTGCGTACTGGTGTTCGGCTACTACGCGGTTTAGCAACTAATCCGCGTAATGAGCGCCTGTAACTTGCGATGACATTACACGGAGACAGTTGGAGAAGGATGGTGAATAAATCTCTACATAAAAAACAGAAAACGAACTAACTGACTGACTGACTGACTGCAATGGCTTACTTGCACGAATGCTTTGCTCTGTGGATAGCCAATGCACTCGCCATTTGTACAAGTGCGGCACGCACACACACAGCTGGCTGGCGCCGCATCTTTTCAAAGTGCTAAGTTGTGCCGCGCCTCCGCCAGATGGCGCCACGGGTCGCGTGACCGAGAGAAGACGCAGTGAAACATCCCCCTCGCGAGGGGCACGATCAAATGCAGAGCATTTCCGGGGGCGCACGACGTTAAGTAGTTTGCGTTACGTTAATGTTGTTGCACTTGTGGCAACTGCTGACGAGAGAGCGCTCGTCAGCAGTAATTTGAATGAGTCAACGATATAAGGCGTGTTCGTAGCGTCCCATTCTGTATCGGCTTCGTGGCGCAGTGGGTAGAGCACCATGAACATTGCGTTCCGCCCGCAAGGTCGAGGGATCGAAGCGGGCGCCGGATAGTATTTTTTTTTATATAGTAGGGAGGGGTGCGGACTACGGACGTCAACGCGGGTGACATCGTGAGTTACCCAAATGCTCTGCATTTAAAAATCCATCACGAGATAGCTTCGCGTTCAACCACCGTCGTCATCTTCCCGTAGGGGAACCGCTGAACAAGAAGGAGAAGAAGACAAAGCTGTGAATAGGAGGGCGTGTACGTTGCTCTCGGCCGCTGCACCAACGTAAACAACCTTTACTTCGCCAACGCTGACGGACACTACCGATTCTACCACAGAGACGACAACATCGACAGGAACATGATCGACCAGCTTCGGCGCCTCGAGAACCACCGCCTACTCACCGTAACACAACAGTACTTGCGTGCCTTTGCCACCGGTGTGGACCCGGACGCGGAATTCCCACTGGCGCTTCTAAACACCAGATCACGCAACATAACGGCAACACAATGGAACAACACGGAACCCATGATGCTTCGCATCCTCATCAGAGTTCCCCACGGGAGATGGTGTAATTTTTTCTTCATAGCCACTGGCCGAAATTGGCTGTCAGAGCCGACTTTGCCATTTATTGGGTTTTTATAAGCCACCTAGAGGAAGCTCATTTTGAAGAAGACACAGGCACTGAAGAAGTTAGCGTCGGCTAGTGCTCCCATTGCTGGAAAAATCTCACTTTTTCGTCCAAGAATGGCGGCATCTCCAAGTACGAGATGGCCCTTTTGGAGCTGCTTCACACGAATTCATGCGCTTCCTGTCGAACTGTGCACGTGCAGATACAAGCTACGCGCAGAGAGAAAGCTCCCTAACGTACACCCAAAGACAATTAATGTTCCGAATGTTTAAATGAAGGGAAATTCTCAAAAATAAATATTGCTAGCCAGCGCGCAGATATAAAGCCAGTGCAATGTACTTGTTTGCGTTGACGTTTGCATACCTAATGGGCGGCTCCGTACTCAGCAATAAATTCTGGGGGCTCAGTAGAGCATGTTGTTGGGCTAGTTGGTTCTTCATACTTAGACGTAAAACTGCGCATACGGACGGGACAGGTAAAAGAAGAGACAGGACGAGCGTAGTTTGTCTCGTCCTGCGGTCGTTGTGTCTCTTCTTTTCCTCGTACCGTCCATATGAGCAGTTTTAATTCTAAGGTACTGAACACGATGGTCCGTGGTGAATGGTACGAAAGCGGCATTTTATGCTACCAGCCTCAGGTCGCTCTGCTACCGAAGCGAAGCTGGCAAGTTTGAAAATTGAATTTAACACCGCCTGCCGGAGCAGGACGTTTTCTTGCGGTAATTTTTTTTGCGCGGGCTGCGATTGTGGCCCTCTGCTATTGCCGGGTCGCTTTGTGTAAATCCGGTCGCGGGCACGCCGCTGCTATTATACAAAAAAAGAAACTTGACTTTGTGAATGTTCATGAGTCATCCCTACTTTCAAGCCACGCTGCACACTCTATCAACAGGACTTATTGCCCGAAATCTCCTCAAGATCATTGCGCTATACCTTGTTGATTGATTGATTGATTGATTGATTGATTGATTGATTGATTGATTGATTGATTGATTGATTGATTGATTGATTGATTGATTGATTGATTGATTGATTGATTGATTGATTGATTGATTGATTGATTGATTGATTGATTGATTGATTGATTGATTGCAGGATTTAACGTGCCAACGCAAACCAGGCGATGAGGCGCGCCGTAGTGGAGGGCTCCGTATTAATTCTGACCCCCTGGGGATCTCTAACGTGCGCCGAAATCTCGCACACACGGGCGTTTTTGCTTTCGCTTCCATCAGAAAAGCGGCCTCCGCGGCCGGAAGTCGAGCTATATTTTCTTCTACAAATTCACGACAACGCCGTTGCTGGCACCGTTGTAAACAAAAAAAAAAGGAGACGTCTAACTCTTGTTTTTTAACTGGCCAGTGAGCCTGATTTAGCATCTCGACAAAGTGATACTCCGGCAGGAACGAAACGGAGCACATACGGGTTCAGCAGGAGCCGCGCCTGCGCCGTGGAGTTGGTTCTCTCCCGCCTGTTGGGGCTCACGCGGTTCTCTGCCGAAAAGGTCGCCAGCCGTGGCCGCAACTGGCACGATCGCGCCGAAGCGCTTTCCCACCGGCGCCCACACCGCGTCACCTGTCGACCACAAATGCAATACTAGAATCCATTGGGAACTGAAACGCACTGGAATGTGCCCTGATTAAACAACAAACTCAGTAAACAGCGCCTAATTTCGCTAATTACTTTTCTTCGCTGGCCTGCTTTCCGTAAGATGGATGGCCCCTGGAGGCTAAGCGCCGGACACGCGATGACGACCACACGCTGTCCCACCCTGTCACGAACTCCTGACACCCCGCAACCGCACGCTCTCGGGGCCGCATGGAGACACAACCCGAGTTTGTTCAATCGAAAGATTACCTCGTTAGAACTAGTCTTAACGTGTACTTCACCCAAGTAAGCTATACAATTAAGGAAAAAGGGAATGGCCATGACACCCACAAGCTCACTTCACGCAACAGAACCTGTGATGTCATATTCCCGTCTGTGCGATGGGCTGAGGCCGCCAACAGCAAACACAAAATAAGCCGGCCTTATAAGCCTGCCGATCGAGTAAATATGCGCTTGAATGTAATGCATATTCATTTTGCAGCAGCAAAAATAATGCCGTAAACAATGAAAGTTACGAACGCACACGTAAACGTAGAAGTACCGATGCGTACTGCAGTTGGTACTGCGCGCACTATGCTTGTTTTAGCTGCACATCACTGCGGCTCTTTGGGGTTGTCTGAGACGGCATTGGCCGATTGGTGTAAGCGACGGCGTCTTGCGGGGCCATATTTGTCGAGTGAGTACAATGTTTTACGAAAAGATTGTTTTCCTCCCGGGACAAAAACAAGCTTGGTGCAAATGCGGTCAAAAACGAAGCGCAGGCAGAAAACGGCCGGATGTGGTATGGTAACGCCATTTAGGTTGACTAACGGAAAACAAGTCTTTGCTTCACACCAAGTATAGCTTGAAGACCCCTTCTTATGAGGTCACAGCATGCGTGGTTAAAACATATGATCTTTTAACTTGAATTGATTAATTTTACAGCGAGTAATACATCGTTGCCTTCCGGACAAGCGCTTAGGGCACTATAAAACACTAAATCTTTCGAATAAAACAAACTTGTATTTTGACTGCAAGGCACTTTTAGGCAGCACAAGCGCAGATATATGCTGGCTTCCCTATTACGGAAGCTGGCGGCCACATATCCGCATTGCCCGTCTTGTTTCTACCGACCAATCTCTTTGCTGGAGCGGGGAAGGTCATGCTGCCTTCGTGTCCTTTGTTCGACACGCCTCCACGACTTGAGCATGGTGTCACGTGGCTTCGCAGTATCCAGTCCTCGCGAAAAGGCGAAAAAAGTTCGGGCCCAGGGGTGGTGGGGAGAATGTGCTTCTCGCTAAATGTGCGTAACATTAATATTGGGCACAGAAATAAGGACAGCATTCATTCGCCACCAAATCCCCCCACGTAACGGTAGCACCGCTCCCAGGCTCCGGGCTCCCGAAAAGGACACTAGTCATGTCCACGAAGTCTGCGGAAAGGTTTGTTTGCAGCGTGAAACCGGAGTTGTCCAAGCAATGGACGAGTCGGAGGGACGGCAGTCAAAGATGACACGTGCCGCCAACAGCATTAGTGCGGCAGAATGCCGGCATTGCTACGTCGTCCGGCAGTCCTTTTCGAAAAGGAAACCAAACGCTCTTTGTGTTGCCTTCAGCGAGCCATTCAGCGAGCAGCGAGCCATTCACCCCAACGCGGGGACCGCATAAGTTGCTTGCACACGGGCAGCAAGGTTTCCATGCATGGATACACTCCTCCCCCGCTTCCTGGTGCGCGCGGTCCAACGCTCTGATAGGCAGGTTCCGCGCCTCGACGACCCGCGAGTGTTCACAAAGCGCTCCCGCCAACACTCGAGCAGATTTCTTTCCGGCGGGCCTTATAAGCGGAAACGCTAGACCGGGCAGCCACGACGCTCAATTATTACTGATTTTGTTATTCCTTAGCCGTTCGTGTCTCCGTCTGTGTTCCGTCTGTTAGCGCGCGCTCACGCACATACACGCACACACACACACACGCACACACGCGCACACATGCAAGCACACAGGCAAACAGGCGAGGGCCGTGGGACCGCCGCCACGTATACAAAACAAATGGTACCGGACACAAAGCGTCAAGATTTGTGGTTACGGGTTCCTCCCAAGCGACCGTGGCTACCAGGATGTTTGAGGAATGAGATTTCCGAGCATCCATCCACCCGAGTCCCGGCTGCGTATTCCCAAACGCTTTGCTGCACAGCACCCCACGTGACAGTTCTCTTCGCGCCAAGCAGAACGCTAATTAAACGGGGTCATAGGCTGCACGGGCCAGAACCTAAAGTGACCTAAAACATACCGAATCACCATTAATAACAAAAGCAACGTGTAGAATTGAGTTTAGAAAAAAAATGCAATAAAAATTTCAAAAGCAAACCAGCTGGGGCTCGAGGCCAGGACGGCAGCGCCAGTACCTTGTGCTCTACCCAGCGACCAGAGAGCCCGAACGGCGGGTTCATTTCAGCATAAGCTTAATAGAATAGTGCGCTTAGTGACATCACACGTGTAACGTGGGAGCGCTGTGTACGCGCCTATGTGTACGCGCCCGGGAGCAACTTAAGGGTAAGGGAAAGCGAAGCGCAGCTATAATGAAGCATAGAGCTCTGTGGGGGTATACCAAGCATGAAGTAGTGAGAGGAATGTGGAAAGGAGTGATGGTTCCTGGTCTCATATTTGCGAATGTTGTACTCTGCTTAAAATCAGACGTTCTATCAGACCTTGAAGTGAACCAGAGAACGGTAGGCCGTTTGGCCTTAGGATCACGGTGAAAAACAACTAATCAAGCAGTGCAATGAGATATGGGCTGGGCGTGGTTTGAAGTTCCAGAAGGGCAGAGTAAAATACTGTGTCGTGAGAGGAGGTTAAGAGCAATGGATCAACGTAGGGGACAGCTAAAGGTTTTAGGTACCTATACTTGAAAAGCGTGAACACGCAGTGGTTAAGGAAGACTAGAAAGCTAACGATGAAATACGGAAAGAACAGCGGAGAATCCAAAATAGCCAAGGTAAAAAAAAGAGCCAAGGCAGATAGAAACGAAAAAAATGGAGAGAAAAAATTGAAGCTGAAACGTCGTTAGAGATGTACAGGGCTGAGAAATTGACATCAGAAAGGAAAATTTATACGATAATCTCAGGGAAGTGCTTTGCTTTTTGAGGCTAGAGCAGGTTCCTTGCAAAATAAGAGCTTTGTGGGGAAGTATTCGCAAAGTGGTGGGGCATGCGTGGTCTGCGGAAAAAGAAACAGAAACTATGCGGCACATAGTGTTAGAATGCGAGGGTATCCATCCAAATCTACTTGAAGGAAATATTCGGTATCCAGAAGCCTTAGGATTGGAGGGCAGCCCAAAGTGGCCTCACCTGCTCATTGGAAAAGTCAGAACTGTTGGTTGTGCGGCCTCAAAGGAAGAAGGATAAGGCAGAGGACATCCAAGGTCGTCTCGGAGAGACACGCCATCAAGTCCTGTCAGTGCCTTCGAGTACTTGGCCGCCGGTAGCAACAGTAACGTCACGATCCAACGACTCATTACCTGTTCAGCTGAACAGTTCACTCACATAATACGCAGAGTGGCCAATAGACAAGGCGGTCTGAAGGAAACGGGCAGCCGTAGCCTCGGTCAATTATTGTTTTTTCTCCAGAATTACCTACGTCACACCGTACTTTATTTTTTAGGAATAAAGACAACAATAAAATTAACACCCTCATACTGCACAATATGATAGACGAGCTAGTGGAAGGCCACCTCTTAAGCCGAAAGTCAAGACTAGCCCAGACTCAGGCCGGAAGAAAAGTCCCAAAGGAGATCAAGTGGACTTCCGATGCTGAAAACCTCGCCATAGAAACTCCTAACCCATGGAGAGCCCAAGTCACTCCTCCGTTGAGACCAAGAACCGGCAGAAAGCGAGAGCCGAAGCTTCAGGACAAGGAGTAGGGCCTAGACCAAAATACGGTCTACAATGACGCCGCACCTGTCCCTGGACAGCCAAGACAGCAGTAGGGACGACCATGAAAGATCTCGTCACAACTTCAACTAACAAGTTCAACTAAAGATGCGGACGAATTCGCCATAGCGCTAGCGGTCGCGGAGGCCACAGCCCGAAAAATCATCAAGGGTTCTCCAAGCTACCAATCCGGATGGGTGGCACCTCTAGCACATCGAATTCTTCCAAGTCAATCCACCGAAAGAGAGAGAGAGAGAGAGAGAGAGAGAGAGAGAGAGAGAGAGAGAGAGAGAGAGAGAGAGAGAGAGAGAGAGAGAGAGAACTTTTATTGCTGCAAGGGCTAATTCGGGGGAGGTGTGGGGACCGAGGGAGGACGGTCCCCGGTGACTTTGGCAGCTCGGGCGACGACGGCATCTTGCACCGCCGAATCCGAGCTGCCCAACGCCCTCGCCCAGAGCTCACCGTCTCTATATGGGGGGAATGGGAACAGAAAGGCCTAAATCTTGTGTACACCTACAGGCGTCCACAAGATTTATTGCTCACCAACGGGCCCGTGTAATGACCCACCGGGCGCCCTGAAGAGTGCTGTAGAGACTACCCCACTCCTTGAAGTTCAAGGAATTACTCAGCACTATAGGCTTAGTAGGATGCATTCTCACTCTTACATCAAAACCTCACGAAGCATCAGAAAACAACTCTCCCAACCTTATCCCAGCCGGCTTTGCCTTATGTCACGGAGCAACTTTATGTCCGCAAGGCAATATTCAGCCGGACGCTGATTCTGCCAGGGGAACTCGGGTGCATTGTTCGAGAATGTAAAGTCGCCCCAGGATTTCCACCACTACTATTCTCTCCCCCCCCCCCCTCTCAAGATCAGTGAGAGTGTCTAGCCTCTCCCTTTCGGGCCAGCTCATACTCGTCGAGAGGGCTGGCGCTGCTAAGACCACATGGATTCCCGTGAACAGGAAACAACGTTCACACGATCATTTGATCAATGCTCCTTTAAAGGTTGTTCTTTCTCTCTCTCCTCACTTCGAACCCACCCGGCGTCTTTCCATAGAACAGGGCTGCCAGCTTGCCCGTATATGTGAAGGCCTGGTAAAGCTCTTTGCCTTCTAGGGCGTTTTAAAAGTGTGACGTCAAGACAAGCGAGTTGATAAGGGGACACCAATACGGCCGAAAGAATGCAGACGCATGAGCAAAAACAACGCTCAGATTCGACTTCTTTTTCGAGTGGCCCACTGCGCTGCATACGGCAAGCGTTACAACCTGGGGCATGAACGGAATCAACGCACAAAAGCACGGCTGCTGTTCAAGCAGGGTCCTCGCAAACAGGATAATGAAATTATTCTCCCTAATACTATATGGCTCACACACCCGTCGTGTCGTCCTGTGTTTACGGAATGAATCATTTTCCTTCTTGATCCCCTTCCTGAGAGGACGGCTCGAGCTCCTCACCTGGATTTCCAATTCCTAACGTCTGTGTCCATGCAATCGCATTTTCTTTACTTTTTCCGCTCGACGCGATGCGTGCCGTTTTCATCGTTAAGAAACAAGTTCTTGCCGGGCTTAATGCACATCTGCGGCAAAATCGGACGTTGTCCTTAGTAGGCACGTGATTTTTAACCTGTTTAAAAGATGGGTCAGATAACTCATTTCTATAGCGATATGCCGAATGACCGCTCGTAAGACGACTGGAATGTGCCAAACATTTTCAGATTTTCGGCAAAATCAACACGTTTTCAGTTATCACCGATGAACGTTAACGATTTGTAATCTTCCTTGGCACATCATTCGCGCACACATTTTTCTGGCTCTTGAAGGCGCCGTCAGCACACGACACAACTTGCTCCAATCTAAAGGTTGCGAACTCGCCGAGTTTTTTTTTTTCAATATTACATTACCGCGTCGGCATCACACCCGTCTCAATTTTAACGCATAAGTCAGTCGATTCAGTCATATGGGGACGAAAACAGAAATGTGGGTTGCCACTCACCAAATATTTTTCGCCCTCAAATTCGGACGCTCTAAAGTGTACGGCGAAGTAACATCTTGGGCTGGGGGGTGCATTACGAGGACACTCTACAAAACCTACCGTTTCAAAGTTCTATGAAACTGCCTCGTGAGCTGTCCGTGTAATGCTAAAGGGAGACCGTCCTTTGAGGCACTCTCGAAATACACATAAGGCACAGTGTGGCAGAGGTAGAAAGAGATTCAATACTGCGAACTGCGTTGGGGGCACGCAGCCGAAATTTAGGTGCTTGAGAATTAGTCTCCAATATGACACATGAGGGAGCACCCTTGGCTCGCTGTTAGGACAAGGTTAAACACAACGAAAAACAATAACCCAGCGCACAAAAGTTTCGCCTAAAAACAATATAGCCAAAGGATACTACTTTTCTTATTTTTAATTTTTAATGTTTCTTATTAACACTTGCAGATCCCGTGAAATCCCTGCCCGTTAATTAACCGTCCTTCGGCAACCCCGAAGAGCGGTCAGTGGGCGAGAAAATATTCACCGTCGGAAACCATTGTGAACATTAGCTGCACTGTTTTTCTTGTCACGGAGGAAAGCCTTCTTGGAGCGCACATGGAAGACGAGGAACCAGAGTGCAGTAGGCGCGCGAACTTCTTGGAAATTGAACTCGTTGCCCCTGCGTGTCACAGAGGCTGAACGAACTTATGGCCTGGAGTTTTTGACGGTCTGCCTAATGAGCCGCCACCGCCTCCGCCAAACCGCTGCTGCAGGCGTGGCTCGACGAGCCGCTAATTAATGGCTCCCGCCGCGCCGCCGCGCGGGCGCCTTCGGCTCTGGGGAGCTTAACGGTTCCCGCCCGACTTCTGCTGCCCGACCGCGCCGCCGCGTTACGGAGACAGAAAGCGGTGCACGGGTCTCAGCACCTTTCCCGGTTTTCGCCGTAGAACCCGCCTGCGGCGTCTCAAAAAGTGCAACTCGAGCGGATCACGCTAGGTAAACACCGCAATGGATTGTTATCAAGTTTTTCTTGATCGTGGGATTGACACCGTGTGGATCATACTTTGGCCCAACCGTGAATTTGTCCGGTATAAACCCTCTGCGATGACATTGCTTCAAAAGGGCGTCAACCGTGGTCGCACGTTCGGAAGCGCGGAGAAAACGTCCAGTAATGATTCGACATGATCGGCTTATTAAAGCCTTTCCCGCAGTTCGTTTGTGTTCGATCCGGCGCTGCAAATCGTTGCTAAGAAAGCACCCGAGACGTGTGGTTTGCTGTGTACCCTGGCGTCATTCCTGCCGGTTCTATTCCGTAGCACAGTGATTTATTTAGACAATGTGGACAGTTATTGAGTTCCAATTAGCATGTTAAGTCCGATTCCCATGGCGAGGTAACATAAGTGCTGTAACATAACCCTCTTGCTGGAGGCAGCGCGTCGTGGGCGACGAGGACGAAACAGAATCGAGTACTTGGCCCGGCTGGCTCGCGGAAGTAAACCAAGAGAACTTTCTCAGATCAGCTGTGCGGGCTGTCTGTTGCTGCGACGCTACGCCGGAAGATGTCACCAGTGTTGTATGAGCTGTGAATACGAGGCTGTGAGAAACCCCACGTGATGTCTCCAGTGCCCCGTCATGGAAAGACGCCTCGCGGCAAAGCCAGCCTTATCCACGTGCCTTCCAAGCGCGAGGCGTTCCATGGTGTGTGTTCGTGTGGTTTGGCTTTCTGATTACCAAGTGCGGAGCACTTCAGTGGCCTGCGTTGTCGTCGTAGCTCGTCCGCGGTCGCGCTGTGACGCGGCGTCGCGCACCCAAACAGAGGCTTCCAAAGGATACCCACTCGTCCATCGACTCAGTCTTCCGGCGAAAAGCTAAGAGGATATTTGGGTTTATACGAATGTTCCAATCTCGTGGAACCTTTCACAGTAGAGGGCAGCGCAATGAACGGCACGAAGCGAAGACGCGACGAACAAAGCCCTTGTTTTTTGTCTCGTCTTCGCTTCGTCCCGTTCCTTCTGAGACAACTGCAAGCAAATACGTACCCACACCTAGCAAGAATACACGCCACCCATCCTACTCTCTATGGTTCTCTATGTACCTATTGCCAAGCCCCAGGCACACTCTACCATATCGTCTGGGAATGCCAATTAAACCCAGGTCTTCCCCACATCCCCAATCCCTCACGCGAGCAGTGGGAGAATACGTTGGCCAGCTCCTGCCCTGAAACGCAGCTTTTGCTAGCGGAAAGGGCGAAGACAGCCGGCAGTACCAACGGAGTCTTGGACTGAGGACCCCGACTACAAATATGCTCACTTCAACTGTGATTCAACTCACTTCTCTCTCTCTCTCTCTCTCTCTCTCTCTCTCTCTCTCTCTCTCTCTCTCTCTCTCTCTCTCTCTCTCTCTCTCTCTCTCTCTCTCTCTCTCTCTCTCTCTCTCTCCTTCTACTCTGAAAGTCATGCACCAACCGGCTAAAGCTTCGACTGTTCTGAGGTTCCTTTCGCGGAACCACTGGCACTGGTCATACATGTCCCTATTACTTAGCGCTAAGAAAACTGCAGGTACATTAGAGGCAAAATATATATACTTAGCCAGCAGTCGCTGCGATCATTAGATAATGAATGACCGTTGGATTTGGCTTTTAGGCGAAAAAAGTGGGTGTGGAAGAAAAAGAAAACAGGTCTTCAAATAGCGCACAATAGGGCCACAGCATCCAGATAAACCTCGACCCGTTATAATAAAATTTATCGACTGCCGCGAGAAGACAAATGTGCCGAAAAACTGCTTGACGTTGAAGGGGCTAGAAATATCAGTGTCCGAGGACTTCTCGCCCGGCACTAGGCAAATACGCAAACACCTTTTGGAAAGCACAGCAGACGCCAAGAGAGCGGGCAGTAAAGTTAAGCTTTTTTACTACAAAGTCAAAATTGACAACGACATGTTTATATGGGACGCTGACACCATGCAAATGATTCCGTGTGCTCAGCGCAGTAGCAGCACCAACGGTACAGCGAGTGCGCAGCGCAGAGGCAGCAGTAATGGATCCCAATGAACTAGTATTCAAACCAAAGAAAAATCCTTCCGCTGTCTGAATATAAATGCGCGCAGTATTGTGAATAAATCAGCGGAATTAGAAAGCGTTGCAGTCACCTACAAACCGCATATCATTATTTTATCCGAAACTTGGCTTCACTACGACATTAGTGATGCGGAAGTAACACCCCCAGGCTACAACATTTTTCGAAGCGACAGAGACACCCGCGGAGGGGGTGTTGCTATATTATTCAAAGATTCACTGCAGCTATCTAGATTACCAAACGTCGAAGGTATTGAATGCGTGATTGCAAAAGTAACGCTAAAAAGAACTAAGTTTCATCGATGGCGCTTTTTACCGCCCTCCAAGCAGCGACGACATGTTTGTAGACAAATTTAACGAATTTTTGTGTTGTTATCGTTCATGTAATCTTCTAGTCACTGGTGATTTCAATGTACCCTCTGTAAACTGGGAAAGTGATTTTCCTGAAGCTCTGACTACTGCTGCTGAGCCCTTTGTTGATCTAATTCTACTACATGGCCTAAAGCAATTAGTAAAACTGCCAACACGCATTCAAAATGGAGTAGAGTCAATTCTAGATCTTTTTCTCGTCAGCAATAGGCTTCAACAGCAAAAATTGAATATCGAAGTCCTTGAAGGTATATCAGACCATAAGATGGTAAATTTGACCATGAATTTGAATTGCGGTCCTAAAGTCGATCCAGTCAAACGCACTTTCCCAGTCTTCTCCCGTGCCAGTGATCCAGTGATATACTGGACGCATTTGATAGTTTGTTTCCATCTTTTGCGGCTCAATGTCAATCGGACAGGTATTCTGTTGAACACGTGTGGTGCTCATTTAAAAACCTGGTTCATGAGTGCATACGTAGCTTCGTTCCCACCAGGAATAAAATATTGCGGAAAACTAACCCTTGGAAGAATAAAGAAATTGTGCACCTCGAACGAAAACTGATGATGATCGTTGGATGTTTATGGCGCAAGGCCAACTGGGGCAAAGAGCGCCAAAACAATAGTCGATGATAGGGGTTAAACCTTAAACACTAAGTAAAATCAGCAAAAACAAAAGTAAAATCACAACACGACAATGAGCATGGCTGGTGTATAGGGCCAGATTTCATGATGCGTGATAGGAAATGAGGTTTAAAAACTTGACGTCGGACAAATACTCAAACACACGTTTCACGGAAACAATGGCATCATCACCTAGGAAAAACGATGGATGTAGGGGAATATGTTGTCTGTAGAGTTCTCTGAAGTGTTTGTGTCGTGTTGTGTGAAGTGCCTTGCATGTGATTAGTATGTGGACTACGGATAGGCCCTTTCCACACCTGCTACACGTGGGTCCCGAAGTTCCAGTGAGCAGGTGGGAGTGCGTAACATGTGTGTGGCCTATCCGCAGCCTAGCCAGGGCGACTTCAGTGTATCTGTTGTGTGAGTCAGTTATGTAGCGTCCCAGTAGTGGTTTTATTACGTGTAGTTTGTTGTCTGTTTGTTGACTCCAGTGTAATTGCCATGTGTTACGAAGCTGTCGTCTGATGTGTGTCTTTAGGTCGGTGTAAGGTACTGTTGTAACGTCCACTGTTGTCATGAGAGCAGCATCACCAGCCATTTGGTCGGCGGCCTCATTGCCAGGGATTCCACAGTGCCCTGGTACCCAGCATATAGTTTTTTCAAGATTTGAGGCATAAGCAGACATTAGTACCTTGAAGAGAGCATTTATGACAGTTTTTAGATGACCTTCCTAATGACAGTGCCTGTACAACGCTTTGGGAGTCTGTGTACACAATGGACTTGGGAATTTTATGTTTGATGATGTGGTTTGAAACGAGTAAAATGCCATATGCTTCTGCCGTGTAAATACTGTTATGAAAATTCATTGTTTTGCTTACTCTAAAATTTGGTCCGTGCGCTGCACAAGATACCGTAGAACCAGTTTTCGACGCGTCGCTATAGAATTCTGCGCACCTGTACTTGTCCTGCAGGAACAGGAAGTGCTGCAGAATTGCACTTCTGGGTACCCTATTTTTTTCTACTAATGTAAATGATAGGTCGCATGATATAGGATGTAGATGCCATGGTGGAATTAAATTATGGATGGGTGTCTTGTGCGTGTCTGAAAGAGGGACCGTGAGTGCAGAAGCCTCCTCCCTAACTCTGAGAGAGAAATGTAAGGAAACGGATGGCCTGTTTAAAAAGAGTTGCAAGTTTGATGTATTCTTCATGATGGGATTAAAAGGATGGTTGGTAAGGGATACAATCTTAGATGCATATAGCAGGTCAACATACTCCCGCTGATGCCCTAGACACCACTTGTCGCACTCGACATAAAGGCTTTCCACAGGGCTAGTGCGGAAAGCGCCGCATGAGAGGCGAAGGCCAAGATGCAGCACTGGGTCGAGCATTCTCAGTGCGGTCTTTGTCGCCGACCCATACACGACACTGCCGTAGTCGAGCCGAGACCCCACCAACGCTGTGTACAGGCGCAGCAGGAGTTGTTTGTCGGCCCCATAAGATTGATGTGAGAGAACCTTAAGAATATTCATTGTTTTTAGGCATTTACATTTGAGCTGTTTGATATGAGGGATGAATGTAAGTTTTTCATCGAATAAAAATGCCTAAAAACTTGTGCTCCTTGTTCACAGGAATTGGCACATTCGCAAGAGTGATGTCTGGGTCCGGGTGGACCCCACGCTTCCTGCAGAATACAACACAAGAGCTCTTTCCTGGATTAATTTTAAAACCATTCTTTTCTGCCCAGCCGGCAAGCTTCTTGACGCCGAGCTGGACTTGACGTTCGCAGATGGACATGTTACATGATTTAAAGGATATCTGGACGTCGTCTACATACATGGAATAAGAGATTGTGGGTGGCAATGCCTTTCCGAGAGAGTTCATCTTAACTATGAAGAGCGTGCAGCTCAACACTCCACCTTGCGGCACGCCATTTTCTTGCACATGTACCTTTGACAGTGCAGAACCAACTCTGACGCGAAAGGTTCTCTCCGACAAATAACTAGCAAGAGTGTTAAGCATATTACCAGAAACACCGAATGACTTGAGGTCAGTAAGGATTCCATAACGCCAAGCGGTATCATAAGCCTTTTCGAGGTCGAAAAACACAGTTACGCAGTACTGTTTATGCACGAAGGCATCCTTAATATACGATTCAAGAGCTACGAGTTGATCATTCGTGGATCGCCCCACCCTGAAGCCTGCCTGGCAGCTCTCGAGAAGGCCGTTGTATTCCAAAAAGTACACGAGCCTCCGGTTTATCATCTTCTCGAGAAGCTTGCACAGGCAGCTGGTCAGGGCAATGGGTCGATAGCTAGCGGGAGAAGAAGGGTCCTTCCCTTCTTTCAAGAATGCTACAACTATGGCATCCCTCCAAGACTTTGGAATGTGCCCCGAAAGCCATATCTTGTTGAACAGGTGAAGAAGTGTTACAAGAGTGTCTGTGTGTAAGTTCTGTATCATTGTATATGTAATGTTGTCTGGGCCTGGAGCTGAAGGTGTACACGTGCTCAGAGCACCCCTCAGCTCATGAAGCGTGAACTCGGAGTTATAAGAGGTGGCTGACCTGTCCTTGTCATGTAAAGGCTTCTTTGCGGCCACGAGTTTGTGCTTCATGAAGGTGTTTGTGTAGTGTGCTGAACTGGAAACGTGTTGGAAGTGTTGTGCGAGTGTGTCAGCCTGGTCTTCAAGTGTGTCCCCTGTTGTGCTGACCAGAGGCAGGCTGTGTGTTTGTTGTCCTTTGAGTTTACGTATTCTCGTCCATACTTTCCGTGTGTCTGTGTAGGAGTTAATTGATGTTATGAATGTACGCCAACTATCGCGTTTTGCATCACGGCGCACACGTTTTCCGAACGCCTTGGCCCGTTTGAACAAGAGGAAGTTACTCGACGTGGGGTACCGACGAAGGATACCCCACGCCTTGTTCTGGGCCTCTCGCGCCCGCCTACAGTTCTCATTCCACCACGGCCTCCGCTGGTTGCGCGGGGCACCAGAGGCGTGGGGAATGGACCTTTCGGCGGCGTCGAGGATGTGCGCCGTGAGCAGTTGGGTAGCTTCTTCAACGTGTAGGTGTCCTATGGATGTGTGGTGTAGTTTGGATGTCTCTGTAAATGTATTCCAGTTAGCTCTTGCTTCATTAAACCTTTTATGGGAAGATGGACTGCTCGGGCCTGTACCTATATGCGTTAATGAAGTGGGGAAATGGTCACTACCATATGGGTCTGTGCCCACGCCCCATTCAAGACATGGAAAGAGAATTGCAGAACCAATAGCCAAGTCAAGATGTGAGTATGTGTTGTGACCTGTGTTATGGTATGTAGGCTGTTTCTTGTTGAAAAGGCATGCTCCAGAGGATGTTAAAAACTTCTCTATCAGGCGACCTCGGGCATCTGTGCGAGAAGAGCCCCAAAGATAGTTATGAGCATTAAGGTCGCCTGTAAGGATGTACGGTTGGGGCAGCTGGTCAACCAGCGCCTCGAAGTCAGAGCTCGAAAGTGAGACATCAGGAGGAATGTATATGGAGCATACCGTTATCAACCTATTAAATATTATTGTTCGAATTGCTACAGCCTCAAGGACAGTGTTCAAGGTGACAGGGTGGCATGCTAAGGATTTGCGGGCAATTATGGCCACACCGCCAGAAGAGTGTGTGCAGCCATCCCTGTCTTTCCTGTATACCAGGTAACTATTCAAGAAATTTGTGTGTTTGGAATTAAGATGTGTTTCCTGGACACACATTAAACTTGGCTGATTGGCATGCAGAATCTCATGCACGTCGCCAAGATTATTCAGAAGGCCTCTGCAGTTCCATTGAACAATGTTTTCTCTTCCCATTATGATGTGTTAGAGCTACTGGAGTGTGATTATTTATGTAGGGTCTTTCGGGGCTTGCACTCTTGGAAGGGGTTTTCTGACCTTCTCTACTGACCTGGACGTCGCAGCCCGTTCTTTCCGCTGCGATGAAAGCCGGAAGGGCTCGACGTCCATGTCGTCATCTGATGGCAAGGGGGTGCCCAGCGGACTGGGCCCCCTTGACGTGGTACCCTTTCGGGTGTTCTTTGCCTGCGCTGCCAGTGCCGAAGGCGTGGGGAGCACCACAGGTGGCACAGGCAGTGAGGCGGAGGGGGTCGCTGCGACTGCCTCCGTCTCCATCTCCGTGCCCTTGCGTGTGCTTTGGGCCGGTGGAGAGGAAGCAGTGGATGCAGCGGCATCCCCAACAGACGTTGTTGCCACCACAGCCGCTGCTGGGTGAGCGAGCGGTGCGGAGGTGGGTTGGGCTGCCATAGGCAACCCAGGGGGGGGCGGGGGCGGGACCAAGTCCGACTCACGGTACTGGGTCCCCGCCGAAACCAAACGCCGCTCCGCCCCCCGGCGAGCTGCGTCGGCGTACCTGCCCAGAGGGAAGGAGGCGAACCTCTTTCGCGCCTCTGGGAAGGTGATGTTTTCGGTTATCTTAAGGTTAATGATTTTTTTTTTCAAGATGAAACTTTTCACAAGCGCGAGAGTATGCTGCGTGTGGACCCTGGCAATTCGGGCAGGTGAAGTTGGTTGCAGTGCAGTTGTCAGAGAGATGATCGTGCTGGGCGCATTTGGCACATGTTGTTCTGCCTCGACAGGAGTTGGTACCATGCCCGAACCTCTGGCACTTGAAACAGCGCCTCGGGTTCGGGATGTACGGCCGGACAGAACAACGGATGAAACCTGCGTTGACATGCTCGGGCAGTGTGCAGCGGTCAAAAGTCAGGATCAGATGTTTGGTGGCTATTTCTTTGTTCTCTCTCTCCTGATGACGATGCGCCTTACTGCTGTCACGCCTTGTTCTTTTAGGCCTTCGAGCAGATCAGTCTCTGTCTCGGTTAGGAGATCTGCCTCAGAGATCACACCTTGACAACTGTTGAGGCTGTGGTGGGGTGTGACCCTGATCTCCATATCTGCCATGCGGGTTTGTTTCAGGAGGATTGTGGATTGCTGCTTGGTTTTAACTTCAACTAGCACTTCACCAGTTCTGATTTTTTTGGCGTCATATGTTTTGCCGATGATACCTTCAAGGTATTTAGAAACAAGAAATACCGATTGAGAGGAAACCGGCTTCGATTTGTCCACAGATTCCATCATCAAAAAACGAGGGTAGTTATCTGGCTTTGGGAGCGAGATGGAAGGCAAAGAAGGGAAAGATACTTCGGTGCGGCCCCTTTTAGGGGGCCGATCACGTCTGGGGGGGGGGGGGGGGGGTTTGATTTATCCATATGGCATAGGAAAAAGCAGGGAGACGGGGGTACTTTCTTCCTTGACCTTACCCTGGTAGCCAAAGAGGTCCCGGAGCTCCCTGCCTGGTGAACAGACAGGGAGCCCATCCGCCGGAGCTTGACCTGGGCTCCGACGGCCACCGTTCGTGGTTTCTAACCCTCCACCTATAAACACGTCGCCACGGTTGGATCCAGCTTATGTTTGGGGGCTCGGGGTCCGCGGTATCGCCAGTACCGTCACCAAGATTGCTCAAGGTGCCCCGTGCGGGGGCGAACGAAAACTAAAAAAAGGCAAGAAAGCAATTAAAAAAGTCCTCCACCTCGCCTAACCAAGCAAAAATATGTGAAATACGTATCCTCCTAAGCGATAAAATAAAGAAAGCCAAGGAATTTTATCAGACAGTGACATTACAAAACTTTATGCTTTCTTCACCAAACAAGTTTTGGCGCCATTTCTGTCCCAAAAAAGAGTTCGTTTCAAACCTTCAGGTTAACAATGCTACTATTCGCGACAAACCTGAAATCGCAGAAGCTTTAAACCAATACTTCTGTTCTGTCTTTACAAAAAACGAGGGTACCACGCCAAGTTTTAGTTCCTATGAGAATTTATCACCCATAGGGAACGTGTGCATAACTGAGGAAGGTGTGTTTTCACTTTTACTGAAGCTGGATGTTAAAAAATCATCGGGCGTGGATGAAATTCGTAACGCATTTCTTGTCCGCTACGCAGAATGGTCAGCTAAATATTTAAGCCTTATATTTTAATCAATCACTTGCTTCCGGTGAACTTCCTGAGGACTGGAAGTGCGCTAAGATAACACCCATACCAAAAGGAACTGGAAATCGCTCAATGATAACGTCATTTCTTTACTCAGCGCATGCGTAAAAGCAATCGAGCACGTGATATTCAAACATATTTCCCAATTCATCGACCAGAACAATATTATAGACAATCGTCAACACGGGGTTTGTCAGGGGCTGTCAGCTGTCACGCAGTTATTAGAGACGGTTCACGATTTCGGTACAATACTAGATGAACAAGGTCAAGTCGATGTAATCTTTTTGGACTTCGAAAAGGCGTTCGATCGCGTGTCACATCCAAAGTTACTTATCAAGCTCAGAGCAATACTCAAAAACGAATCTTTGCTATCCTGGATTAAATCTTATCTTTCCTTCCAGCGCCAGACTGTAACCGTGGATGGCGTAACGTCACACACTGCCACAGTAGAGTCAGGCATTCCACAAGGTTCCGTTCTCGGGCCCCTTTTCTTTTTACTTTTTATTAATGATATAGCTCGCGATATCCCTGTTAAGATAAAGCTGTTTGCAGACTACTGCATTATTTATCATGCAATCCGTAGCCATAGCGATCAGGCCCTCCTCAATGAAGCTCTATGTAAAATACAAAATTGGAGCACAACGTGGCAGATGATTCGTAACTTAAAGAAAACGGTAGCTTTGACAATCACGCGCAAGAAAACGCCGTTGTTATTCACATATAGCATGAACAACCATCTGGTCTCGGCAGTTACAAGCTATAAATACTTAGGTATCGTGATAACGTCGGATCTCAAATGGAATCAACACATTAATTATATTCAGAAAAAGGCAATGCAGAAGCTAGGTTATTCACAAAGAACTCTAGGGAAATCCACTTATGATATAAACTTCTAGCTTTTAAAACTTACATCAGGCCTCTACTGGAGTACGCCTCGGTCATATGGGACCCGCACAGTGTAACCAACATTTCGAAACTGAGGAAAGTTCAAAGAAGCGCTGCAACATTTATTTTTAATTCCTACAGTAGACTCGCATCCCCTACAGCGCTTCTGCATACCGCGAATTTAGAAAGTCTCGCAGTTAGACGCTACCGTGAAAGATTAAAAACATTTTATTTGCTTTATCACCACAAATTTCGAATCGACACCAGCGCATACATCACCCCGTTCATTCGTCGGCAGACACGCTCGCACCACCCGAAAAAAGTCAGTGATTACGCATGCAAAACTAAATCATACCAAAATTCATTTTCCCCGAACAGCACGTGAATGGAACCTGCTGCCTGCACATGTTGTACAATGCCCGGATGTTTTATCATTTATGCGTGAGCTCCCAAACCCACCGAAATGTTGATTTGTGCTTGAATGATGTGCTTTTTTTTCTTTCTTTGTTGTGCTCTTTCTTTTTGTTGTACCGCCTAGTCGTGCTTAAAGCCTTCCCCCAAGGCTAGCAGTACCCTAATAAAAAAATAAAATAAATAAATAAATAAATAAAGGCTCCATCTCGCGCGTGGGATATGAAAGCAGACACAAAAGGAAGAGAACTCCCGCTCGTGCTGTTCCGGGCAGAACTAGAAACAAAAGATCAAGAATAAACTGCGAGCCGCCCCATGAGAAGGCGCGCGAGCCCTGCGAAGGCGGAAAAGGTCAATTGCATTGAACAACCTCTGTTCGATTCATCAAGAGAGGAGTGAGAGAAGAAGGGGAAGAGCGTGAGGGGTGGCGAAGCAGAATGCCGTCCATTCGGCCCCCGTTAATTCGGATAATTCGTCATTCCCATACCTTCCCTTCAAAAATGTACGTAGCAAACATTCGCTAATCCGACGAAACATTGCACGCGCATGGCTAATTAGGACTGTAGGCAAGTCGGACGGCGCAACTAAAACGAGTTGGCCCACCTGTAGTCACATACGAAGGCGCAAGTTGTGGCAAACTGTTTTCGCCGCAGTGATTTGTGCGGCCAGAGCACACAATGAATATACACTGACTATTTAATACAGAAATGATCCCAGCCCACTGGTCTTATGCGCCGTTATTGTTTTTTTTTTTCCAATTTCAGTTAACTGTATACTTTACAACTGTATTTTCAGCTCTATGCTTAACTACGGCGTACTAATTTGGGCTACCACAACTCAAAAATATAAGAAAAATAACAGTTTTACAAAAACGCCTAAAAACGAATTTGTAAAAACGCCTTTTTACAAATTCGCCTAGCCAGCAAGGTTCAGTATCTTTCTTCTACATGAGAACTATTTAAAAAGTGCAGTGTGTTTCGCATGGATTATATTTACAGTTATAAACTTTGCCGATGTTACAAACAAGCAGTGGTGAATAACGGTTCACTAATTAACATAGCTGGTCTAGAAAAGCTCTCTTCTACTCGCAATCCCGAAACCTCGAAAGTAAAAAAAAATGCCGAACAAATTATGGACAAAAAATGTTGCGATACAGATTGCAGTCCTTGCTAAATAATTTTCAAGACATTTCTACCATTCCTATTAACCATCTACGCAGCATCTTTACATTTAACTGATGATTTTGTTCGAAGGATAAACATCTTCCTCTTTCTCACTACTGTATTCGTAAGTTTACTATTTTTCCAAACCCTGATCAGTATGTATTTTGAGTGCTGTTTATAGTCACTGCATATATTGTATATACGTTGCTTTTTTGTCTGTGTTCCTTTTTCTTAATATCGGCCAATGCCGCTTGCCGCCTGTTGCACCGGGGTAGTCAAGCTGTTTTACGGCTTTTTCCCGGCTCCCTTTGCGCGAAAGTGTTTTGTTTGTTGTTTTTTCGCCCAAGAATAAATCTTATCTATTCAAACTCGGCTAAGGCAGCACTTAATATACGATTATGAAAACCTAAAAACAAGTAACTTAAAGTAGGCGTTACGCAAGACCCAATGCAGATCCCGGTTTTCGAATGAACGTGCCTTATTCACATGGAAGGAGTTGAAGTAAGACAAAAGTTTAAAAGCTCAACAAAAAGAATAGTCAGTCATACCTTCAGAGTTCTGGTGGCCCACAACACCGTGGTGGTCAATGGTGTTTTGAACACAGCTTAACAGCTCTTTCAAACGAAGTGAATAAAAAAGGTGCTTAGTAATAACAGAAACCCTAAAAGACCTGCGTTGTTGGCGTTTAACAAATCCACTACTTCGGTGGAGTTTTTGGTAATAAAGGAATCATCAACTGTTAAAATATTCAGCTTTTGCTGCAAGAACATCGCAAGGGCTTTTTCCCGCGTCCCACTCTTAGAGGCAATGGAACAAACACTCTTAGAGGCAATGGAACAAAACGGGAAGTGGGGTTTGTAGGTTTTCGCTGAAAAGAATATCTTCAGGCTTCATCCTTCTTGGCTGGCGACACATCGCGCGAGAGAATCTGGCTTCCTCCTTCACAAAGGCGTACAGCGTCTTTTTTTATCTTTGGGAGCTTGATGTCGTCATGAATAGTGAAAAGGGTGCTGATGGTACTATTTACCGAAGTGTGTGAAACGCTTGTTATCGTGAGGAGACACGGAAGGCCACGCTTGCAGTAGTCACACCCTTTGGGTCGTAAAGAGGGTCTACGGCCTACAAATATCACAAGCCTACGATCACCCAACTAAAGATTATGCCTTGTGGATAGCGACACTCGTAATACGCCCCGAGTCGGCACGCTGACTGTGGGCGGCACGACAAAAAAAAAATCACCATAATGTGCGACAACAAAGAAGCCATCCAATGGCTTCAAGTACCAAGCAGTTCAGTGTGGTGCCTGATTTATTAGGAGTAAATAGCACTAGTTAACAACTACAACGTCCAGGTACGCATTGACGTGGTGCCGGGACACGCGGGCAGCCTAGGAAACGAGGTTGCTCACCCGATGGCGAGCGCGCTAAATTGTACGCCCCACTCGCTTCCCGAACACCCGGTGCCACCACTGGTTCGCGTCCACCCGGCCGACCTCGCTGAACACGAGAAGAAACGAAGAAAGACGAACCTGCCAGACGTGACTCTCCAAAATCGGCGCCCTCTTCCCAAGGGCTAATCAGAGGAACCTACAAGGCCCGAAAAGGAGCTGCCCTTACCGAGGCTGTGCTACACAAGCGGCGCTCCTACGTTAAAGTGACGACACGTAATAACCAGGAAAGACGCGATGGCTTCACCGGGCTCTTGCCGCTCCGCTACACTGGGAAGAAAATTGGGAGCGCAATTCTCACTTCACTGCAAATGTCGTGGAAAGAGGATAGCACTGTGCAGCCGCCGCAACATGAATGCCGCTCATATCCTTGCCCTGCCCACCTGTCACGCTTTTTCCCTCCCGTCTCGCTCCTCCCGTGCTCACGTCAATTCAATCATCTCCATTACAAACACCTTCGTGACCCGAAAATGAATCGAAAAGCTCGTTCTGCGTGCTCTACAGACTGTCCCGGCGTCGCAAAAGCGCAGTCCAGTCATCTAGACACTCACGTCGAGCATTTCCCGGCTATTCAGGATAGACTAAACAAAACAGACTGTGCATAACTTAAATTTTATGTTCATTTGCCTAACTGAGAGTTGTCTCCATTTCAACCGCCCGAAGTTCCTCCGGACGCTTTGATGATGTTCGAGCACTGCTACCAAGCTTAAATTCCTCGTCCTCTCGATCTGGTGGCATTCCGAGTTTCTCAGCTCTAACGCTTCTCCGGTGGGGCTAGCGGTTCTTTTAACGGTTCTTCCCGTCATCGCACTGCAGGATATAACGACAAACGCCGCGTGATTACAGTGAAATGCTTTGCAACTTTCACATAAAGCAGTTTTCGCATTATTTTTCAGGAATGACTATAATTACCGATTAAGTGCTGCCTGGGCGAGAGTGTGACTGCGTGCTTCAGCGGCTCTCTACGCGTCCCTCTTCTTAACCCTTTCGGTGTTTCTGAATTTTCGTCCCGCTTACTCGCCTCTTGTATTAGCGCTCAGTGCCATTTATTTTCGCGTCCCTGGCGTTTTGAGCGTAGTGACTTGCACCACTCCGTGCATTGCGAATTGTTCTTTCCACGCAGTCGCACCAGCCGTGGTGACAGTGCAGTCCGTGTTTCTTCTGTTGTTACCCTGCTCCGCTGCCTGGAAAAAGAGATTTAACAGTATTTTAAGAACATAGCCAAGAGTGTTCTTTATAAGTCACACGTGCCGGATTCGGACGGTGTATTTAATGCAAGTGGTTTACCGTCATTCGATACATTGTTTAAGCAAATCGTCGTGCTAAAATATTTCTGGTGTACGATTACCGAACTCCCAATGTTAAACCTATACTTCTGCGGCACATACCTCGATAAATGATGACAAGGGTCCATACTCGTTACGTAATGGCTGCGTGGCCATATTATGTTCCTGCTATCTGGAACGAATTGCCTGACGAATTGTTCTCTTCAACAACGCGGAAACACTTGCGTGCTGCTATGCTGGCATTAGAAACATGCTGAAGTATCTATATGTATGCAGTGATTGGTAGCTATTTTTTTGTTCTCTGATTGTTTTCTTGTGATGAGGAAAATGCCACCCATATAGCTGAAACCCAAATTGATTTATTGTATCTTTGTCTATTTGTCTTCATCTCTGCTGTTTGTCAGTTGTTGTTTGCTTTCCTGTTTTCTTTCCTGCCTTTGATTTTTCGTCTTCTCTCTTTTTATCCTTGTTCTTCTTCTTTTTTTTTTTGGTTGCTTGCCTTTTTTTA
Organism: Haemaphysalis longicornis; assembly: GCF_048455015.1. Lineage (NCBI taxonomy): Eukaryota > Metazoa > Arthropoda > Arachnida > Ixodida > Ixodidae > Haemaphysalis > Haemaphysalis longicornis. The sequence goes on from NW_027526335.1 coordinate 223,578,191, forward strand.
CCTTCCTATTCAGCTACCACTGTCAATGAGTGTTTTCCACAGAAGTGAAGGCCGTTGCTGCCGGGCGACGCCGCACAAGCCTACCTGTAGGCTTTGGCGGCCCCATTTTGCTTCTGTATGTGCTTCTTGATAATAAACAGCGATTCTCTCAGTCGCAGGACGATCAGCATGGCGGCGACGTGCCAGTGCGAGCAGCGCGCCTCTTCGACCGACGACCGCGCGGCGGCGCCCGCCACTGGCGGCCGGAGCGGGCTGCTGGTGTGGCTTTTGGCGCTGCTGGTGCTGGCCTCGGTGCTGGTTGGCGGTGCCCAGGGCGAGCCCCAGGGCGGCGACTGGAACGCCCTGTCTGGCATGTGGGGAAAGCGCGCCAGCGACTGGAACCGCCTCTCCGGCATGTGGGGCAAGCGGGGGCCCTACGGACCCTACCAGGCACGCTCCACTCCATCCTCGCTCGATGCACGCTGCTGAGCCCGGCTCCGCTCTGCGTTTGAAGGGGCCCGACGTAGCTTTTGGGAGAACCCTGAAACGCTGGAACTCGCTTCAGTTGCGTTCAAGCCACACTTTTAGCGCTAATGCTAAAGCTTTCCATCAAGCCTGGTAGCGCTGGGACAGAGTTTATCTTAGCTGGCATGAAGACCTTTACATGTACCGATGCCCCATGAACACAAATCGGTGGGCCCGAAGCCCAGCGTCGTGGCCGAAGGGTGGCTTACACCATTGCTGCCGGATCTAGGAATATGAACCGGAAGAAGGAAGGCTTTGAGTGCAGCCTTGTTTCTCGTGGAAGGTAATGAGCTTGAGGCTTTCATCTGCCCGGTATTAACTGGTCTTCACTGAATCCAGGTGCTGTTATCACCAACCGGTTGGCCGAGTTTCTGTTTAGGCTTACACGCACACAACATTCCCGAGCTCTATACTAGAGAGCAGGACCTCTTTCTTAACGGTGGCCATTTTAAGGAAAAGAAGGTCAGCATTCATGTACGTTCGGGGGCAAAAGTTTGCAGGATGCGACTTGGACGTTGTAAGCTATCTTCTACGTGCGTTCGGGAAGCTCATCACTTGATTTGTACTCTTAAGCGAAGCATCGCAGCATTGTCACCGCATACTAATCAGGAGATCAGCCGTGCACGAGGCCAACTTCGATTGCTGAAATCGTGTATCTAATGCGTCGTGTTGGCGTTGTGGAGGGCAGTGGTTCGATTCCCGAAATTTTTTGTGTTTCCGCCGCTGCCAGCTCGTTTCCGGGGAAGCAACAGAGAGGAGCAACCATTCGTCCGCTACGGACGAACGGTTGGGGGAGTAACCGTTAGTCCCCTCTACTCCCGTAACGGGAGGCATCTACTCCCGTAAGGGACTGTGGCAACGCCGTTAGTCCCCCAAAGGAGATACGGCACTCCCACGTTGCTCTCTTTCGGCTTGGAGTGATGGTGGTGTCACGTTGGCCGACGCAAAGGGTGCCAGAGCGAGAGTTGCCCCATAACCATTTTTGCTGCTGATTGTGCGCACGTCCTGTCGCCCAAGGGCCTTCGACAGTGAGTGCGTGCGTGTGCCCTGCTGCAGGCCCTTCTGCTGCGTGCCGGGGAGTCCGCGGAGGGCGCTTCCCACGGCATCAGCGCCCGCGCCGCGGGACCGGCGGCTCTGCGTGAGAACCACTGGAACGACCTGAGTGGCTACTGGGGCTGAACACGCCCGGCGTCCCCGGCGATGCGGACCGAGGTGTGGTGGTATGCACAGCCTTTGGTGCAGCACGAGGGCTGGGCCACCCGGGCTAACACGCGTGCAGGAAGGCAGTAGTGCTGGGGCCCCGCTCGAGACACCGTTCGAGTCTTCTTTGACCGAATAAAGAGAGTTCCATGCACTCCAAGATAAGAGTTATAAGTTTGATGCTTGCTGCAGTAGACTGTCTTTGGCGGCCACATGTATCTAAATGTGAAAATTTGCAGATCACGCGTCGTATAGGCTTACGTGTTTATCGACTTGTTCAAAACAAGAATTTCAAGGCCGTTCCGCCCTGCGAATGTGGATGACCAGCGGAGTTTTATAGCACTTATAGCAGGTGAGGGTAAAATATACCCGTTCGTCGCACACACCCACGGCGCAGGCAGTTCTTGCTCGTCCCTTACACTTTGAAAGTTGCAGCGTCAGCTGTTTAGAAAAGTGTACGCAGGAAGACGCTTATGGCACGTGCATGTTTGGCGACATCTCAAACATTACTAGTCCCCATCAAATGGTTCTCGAGACAGGGTCTTTCGCATACATAACGAACCACGGAATCCCAAATCTCCGCGTAGAAAGTCTCTCTGATGCAGAAGAACCCCATTGATACGTTCCTGGTTCATACGATTTTCCGGTTACTACGCTGTCAATTGTGAACACTAAAAATGCCCCACAGGGATACGGTGTTTTTTCCGAGTTACTACGTTACTGGATAGCACGATTTCCCGGTAAGTACGTTCAAAATTTTAAAACTTTTATCCAACTACGACCGGTTGATTCGTTTTACGGAGAACAAAACAACGTGCTGACGTGCGTGTGGACCGAGCCTGAGCGCGCGCGGCGCAATAAGCAGGCGCCGAGCGGCAATCAGGCCGCCTGGGTAACCCGGGCGGCTTCCCCGAAGTGACAAAGAATGAAGCGCTAGGACAATAGGACCAGCGAGTGGGACACACAAGGCGCTACTTCCAACAGTTTTATTAGCAGTCGAATACACATATATACACACATGAACATTGGCCCACGTCATAGTACAATTTTACACGTCACACTCGATTAAAAAAATCTCGCTCTTTCTTTGATAAGGCGACAGACGCAGTGCTAACACACTCGGCCTCCGCTTTCGCTATCATGTCAGCTTCCAATATCTCTCATGTAAGCTGGTTCTTATCCTTGGCAATAACTGCGCGTTTGACGAACAGGGGCTTGCAACCATGCTGCTTGCAGTGTGAAGCAAGCCATCCCCACGTGTTGTTCTTTACGTTGTTGCTGTGTTCACGGAGACTGTCATTGAGGCACCGCCCTGTTTGGCCGAAGTGATGGGCTTGCCTGAGTCACGTGGTAACGCGGCTACTTTTCCAACGTCACCTGTATAACAACATCCCGACTTGCGAAACGCTAACCATAGAAGAAATTGTGGCGGAATCACACCATGAAGCAGCGCAGGCGCTGGACGAAGCCTCCAAGAAAGATGGCGGCAGCAACGGGGAGGAAGGGATGGCGTCTGCGGCGGCCACACGTGTTGAGACCGTAGTGGGTAGAAAGCGGTGCGGAGTTACTTTCGCACGGATGACGATCCCAGTGCGGGAAAAAGTCTGCAATGTTTAGAAAAGGAGCTGTTGCTCTCGAAGTTCCGCACATGCGCCTGCAGATGTTGACAGGTATGTACAGGTGCCGTCATAAGTAATTGGAACAAGGATTTGTGAATATCACAAAATATTTGTCTTACCGGCTTTATGACAGCCACTACCGGTTTACAGAAAGCTTTTTCTGTTAGAGAGGACTCCTTTAAACGCACTCCAATGCAGTCAGGCAGTTTCCGGAAGAAGAAATTTCTGTAAATTCACAAAACGATGTTTCAATGACTTTTGACGGCCCTTGTACAAGTGCAAAAGCCATTAGGTGCTCATGTTCGTCTTCCGATTGCTTTTCTTTTTACTGCGACGGATAATACATTTTCCCTGATAGTACGTTTCCCCCTCGTGTGTTTTTTTTTTAAACATATCAGCGAGGTTCTCCTGTATTTGACAGGCGCACCCGTGTGCTTGTACAGTTGCGACTCCCCGCGGCGTTGAAGTGCGGTCCGCGGCGTTGTCCGTGCTCTTTCTCCGGGGGGGCAGCGGCTCGCCTTTTCTTTTGCTGCTCCTGGAGCCAGCACATGCCCTACAGTTTCACTGCGCCTCGGAACCGGGGCGGTGCTGTGTACAATACTCCGTGAGTCCAGGAAGACTGTGCACATACATTGCAAAAACATAGCACTTGGAAGCAGCGGCGGCGGCAAGATACAGCGCGCTCACAAAACGCATTCTTCGTACATGCAAGTGTTAATATTACTTTTTTTGCCCTCGGAATGCCTTTTTGCTGCCCCTGCTGCCGCCGCTGCCACAGTGTATTATCTATAGTCTTGACTGAAGTGTGCTGACAATGTCTAAAAAGTGAACCGCTCTTTTCGACGAATTCAAGCGTAATTTTAGGGCAGAGCTGAGGAGTTCAGGGACAGCTTTGATCGCGAAAAAAAATGCGCGAAATAAAGGCTAGTTTGGCACAGATCAAAAGGGCAAATGAGGAGTTGGTTGCCGAGAATCGGCTCTTGAAAGAAACGAACGCCAAGCTTGAGACGCAGTGTAGTGACCTGTCTCAACAGTTCAAGGAGCACGAGGTCAGGCTTGTTCAACTTGAGCAGCACTCCCGTGTTGGTAACCAAGAGATTAAGGGAGTGCCCTTCTGTAAAGAAGAAGATCTTACGGAAGTAATAGCTGGAATTGGTGAAGCTATTTAAGAACCCGTAACACCGGCCGACATCGAAGTTGTCCATCGAGTTCCCACAGCTAAGAGCCCTACTGTTAGGAACATCGTCGTGCAGTTTGCCAGCCGCAAAAGACGGGACCTGTTCCTTGAAAAGGCTCGCCCGGTCAGACTTACGAGCAGCGATCTCGGTTTTCATTCACAGGCCCCGGTCTTCATTAATGAGCATTTGTGCGCACCCTTGAAATGACTCCTGGGTCAAGCAATCGCTCGTAAGCGGGAAGCAAATTGGAAGTACGTGTGGGTGCGCAATGGCAGGATCTTCGCTCGGCACTCTGACGGGGCACCTTGCATCAAGATTGTTCGCAGTGAGGACATTACCAGAATGGCTGCGCATGAGTGAGGTAATGCGCGCCAAGGGCCGTTTCTTGCAGTCCTTATCAATTTGTGGAGCGACGCTAACTGCGCTCGCTCTAGTCTATTTTTGTTTGCGCAACAGAAAATGCGTACTTATAACTCCCACGTTATCCTGTTTGGCTTTGTCCCTTTTAGAAATTAATCACTTGCGTTCTTCCACGCCTGCTTTTGCCTGGGAATAATCTTGATTTCGCGGCCCTTCCCGCTGTTACGTCTGTTCGTTCCCTCATGGCTGCTGTAGATTATTATGATCGGGTCAGGCCACGCGACATTCGTTGCAGTGCGGAAGCCGGCAGTATTTCTGGTGTTCATTTCAACATCCGATCAATGAGAAACAAGCACGATCAAATTCAAAGTTTTTTTGGTAACTTTGTGATGTTAATTGATTGTATTTTATTCACCGAAACATGGTGTCGGAACGAAGTCGACCTACTAACATTGCCGTCGTACGATTGTTTTTTCCTAAACAGGCCGTCCCGCGGCGGTGCTGTATCTATTTATGTTAAGTATTATTTGCATTGTACTATCATGACAGAATTTTCAGTTATCACTGACGGCTACGAAGTGCTTGTGCTACAACACAACACCTTCATTTATTCTGTAATGTATAGGCCCCCTAATGGAAGCCATGACACATTTTCAAATTTTTAAATACGTTTCTAAACTACTGCTCACAAAATAAGTATACCTTACTGCTTGGCGGAGATTTCAATATTAATATAAGTGAAATGACCACCCATTCGGTAGAATTTACCGCGGCAATTGAATCCAACGGATTCACAAACGTTATCACTTCTCCAACGGGGATTACCATTTATTCATCAAGCACAATTGACTTGTTTATTACTAACATTGAAAGCACAGTGACATCGTCAGGTACAATTTCCTCCGACCTCAGCGATCATTGTCCTACATTCATTACTATAGAAACTTGTCATTCTACACCAGCTCAAAATAGATGCGCAAGGTTCCGAGCAATTACCGATAGGAAACTAGAATCTTTCAGGCAAATGATATGTGAAACATCGTTGACACAATGTCTTAACTCTCGTTCAGTCGATGATGCTTACAATGCTTTTGTTGATAAATTTAAAAAGGTTTACGATATCTGTTTCCCATTATCAGAAAGTAAACAGTGCGAAAAAATTAAAAAGCCATGGGTTTCGCCTAGCCTTTTGAGAATGATTAAAAAGAAAGACCATCTGTACCATAGCTTTTTGATAAGCAGATATCCCTGTGACTACGTTGTGCTTAAGAAGTTCAGGAATAAATTAGATAATAAATTGCGGAAGGCGAAGCGTGACTACTACTACTCAGAAATTTTTGCAGTAAATAGGCAGGACCCTAAGCTATTTCGGCGTTCAATAAATGAGGTAATCAACAAAAGAAACGTAAGAAGTGACATTTGAGAACTAATTATTGATGGGTAACCAACATCGGGCGTGCCATTGGCTAATTGCTTTAATAACTTTAATTGCTTTAATAACTGGGGATTTCCCATAAAACTGGTCGATTAATATTGATTTTTGTACGATATTATTCGAGCCGTTTGCAATTTGTAAGCTTTGGCCCCGGACGGTCCAAGTTTAGTTTATTTTTTTCTCTGGTTTCTCCCCCGCGATAGCAATGCGGAGGCGTCGTCAGATATTGAGGGGTCTGTTGACAATTAGGTCCTGCCTTTCCCAAGTGCCAATTTCCCAAGAGGTTTAAGTGTGGCCTATTCGGTGTGCCATTATTTGTTAAACAGCTTCTTTAAAACAAACAGAAGGCCGCGGGTACTGCATTTCGAGCAGAAAGAGTGCCAAACAGCAGGGCCACCTGAAAAATTAGACAACACGATCGCTTTTCTTGTCTACTTGAAGCGTCCGTTTAGCCAACTTGTGCTTGTCCCTTGTGTCCCACACCAAGCACGCGTATCAACCAGCGAGGAGTGGAATGGTGGCGAGGGGGTTGGGAGAAAGAAAACATGGGCGTGGGAAGTGGAGTAGACATAGACCGGTGGCAGAGCCGGAGCGCAATAATAAATCCTCCACCGCTTCATGAATCAGAATCGTCACTCTAGATCGCCCCCCGCGCATCTAGATGCGACCATGTGCTAGTGCGAGAGGGATTTAGTAAAGCGTTTCTTCACTATCCCAACTGGGTAGTGGAGACAGTGTTGGCGACTTCCAGTGGTCCAGTAAAGCAAAGGTCGCCCTTTACATTGCTAGTTGGCCTGCTGGCTTTTAACTGCTTGAACTGCTTGCTGGCCTAATCTGCATGCACGTAGTCGGTCATCTGTTCAATTATTCACTCGCTTGCTGGATTGCTCATTCCCTGCTTTGATCGGATGGAAGGCCTGTTTCGTTCACTGAACGTTTTTGCAAAGCAAGGCCACCTCTCTGACCCCTGTGTTACAGCTTGGCCGTGACTGTTTTTTTTATATGCTTAAAAGGGGAACCTATTGCCTGTAGCCCGTTTGCATTATAGAGCAACTAATTCCGCAAACCCGACTAACCTGCGCAGTCAGCCAACTAAAACTAGCATAGTCATATTTAAAAGACCTCAGTGAAGAAAAAGGCAATAAATGTTCAGCCGCTTTTTGCCGACGCCGCAGCATTTCAATCATGGCGACGAGGAGAGCATTGAATGCAGATGACGCCTGCAGCAATGCAAGACAGGCTCGAAGCAGGCGGTGCCAGCGTCTAAGCAAAGTCTACAGTGGAGCTTAAAAAACGAGAAACTCATTTTTCCCGACGCTTCGGCTCACCCCCTTAACAGAAGGGGCAAGGAAACAACAACACGCCAGTACATTACGCAAGAACCCGTGCTATATTTTGGGTGAAAAGACTGGTGAGTCCTGCATGACTGACAACTTTCTTAAACCTGAATTATTTTGGCGCCCAGATTTTTGCTGTTGCTCGTGTCTGGAGGATTCACTAACCGTTGCAAGCTCCGTGGGGACAGTGCTTTATGATTGAACATAGAAAAGGACGATCCGCGCAGCTGCTCCTAATGGAACAAAAGCGTAGCGAGCACATAAAATGCACGCCGGATATAAACGGTCACTGGTGTTGTTAATCGACCCAGCCGCCTGCACAGCCCCACGCGTTACGAGTAGGTTTTGGTAGGATTTACTACGGGCTGCATCTACACGGCACAAATTTTTGTGCTGTTCGCTGCGAGGCGAAGGGTTTCTGTCCCTGCTGAAGTTTACAGTTATAAAAAGATGCCGGAATGGCTGAGTAATTTATCGATATCATACTTTGGCCACCCGCTGTATAGCTTATACCCCTGAGCCGACCGATCGTAGTGAACGGCGCAGGCGACAGACGACGAGCTGGGATTTTTCTTTTTTTTTTTTTTTTTGCTGAGCAATGTGAGGAAATGAAGTGTGCCAGCAGATTTGTAGTTTGGACATTCTTTTGCCTATATAATCGTCTCCTTCAGGAGTTTTTTATCTTTTGGGCGTAAGGTTGAATCGAGGGTTCGGACAGACAGACAGACAGACAGACAGACCAAAATTTTCACCTTTACATAGCTCCCCAAAAAAGATACCGTCTCTGGAAAGAGACAACACACCTCACGAGTATTCCCACAGTGAGGAGTCCTTTGGACAACAACAAAACATACCCGAAGAAGGACACTGAGTGAACGCAAAAGACACCGGGCATCAATTTGATGTGACACAACAGTGAAAAACAAACAAATAATAACCTCCCAATTTATGTGCAGGATGGCCCTTTACAACAACTCAGCAAAAAATGTAAACGTATAAAATCCATTAAATTAGACAGAACACTGACAGAAGAGACAAAAACACCCCCTCAGCATTTACGTAGAGCAAGGTCACCTAAAGAACAGCGCAAAAACCGAGCGGAAGAGTTACCGTTCAGGTTATTTCCAATCTCACTGTCTTCCTTGCCTGACTGCTGTTGTCGCAGCGCGCGTTTCCACCTTCAGCCGAGCGCACGCTTTTGGCTGCTGCCGTCGCAGTTTCCGGTTGGTGGTGGTGATGTTTTTCCGTGATAAGGGACGGGTACGGCCGCGTGAAATCGCTGAGTGAGCCCAGTAACGCTCTCGCGACAAGAGCACGATGTGTCGTCTCCCTGTGTGTGCGTGCGTGCGCGTGTGTGTGCACGGTCAGGTCATCGTTGGTAAGTCAGCTGTTGGTGCGAAGAACGCTGCACTGAACGGAAAGGGAACGTGAATAAAAGAGTACAGCAAAAAATCTGTTAGAAGAGAGGACCCTTGCCTCCTTGTGCACGTGAGCACCTGCGGACCACAACGCCTGTGGAGGAGGGTGATAGAAAAGCGCGCGATCTTTCTTCTCCCCTCAGCTCGAACGTGAAGGTTCACCTGTTTCCTTTTTATTTGTGTGTGTGTGTGTGTGTGTGTGTGTGTGTGTGTGTGTGTGTGTGTGTGTGTGTGTGTGTGTGTGTGTGTGTGTGTGTGCGTGCGTGCGTGTGTGTGTGTGTGTGTGTGTGTGTGTGTGTGTGTGTGTGTGTGTGTGTGTGTGTGCGTGCGTGCGTGTGTGCGTGTGTGCGTGTGTGCGTGCGTGCGCGTGCCTGTGTATGGGTATAGTCTATGCAGTCTGTGTGCTTATGTATATCGTATGTACATAGCCTGTTCATATCCTGTTTTTTCATCGCCTTTCCTGTCATTTCACTGCCCTTTCACTGACCTTCGTTTCATTGCTCCTCCCTCCCTCAGACGACACCTGTGCCCTCTGTTGAGAGGCAAAACTTCGCCATTTAGATAGTATTACCCGTTAAATCAACACACTCCCCCTCTCTGTCCCATCGACTTGCGTCAATGTCATAGTCGACGTTTTCATACGTTTCTTCATTCATTCATTCCGAAAACGGAAGCGACCGTGAATGCGAAACAGGCTTACTACTGCGGACCAGGAATGCAGTACAAGGAAGTAGCAAAAGTGTCTAAGATGGAGCACTTACTAAACTATGGCAGATCAGTAGAAAAAAACCTGCGCGAGGTGCAGAGTCGAGTGGCTAGAAGCGTGACCATTCGTGAGCGCACGCACTGACAGCGTGGCTTTCTGTCTCTCGCCAGGAAGCCGCTCCCCTGCGTGTCCCGGGATCCTCCTTCTCATCCAGCAGCCCGGACCTTGACAAGATGGCGTCGCTTGTCCCGGACAGGGCACCAACCTGCCAAGGCCGGCATCGTCGCACGCGAAAGCGCGGGCCTGCTCACGGCTCAGCTCACTCAGCAGCGGCCGCATTTGCCGCTGAAGTGCGCGACAGCTTCCCGTGCGCAAGCAGACTGTTATGCCGGAAAAAGGCCGTGGTTTCATTGATTGCCTTGTTTGGGGTGGACTCCAATAAGTGAATGTCTGTTTCAAGGGCACGAGCTTTACGCGTGATGTAGTCACATAAAAAAAAAAACGCTTAAGCAACCACGCAGCGCTGCTGCACGTACGGAGGATGCTGACGCCGAGAGCACGCCTGCGTTTCGTGTTTCCACTCTTTGACGTTTCACCGTTCTAGGTCGAGCTCGGCCTCTGAGTTGCCATTTACTTTCACCACTGCTTCCACACAAAAAGTAATAAAGGCAATCCTTTGAAAAACACCCTCGAGTGCGTCCCGTGATTTCATAGTGCAGAAGGGCAGAGGTGCCTGGCACGCTTGCTCCCGCATGCAGGATGACAGGACAGTTGCTGCATTGGCGATGTTTACGAGTGCACTCTTGTGCTTGAATGTGGTGGCATGAAAGCCACCCGTAAACTCGTCTGGCGAAGGGGACCTGCCAAAACGAAGGGCATTATTCCGCGGCGCTTTCGTGTTGTGCCATGTACATTCAGTTGAGCTTCGTCGGAATTTCTTATGATCATGGGCGCCTTTAGGGCGAGAAAAATACTTTTCAAATGTCGCACACGATGCTAAGCTTGTTCTTACGACATGAGAGCGCAAAAGCGTTTCTTCGCCAGCCAGAATACCGCAACACCCGCCGAAAACTTCTTTCGTCTGGGTTCATCGACAATTCTCTTGCCGATGTAGACTTCAAACCATTCCATCGGTCGAGAGTGAAACCCAATCTCGCACTGAGCCAACGTGGTGCTCGAGCAGCTTTTACCATGTGTACGCGCGAGCAAGGTAGTGCGCTTTCTTGCATTTAGTGCGCTCGGTAAGTATGACGTCCAAGTTCTCAGACAGTCTTAATCAATCAATAAATGAACTATTTGGCCAGGAACACTCTATGTGCTGGCACACGAAAAACAAAAAACAACCAAAAAAAGGGTGACGTGACATGTGCATACCTCACAAAAAAAGTTCAGAAAACAAACAGCATTGTTTATATTGAGTGAAACACCTTTACATACACACAAACATGACCCATACATATACACAAACTGCACCATAGCAATCAGGCACTGCACGCGAACGGTTATTGCGCGTGTGCACATACAAATGAAATGGTGTACGCCGTACAAAAACGTAGTAATCTAAGATGGTTTCCACTTGAGAGAACAAGCATACATGTAAGGATAGCAGAAAATTTTAAAAAATGAAAAATGAAAAAATAGTTTTGCTCAAATGACGGCATAACATCCAGTGATCTATAAAAATAAGAATAACAATATTAATTTCATTATCTTTAGTACATACAAAAGGTAGAGAAAATGGGCCCACCAAATCCGACAGGTGGGCTTGTGTGGCGGCGCTCGATAGTAGCAGTCATCATTACGGTCAAAAGCACTGATTGGGAACACCGAACACCGAAATGAACACCGAAAATATTTTTTTTTCTGTCTTGCACAATTATTCATTCTGCAAGACATATGCAGAAACATAAACAGAAAAGGCAGAGCACCAGACCAGAAGGGCTCGTGGGTGCTACCCGGCAGTTGTAAGCAAGAAGGAACACATGAATGTGAACAGAATCACAAAAACACCGGATCGGTCTCTAAGCAAGCATGAGAGAAAAAGGGAAAAAATGGATGGATGAATAAAAAAAAACTGGGGATAGAACAAACGGAGCTTAAACCAGGAAAATGAGGTAGAACATGCCAGATCGTTATTCTGAAAAAGTAGAAGGTAAATGCTTCACTATTTTTTTTTTAATTTGTGCTTTGAAGAAGTTCCAAAAAAAGTACCACGATCAAAAGTTAACGGACAAGGGAAATGGCAATTTTAGGGTATTTCTCTTCCTCTAACAAAGTGTCGAATGCATGAGAGATGTCGTACTGAACTAATGAAAACTACCGCACATATTACTCCGGGCTGCCGTGCAGAGAAACAACTCAAAATTGCTGCTTTCATGGTCCTTAAACTTCTGCTCCTGGGTGTACGTTATTGAATACTTCAGGTATTTCAGTTATACTCCAGTTACTTTCACCATATCTTGTGGGAATTCTTGGCACATTTATGTGCTCCACAATTTGGCCTTCTCGCGTGTTTCTCCTTATTCAGTTATTTACTGTGTCAGACCAGGAGTAACTTAGCACCATCGTTACAAAAAACGAAGATGCAAGACATGGCATTTTTAAAATATCAGACAGGTTTCTTGAAGTCGAATAAACAAATTATGTGACGCTTCCGAGAATGCCTTTTAAATACTATTGATTCTGCAGTGCCATTTCAAAGAAACTTTGAAGAAGAGTATTTCATATCTACGTGTACTGTAAGCAAAAAATTGTGCGACGAGCTTGCCTATGTTGTAAGGCATTAACACTTTTTAATTACAGAGCATGCATGCCACAGCACGTACACTGTCAGACGACCACAGCAAGTCTGAATATTTTACAGAAAAAAACAATATTGGAACGCATGTACACTGTCTGCATGTGGATGAGTGTAAGAGTACGAGTTTATCTTTTTTACCCGCTTCAGAGGGTTACGAAAAGATATTGCCTTGGTCTTTGAGGTGTTAACACGAACCCTGGTTATCTTGAACCAATCAAATTCATGGATAGCGCCTTCTTGCAACAGATCTAAAGTGGATGAATAGTTCATGTACCGCACGTGTAACTAAAATCGTATAAGCATACTGGTATACTTTACTATGGCGAATAGCAGAAGATAAATCGTTCAGCTAAAAATAAATAATAAAGGCGAGAGAACTGATTCCTGAGGAACAACTTTTGTCAAAGACAAAGGGCTACTCAGCAACCTACCAAGACGGAGTACTTGTGTTGTGCCAGATAAAAAAGCCTTAACGATACACCATAATAGTAATCAATCAACCAATAAAGCACGTTTAGTATCGCGCCCAGAAACAGCCAATGGCCTGAGTGCCGGCGCTCGGATAGTGACATAAATAAAAAATACATCAAACATTCCACAAGAAACAAGCATCCCACAACCCATACACAAATTCCAGCGGTGTAAATTAAACAAAATAAACACAGGCACAGGAAGGTGAGCACAGGTAAAGACGGACGCCTTGGGAAGCTACTTTCCGTTAAAGGACGGCAGCTCAGCAGTGACGATAATGACAATAACTTGCATTGCACTCAACTACGGGGCACTTTCATTATTCATGGTGACGGCATTGGCGACACCGCGGACCGGGAGCCCCTAAACATGAGTTGTTACCTACCGTCACGATGTGTTTATGGGTGGAGGGTAAAAAACCACAAACGGTGGTGGTCGGAACCTTGGTCAAGCTCCGGCCGATGTTATCTGTTTACCAGGCAGGGAGCTCGGGGACCTCTTCAGCATCAGGGTAAGGTTGTAGAATAAAGTATCTCGGGGAACAGCGCGAACTGACAGGGACACAATAAAAAGAAGTGAACAGGAACAGGACAAGCGCTTGTCCTGTTCACTTCTTTCTTATTGTGTTTCTGTTAATTCGCGCTATTCCCCAAGATGCAAGTACACCAACTAGCTCAACTTGCCACCCTGCTACAGAATGAAGTATCCCCGTCCCCTGCTTTATACTACAGCATATGATCAAACCCACCCCCAAACATGATCTCTGCCTGAAAAGGGGCCGCACCGAAGTTTTCTTTCCACCACTAACCGAAGAAGTACCCTCGCTTCATGGTGGTAGAATCAGTCGACAAATCAAAATCCCTTGCTTCAGCGCCGGCGTTTCTGATTCCTCCCAATTTCTTTAAAGTATCATTGGAGAATCATATAAAGGTTCAAAATATCGAACCGGGGAAATGCTTGTCGAGGTCAGTAAGTAGACAGGATCTCACCGAAAAACTTCTTGCCCAAACCCGCATCGCCGATCTGGCCATCCGAGTCTCGCTCTACCGCACCCTAAACAGCTTTCATGGCGTAATCTCCGATATTAATCTACTGAACGAAACTAAAGCCGACTTGCTGGGGAGTCTTCATGGTCAGGGCGTAACAGGGGTCAGGCGCATAACCATACCTAGAGGCGACAAATGCATACCTAGTGAGCTATCTGAAGTTCCTTGATGAATCGGTGACGCTAGTGGGTGATCCTCTTCCCGTCGTACCTCAGGACATTGAACGAGTGTTGCAGCTTGGCCCGAAGTTCGTCCTTCCAGCGAAGTTGGACAAATCTGAGTTGCCGTCCTTGGTTAGGACTGTAGCGAGAGAATCCCCTGCAGAAGAGGCCGAAAGATGCATTCTGGAAGCTGTGGACAGTCTCCCGACAAGAATTACCGAGAAACAAATAAATACCGACGAAGCACCTCATCTTAACATTTGACAGGGCGACCCTTACGGGAATTTATCAACGCAGGCTTCATCCAATGCCCAGTCCGGCATTACATCCCGAAGCCACGGCGCTGTTCCAAGTACAAATGGTTCGGGCAAGGCACAAACTCTTGCCGTGGCCGACTTACCTGTGCAAAGTGCGCCCGCAGCACGACCACCCGCCCGAAAACTGTAACACACAACAGTTTCTTTGCGTAAACTGTTAGGGTACACATGCGGCCTACTCCAGGACCTGTGAGAAATTCCAGCTTGAAAAGAAAATCATCGACACTATGTCACGGAAAACATCACCTTCCCTGAAGCGCGGAAGATGTTTTCCTTATTCCCCTTGGGGAGGTATGCCGACGCAGCGGCGCCTGGTTTCGGCGGTGACCCAGGTCAGTGAGACTGACCTGTTCCTGCGCCCGCCCCCCGCTGGGCTGCCTATGACAGCCCAACCCGCTGCCGCACCGCCCGCAGCGCCTGGAGTGGTTGCGGTGGCCACAAACACTGTTGGGAGCGATGCCGCTCCGCTCGTTGCCACTCCGCCAGCCCGCAGTACATCTGAGTGCACTGAGCAGATGGACAGACACGGGGGAGGCCGCAGAAGCTTCCGTCCTCGCTCCACCACCTGCCCCGCCTGTGGTGCTCCCAACACCCGTGGTGGTGACGGGGACTGCAGAAACGAAGGACACTCAAAAGGGAGGACAGTGATGTGGCCCTGGTCCGACGGACACCCCCCGGACATCTGATGAGGAGATGGACGTGGGACCTTTCCTATCTGCTTCGCAGCGGAAGGAACGGGTCCCATCATCCAAACCTCCAAAGAAGATAAAAAAAACCTCTAAAAGTCCAAACCCCGTAAGACCTTACAAACATAATCACACTCCAGGAGCTCCGAACAACTCATAATGGGAAAATAAAATATTCTTCAGTGGAACTGCAGAGGCCTTCTTAATCATCTTGACGATGTGTACAAGATCCTGCATTCTTATAATCCGAATGTGTTGTATGTCCAAGAAACACATCTAAAATCAAAACACGCTAATTTCTTGAATAATTGGTGTATGGCATTGAAAAAGGCCAGGGATGGCTGCACACACACCTCGGGAGGGGTGGCCATATTCACCGAGAAATCCTTAGCATGCCACCCTGTCACCTTGAACACTGCCCTTGAGGCTGTAGCAAATCGCACAATAAAATTTAATATGGTTCATAACGTATGCTGTATATAAATTCCCCCTGATTTCGCACTTTTGAGCTCCGATTTTGAGCAGATTCACCAGCTACCCAAACCATTCATCCTCACAGGCGACCTGAATGCGCACAACTCCCTTTGGGGCTCTGCTCGCACAGATATCCCAGTTCGCCTTTTCCTAACATCTTCTGGAGCATGACTTTTCAACAAGAAACAGGCCCCCATACCATAACATAGGACAAAACACATACTCCTATATTGACTTGCCTGTTGGGTCTGCAGTTTTCTTTCGTTTTCTTGAGAGCAGCATGGGCACAGTGACCACTTCCTAACGTACATAGGTAAAGGCCCAAACAGATCCACTTTCCCTAAAAGATTCAAAAATTCAAGATCGAACTGAAGTACATTAACCGAAACATCCGAACTACACCATACATTCATAACATCCCTGCACGTGGAGGAACCAGCCCAACTCATCACGGCGCGCACCCTCGATGCTGCCAAAAATCCATTCCCCAAGCCTCCTGTTGCGGATTTCTAATGTGCCGCCAACATGGGCAGTACAGATGATGATAGCTCAAGGCGCTTTACTACTTGACGTGACCTCTGGAGAAGTGAACGCTCTTTTGCGATGCGACCGTTTGGGTGGTGTTGCTGTATCTGCCCGACTACCGTACTCTTATGTGCAGAACACGTGCATTATTAGAGGCGTCCCCAAGTGTCACACGGAAGTGGAGCTCCTAACCTACCTAAGGCCGCAGGGGATCCTCCATGTGAGTCACATTATACGTCGAGACCATTCTTCGCCCGATAAGTGGAAAGTCTTCCCGACCAACGAGGTTGTGCTGACTCTGAACGTCCGAACTCTGAACGTCCGCAGGAGATCAACCTTGGCTTCCAGAGACACGAAGCTGCCGATTATACAGAGTCACCTCCACACTCTTTGAAGTGCCAACGTTACGGCCATATGGTCAAATTCTGCAGAGGCGAACAGCGCTGCAAGCGTTGCGGAGGTTCAAACGATTTTTTGGGCTGCAAAGAAAATCTTCCTTGTGCAAATTGCGGTGGTGATCATCCAGCAAGCTATAGTGGATGCCCATTTAGAGTGTGTGCTTTACATCGACGGAGGGCGTTCATCTCTGAGCCGGAACCTCCTCCAGAAGCTCCGGAGACATCGGATGAAGAACATTTTTCAGCGTGGCAAGCTTTAGAATCTGCAAATGTAAGGGACACTGCAAGAGATTCAACTTGCTCACCATTACCGATGCCGCCAGCTCACCCTAGTGAATTTCATACTGACCAAAGCCACCTCAAAAAAAGTTGTTGAGAAGCGAGACACAATAAATGTAGCGATATCATGAATTACTTGTAAATGTACTGTATCACCAAAATAAAATGCTTCGCGGATGGTATATCGAGAAAAATTACCAAAAGGAGTAACGCATAGACAAAATTTATATGAAGGGAAAATATTGTATCCAAGCTGAACTAATTCTTATTTGTTTGATCAGCCAAATGCGAGATATTAATTGCATTACTACAGGCATATTTTATGTAATTCTAGTTGTTTCTCTACATTTTTTGCAGAAAAAGGCGGCAAAATGCAAAAAAAGGCACATTACCAAACAAGAAATAACTGATTTTTCGAAGCACAAGGAAACCTCTTTTGGGTTGAACACGCAAGTAATCAATACAGAATCAAAGTGCTTTTTCAACGTGCATAGCCCACAAAGTTTTGCGGAGGGATTGCCTTGATTTTCAAGCTTTTATATCCGACGAGACGGCGTTAAAAATAGTGGGAACACAAGATTACCTAAGATATGTGCCAAATTTTGTACGATATTTAGGAATATAATAAGAAGGACTTTGTCAGATATTTTGATGGCTAACTTTGAGGACTTTGTACTCACCGCCCAAGAAATTCTTCCGAATAACCTGTTTAAATAAACAGGGTGTATAGGTTAGGCATACGAACTTGAAATATGTTAGAGGATGGCAGTTCATCAATCAAAAAAGCAACAATTTTTAATAGACATTCCAGAAGACGGTCAATGCGAAGGTGCCACAGACTTGAACCGTGGACAAAAAGAGTAAATTCATATCTGAATATGCTATAGACGAATGCATTAACCAGCTACTTTATCACAAACAGTTGTATCAGGGATTTTATGCGGTATAGCAAGCAGGTAGTTCTGCGCAGTTTGACACACAGGTTTGAAAGATGAGTGTTCCAAAGTAGTATACCTAAATACTTAACCAAGTCACAGAACGGTGTGGGCGCGCAAGAGCAGTTAGCGCACTGTGAAGTAAAGTTAAAGAAATCGTTTTGAGAGAGTTTCTAAAAAAACTAAAAACCAGTCCAATGTCTTTATAGTGTCATCTTGAAGGATTTTCATAGACAAGATAGAGACAAGATAGAATGGAAATTAGACGATACGGATAAATTGCAGTGCGATCGCCGGAATTATAAAGCGGCCCCGCACAGGGCACCTTGAGTAATCTTGGTGACGGTATTGGTGACACCGTGGACCCCGAGCCGCCCGAAATAAGCTGTAAGCTGTCCAGTCCAGTCCCATCCGATTCAGCCCAGCCACTGCTCCTCGCGCATGCGCAGGACGGCTCTTCAGGAACCACGCGAAACGGCTATCAAGCGGCTCCGGCGCACAGTCAGACTTGGCTACAGCGCAACGGAGGCGCACAGCTGGGCACACGACGGCGCCGGTGCGTCTGCCGCGATTATGACGTCACTCCTCTGGAATGTGCAGACCGGCGAATCTGCAGACCCAATTCTATACACACCCGTACTCAAAATGGGTTGGATTTCCAATCCAATACAATCCAATTTAATCCAATCCAATCCTATTGAATCCAATCCAATCCGATCCGATCCAATTCAATCCTATCGAATCCAATCCAATCCAATGCCCCTTGCGCTTGCGCAGCACTGCCCTTATGGTCCACGCGAAACTGCTCAACCTCGGCCAATGTAGCTTACGCTATAAAAATAGCGAAAATGGCGAACTGTGAAACTACATGCATTTCCAGAAAAATGCAGATTTGACGGAAGTTCTACCTGTAATCATTATAATAGCGTGAATGGAGATAAGTGGTCGGACAGAATTTTGAAAAACCAAGAATTAAGAAAAAAAGAATAACAGCGAAAATGGCGAAAATGCGTAGCGCCTGCACTTCGACAAAAGTGCAGATTTGGCGGAAGCTGTACATGTCCTCGTTATAATAGCCTAAATGGAGGTACTAGAATTTTCGCTTTCCGCCTCCATCAGAAAAGCGGCCGCTGCGGCCGGTTCAAACTGAATGTTGCTGTAGTTTATTACTCGTCATGGAATTACAATTCAGTTTCATATTGTCATGAAGTCAAAGAGGACGCTGTTGTCTTGAAGGAAAACAAGTTTATTGGAGCGAACTTGTGCTCCCCTAACAACACAAAGAATACAAAGGCGGCGAAGCGGCAGTCAACAAAGTGACGTGTGCCGGCGAGCTCCGGCGATTCGAAAATGCCGTGGCGTCTGCTCTGCAGGCTTTTATCTTTCGGCGCAAGTGTTTCTGGAACCGTCGATTCACATCCAGAACATTGTAGATCACAGAAGATTATTCTGGGCGAGTGACGTTAGGGCGAAAGTCTGCTTATCTGAATGTGATAGCCCGTGCGGCATAAAAATAAAGAATGGAAGCCGCGCTTAGCTTGGAACACGGAGCAAGATAAACAGGAGCGCCGACTTCGCACTCTCCTGAAAAAGCCCACCAGGGGGCTGACTGTATCAGTCGCCTGATCCATGTGCTCCCACGTTTTAAATGCAGAGCATTTCTTTAACTCACGATGTCACCCGGCGTTGTCGGCGTTGGCGTGCCTCGGCGTCCGCAACAGCCGTTCCAGGTGCGCCCTCTCCCCCACTCCTCCTCGACTGCTCTCCGCTGCTCCTCGCGTGTTCTCTGCGTGCTCGCATCGCGTTCAGCGCGCATGCGTCGTAGTTTGGCGCGGGAGCAACAACAGTTGGGGTATGATCGTGACGTAGTCGTGACGTGGTCGTGGCGCGGTCGTGCCGTGATGGGGCGGTTCTCGGCGTTCTCTCTCGCGGTCAATTTCTTTCGAACCAGATAAAATCGGGTATGTGCGCCCCCCCGAAAATGCTCTGCATTTGACCGTGCCCCTCGCGAGGGGGATGTTTTTTCAAGAATGTCCATTTAGCGTCAGCTTCAAGACGTCCCGCCTTGCTCGTCTTACGTCACACCCACATCGTCTGCTACCGTCTAGTTAGAGTTCGCTCATTATGAAACATACATGAAATGGACAAAACTCAGAATTCCTCTCGCGCGCAAGACTGCGACCTTACAGAATGGCAATCCTGTAAAGATTGGATTGTGATCCTCTAACGTCTCACATTGTCACACAAGTCTGGTGTTTCGTCAGCAACTGTGGCTAGAACGCACAGATCTCCACGAGAGTGCCACCGCTGCAATCGTAAGGACGAGTGGACACTGGACATATCCAACTTCTCACCGGTGAGTGGCATTTTCAGCCGCTGTCGCTTCAATAAACCCCGACCACGCCAAGCGGGCTCGCTAAACCTAACCTGGAAAAGAACAGCCGCCACGCGAGACGAGCGCCACGTGCTACGAGCGCCAGCCTCCCCGGGCTCGTGCTCCGCCTTCGCCTCGGGCACGGGCCCCCTGGCCCTGCCCTACCACTGAAGTTGAGTGCGCACCGCCCAAGATCCGCTCATGCCACTAGAAAACCAGACAGGCAAGGAAGGCGCAAGCTCAAGTGCCAACGCGCCTCCCGAAACCCTCCATGCGACGCCTCTCGCAACGGAACCTTCACACGCCATGGAATTAGAAGCCGAAGACAACCTGGAAAAAGACCTCGCGCCACCAGAGGAACATGCAGAAGCGGAAGAAGGCTCGTGGATGGAGATACACAGCCGCAGCATGCGACTAAAACTAGCCAAGGAACGCCAACTAGCTACCTCTTCAACGGCACCACCTCAGATTACAAGGCCTTCAATGAACCAGAGAAATCCACCAAAGCTGCCGCCTCTTCCGAGGAATGACTTCAAGGTGATCATCCGACCTCGAGACTCTTTGGAGTCTCGAGGTCGGATGATCACCTCAACCATTGGACAACCGGGCAAGTGGGAACAAGCCTTCGCAGCAGACTCGAAGCAGACACATCGAATTCGTTTGACAAAACCATCCTACGACACAATAAACTGCGCATCGACGCGAAGCAAAACATCATAATTTACAGCACTCCGGATCTGAACCTGGCAAACAAGCTCACCAAACTCCAAACGTCGCGTCTCGGAGCAACCGACTACGCAGTCACGGCATACACGGCAGCCCCGGACGAATCAGTGAAAGGGATAGTGCATGGAATTCCCCCGGGGACAACACCAGACGACATTTTGGACAACCTGGACGCTCCAGGACATGAAATTCTTTATGACCGAATGTTGGGACAGACGTACACGGCAGTAATCACTTTCGCCGGAAAACGACTCTTCTTTTTCGTGTATTACATGAACGGCGAAATGCGATGCACTCTCTACCGCCCAACAAGACATGTCTGCCGAATTTTCCTCCAAGAGGGACATCGAGCCGATGTGTGCCCTACACCAGACAATGCAAAATGTCAGACATGTGGAACAGCCAACCCCGATCCTGACCACCCATGTGCGACCAAATGTGTGCTGTGCCAGGGAGCACACCCAACGGCAGCGCGCGAGTTCCCACAGAGACTGAAGCGCCCGTACCTACCGCGGGCTACCACTGGTCTACCACCTGCATCTGGCCGAATGAGCCGCAGAGACTTCCCGCCCCTCCGGACAGAAGACCCCGGACACCGGTCCCAACCGCCAGAACACCGACTCCGCTCCCAGTCTGGTCTCCGAGCCAAGAGGGGGCAATCCAAGGACAGCGCCAGGGCCAGCAGCCAGCGTCAGCCTGACCCGGGAGCACCAAAGGTGAGCTGGGCAGCGCAGCTTTTTCAGAGTACCACTGCTCAATCCCTCCCCACCTCTTCGCCTGCCACACAAAATCTTGCAAGCAGTCATCCGCGCGCAGACCAATTCATCGCCGAATTGCGGAAAGCTAACGAGGTAAATGCCCAACTTATGACGCAAATTCGGCAACTTCAAGAATCCGACAGACAGCGACAAGAGGAAATCCGTCAACTACAAGCACCATTACCAGTAGTGGCCCCAACATCGCCGCTTCTATCGCCCTCATGACCTCTAGAACCAGTGCAAGCTACACACCCATCGCAAACGCCTGAACAAGCTCCATCTAGAAATGAATCAGTCGAAATGGAGAGCCAGTCAGAACCAGAACAGTCGAAGCTAGACATGATTATGAACGTCATTCGGGATACGCAGCGCGCTATGCAGGACTTATTTAAGGCAACGCAGGATAACATGCTCG
This sequence comes from Haemaphysalis longicornis, assembly GCF_048455015.1. Taxonomy (NCBI): domain Eukaryota; kingdom Metazoa; phylum Arthropoda; class Arachnida; order Ixodida; family Ixodidae; genus Haemaphysalis; species Haemaphysalis longicornis. Next base: position 223,600,313 of record NW_027526335.1, read on the forward strand.
CCATATCGAATTTGCGTGAAGACATACAGCCTATCCTGGATAGAGAGGCTGTGCGGAAGAAATGAAAAAATCGGACAACGGAAGCGTCGTTGTCCGATCCAATCTACCAATCTACAAACCAATCTACAAACCCCGCAACATGTCTAGTTCTCGCAAAGGAAAAAAAGCTCTCCGGCAGGTCTGGCAGTGCAACTGTCGGGGATACAAGAAGAAAAAGGCCGGTCTGCAACAATTTATATCAAGCCTAGAAGAACCACCGGATGTAATAGCTCTGCAAGAAATAGGAGTTGCACCCTCTCATACCGGATACATTGCATACACAACCGATCCAAAAAGCAAGACAGCCACGTTGGTCAGGCGTAATCACGCAGTCATACAGCACGCAATAGATGGAACTGACGTTGATCATGTTATAGTGGAAATGTTGCCACCAAAACGCTGTCATTTAAGCACATTTGTTTTCAATGTATACGGCCCTCCTAGCCGCAGAAAAGATTATTTCGATTACCTTTTCGCCAGAACACTTAAAATAACGGGGCGAAACCGCCTAATCATCGTGGGCGACTTTAATGCTGCTCATCCGGCGTGGGGATACCATGTCTCCACAACCAAGGGCGCCCGCCTATGGGAGACAACACAAAAACACGGACTTACAACGCTCACAGACCCAGAGCACCCCACAAGGGTAGGAAATAGCGTGTCTAGAGACACGTTTCCTGATTTGACTCTAATTAAGAACACAGAATACGCCGAATGGAAGAATACCGAAGAAACACTGGGAAGTGATCATTATATTGTCGCCACCCAGTTTCCCGTCTCCCATACAAAGAAGAAAATAGGGGCTACCAAGATTACAGATTGGCACTCCTTCCGTACAGCCAGAAATGGCATTACATCTGAAATAGAATCCATTCAAGATTTGATTGACCAGATACACGCGAACGTAAAAACCTGCACCACAGAAGTTGCTCTAACTACAGATGCACCTGCGGCAGACTCGCATCTCCTACACGTGTGGGATGCAATACGTGTCTGAGCAAAAGATGGAAGCGGCAAAGGCACAACAGAAAGCTTAAATTGAGGATAGCCAAAATCACCGAGGAGGCTGCAAATTACGCCGCAGAGTTAACGAGACTAAATTGGCAGCAGCTGTGCAATGGGCTGCAAGGTACATTGAGTACAGCGAAAACATGGTCACCGCTACGCCACCTGCTGGATCCGACCGGGAGCAATTCGGCGCGTCAGCAAACCATTCAGCGCATCGTGCATCAACACCCGGGAACTGATGACGAAATCCTTGATGCGATTACTAAGAAATATATAGGTTCCAACATCCAAAATGTAACACACCCTGAATACACAGGGGAACCGAACGAATTACTAGACCGCCCTATAACGGTGGCTGAAGTCAAACAAGCACTTGCCGCTCTCACCCGCAACACAGCTCCGGGCATAGATCAGGTTACGAACCAACTCCTAAGAAACCTGGACGACTCTTCCGTTCAAGCCCTAACGAAATTTCACAACAAACACTGGGAATCCGGCACCCTTCCCGAAGATTGGAAACACGCCCACATAGTACTCACCCCGAAGCCGAATAAACCTCCTACCCTAGACAACTTGAGACCGATATCTCTCACGTCATGCCTCGGAAAACTCCTCGAGCACGTAATTCTTAACCGTCTACAGCCATACTTGGAAGATCGCGAATTTTTTCCTGAAAGAATGTTTGGTTTCAGACAGAAACTATCAACCCAAGACATTCTGCTACAACTAAAGGAGGAAGTCATCCAGCAGGCCTCTCCACACGGCGTCAGGGCAATTTTGGCGTTAGATCTGAAAGGAGCCTCTGACAATGTAGCCCATCATACTATCCTCGAAAATCTAATGGAAACAAACTGTGGCGTACGAACGTACAACTTCATCCGATCCTTTCTGACGAACCGAACGGCCACAATAGGAATCGGAGATCTCCGCACAGACACCATAAGAACCCCGAACAAAGGCACGCCACAAGGCGTCGTACTTTCTCCAACCCTATTTAATATAGCCATGATGAAGCTCCCATCGAAGGCATCCATCATGCTATTTATGCCGATGATATAACGATTTGGACCAACACGGGATCCGATGGGCAGATAGAAGTAAAATTGCAAAGCGCCGTATACACAGTGCAACAATACGCACAAGCGAGTGGGCTCCAATGCGCGCCGGAGAAATCAGAATTACTTCTAGTTAAACGCCGGCGACGAGGGTTTGCATATGCGAAACCCCAGATCAGACTGAGTTTGGACGGGCAAGAGATTCCCATTGGCGATCGAGCACGCATCATTGGCTTGCTTATACAGCAGAATGGGGAGAGCGGATACACAGTCCAACGAATGACACAATCAGCAGCCCAAATAATGCGAATGATTAGCCGAATTACCAACAGACATCACGGGCTCAAGGAATCAGATGTGATCAGACTTATTCAAGCCCAAATTATCAGCCGGATCGTATACGCAGCTCCGTATCTCCAGCTCAAGAATTACGAAAAGGACAAGCTTGATACCGTCTTACGCAAGGCTTACAAACAAGCCCTCGGTCTACCACCCACCACAGCAACTGGCAAGCTTCTCTCCTTAGGCGTCTACAACACAGTGGAGGAGCATGTCCAAGCACACCTTATAAGTCAGCGGGAACGTCTCACGCTCACTCCTACCGGCAGACATGTACTCCGTCGTCTGGGATATTCAACCAACGCTGAGGGCACACCGCGAAGACGGAGACTTTACGCCTAGAGCTAAAAGAGAAACTCAACGTGGCACCAATACCTCGGAACATGCACCCCGAGCATCATACAGGGAGAAGATCGGCGAGAGCCAAATATATTCAGTCCAGATTCGGCAGTCACCCAGACTCGAGGTTCACGGATGCAGCCAGGTATCCGCATCGGCCCGCGATGGCAATTTCCGTCATCGACCCAGACCTGCAGGAGATAGCTTCAGCCTCCGTCAACACAAGCAGCCCAACAGAGGCAGAAGAGGCAGCTATAGCCATGGCCATAGTATCCAGCGCGTCAGACCAAAAACACGTACGCGTCATCACCGACTCCCAGGCCGCCTGCCGGAGCTATGCAAGGGGCAGGGTCTCTTCCATAGCGCACCGCATTCTCGCCAGCAAGGCGCCAGAACACCTCCCAAGTGTTACACAATATGGACTCCCGGGCACGACTGTGGCAATCAGCGTGGCAATCAGCGAGCTAACGCTGTCGCCCGATCCCATGCCTCCCGGGCGCCACTGGAGGATAATTACCCGGAGCCCATAATGCTGCAATGCAGCACAATTCTACAGCACCAGCGACTCACCCGACAAGCCTTTCCTCCTCCGCACAAATCCTTGACGAGAGAAGGAGCGACATCCTGGCGTCAACTACAAACAAACGCCTTCCCGCACCTAGGAAGGCTCCACGCCATGTATCCTACAATTCACCCTTCGAACAAATGCCCTTCTTGCACAACACAGTATGCCTCCCTTTACCACACTACGTGGGCCTGCCCCGACATTCCAAACATTCCCCGAATACCCAACCCAACCCTTGAGCTGCGTTGCTCAGCTCGGACCCGGAAGATCAGCGACAGCTGGTACGACGGGCCACGAGTGCAGCCAGAGCTACAGGGGTCCTGGAACAGGGGCACCTCCCCTCCTCAAGCAAACTACACCCTTTCCTAACCAGCATAAAATAAAGTTATTCCTCCTCCTCGCACTCTCCTGTGGGTCCTTAATGTCCATCACTCGCGGAGCACAATGGAGATGGCGCAGCGAATGGGCCGCGGGCTAAGCGGCCGGCGTTCCCCGTGCGCCGGTGGGCGCGTTGACGGAACGCATTTCGTAGGCTTTTGTCGTCTGCTTCGGCGACGGTAGTTTTGGGCACGGAGTGCTTTGGGCCTGCGTTGGCGCCGCTTAGCGTTCATTGCGCTTCTCCATCGCACGGCTTGATGAACTTGTTCGACAGCACCTTCTGGGTAACTCGGACCCGAAGTAATTGAGTGGTCGTACGGGAATGATACGTTAAGGATTGGTTTGGATGGCGGGAAAACTAAATGTAGAGACCACATACAGACATATGGCTGCTATACAAACACTGCCTTTTGCGCAGTGCTTGCCGGAAATTCGACTCCGTTTTGTAAATTTGTGAACACCAATTCGGCTGTGTTTTAACGAGTTTTACAAAAGGCGAAAGGAGCAACTGGTTCTGATCAAAAGCGATTTTAAAAGTTCCCGCAGCTTTCTCGCAGTTCTCCAACTTACGTCCAAAACAGAGTGTGCCTAGAACACGGACCGGCACTCACACGCTCATCAGAAAAGAACAGAAACGCGATAACATCACCCGCGACTGCCCCCGATGTAGCAATCTGCTCAAGATCGAGGCCCTGACAGTGTGGTCTTTTCACAAGCCTTCATTTCTCGATATTTGAATTCGTCTGAACCCTACATCTCTGTGGTGATGACTCGCTGAAAGAAAAGGTTTAACGAGCCGGTTGTTTTGCTGGTCAGCCGCTTAAAGAAAAAAAACGCCGGGAACCCTGGTAGGCCAAAAAATGCAGCCATACAAATCGCAGCCTTTTATTTGGAGTCTGCGGCGTTATCGACGAGATAACACGACCGTAGAGCGACAGTGAACATCGAGCGGTAAGTTGCGGCATGAGTTACAATGAAGACTGCGTTTGATATTCTTCGGTTCATTATCAAGCTGACAGTGTTTTTGTGTACTTAATACAACAGGGCAGCCGTCCAAGTCAGTGATTGGCACAGAAATGTGTGTATAATTGGCGTGTGCTCATAGAGACTCCGGGCGACCCTTGTAAGCCTTTTCGTGCGCAGAAGCAGCATAAATAATTAGGGACTCGGCCGGAGAGCGGGACAACAAAAGAGGGTAATTTTTGCGCGGCATCGATTTGTCGTAAGCCGAATCACGCTAGACTATGTTGTGACGTTCCATATTACTCTTCCTCATTCTTTGGTGCTTCTGAAGTCGTCGTCGTTCAGTTGCGTCTTACATCTGCTGGGTTAGTACAATATGTTTAGCGGGTCTTCATAATGTCAAAATAAACGCTCCTTGATAGGAAATAAGCGACCGCCATGTATGCGGTGGCGTGCGATTATCTGCGCCGTCCATTGCGGCTGCGCACGGTCCGCGCGTGCACGCATGGCTCCTGCATAGTAGGACCGGCAGAAGGCAGACGTCGCAGCGACAGAAAAGGCGCCTCTTGGGAGAGCGAAGAAGGGAAGAGCCATGTAAAGAGGCACAGGGACGAGAGGGCGAACGAAGGAGGAAGAGAGCAAAGGGAAAGCTGGGCGGCCGGCGGCGCGCGGACATTATCGGCCCGAGCAAATGATTTTTTCTGGGCCACAGTCGGCGCTCCTCTTTTTATCTTGCTTCGTGGCTTGGAACGCAGATAACACAGCCGGGCATGGCCCGGCAGTAAAAAAAACAATAAATAAACAAACCCATACATGGTTCGCGGCATTACCACCCCTCTAACAGTGCATCGACCCGATGCTAAAATAAAAGACAGTCCGAACAAACAAGAAAAAAAGTCCGTCATCATGCATAGTAAGGTTTCAAGCGAACCACGTGGACGACTTCGGGCCGCGTGCGTCGTAGTGATGTTCCGGAATCACCATCGGGGATCACCTCGTAGGTAAGTTGGCCGACACGTCGTAGAATCTGGTAGTGTCCGAAATACCGTCGCAGAAGTTTCTCGCGTCGTCGGATGGGAGTCCAAATCCAAACACGGTCCCCTGGGGTGTACTCGACGTCTCGGCGTCGGACGTTGTAGCGCCCGGCATCCACCAGCTCCTGGTCCGTTGTACGAACTCGAGCGAGCTGGCGGGCATCCTCCGCGCGCTGAAGGTATCCTTGGACGTGGGGATTGAGGTCGTCGTATTCTACATGCGGAAGCATGGCGTCAAGCATCGTATTCGGCAGTCTTCCGTAGACAAGCTCGAACGGCGTCATTTGCGTAGTTCCCTGGGTAGCCGTGTTGTACGCAAACGTGACATCCGGGAGCACTTCGTCCGAAGTCCTATGTTCAACGTCGACGTACATTGACAGCATATCCGCCATCGTCTCGTTGAGACGTTCCGTTAGACCGTTCGTTTGGGGGTGGTACGCCATCGTTCTTCGGTGGTCCGTGTTGCTGTAGCGTAAGATTCCTTGCATAAGTTCCGCAGTAAAGGCTGTTCCGCCGTCCGTGATTAGGACTTCGGGGGCTCCATGTCGCAGCACAACTTGGTTCATGGAGAACTTCGCGACTTCTTGTGCAGTCCCCCTCGGTAGAGCGGCGGTCTTCGCGTAGCGCGTCATGTAGTCTATCGCTACGACAATCCACTTGTTCACGGATCGGGATGTAGGGAACGGGCCCAGAAGGTCTATTCCAATCTGTTGGAAGGGCCTCGACGTGACGGCGATCGGCTGCAGAGGTGCGGCGGGTCTCGTCGGCGTTTTTCGTCGCTGGCAGTCACGGCAGCTCCGGGCGTAGTGGGTGACGTCGGATGTAAGGCTACTTGACATGATTTTTCCAATTGTGCGAGCTCTGCCGAGATGTCCGGAAGACGGGTCGTCGTGGCACGCTTCCAAAACTTCGTCACGAAGATCTGCAGGGATGACAAGGAGGTAATTCGTTCTCGTCATCCGCTGCTGTCTCAATGTACTTAATCTAACCTCTTGTGGTTTCTTAGGGCAAGTATTGTACCTTTTGTATACTCCAATGCCTGGAGTAGCCAGCTCCTGTTTGGCTTGGAGCTAAACTCCCCAATAAATAATTATTTTTCTCTCTCTCTCTCGTTCTCGTTCCGGGGTGAACTTTTTTTTTCACGAGGACGGAGTTTTTGAGGATGAATGCTGGTAAGTTTCGTTTGAAGGCCCTAGGCACGGCGACACTGCGTGCTTCCAGGTAGTCGATCATGACGCGTAACTCGGGGTCGGCACGCTGTTGAGCAGCTAGTTCGCTTTCCGTCACGACTCCGAAGAACGCGCTGTCGGCATCGGAGTCTTGCGGTGGTGGATCGACGGGGGCACGGGAGAGACAGTCGGCGTCGGAGTGTTTCCTGCCGGATTTATGGACAATTGTAACGTCGAATTCCTGCAGGCGCAAGCTCCATCGCCCAAGGCGGCCAGAGGGGTCCTTCAAATTGGCGAGCCAACACAGCGCATGGTGGTCTGTCACAACCTTGAACGGTCTACCATACACGTATGGGTGGAATTTTGAAATGGTCCATATGATAGCCAGGTACTATTTCTTCGAGGCAGAGTAGTTTTTCTCCTCCTTCGACAGACCACGGCTGGCATAGGCGATTACATTTTCGCAACCGCTTTGCTTTTGGACGAGGACGGCACCCAAACCTATATCACTGGCATCCGTGTGCATTTCTGTTTCGGCGTTTTCGTCGACATGAGCGAGCACAGGCGGGTTTTGCAGGCGTTGTTGCAGCTCGCAGAATGCCTTTTCTTGGTCGTTTTCCCAGCTAAAAGGCGTGCTATCTTTCATCAACCTTGTAAGTGGTTCTGCAATGCGCGCGAAGTTTGCGACGAAGCGCCGGTAGTATGTGCACAGTCCGAGAAATCTTCGCACGCCCTTGTCTTTCGGCCTTGTGAAGTTCGCAATGGCTGAAGTTTTTGCCGGGTCAGGTAGGACTCCCGCGGCGTTGACGACGTGGCCCAAGAACTTCAGCTCCTCATACGCGAAATGACACTTTTCGGGCGTCAGCGTTAATCCCGACGTACGAATGGCCTCGAGTACAGACTCCAACTTTGCAAGGTGTTTGTCGAACGTCCGGGCGAATACGACAACGTCGTCGAGGTATACGAGGCAGGTGTGCCACTTCAGGCCAGCTAGCACCGTGTTCATGACTCGTTGAAACGTTGCTGGCGCCGTGTACAGCCCAAAAGGCATCACCTTGAACTCGAATAGGCCGTCCGGGGTTATGAATGCAGTCTTCTCTCGGTCTCTGTCTTCCACTTCGATTTGCAATTTGCCGGTCTTCAGTTCCATCGATGAGAAGTACTTCGCATGGCAGAGGTGTTCGAGGGCGTCGTCGATTCGTGGCAGGGGGTACACGTCCTTTTTGGTGATTTTGTTCAGTCGCCGGTAGTCAACGCAGAACCTTAATGTGCCATTTTTTTTCTTTACGAGTACGACCGGCGCAGCCCAGGGGCTTTTCGATGGCTGTATAATGTCGTCGCTCAGCATGTCGTCGACTTGAGTCCGGATGGCTTCCCGCTCATGTGAAGAAACGCGGTACGGTGACTATCGGGTAGGTCGGGCTCCATCTTCGGTTATAATACGGAGCTTCGCTAGGGGTGTCTGACGTAATTTTGAACTCGACCAAAAACACTCGCTGTAGCGACGCAGCAAAGCCAATAATTTGTTCCGTTGTTCCTGCGGTAGCGCCGGATTCACGTCGAAGGGCTGTGGAAGCTTGAAAGTGTCTTCGGGTGTGCGTTCAAAGTCGGCGACCGCGATCGTGTAACTTGCTTCTTGCGTTTTTTCGAGGAACGCATTTGCAGCTCCCTTGTTTAACTGCTGGTACTCCAGTGAAATTAGTAACCAAAACGTGAGATTGGCGTTGCTTAAAGTGCGCAATGATTGATTGATTGATTCTGGGGTTTAACGCACCGACGCAACGCAGGCGATGAGGCGCGCCGTAGTGGAGGGCTCCGGATTAATTTTGACCACCTGGGGATAAAGTGCGCAATGCGTCTTGCGACGGAGACACCGCGGTCGAGAAGCAACCTTTGATCACTCTCTACGATAGCGTCGATGTCAGGAGCAGCATCCTCACAGTAGACGGCGATCATCAAGCTTGCGCGGGGTGGCAGGGCGACGTGATCGTCGGCGATCCTTACAGCAGCACGGTGATTGGGGTTCGGCTTCGGCGTCGTGGAGTGATCGGAGGAAAAAGTTATCGACTTGGTCTGCAGCTCAATTATTGCGCCATTGTCTGTCAAAAAGTCCATTCCGAGAATTACGTCGCGGGAGCAGTTAGGCAAGATGACGAACGCGGCAGGGTACGTCGTGCCGTCTATGGTGACGCGCGATGTGCACGTTCCACTTGTCGTCACGAGGTGGCCTCCTGCTGTGCGTATATGCGGACCGTCCCCTGTTGTCGTGACTTTCTTCAGCTTCGATGCGAATGAGCCGCTCATTACCGAGTAGTCGGCTCCCGTGTCGATGAGGGCGACTACGTCAAAGCCGTCGATGGACAACTGGACGTCGGATGCCGCTTTCCTCGAGTTTCGGGTGCGTCGGGGCGTTGTATCTCGGCTTGTGCGTGTTGACGGTCGGGCACTATGCGTCGTTGTTGTCGTCTTCTCAGCGGCAGGCTCTGTCATTTCGGGTACGGGTCACGTCGTGCCGTCGTCGGGTTCGGCACTCACGTCCGGGTTAGATCGAGCCGTTGGGCTTCGGGTACGGTGTTCGGTGCGGCCATGCGTCGTTGGAGGGTTTTCGTTTTAGGGGCGAAGCTCCTTAGGGCGTGGGTCTGTCCATCCTCGACGTATGTATGTAGCCACCTCTAGTTTAGTTCTTGGATTGTTTACTAGATGGCGTGGCTACCTCTAGTTTAGTTCTTGGATTGTTTACTAGATGGCGGTACTTGTATATGATGAAAAGATGCGCTTGGATTGTTTACTAGATGACGTGGCTACCTCTAGTTTAGTTATTGGATTGTTTACTAGATGGCGGGGAGCGTTTTAATAAAATACGTTCGCCGTTGGCGCGCGCTCGGAGTCGCCCGATGGATAAGGCTGCAGATGTGCGAGCCCGCGAGGCAGAAGCGCTCCGTGAAGCTGCGCGACGCCGCCGCCAAGATCCTGCCGTACGAGAGCGGGAGGCCGAAGCGTGTCGTCTGGCTGCGCGACGACGCCGCCAAGATCCCAGCGTTCGAGAACGAGAGGCCCAAGCGTCACGGCAACGGCGCGAGGACCCTGCCGTACGCGAAGCGGCACGGCTGCGGCGCGAAAAGGATCTCCAAAACGTCAGAGAACGGGAAGCGGCGAGAAAGCGCGCGTATCGGCAGGCAGACCCCGATGCAGTGAGAGCTCGTGAGGCGTCTGCAAAACGCATCAGGCGAGCTCAGCCCCAAGGTGCCGACGCGCGGTTTAAGCGAGACTTTCTAGACGTTACGTTCGGACACAGATGTAGTGGGCGAACTTTCACTGAAGAGTCACGGTTTTACCGATGATTTCCCCTCAGGAGCTTCGCCCACTCATCATCATTCACCCCGTGGATATGCTGTGAATTTTTTTTCGCCGTTCTGCAACTTCACCTCCAGAAATTGCTGCTTTTAGTTTCCTCCGCGTTGGCTGGGGGACCTTCCGCGTGAGATGTCAGCGGTGTTATGGCGGTTTGGCGAATGGTACCGGTAGGGCGACGGCGAACGGTTGAAGCGGGCAGGTCCTCGGTTCGTGTTGGACAGGTATTCGTCGATCTCAGTAGAGCGCTGGCCGGGTCGGGGGCGTGGTGCGTCGACGGAGAATCCTCGCACACCGAGCCTTTTGTAAGGGCAGCGACGGTAGATGTGGTCGGCCTCTCCGCAGTGGTAGCACAGCGGGCGTGACGTCGGTCTTCCTCGGCGTCTGGTATTGAACTACCGGGGGTAGAGCGGGCGACAGGGGACGGCGGTATGGCGGGGCCTCTTGACGACGGATTGGAGCAGGGCGGGGTCGACGAAGAGCTGCGGAGTAGGTCATCGCTTGTGGCTCACGGGGTGCTTCGGATGGCGTACAAGCCCCCAGTGCCTGTTGAACCTCTTCTCGGATGACGTCAGTCAGGGAAGCGACTTGAGGTTGCTGCGTCGTTGGAAAAAGCTTCCGAAGCTCATCTCTGACCACAGCTCGGATGGTCTCGCGCAATGTATCGGAGCTTGCAGTTGCGGCATGGATTGTCTCCGAGAACAGAGCGTTGACAGGGAGGTCGTACTGCCTCGTTCGAATATCGAGGGTCTTCTCCAATACGGCAGCCCCAGACGTGAATTCAGCCACCATTTTAGGGGGGTTACGGACAACGCAGGCAAAGAGTTCTTGCTTCACTCCTCGGATTAGAAACCTGAGCTTCTTTTCTTCAGTCATTTCGGTGTCCACGCGGAATAGTTGCTTCATCTCCTCAACGAAGATCACGATCCCTTCGTTGGGGTGCTGCGTGCGCGTTTCCAGCAAAAGTGGGGCTCGTTCTTTCCGCACGACGGTGGCGAATGTTTTAAGGAACTCGCTTTTAACGAGCCCAGTTGGTTAGCGAGATTTCATTGTTCTCGAACCACGTTCGGGCTATATATTCCAAATAGAAGAAAAATTGGCGGAAAGTTTCTTCGTCATCCCACCTGTTAAAGACGCGGACGCGCTCCACTTTCTCCAACCACTCCTCAGGGTCCTCTCCGGGAGATCCGCGGAACGATGCTGGTTCCGGAGGCTGCCGCAGTACAAGGCAGGATTAGAAGCGCTGGTCATGGTACCTGCGTTGATCATGGTGGTTTTCACATCGTCTTTTTTCTTCACGTTGTCCGGAAGCAGTCCAAACTCTGGTTGAAGACCTTGCTGTCAGCGGCTGACACGAGTTGGGCTTGCTTGTCGGTTTGACGATGGCTTAGGGTTCATGTACCCCGCACCTCTACCAGATGTCACGAAGTCAAAGACAACGCAGTTGTGTTCAACGAAAACAAGTTTATTGGAGCTAACTTGCGCTCCCCTAACAACTCAAAGAATACAGCGCGGCGAAAAGGCAGTCAACAAAGTGACGTGTGCAGGCGAGCTCCGGCGATTCGAAAATACCGCGGCGTCTGCTCTGCAAGCTTTCATCTTTCGGCGCAAGTGTTTCTGGAACCGTCGATTCACATCCAGAACATTCTAGGTCACAGAAGATTATTCTGGGCTAGCGACGTTAAGGCGAAACAGTCTGCTTATCTGAATGTGATAGCCCGTGCGGCACAAAAATAAATAATGGAAGCCGCGCTTAGCTTGGAACACGGAGCAATATAAACAGAAGCGCCGACTTCGCACTCTCCGGCGGGCCCTTAATGTTAAGTTTGGAACGCAGATAACAGAGCCGGGCGTGGCCCGGCAGTAAAAACAAACAATAAATAAACAAACCCATACATGGTTCACGGCAATATCTTGGACGATTTTTTCGCGCCGCTTATGCAGCTCAGAATAATTCTTCACTGCCTTAGACACTCGCCGGATTGCACCCGAACTGTTCGGCATGTCACGCGGTGCGTGCCCAGCCATTCGTGATAAAACAGCGTCGAAAAATGCATGCCATCGTCTTCCGCTACAAAAGTGGTAGTCGCTTGTAGCAGGGATTTCTTCTCATGCATTTGTTGTAGCTTAAACGCCTTGCTCCCGCACGGGGCACCTTGAGTAATATTGGTGACGGTATTGGCGACACCGCGTACCCCGAGTTCCCATGCATAAGTTGTGACCAACCGTGACGATGTGTTGAAAGGTGAAGGGTAGAAACCCCAAACGGTGGCCGTCGGAGCCCAGGTCAAGCTCCGGCAGATAGGCTCCCCGTCTGCCTACCAGGCAGGGAGCTCCGTGACCCCTCAAGCTATCAGGGTAAGGTTTCAGGAGAAAGCACCTTGTCCCCTGCTCTTTTCTATCTGTGTGGAAAATTCAAAGCCCCCCACCCCTAAACGTGAGCGGTCCCTGAAAAGGGGCCGCACCGAAGTATCTTTTCCCCCATTGCCATCCTTAACCTTTCCTGAATCGGAAAACTACGCTCGATTTCTTGTTATGGAATCTCGTGATACAGCCCATTCTCTTTCAACGACATCAGTTTTCTTGATTGCTAAATGTCTTGAAGGCATAATTGGAAAATCTTACAAGGCTAAAAAACAAAGGACTGTTGAGGTCTTTGTCGAGGTAAACAACAAGCAGCAGGCCATAAAGCTTCCAGCTCAGACACGAATGGGTGATGTGGACATCAGGGTCACACCCCACCGGAGCCGCAACAGCTCCCAGGGTGTGATCTCTGAGCCAGATCTGCTGAATGAAACAGATGCAGACCTCCTTGAGGAATTGAAGGATCAGGGCGTCACGGCCGTGCGGCGCAGCAATATCCGCACGGACGATATGGAAATCCCCACGTAGCACATCATCCTGACCTTTGACCGCTCGACACTTCCTCAACATATCAATGCAGGACTTATCCGGTGCTCCACGCGTACCTACATCCTGAAACCGTGGCGTTGCTTTAAATGCCAGCAGTTCGAGCATGGTACAAACTCCTGCCGCAGCAAATGCGCATCACAGGACCACCCCACTGACAATTGCAACTCTGCTACCCTCACTTGTGCTAACTTCGGAAGCCCACACGAAGTTTACTCCAGAAAATGCGAAAAATTTCAACTCGAAAAGAAAGTGATCAACATAAAAGTGACAGAGAACACCTCTTTCCCAGAGGAGGCCCACACGAAGTTTACTCCAGAAAATTCGAAAAATTTCAACTCGAAAAGAAAGTGATCAACATAAAAGTGACAGAGAACATCTCCTTCCCAGAGGGGAAAGAGGTTCGCCTCTTTCCCCACCGGAGGTACGCCGACGCAGCTCGCCGGGGGGCGGAGCGGCTTCTGGTTTCTGCAGGACGCAGTACCGCGAGTCTGACGTGCCCCCCGCCGCCTGGGTTGCCTCAGGCAGCCCAACCCGTCACCACACCGTGTGCTGAGGCAGCAGCAGTTGTGGTTCCAACCACTTCCGTAGGGACAGGTGCCGCTCCTGCTCCTGCCTCCCCGTTCTCCAGTGCGTTCGAGGGTGCCGAGGGGATGGATGCCGGGGCCCCACATCGGCTCCCACCGCCACCGCACCGCCGGTGCCACCTCTGGCGCCCCCGACGCCCTCGGAGGAGGCGGGTCAAACGAAGGGCCCCCGAAGGGGGGTCCCGGTCCGTTGGCCACCCTTCTGACATCTGACGAGGAGATGGATGTCGGGCCGTTCCTGCCTGCAACGCAGCGCAAGGAGCGGCCCCGACGTCCAAGACAACAGAGAGGCCCAAAAAGCACCTTCCGAGAGTACAACACCGAAAGATGACACATGAACACAGACACACTCCAGTCATTCTTAAATGTAAATAAAGAGAGCAGAAAACATCATCCAATGGAAATGGAACTGTAGAGGCCCCATTACAATCTAGGTGATGTGTACTAGATACTTCATTCACATAAGCCAAGTCTCATGTGTCTTCAGGAAATACACCTAAATAGTAAACATACTAACTTCTTGAACAGCTACACAGTATTTCGAAAAGACAGGCACAGTTTCACTTATTCTTCAGGTGGTGGGGCCATAGTGGCCAGAAAATCTTTACCATGCCACACCATCCACCTAAACACCATGCCGCCAAACAAACAGCCGTCGCGATTCGAACAATAATTTATAATAGGTTGATTACGGTATGCTCCCTCTCCATCCCTCCCGATTACCAACTATCGAACACTGATTTTGAGGCCCTGATAGATCAACTACCTGAACCGTGCCTAGTCTTAGGCGACCTCAATGCACATAATTCAATCTGGGGCTCTTCCCGCACAGATGCCCGAGGTCGCTTAATTGAAAAATTTCTAACATCATCGGTAGCATGCCTTTTTAACAAAAACCAAGCTACATCTTATAACATCGGACAAAACAAGTATTCACATCTTGATTTGGCTCTTGGCTCTGCAGTTCTTTTCCCATTTCTTGAGTGGCATGTGGGCACAAACATATAGTAGTGACCACCATCCGACCAAATTGGCATACATAGGCAAAGGAACAAACACTTCCCCTTCTCATAAAAGGTTCAGTGAGGGAAGAGCGAACGGAAGTACATTCACAGAAACATCTAACCTACACTACACATCCATAAAACACCTCTAACCTACATTACACATCCATAGAACATCCATAAAATCCTCGACGCCGCCGACAAGCCCATTCCACAGGTCTCCGGTGCCCCGTGCAACCCAACGAGGCCCTCGTGGAATGAGGACTGCAGGCGAGCACGAGAGGCCCAGAACAAGGCGTGGGGTACCCTTCGCCGGTACCCCACAACCAATAATCTTTTATCCTTCAAACGGGCAAAAGCACTCGGGAAGCGCATGCGCCGTGAAGCAAAAAGGGAGACTGACATGCCTTCCTCACATCCATAAACTCATACACAGACACACGCAATGTATGGCCTCGTATACGTAAACTAAAGGGGCAACAGACACACAGCCTGCCCCAGGTGAGCCCAGCAGGGGACACACTAAACGATCAGGCCAACCCACTTGCACAACACTTCCAGCACGTGTCCAGCTGTGCACACTACACAAACACTTTCATGCTAATACAAAACATCTAGTGAAAAGAAGCCCTTGTGGGATAATTCAAACACCTCCTATAACTTCCCCTTTACCGTTAATGAGCTGAAGCTGGCTCTCAGTACTTGTGAGTCTTCAACTCCAGGTGGAGACAACATTACGTACACTATCATACAACACGTACACGCAGACACACTCGAAACCCTTTTGCACCTCTACAACAAAAACATGGCTTTTGGGGCACCTTCCAGAGTCTTGGAGGGAGGCCATCGTAGTGGCTTTTCTTAAGGAGGGAAAATATCCGTCTTCTCCTACTAGTTATCGCCCCATCGCCCTAACAAGCTGTTTGTGCAAGCTCCTCGAGAAGATGATCAATAGGAGACTCGTGTACTTTTTGGAGTAGAATGGTCTTCTCGAGAGCTGCCAGGCAGGCTTCCGGGCGGGGCGATCCACTAATGATCAACTAGTTTCTTTAGAGGCCTACATTAAGGATGCATACATACATAAGCAATACTGCATGACGGTATTTTTTGATATTGAAAAGGCATATGATACGGCACGGCACTACGGCATTCTTAGAGACTTAAAATCTTTTGGTATTTCACGTAACATGCTGAACACTCTTTGTAGTTACATGTCTACACGAACATTTCGTGACAGAGTTCGGTCGGCACTATGAAATGTTCACGTGCCGGCGAAAAGAATTCCTCAAGGTGGCGTTTTGAGCTGCACATTGTTTATCGTTAAGATGAACTTGCTCCAAAAGGCACTGGCGCCCTCTATTTCTTGCGTGGTTTATGTAGATGACGTTCAAATATGTTTCAAATCATGTAACATGTCCATATGTGAACGTCAGGCACAGTGAGGGGGGAGATCACGAGGGAGTTTTTGCAGTATCTAGAGTTACGTCCGACGTAACCCAAAATCGAAAACTAAAGTTACACCCGACGGAATTTTAAGCCAGTTACGTTCGACGTAACCCAAACTGCAAAACTAAAGTCCCGTCCGACGGAACTTTAAACCAGCCTCCAGAATTACGTCCGACAGAACCCAGAATTGAAAGCTAAAGTTACGTCCGGCGGAACTTGCCACTAAAGTTCCGTCGGACGTAACCTTTGTTTTTAATTTTGGGTTACGTCGGACGTAACTCTAGACACTGCGAAATGATAATACCTAATGGAGTGCATTGCTTTTTGAAGCCCGAACAAAAGCGAAGCGAACGAAACCCCTGATCCGCGAGCCGGTAAAGGAAGAACTGTGCGCAGGCTGAGGCAGGGAGCAAGCAACAATGCAACATATTGTAATGGAATGCAAAGGTGTCCGTTCAGTGCTCAGTGAGGGGGGCATTCAGCTTCCGGAAGCCCTTAGCTTTAAGAGTACCAAAAAAGTGAATTGAATGGACTGCAGTAGAGGTTAGTAAAACATGGTTAGCATGTTCGTGGGAAAAGAGAAGAGAAAAATCTGGGAACACACGCGAACATAGAAGAAATTCTATAATTTTTTTTATTGCGAGGTGATTTCGCAGTGACGTTACGAGTAAGGTCGCTGTGCAACGCCACCCCGTAGCAAAGGGGAATTCACTAAGCATCATCATCATCATCATCGGGAGTCGCCTCCATCCATTCTGCCAGGCCTCCCAAGGCAGATCTGGTGACGCTATTCAGTTACCAGTCACTCAGGGGCCAGGTCAGACTCGCTGAACTGGGTCCCTGTGGAAACCACACACCACTCCGCCCCTCGGCCTGCTGCGTCGGCGTACCTCCCCAGAGGGAAAGAGGCGAACCTCTTTCTCGCCTCTGGGAAGGTGATTTTCTCAGTGACCTTGATGCTCATGATCTTTTTTTCAAGTTCAAATTTTTCACATTTGCGGGAGTACGCCGCATGCGGCCCTCCGAAGTTCACACAAGTGAGGGTGTCGGATGGGCAGTTGTCGCTCGGATGATCATGCGCCGTGCATTTTGCACAGGTCGTTCGACCACGGCAAGAGTTCGTACCGTGCCCGAACCGCTGGCACTTAAAACAGCGCCGCAGGTTCGGGATGTAGGGACGTACTGAGCACCGGATAAAACCTGCGTTTATATGTTGTGGGAGAACTGCGCGGTCAAAGGTCAAGATGATGTGCTTGGTTGGAATCTCCTTGTCGTCTCTGCGGATGGTGATGCGTCTCACGGCTGTGACGCCCTGATCCTTCAAGCCCGCAAAGAGATCCGCATACGTTTCGTTCAGAAGATCTGGCTCGGATATCACACCCTAAAGCTGTTGAGGCTCCGGTGGGATGTCACCGTGATGTCTAGATCAGCCAGTCTAGTCTAAGCTCGAGGCTTTGTGGACTGCTGCTTGTCATTTTTTTCGATGAGTAGTTCACCAGACCTTTGTCTTTTGGCCTTATACGATTTTTCTATTATGGCTTCAAGATATTTTGCAATCAAGAAGACTGACTGAGATGCTAGAGGATGGGGTGGACTGGGGGACTCCATGACAAGAAATCGAAAGCAATGATCCAGTTCAGGAAATGCTGAACATGGCAATGGGGGAAAAGATACTTCGGTGCTGCCCCTTTTCAGGGACCGATCACGTTTGGGGGGGGGGGTTAGAAAATACCATATAGCATAGTACAAAAGCAGGGAGACGGGGGTACTGTCTTCGTCAGCTTACCCTCATAGCTGAAGAGGTCCCGCAGCCCCCTGTCTGGTAAACAGACAGGGAGCCCATCCACCGGATGTTGACCTGGGCTCCGACGGCCACCGTTTGGGGTTTCTACCCTTCGCCTTTCAACACATCGTCACGGTTGGTCACAACTTATGCATCGGAACTCGGGGTACGCGGTGTCGCCACTACCGTCACCAATATTACTCAGGGTGCTCCGTGCGGTGGAAGGCGTTTTAGCTACAACAAGTGCACGAGAAGAAAGTCCTGCCACAGGCGACTACCACTTTTCTAGCGGCATACGATGCCAGGCATTTTTCGACGCTGTTTGAGTATCTGATTTTTATTTCTTGGCAAAACCAAGGGGAGGCTAAGACTAAAGGCGGACGTGGCCTGACAAGGGCCTCAGCCACCCGATTTACAGCGTACATAACACACGTCTGTTCACAAATTTAAGCATAATAGCATAATCGTAATAGAGAAATACCACAAAGCAAATTCATTACTACATTACCTATGCATTATACAAAGCATAGGTCTAAAATTTATTTATCACGAATGCCTGGTCACGCACCGCGTGACATGCCGAACAGGTCGGGTGCAGTCCGGCGAGTGTCTAAGGCAGTGAAGAATTATTCTGAGCTACATAAGCGGCGCAAAGCAATCGTCCTATATATGAAACCGAATTGTAATCCCATGAAGAGAAATAAACTACAGCAACATTCAGTTTGGACCTGCCGCAGCGGCCTCTTTTCTGATGGAGGCGCAAAGCGAAAATTCTGTCCGACCACTTATCTCCATTCACGCTATGATAACGATTACGAGTAGAACTTCCGTGAAATCTGCATTTTTCTGGATATGCGTGTAGTTTCACAGTTCGCCATTATCGCTGTTTTTGTAGCGTACGCTACATTGGCCGAGGCTGAGCAATTCCGCGTGGACCTTGAAGGGACGTGCTGCGCAAGCGCGAGGGGCATTGGATTGGACTGGATTGGATTGGATTGGATTAAATTGGACTGGATTGGATTGGGTTGGAAATTCAATCCAATTGGAGTACGGATGTGTAGAGAATTGTGTCTGCAGATTCGCCGGTCTGCACATTCCAGAGGAGTGACGTCATAATAGCGGCAGACGCACTGGCGCCGGCGCGTGCCCAGCTGTGCGCCTCCGTAGCGCAGTAGCGAAGTCTGACGGTGCGCCGGAGCCGCTTGATAGCCGTTTCGCGTGGTTCCTAGAGAGCCGTGCTGCGCATGCACGAGGAGCCGTGACGGGACTGGACTGGACTGGACTGGACAGGACCGAACTGGGCTGGACTGGAGTGGACTGGACTGGATTGGATTGGATTGGATTGGATTGGAAATCGTTTTAGCAGCAGTAAGCATGATAATCAGCTTATCCTGGGCAACCAGGCAACCTAAGAATAACCAGATGAACCTTAGCTCACGCTACGTGTATCCTGGCATAGCCGAACTAAGCCACTGCTAACTTTTTTCCATTTTTCTTATTGTTGGGGTTGTTCAATATTGTGCTCGACCACCAGGTTATCTCCATTTACACTATTAATACGACTACAAGTGGAACTACCGCCATATCTGCATTTTTGCGGTAACGCAGGGCGTAACCCGGTCCTGGCCAGGGGGGTGGGGTACTGGGCACAGAATGTGCATTAAAAATGAGCGCACATGTGCTCTCGTCGCTGCAAATTTCGTCGAAAGACGGTACTCTGCCGCTCCTGCCACGTAACTGCCTCTCATGTTTCATTCGCCCTCCTCTTACGCTGTTCCCCTCCTGTCTGCGTCCACTCATTGGAAGTTTGAGAAGTTCAACGTTCCGCCTTCACACTACTGCGCCGCCCGTCGGGACTGCAACTGTAACTTACCGCTCGAGCAACCAGCGCGAGGTCCGTACGGCACCCTTATTTGTATGTACTGGTTAGCACATTCGTTTCAACGCATGACCTTTTTTATCATTTGCTTTCACAAAGTCTAGCCCATGTCTATTTTTAATTGAAAGAACACTGCGAACGCCAGACGTTCTTTCCTAACGAAGCCGTTTTGTTGAACAATCTTGACAAACATGGAATATCTTTCTAGATTTATAAGTTGGAAACTGCTTTGTCTATATAAACGTTTCTTTCAATGATTATTTTAACTTTTGGTCAAACGGCTGAATCAAGGTACAGACAGACAGACAGACAGACAGACAGACAGACAGACAGACACAATTTCCACGTTTAAGTAGCCCTAGAAAGGCTACTGCCGTTTAAAACAGTAAAGCAGTTCCACTCAAGGTCCAAGCTGTTGGACGTGCAGAGCAGTGTTCTCCATACGGGCTGTGGCACCGCTCTTCGCTCTTGCTGCAACCCCTCACGCTGTTCTCCACTCCTCTATTGATGAATTCAACAGAGATTTGTTCAGTGCAGTTCAATTTTACCGGCTTCGCAGTGATCGCGCGCCTTCTTCGGGGACATCTCTCAATCTTTTCTTCTTTCTTTGCCTTTAGTTTCTTGTTACGCCTGGAACAGCACGAGCGGGAGTGCGGCCTTCTTTTGTGCTCCCAAACGCATTGCGTTTTTTTTTCTTCTTCGGCCACTTTTTTTCGCTTAGTATAGTCAGACTCCTTCAATGCTTCAATGCTTCAAACCGGCCCAATGAGCATTCCTAACCAAACGGGCGCAAAAACTGCGGATTAATTACATATATTTTGACTTTAAAGGTACGTCCAGTTTTCGTTGCGATTAAGAAAGGGTGCATGTATGAGAAGTGCCCGCGATTCCAGGAGTTTTGAATGGTTCTGCTCATATAAACCTCTGCGTCAAGTGTCCGCTTGGCTTTTGGCAGGATGGCTGAATCGAGGGACAAGCGGGTATCTTTTCGAAGCCTCTATTTGGGTGCGTGACGCCACATGACTGCGATGGCTAGATAGCGTGACCGCGGACGAGCTGCGACGACAAGCCGAGCCCTTAAAGTGTCAGCACTTAAAATGCGCCTGATTTTGAACCCGGGCTGGGACAATGACGAGGCAAAGCTCCCACAGATTGAGCAATGTGTACCCTGTTCCGGGGACGACAGGAGCTTTCTCGCAATGCTTGAGGTTTCTCGGCACTAATTACTTTTTAAACATCCCAGGAACCTAGGGGAACCAATATATGTAAGCTATATTTCACCTACGGGTAACTGTCATTCCCAAGATAGTGTCATAGGAAAGAAATCAAAGAACGTTTCGCAATTTTTCACGAATCAGCCTGAAAAGAGCACTGCCCAAAGAATTACGGTGGTTTCTACGCCACTAGGGCCCGACGGCTGGACTAGAGGAGATCCGGAAAGCGGGGGTTGCTACGCCAACCTGAAAGATACCATGAAAATTTCTTTCATACATAGGTACAGTTTTTGCGTCGGAATCAATAGAGATACCCAAATTGTACTCCACTATCTGGCATGTTACTTGTACACACAAAGGTTGCGGTTATCACGAAAATTCTCGGGTTCATGGGGAGGGATTTGACTCTAGTGACTCTGTCTATCAGCATTCTCTACAATTTTTGTCCATCAAGAGCGATGCGCTTAACCTTCCCTACGCACCACGACAATGATCCGACATTTTGCGGGGCCATGAATAAAAACAAAATAGGGGAAAATAATGCGAAGGTGACATAGAGTGCTCATTCTGAACGGTTTGTTCTGCAAGTGTAAATCCGTACTTTTGACGTACTTTTTTTACGATCCTTATTATGCTCTCTTTTTTCTCTCGTTTTTTTTTTTTTTTTTTTTTATTAGGCACGGGCTCACCCCGAAGAGAAATCCTGTGCGGCCCTGCTGCCAAGCGCTGCAATACGAAAATACGAACAATTACTGCTGCAATGGTTGCACGCATCCTGCTTTGATCCCATGTGGAGGGAAGTTCACAGTAACTCGCCAAGATGCCTCACTGCGTTTTATTTCTCTCATTTTCTGCTTCGACTTCCACCGCAGGCGACACATGAACAGTTATGGCGGCTGCTGCACAGCGGAAAGCCAAAACTCGTCCTGTCGTCACTCTCCGCTTTCTGTGAACCGTTCACTGCGTCAACATAACCTGTGCGGACAATAAGCTTGCACACCATCCGCGGTTCTTTTTCTTTCCTACTTGCTGCGCTTATTGTGTGCAAAGAGCGTGTGATGGGACACTCTCCATCGGCTTTTATTCGACTGGCAGAACGTAGCGATAAATGTTCGAGAGGCGAGGGGAAAACAGCGTTTTGAGTGCTGCACTTAGCAGAACCCCGTCTCGCCCTGCGCTGCGGGAGGCGAGTGTCCGCTTTTAGCTGCCAAGGCGCCGAGGGATCGGAACCCATTCTCCTCCAAGAGCATGCGCCGTCAGTGCCCCTTAACGACCGAAGCGCGCGCAATCCATCGAACCAATCGCCTCCATCCCACCCTTTCACCTATCCTCCGTGTCCAAAAGTAGCGTTCGCGACCTGCGTCTGCGCCGACAGAAGGTGCGATTCCTGGCATACCGCTATACGTGGACATTTTGTTATGGACGTCACCGTTTTACCTATGCGTATCGGAGCAGTAGAGTTCCACACTAACACCACGAAGAAGAAATTAGAGCCTGCGTTGCATTTCGAATATCTTGATGGTGGCGCACTTACACACGGACACTACGAGGAGAGACGAGTGGTTTGTCGTCTCTTTTCTTAGCGTCCGTGTGTAAGTGCGCTATTATCAAGATGCTTCAAATGCAATACCAACTAGCCCAGTTGTCACTTCTACAGCCTGAGTTGTGTACCATACCAAAATGGTTTTTCTTGCATCGCAAAATAACCAATTTGTTTCCTCTGGTCGATCCCGTGGGGGAAATTTCCGGCACTGCCATGCACCTTGAGCGGGTCAGCTCGCCTCACCCCTCTAATACTTGTCGGTAGTGCGACCGCGGCAGCCAATTTAACTCCGCCAGCCACGGAGCAGCTAAATTTGTGCCGTTGTCCAAAAACTCCGAGGACACACAAGCAGCTATCAGTTGTGAATTGGAAGGGAATAAATGTCCAGTCGAGCTTTGAACATTCTCTAGTAGAGCAAACTTGACACGGACACAAGAAATGGAAGTATACAGGCCACAGCGCTGTGGTCTACCTGCTTTCTTTTCTTGTGCCCGTGTCAAGTTTGCGCCACAAGATGTTCAAGAACCACTGCCAACTAGCCCAATCTCCGATTTTTGTACGTTTGAGCGCTGCTGAGTGCTTCTTGGAGTTCTGCACTGCGAGTAACGTTTCCAAGTTCTGTACAGGTGCCGTCAGAAGTAATTGGAGCACGGGAGCTGTCGCCGAACCGCATACGATCGCCGTGTAGCTGCACCGGCTGTAAACGAAAGGAGCAGAATACGCATGCGCGCCTGCCGACGGTGATAGCCCATCTATTCTTCTCAACCCACTTCTTTTAAGGCGGCTTCGAGCAAATTATTCGCAGCATACTGGTCCCAGCGATGGCGCCGATAGCAGAGGCGGTATCTGGCCGCGTCGCTCACAGCTCAGCGCACGCGAGCTGCTGGAGAAGCGTCGCAATCGCTGGGATCTGAAGTGAGAATTTTTTTTTCTAATATTTTTAGGTGGATACGCTATCAGCGCCATCGCTGAGACCATGCGAATAATTTGCTCGAAGCCGCAGTAGAAGTGGGTTGAGAAGTATAGACGGGCCATCACCGCCGGCAGGCGTGCTTGCGTGTTCTGCTCCTTTCGTTTACCGCCGGTGCAGGTACACGGCGCTGCTATGCGGTTCGGCGTAGAGTTCCTGTATATCGCGTATCGCAAGAGTTGCGCGTCTGATTGCCACATGCCGCGGGTTCCCGTTCGACAGAAAGCCCGCTTTCAGTGCTGCGCACAGTCAGTTCTACCAGAGTCCTTCAATGCCTTTCTGGTCATGAAACTTCGCCGTCACGCTATGGGAGAGCTTTGTTCGCTGCCGCGCCGCGGCTCTGGTGTTGATTGGAGGGCAGCCGGGGGCGTGGTCAGAGCGCGTTTGGCAGGGAACGGACCACAGAGTAAGATAAAACAGACGCTCGCCGCCTTATCAGCAGTGCGCTTTCGCTTTACGTGTCGTGGGCCGCTCAAATAGACTTGTCATTTTGTGACTGGCGAAAAAATTTCGTGCGAACGGGCATGCTTCCACTGCGTTCCTGCCTGCCGGTCTGGCTACAGAGCAGCAGCGGCCGCCCGATGCCCTCCGATCTGCAGTGGCGCCACTCGCGGTAGCCTTTGTCCCCGAACGAAACTTGGCCGGGAGTTTCATGACCAGAGAAGCATTGAAGGACCCTGGTTCTACTCAACTGGGCATCGGCGGTTGTGGAAGCGGCGGCAGCGGCGGCCGCTCATCTGATAAGCGGTCCAATATTGTCGTGCGACAGTTTTTGCCCAGCCGCTCCTCGCCACTCCTCCTCGCCGCTGCTTGGCACGGCGGCAGCTTTTTCACGCGAGAAGGGTGGCTTTCCCGCACGACCTGGAACTCAAGATGGCGGATGGACGCGCAACTTTGCTCCCCTAGGGGAGCTATATACAGGAACTCTAGTTCGGCCATGCTCCCATGCTCCAATTACTTCTGACGGCACCTGTACGTGCTTCCGTATCCAATGGCTGCAGTTGCGGGAGCCATTTCGCTGCTATACAGAGCTGCCATCCCGGCTGCTCTGTACTAATCTGTACTATTCCCCGCTATCCATGCCACTAACTGTCCACGGGTAACGAAAGGCGTCGCAGCTAATGAATGCGCTCCGTTTCGAAGCTGCCACCTCCCGCGGTGGCCGAATGTGGCCCGCACCGTGCTGGTGGAAATGCGCAATAAGATTGGCCGCGTGTCAGCCTGCTTCCCTGCAAGTGCCCTCCAAAGACGCGGCCGCCCCTGTAACACGGTCTTCTCTCTGCCCCTGCCACCCTCGCTCCTCCCATGTTTGGTGCATTGCCGATTTTCTCAATTCCATTTTCCCGCACTCGCTAAGGTCCCTGAAATTACTAAGGTAGCGCCATCTTTAGATCTCGCCGCCTTTCGCCCTCGCCCGCACTCCTTTCCTACTTCGTTTTTTGCCATTTTCTTTTTCGCCGGCGAACGCCGCGCGCCATTGCCCAAGGGAAAAGTCACGTGGTTTTTTTTTTTTTTTTGCTCCGCCGCCGGGTCGTCTCGCCGGCTGGGACATTGCGCAACGCCGCCGCTGCGATGGCTGCGACGCCATTGCTGGCTTCCGAGCCACCGAGCTTCAGTACCGGCTTTATGGCCTCTCAAGCTTGGACGTTCCCTGTCTTCCCTATAGGCGGCGTAAAAATCGACGCCCCATGTGACCAACCAAAAGCGCTGTTTTCGACCATCAAGCCCACCAGACGGCGCAGGCAAAATGTTACTTTTGGTATAGAATACAAAACATTCATTCCGTGACTCAAAGAGCCCACACAGTTCGCTTACAATGTGTTATTTAAAAATACTATTAACAAGTTCCGCATCAAACATCCGTTGAGCAAAAATGTACGCAACTTTTTACGAACAGCCGACTGGTGCACCACCTCGTTTCTGAATTCGCAACCACAAAGCCGCCAATTCAAATTGAAACCGCTGCAACGGCCGACCGTTTCAATGTGCGCGGAGCACCGGTTTCGTGACTGTTATTGCTGTTATGTGCTTTTGCGTCCATCAGTTGTTGAGAGGACTGGCAAAACACGGGAATTGAGTGCTTGTGGAATGACAAATGTGGGAAATTCCGCATCGGAAGGCAGCTGTCGAGGCCAGAATATTCGATTCTTCCAACAGAAGGTGAGTGTTATGCACTCCGCTAGAAAGACGGTGCAAAGGAAACCGTTGTCGCCGTCAATACTTCATTTGTGCCCTTCGTTCGAAATCTTAGCGCAAGTGAACGAGTTGTTATGGCAAAAAAAAAAAATGTTGTCACGAAAGCGACGTACAATTGCAGCGATCGAAATGAAATGATGTCCTGGCCTCTGTAAACTTGCGGATGTCAATAAACGATTTGTTCTCACTTGCTGCTCACTGTGGTCTGTGCCAGTCGAGGCCATCTGGTCACCTGGCGTAACATCACTTCACTAGCGCGGCGCAAGTAAACACGCGACCAGCGTGCCAGCCAGGAGCCAGCAGGAGCAGCCACGGCCGGACTCGACGCCCCTTTCGCGCGCGGGAGGAGGAGAGTCGAGTCCGGCCGTGGAGCAGCGAGCCGGCGGCCGCCGTGCGAGGGCAGCCATGTTATTAAGGAGCTCAAGCGGCCTGTGCAAAAAGCATCCGCCATGTTTACAAAGCCGTGTTTACAGCGCCATCAAGCGGGCGTACTGGGTAGTTCACGACGCCGCCACTACGCTTTTTCTGGCACTACAGGCAAAGCTAGACCTTTGCTTCTCTAAAATCCTCCCTGTTCTGTGGCTTTATCGTAGGCGCCAGCTAATAGCAAAGTAAGAATTAGCTGCTCGTTTCGAAAAAACGTCGCATCGGTGTCGTTCTATGTTGCTTCTCGGTGCCGATGTGTTGTGCCTTAGGCAGCGCGAATATCGTCAGGCAGGGCACAAGACTTCGTTATTCCGTCCGGGAAACGCGACGCAGAAAGGAGAAAGGAGAAAAGTTTGGTGGCACCAATTTGAACAGGCATACTTCAGGCCGACGCTGCCATCACTCTTTAGCGAGGTAAGTTTCTGAATGTTTGTTCTTTCTCTGTTAAATTCTGCGCGAGCTAGAGCGGTCACTTACGAAGAAATGCGTATTCCCTTCGCGACCGTCGTCCACGCTTTGTTCTGAGTAGGCATTGCGCGCAGCGCCGAGTTCGTCCCGTCGTAAGCTTTGCTTTGGATAAGAGGCCGTGTATTTGTCATGTGCGCGCTTAACTTCCAGCATCAATATCAGCGGCGTAGCATGTTCAGTCAGTTGTCGTAGGGTTTCCGTGACGCGAGAATTGTTCACCTGAATTCATGCTTGTTTTGGCCGACGGCAGCTTGCGTCTGACCATGTATCGTGTGCGTTCCGAGTGCGTGTACGCTCTTTTTGGAGTGAAGTCATGTTTTGTGTGTTAGCGACCCGGGTGGTATTATAATCCCGTTGTTATGACATTGGAGTGATTTGCTGCGTAATATGGGCTTGGTCGGTGCGGCGCAAATTGAGGCTGTTGCGAGAAAAAAAATTGCGGCTAGGTAAAACAATTTAAGGCCAGCTAATATAGTGACCGCGCCGTTGACGTACGTTTGATTCGCAATTTCTGTTATCGCTTTATTAAATTCGCGCACGTTTGAATGAGCACTTCAAATGCATATTCGCACCGTAACGGCTGTACAGGTGCCCCAAAAATAATACGGAGCACGGGAGCGGTGGCCGGAGCGCGCAAAACTGCATGCCAGCGCGATCTATGCGTAGATGCGCCGCAGATAGCGAGAGTGCGTGGGCACATCCGGCTGGCCCCTCACGATGTTCTTACGCTCGTCTTATCTCCGGCTCAAGCGAAGCCGCTCTGCTGCCACCCCTGCTCGCCAGGGGCGCTTTCGGAGCTTCATGAAGGCACCTGCACCACGTGAACCAGTTCAGGCGGTGCGGCACTTCGCCGTTCGTTTCAGTGGTGCAGCTCGCGGCACCTGAACCGCGCCGTTCGATTCACCGGTGGTGCCGACGGGTGCAGGACGAGTTCATGGCTTCGCCTGCACTCCCTGCCGAGGAGGCGCAGAAGCAGACGAAAAAAGTGCAGGGCTGGTTCCGCCGATGGCGGAACCCACTTTGCACCGCTGTGAACTGGTTAAAGAGGTGCAGGCTGAATCGAATAGACCCGCAGAACCAGCGAAAAAAGCTTCGTCTTCAGCGGGGTCCGCTTTCTGATTCGTCATGAATGCCACCGATTTCACTATGAGTGCCGGCCGTGCTTCGCGATCCGCTTGATTTTGAATCATGTGGCTAGAATAATGCCCGGCTCAATCTAACGCATAAAAACGAGCAAAAAGCAAAAAATTTCATTCGCGTACTGGCTGCATTGCTTCGATGGTTCTAAGCGGCGCTCAAGAGAATTGAGAAAGTGAGCGGAGTGGAGGCCAGTTGCTTCAAAACAAATCGGCTTTAGTACATAAAGTTCAATAAACTGCAAAAAATGGGAATATAGTGAACTTAGCGAGGGCTTTCCGACAAATCTTGCACTGATTAAAAAATCAATCAAAGGTGCTGACAATGACACAAATACTTGAAACAGAATATCTTGACAAGAGAAAGGGCTGCTTCAGAATTTGCTGCAAAGGTAACCACCCTTGATTCATTTCCCCGAGCATTGTTGCAAAATGTGCCCAATCGCTTCCTTCTCAAGCCGTGATACACGTCATTTTTTAGTGAATTTATGCAGGTTTGTGTCTCCCGCATAATAAAGTATATTTGTATTGAAGCAACTGGACTCCAATGGTATTACTTCCCATTTTATTTGATCGCCGATTTGTATCGTTAACGCAATGCAGCCAGTAAGCGCATGAAATTTTTTGCTTTTTGCTCGGTTTTATGTGTTAGCTTGAGGCAGGCATTATTCTGGCCACATGATTCAAAATCAAGAGCATCGCGAAGCACGGCCGGCACCCATAGTGAAATCGGTGGCATTCATGACGAATCAGAAAGCGGACCCCGCTGAAGACGGAGCTTTCTTCGCTTGCTCTGCGTAAACAACCCTACGTGAAGCTCCGAAAGCGCCCCTGTCGAGCAGTGGTGGCAGCAGCGCGGCTTCGCTTGAGCCGGCGATTAGACAAGCGTCAGAACATCGAGAGGGGCCAGTCGGATGTGCCCACGCACTCTCGCTATCTGCGGCGCATCTACGCATAGATCGCGCTGGCATGCAGTTTTGCGCGCTCCGGCCACCGCTCCCGTGCTCCGTATTATTTTTGGGGCACCTGTACGCCCTTTCTTCCGTGTATGCACAGAGGAACGTTAATTACAATTTGCGTTTGCATTACACGTGATGCCGTACATTTGCAGTGTGCGGGCTTACTTCATCTTAGTAGTCAATGGCGCAGCGTATCCAGTCATTGCGATTTGAACCAAAACACACTGGGCGACTATATTATTTTCAGCAGACGTATTTTTGTCCAGCAAAGCGCTTGCTAAACGGGTTTAGTGTAGCGAGTTGAGCGGACGCGGCACTGAGCAGATGCGCGAACACGAATTTGACCATGCTACGGTAGAACGGTCACTAACTCCCTTCTGCAATGCATTATTGCCTATATTTGCGGAGTGTTTGTGGCGCATCTCAAACTCGGTGGCGACATTTTTTTCCCTTCTCAATAGGATTATTTCACGGATCAATTTGAGCAACGGATATTGGAGAGGCTTGGCGTTAAAAAAACTAAACCCAAATGCCACTCCCAACATTTTTTTCTCACGGGAAGCCACGTCAGCAGCACAAGCCACCTGCACGACGTCATTACGGACGTTTGTTCCAATAAAATATCTATTTGGTGGCACCAATGCATTTTTGTGATTTATTGTTTTCTCTTGATAATCATCGTGACATTGGTCCTCTTCTGAATTTCTTTCGGGTGTATCCCTGGGTTAGTGCAATGTACAAATATGCCAGAATATATCCCAGCACAAAACAATTCTGTCCAGGCGCCTCCATTAATAACGGCTGTAAACAACCGCGCCCGGTGAAAAAACGTATTGCATGACTAATTAACTGCAGTAACTAGTTACATAATTTGTACCTAGAGGGACTCGATCTCTGGTTCGTATGAGAAATAAGAGGCCACAAATCTGTAATTTCAGTTTACCCGATCGATTGATCGCGGTCTTCTCTGGCGCATATCCCAGAATTACAAGTCTGCGTTTTTCACTGGGTTCGCACATGAACGTACGGCCGCGAGTGCAGTTTAGTGTATCCGGCTGCGAAGTCGGGGAAGCAGGGGCCTTTCACGTCGCTGTACTTGCACACACGCACAACAGCATGTGTATCTTTTTAATCTACTCACAGGAGCCTATAACGACATGAAGGTGAAGGAAACATTTCTACAAAAACGGCAAAGCACTCTAAACTGCGCGGAATTAAGGTGGATGTAGGTCGTTAGTAAAAGCGGGCGCAGAGTGAACGCCGCTGAGGATTCACAATTATCGCAAGAAAGGCGAGTGCAAGGACGCCAGCGCAGCGCTCGAACTACGGCATTTGCGAATGAAGCGCTCTGTATACTGCCGCGAACCGTGCGCAAGACCTCTGTGCAGTGATTGCACGACCACAGTCACGCGAATGCAAGAACGGAACTACCGTAACAGAGCAGTTTGAAATGTCCACGCTCGATCCTTTCGCATTCACGAGCTATCCTGAGGTGTTACAGAATGCCGCACACGTAAACAAAAACCGCGCTGTGCGTATGCGACAGCGGCATCCGCCCCGCAAAGATCCCCTTGTAGACAAAAATATAAAACAAAACACTATCACTCAGTGCGTGTAGGTAAAACGGGGCTCGATAAATCCTATAAATGCTACCAAAGAGCAATTTCGACGCGAAAACAAGAGCAAACTGCAGCGAGCGCCCTGAAGCGTAGCGAGGGCGTCTGCTCTCAAGTGGCCAACAAATATGGCGGCACCGGCACGGAGTTAAAGGGACCGCGGCGCCGCGGGTGAGGGGAAAGAAAAAAAATTAGGAGTGCAACCTTTCTTCAGTACATTTCAGCATACTATTCGATGAAAGAATTTCAGGTGGGAGGTTGATGATGCGCGCGCGAACTTAGCTGGATGGTAATGCCTCGTAGGACGCGATTATATATAAGAGACTGATAAGGTTGATGTGTGAAGTGGTAAATTTCCGCGTTCTAAATTAAAAAAGCCCTTATAGGATACCATCCTGGGGGCCATCCCGGATCTGCACCACGGCTTATATGCCGATGATATTACAGTGTGGACAGGCAAGGGTTCGGTAGGCGAGATGCAGGACCGTCTCCAGCTGGCCGCTGATGTTGTGAGTGACTACGCAAGGAGGTGCGGGCTTTCCTGCTCACCACTCAAGTCCGAGCTTCTTATGGTCGGAAAGAGAAGAAATGCAAACATCCCCCTCGCGAGGGGCACGATCAAATGCAGAGCATTTCCGCGGGGTGCGCGCCTGCAAGTCGTATGGATTACGTATTGGTTGTTGTTGTTGTAATTGTTGTCTTCCAGCGTAGACATTGTCGATGAAGTCGATGGTGAAACGTGCCGTGAACCCCCTGCCGCGGCTATGACGCAACGTGGAGCGGCTATGACGCAACACAATCCAACACAATCCACTTTAATCCAACCCAAACCAATCCAAGCCAATCCAATCGAATCCAATCCAATGCCCCTCGCGAGAGAGTGTTATAGCGCCGAAATCGCGCCACCACACGAACGCGTGATGTTGACGTCACGATCACGCCACAGATGTTAGCGACCGGAGAGCGCACGAACGACATATGTGGTGTAAGCGCGAACCGACCGCGGCGAGAGAGCGCGATGCGAGCGCCCCCACCTGTTCTTGCGCGCGAACCGAACGCGGCGAGAGATGGTGTTGCGAGCGCAGAGAAGGCGAGGAGGACGCGGGGGAGAGGGCGCACCTGTGGCCGACGGTTGAATGAGTCAAGGATATAAGGCGCGTTCGTAACCTTCCACTCTGTGTCGGCTTTGTGGCGCAGTGGTTAGAGCGACGTGCACCTTGCGTTCCGCCCGCAGAGTCGTGGGATCGAAACCTGGCGCCGGTAAGTATTATCTCCTTATATAGTGTAGGGGGAGCGATGCGGACTACGAGCGATGCGGACTACGGACGCCAACGCGGGTGACATCGTGAGTTACTGAAATGCTCTGCATTTAAAAGAACAAGTTAAAGCAGTTCCACTCAAAGAGAAAGCTGTAAAGTGCGGAGCAGTTATTCGCCAGAGAGGCTGTGGCGCTATTCTCCGCTCTTTGCTACGTACCCCTCGCGCTCTTCCCCTCCCTGTCTCAGCTTTGTACAATGCAATTTTCCCGCCTTCGCAGTGCTTGCGCGCGCCTTCTCCCGGGACAGCTCGCATTATCTTTTGTTGCTTGTTCTGCCTGGAACAGCACGAGCGGGAGGTCTGTTATTTTTGTGCTTGATCACGCACGTGCTCTCCGCGGGCTACTCGCGTCCACCAACAATCGACATCCTGCGCCCATGACAGCGTTCCAACGAGCTGCCATACGGGAGCTTTCCAAAGCACATGCACCCGACTAGCAATGCTGGCCGCAGGAGACACGTACCCCGCACGCCTTGTACACAAAGATATATGCCACACACCCCGAAGCATATGCTACACGGACGCCGCGATCCATCGCTTCCAACATGTACACGCCGCTGCGGTAGTTAGGGCGAGTGGTAGCACGCTGGCAACAGCAACATTTCTTACAGCTAGGCTCTAAGTACAACTAGAGCTCTAAGAACACTGACGAAGAGGCCATTGTTTTAGGGTTGGTGCACTCCAGCGTCACCAAGCTTACCGACTCACAGACAGCCTGCCGACGGTTTGCAACGGGGAACATCACTGCCACAGACCCACAGTTACGCATGCCACCGCCCGCATTCCCAGAAGGGGAAGCTTAGACGAGCCGCTCAGCGGCCCTCGGTCCTGCACCCCCTTTCACAAAACTACTCCGACATATCCTACATCACTACCGAGGTTTCCGCAGGGCCCTGCCGACCCAACATCTATCCCTAGGTGTGACCGACGCACACATTTAGCGACGACTCCAAACCGATACTTACCACAATTAACCACCTTTCTCCATTGGATTTCCCCTACCGCATATCCCACCTCCCAACTGCCCATATACAGGGTGTCCCAGCTATCATGCACCAAGATTTAAAAAAAGAGTAAAGGCGTAACTCGAAGAAAACCTAGTGCATAATATTTGCAGTACTGTGAAGAAGCGGAGAGTAATTTTTTCGTTAATGAGACTTAATTAACTAATTGTAATTAATTATCTAACTCGAGAAATACTGTCCTAATCACTGAAGTGTCAATGAGACACTTGTAGGTAACCACGAGGGGCATCTAACTGCGGTATTTTCAGCGATGAACTAATTGCGTACACATTTATTCTGACTGATAAAGGAAACCCGCGAAATATGAAAAATACCACGTGACGGCGCCTCCGCGCGCACCGTAAAGCAACGCCCTCAAACAGGCTGCCTCTGAGTTAGCCAGAATGAAATAGACAAAATAAAGAAAGAAGAAATCGCGACAGAGTTTGTTCCTTATCTGCACACGCGTCCCGCGAATCTTGCAGCTGCTGCTCCTTCCATGCATGCTATTATCAAGGTGATGCGCTGTCTCTTCGGGCGGGTAACACGCGAAGTACTTGCTTTCAATCAGCTTTGTTTGGGGACGCTGCTTTACAATGCGCGCGTAAGCGTCGTCACGTGGTATTTTTCATATTTCGCGGGTTTCCTTTATCAATCAGAATAAATGAGTACGCAATTAGTTCGTCGCTGAAAATAGCTCAGTTAGATGCCCCTCGTGGTTACCTACAAGTGCCTCATTGACACTTTAGTGATTAGGACAGTATTTCTCGAGTTAGATAATTAATTACAATTAATTAATTAAGTCTCATTAACGAAAAAATTACTATCCGCTTCTTCACAGTACTGCAAACATTATGCACTAGGTTTTCTTCGAGTTACGCGATTTCTCTTTTTTTAAATCTTGGTGCATGATAGCTGGGACACCCTGTATATTTGCCCCGGCACCCATTTGGTTTGGAAGTCATGTCCGGCTAACCCCACACCAACGTTTTTAG
Organism: Haemaphysalis longicornis; assembly: GCF_048455015.1. Lineage (NCBI taxonomy): Eukaryota > Metazoa > Arthropoda > Arachnida > Ixodida > Ixodidae > Haemaphysalis > Haemaphysalis longicornis. Next base: position 223,634,006 of record NW_027526335.1, read on the forward strand.
ACCTAATTACAGTGTACTATAGAAGGGTAGACCTAATCTAAAAACGTTGCCCCACACTCGCGCGCGCCCAGTGGGAGAGCTTGCTGCGCAGTGGCCAGCTCCCGGATCAGGATGTTTCTTGTGACGCGCGCCCGGGCCGCCACAGCACGGCGTGGATAGGATGTCCACCGCCAACGGTCGCACTCAACGCGATAATTAAAAAAAAAAAAAGCTATCTAATCCGATCTGATCTGCCTAGAACAGTACGAGCAGGACTTCCTTTTGTGCTTGCACTGGGAGCTCCCCCCCCAAACAGCGTCGAGTGAGTCTATACTGTAAAGAAGAACCATCAGCGGTCTTGAACATGGGCGTCGGCAGGGGGGCGCAAAAGGGGCCCTTCCCCCATCTCAGAGTCAGCCCACTACAATTGCCCGGCCCCATCTCCCTCTTCCCCCAAATCCAAATGTTTGTCCCCCTCAAGACAAAATCCTGCACGCGCCTATGCATGGTCTTGAAAAAAGCCCTTATAGGATACCATCCTGGGGGCCATCCCGGATCTGCACCACGGCTTATATGCCGATGATATTACAGTGTGGACAGGCAAGGGTTCGGTAGGCGAGATGCAGGACCGTCTCCAGCTGGCCGCTGATGTTGTGAGTGACTACGCAAGGAGGTGCGGGCTTTCCTGCTCACCACTCAAGTCCGAGCTTCTTATGGTCGGAAAGAGAAGAAATGCAAACATCCCCCTCGCGAGGGGCACGATCAAATGCAGAGCATTTCCGCGGGGTGCGCGCCTGCAAGTCGTATGGATTACGTATTGGTTGTTGTTGTTGTAATTGTTGTCTTCCAGCGTAGACATTGTCGATGAAGTCGATGGTGAAACGTGCCGTGAACCCCCTGCCGCGGCTATGACGCAACGTGGAGCGGCTATGACGCAACACAATCCAACACAATCCACTTTAATCCAACCCAAACCAATCCAAGCCAATCCAATCGAATCCAATCCAATGCCCCTCGCGAGAGAGTGTTATAGCGCCGAAATCGCGCCACCACACGAACGCGTGATGTTGACGTCACGATCACGCCACAGATGTTAGCGACCGGAGAGCGCACGAACGACATATGTGGTGTAAGCGCGAACCGACCGCGGCGAGAGAGCGCGATGCGAGCGCCCCCACCTGTTCTTGCGCGCGAACCGAACGCGGCGAGAGATGGTGTTGCGAGCGCAGAGAAGGCGAGGAGGACGCGGGGGAGAGGGCGCACCTGTGGCCGACGGTTGAATGAGTCAAGGATATAAGGCGCGTTCGTAACCTTCCACTCTGTGTCGGCTTTGTGGCGCAGTGGTTAGAGCGACGTGCACCTTGCGTTCCGCCCGCAGAGTCGTGGGATCGAAACCTGGCGCCGGTAAGTATTATCTCCTTATATAGTGTAGGGGGAGCGATGCGGATTACGGACGCCAACGCGGGTGACATCGTGAGTTACTGAAATGCTCTGCATTTAAAAGAGGAGGGCAGCGGAGAAGGAGGGAGCAGTTGGCGCTACCTTAGTAATTTTAGGGACCTTAGCACTCGCACTGCTTGCGCGACATCTGGTGGAAGAGCGCAGAGCTTGCGTCACTTTAGCACGGCCGGGCGGGAGGAGCGGCGGGCGCGCACTTTCATACGGCCTGCGCTTCGGGTATAGTTCCCACCTTTCACCGCCGCTAGTTCGTGGCGCTGCGGACCAACCCTCGACGGGCAGCGCTTTGCTTCACAGGGCAGCGCTTTGCTTTTTGAGGCTAGAGCAGGTTGCGAACTGAATGCTTTGTGGGGAAGTATTCACAAAATGATGGGGTATGCGTGGTCTGCGGAAAAGAAACAGAAACTATGCGGCACATAGTATTAGAACGTGAGGGTATCCATCCAAATCTACATGAAGGAGATATTCGGCTTCCAGAAGCGCTAGGATTTAAGGGTATCACAGAGGAAGTTAACTTCAAGGCTTTCGAGGGGACGAAAAGAAGATTAGAATGCTGGTGGACGAAAAGCAGAGAGGGGAATATTGCCTAAAGACAGTTACCACCTGTAACGGAAAAAAAGTATTTTGTGCCTAATAAGCTTTTTGTGCCTGCCCTAAGCAGCGCTAGTATTAAACCAAGAGTGTAAAACATAGGTATATCCTTTTTGGTAAGATGACATGTCATCACCCCCATACAAAGGGGAAACCAATAGAAATCATCATCATCATCAGCCGGTTGACCTACAGCACGGGCGGGGTAGAGCGGCGCGCGCGCATTTGCCACTGCCCTAGCCCTGCCGTGGCTACACGTGATACCTGTCCGTGTAAATTTACATGTGCGTAATTAAAATAGGCGACTCCTACCCCCCTTCTGAATTTTCGGCCTAATAGGGTCAAACAGCCTAACATTATCACTCGGAAGCGCCTCATCAAGAAATTGAAAGAAACATTTTAACTCCGGGCACATGAAGAAAAATACGCGAGGCCTTCATATCTTATCGGCGACTGTATTATATGAAAATGGTGAGGCAGGCAATAAACGCGGAATTTTCCGTGACTGAAATATCAGTTATTTTTCCTTTCGGATGATGCCTTGGTTGGCACACGCACAGGGAACGACCAGTGACGCGAATGATTTCCCACCGAGGGAGATACGGTTGTCGCTTAGCTAAACGTGTTTCTGCTGCTCACGCTCCGGTCGGGCTGAGCGACCGCTGGCAGCAAGCGCACTGTCAAAAGCATACAGCTAAAACTCTTAATCATGCAACTGAAGTGCACAACCAGTCTTCTTTTTGGTGAGATATAGCAGCGAAGGCATTCATTGGTACCAGTGATACTCCGCGGCAGATCCAAAACACGTGCGGCAAGCGTTGTCGGCTCGCTCGGCCAGAGGCCATGCATCGACTAAGAAAAAAAGAGGGTTGTAAGGGTAGAGGGTTGGTTCGAAGCGCCCTCACTCTGTCAAGAATCTGCTTTATCGTTTCCTTGTTGGGTGCGCAGGCTGTATGAAAGTGCGCGCTCGCCGCTCCTCCAGTCCGGCCGTGATTTTAGATGCAACGCATCTCTTTAACTCGCCTTGTCCCGCGTCGTTGTCGCGGCGTAGTCCGCATCCCTCCTCCATTCTCCTCGCCGCGGCAGCTGCGCGCTCCGCCGCTCTCACCGCAGCGCCATCTGTGCGTCAGCGCGGTCAGCGCGCAGCTTGCGCTCGGCTGCGCTCGCTCCCGTCGCCGTGCCAGCTGTTGCGCTCGGTTAAAAATTTACCCCATCTTCCCGCGAGGGGAACCATGGGATAGATGCGACGCATCGGGGGTGAACATGCTGCGTAAATAGGATACACAACAACAGCAATCCACACGCTGAAATCGCTAACATAACGGAAACGCAACGGCAAACCCCCGATGCGTTGCATCTACCCCATGGTTCCCCTGGCGGAAAGATGGTGTAAATTTTTTTAACGGGCTGCTTTTTTTTTTCGCGGTATACTATTGTGAAAACCAGTCGAACCTGTATTTTTCTGCCTAATTCGCTGCTTGTATATGTTAATGGCATTGCTGAATGCGTGAGGGATGGAGTTACCGTATGACTGTTTGTCGAGGACTGCATTGTTTATTCTTTCCTGCTGGCTACTGCAGACTAATTGAGACTGAATTCCTCGCTGTGTAATGAAACTCGTTGGAGCGACACCTGAGATTGGAAAATCAACAATATATCAAAGCAACCTGTATGAGCATAGCTCAGAAAAGGTCACCTTCAGAAATTAAAGCCAACTGCAACGAAATTTTCGGTCGCTTCAATGCACTGGTTTCTGGTAGCATTACTGTAAAAGGTGCTAACTGTTACATTCCGACAGGATGGCAGAACAGAATTAGGGTTTAATAACAACTTCGTGTTACAGTGCCAAAACAAACAGGCCAGCCAGCCCGGCTGCCACTCCCCGAATGCCGTCCGCAATGTTCGCCTCGCCCCTCTGCGCCGCCCGCCCCAGCGCCACCTGTCGTGGAACATCACACTCCTCCTGCCCAAGATCAGTCTTGCCCTATCTGTCAAAGAGAATATCTCACTACCGGCTTCAGCTCCCTAGTTGACCTCCGAACTTGGGGGCCTACCACTTCCAGAGTAGATGGGGCTGTCCGGGAGTGTTTGGCGGCCTCCAAAGAGCTGGACTCCAGTTCTCTTGGCCCCACTCTGGATGAGTCGTCCCCGACCATCGAGGGCCTTGCAGACGGCCGGGTTGGACTTGACTGCGCCAGCTGATCTCCCGGATTCCTTGGAGAGCTCGTGGGATGGACTGGCATATCCCCTTCGGTGCTGGCCTCGCTGCTGTCGGCAAAGGGGTCTCCTTCGGTCTCGGGAACCTCGAACCTTCGAGCCCGGATATGGTCCCCGTGCCTAACCCACGTAGTGCCGTCCTCCAACAAGACTTCCGAAGATGATGCAGTGGTCTTCTTTCCCACTGTGGCCGGGACCCAGTGATCCCCTGGCCTGAAGTTCTTCGCCAAAATGGCTGCCCCCGTTGGTTGCACGCCTTCTGGGCGGGCTCCTCTATCCGACCTCTCATTTTGCTGTAGCTGTCGCAGTCCCACTCGTCAGGGTGCAGGAGGTTGAGCCCAGTCTTCAAGCGGCGGCCCATAAGCAACTCGGCAGGGGAACGGCCCGTCAGCTGGTGTGGAATGAGTCTGTAGTTAAGCGAAATTCTCGCTATCTTGGTCTCGAAGTCCGCAGGCCTGGCTTTCTTGAGTTTGTTCTTGATCGTCTGGACCACTCTTTCAGCAGCTCCATTCGATGCTGGGTGGAAGGGAAGTACCAAGGTGGCTCGGACTCCATTCTTTGTCAGGAATTCCCGGTACTCTGCACTGACGAACGCAGAACCGTTATCACTGACGACAACACCTGGCAGTCGATGTGTCGCCCAAATCGTGCGCAAACACCGCACAGTAGATGCTGCTGACGGGGAAGGTACTCGCATCACTTCCACCCACTTCGAGAATGCATCCACGAGCACCAGAAAATACGCTCCTTGGAACTGTCCACCAAAATCGACATGTAACCGAGACTACGGCTTCTCTGGGAATGGCCGCGGAGACTGCTGAAGTGGCCTTGATGCCCTTTGGTAGACACGACAGGTGGTGCAGCCATATACCTTGTTAAAGCGGAGAGTTGGGCGAGTTGGCTACTGACTAATGAACTCATACTTCTAGCGAACTTTACCAGAGGACGAAGAAAGAAAAGACGAAACACACGCTAGGTTTCGTGTGTTTCGTCTTTTCTTTCTTCGTCCTGCGCTAAAGTTCGCTAGAAATATGAGTTCATATAACTTGTTCTCGATTGCCTCATCAATGTCCGGCCACCACACATGACTACTCGCTACCATTTTCATTTTCTCTAGGCCGGGATGAGATTCATGCAACACCTGTGGCCTCAGCGAACCAGAGCCTGCTTCCCCACAGCACGCATCCATCTTGCACTGAACACTACTCCATCTTCCTGGCAAAGGGCTGCAGCTCCCTTGTTTCGGGCAGCCTCCTTCCACTCCACGGGGCCTCTCTCACTGAGATGAGCGCTGGATCTCTGCTCGTGACTGGCCCCACCGTAACTGCAGACAACAGGGACGGGTATGCCTTTTCAAATATGAACAAATCACCCGCTCTCATTTCCATTGCTGGTGTGTCTGGAATCGGAAGGCGACTGAGCCCACCCGCATTACCCCATTGGGCACCTGGCCTATACACCATCCTATACTGATATGCGCTCAAGGTCAGAGCCCAGCGCAACACTCTCGGTGAACACTGCTGGGGAATGCCTCTGTCATGTACCAAGGTGCCCAAGAGTGGTTTGTGGTCCGTGCAAATGTCAAACTTCCGTCCCCACACGAACTGATTGAACTTTATTACCCCAAACATCACAGCCAGAGCCTCTTTGTCTAACTGGCTGTAGTTTTTCTCAACTGCTGATAATCTCGAAGCAAACGCAATCGGATTTTGCTCTCCCGTGGGCAACTTGTGGGCCAGTACAGCTCCGACCCCATAGGGTGAGGCACGGCAGCACATTAGCAAGGGCAAGTGAGGGCCATAGTACATCAGGACAGCCACCGAAGTCAGCATGACGTTACTTGTATGAAACGCCCGGTCCTCCTTGGAGCCCCATCTCCATAGTTCTCCTTTCTTCGACAGTTCGTGCAGGGGTTGTAGGACTGACGATAAGTTCGGTAAGAAACTGCGATAAAAATTAATCAGCCCCAGGTACCTCTGTAGCTCCCGGACAGAGGCTGGTTCTGGTGCTTGAAGGACAGCCTCTACCTTCTTGGCTGACGGTCGCAGCCCACTCGCATCCAAGGTGTGCCCGAGATAATACACACTTTTCTGAAAAAAAAAAAACATTTTCCCAATTTGAACCTCAAGCCTGCCTCTTGCAGTCGTTCTCGCGGTGCTCTTTCTCTGCCCGGCCTGTTACCAGGATATCGGCGAAGTACACGACGACTCCTTGACAATCCCTCAAGACATTTTCCATCTCTCTGGAAAATTGCAGGTGCTGAGGATACCCGAACGGTAGCCTGTTATACTGTTACAAGCCCCATGGTGTGTTAATAGTCACCAACTCTTTGGCCTCTGGCTCCAGCTCAACTTGCTGATAAGCGTCGCGCAGGTCTAACTTCGAGAACGTTGTACCTCCTGCCAGTTTTGCCCACATTACTTGGAGCCTGGGGACTGGGTATGTCTCTGTGGTAGCCACCTTGCTCACAGTAATCTTAAACTCACCAAAGATTCTGATTGTACCAGCTTCTTTCAGCACCGGTACAATAGGCGCCGCAAACCGAGACGACCTGACCCGACTCACGATTCCTTCACTGTGCAGTCTCTGTACGCCCTGTTTTACTAAATCCTGAAGAGCAAACGGCACTGTGCGCGGCCTACAAAATATTGGCTTCGACTCAGCTGGTATCAAAAAGCTCGCCTTCACACCTTGCAACCTGCCCAGCCCCTCCGAAAACAGCGTGTTGTATTTCCCCACAACCTCGTTATCGCTGCTCATCTGGTGCACGCAGAGCAGTTGCTCCAACGGCATGCCGAACGCTTTCGCCCAGTTTCTTCCCAACCAAGGACGCGCTCCGCCTTGCACCACGTAGAGGGGTAACTCCGCCGCCTTGCCTGCGAATTCCGCCTGAACCATGGCCGTGCCAACCACCGGAGACAGGTGACCGAAGTATCCCCGCAGTCGCACCGTTGACGGGTTCACTTCCACCTTCGGAAAACGCTGGCGGAACTCCGCTTCGTCCATGACCGAGAAAACGGCCCCCGTGTCCAACTCCACCTTTACACGTTGTCCGGCTATTGTGACCTCCGCGTATATGGGCGGCTCTTTCTGCTCCGGTGGCATTCCCCGCGATGTTCGTTGGATCTTCCCCGCCTCCTCCGCTTGCGGAGCCAACAGCCACAGGTTCCCGACGAGGCCTTTCGACGGCGTTTTGTCCGGACACATTCTGGCGATGTCCCCGCTGTCGGCAGTTGAAACAGCGCACGTTGACACACCGGCATGCGATGTCAGTGTGCGGGCTGCCAGAACGAAAACAGTACGTCGGTTTCTTCCCCGGCGTCGTCACTCGGTTGACTGCTGCCGGCGCTGTCACGCCGTTTCCGCCCCCTCCTTTCCCGGTTATCTGATCCGAGCCGAGTGCGGCTGCTTCCATCCCCGTGATAATCATGACTGCGTTTTGGAATGATAACTTTGGTTCTTTAAGCAGCCTTCTCGTCATCAGGTCATTGTTAATTCCGTGAACGATTCGGTCGCGCAGGTTATTCTCCAGTTCGGCGCCGAATTCGCACCGGTCTGCCAGTTGCCGCAGTTCAGCCACAAATTCCTTGACACCTTCCCCATTCTTCTGCGCGCGGCAATAAAAGTGATACCTCTGAACAATTACAGACGACTTAGGGGAGTAGTGCTCAGTGAGTAGCTGTAAACTTCAGCTCAGTTGTGACTCCGAGGGCCTTGTTGGTGCTAATAACCTGCGCAGCAAAGCGTACGTGGGCTTTCCACACCCACTCAGAAATACCGCTCTCCGTTTTCGCTCCGGCATGTCATTAGCGATGAAGTACTGCTCCAGCCTTTCCACATACTCCTCCCAGTCTTGGCCCGCCTCACCGGTGGCTCCAACTTCGTCATCCCGGCAGTCGGTGCTAGTTGCTCCCGGCCGCTGTCGCCGGCACTCATGAACGGTGGGTGCCTGCCGCGTTGTTGATTCTCGTCGCCACTTGTTCCATTCCGACGGGATGACAGAACAGAGTTAGGGTTTAATAACAACTTGGGGTTACAGTACCAAAACAAACCCGCCAGCCAGCCCGGCTGCCATTCCCCGAATGCCGTCGGCAATGTTCGCCTCCCCCCTTCGCGCCGCCCGCACCAGCGCCACCTGTCGTGGAACATCACACTAACAAAATCTGCGAACGAAGATAAAAAATCATGCACCTCTTCCTGAAATGACGACGACGGTTGAACGCGAAGCTTTCTCGTGAAGCATACTCTGATTACGTCCACGTTTTCCACACCGCTTCGACCATGTCGGAACGGAGCAGTCGGATGGACGCCGGCTTCATAACGCCAGGGACCCAGGTTCGATTCCGGCTGGGCGAAGGGTTTTTCTTGCACTTCGGCGTTTTCGGGTTACACACGTCAGCAGCGCGAACACTGAAGGTTCGCTTCCGAAAATTGGGCGTAGTCTTGCACTACAGGTGCCTTGAACCACTAGTGCAAAATAGCCTTGTACTAGATGTGCAAGGCTACAGACACAGAGGAGATGATCGGCATGAAGATGGTCCTGGCCTTTCCAGGTTTTCCTAGGGTTTGTGCGGCTATGCTGGGTTTCTTTATTGCAGGCCGCCGCTGTACTCGAGCCTTGATTGACAAGAATTTCCATCGTGCACTTGGCGCCGCCATTTTATAACCACCAAGGCCCCACCTGGAGGGCATTTCTTGGGGAGTGCGGGGCGAGAAGACGACGCCGCAGTCCCACGTTGTTGTTCTGAGCCGTGCGTGGATATCAGACGTTCAAGCGGCATCGAAAATCGGTGTTATTTAGTGGGCATGTCAGCGGCGACAATTTTAACAGTGATTTAAAGAGAACGTTTAAAGCATCCGAGAGCTGTAAGGTGTGCCCATAAATTCCGTCCCCAACCCGCTGAGGCGGCGGGCCAGTACACACGCATTTAGCCTGACGGGGGTTGCCTGTGGGGCTATGTTTCGCCGTGCCAGCTGGACGCCCGACTTTTCGTCCCCAATTGATGTTTATTTTCTTAATTGTGGGCAGGTCGCCGTCATTGCCTTTACTTCGCGATGTACAAAAGTTACTCGTCCGGGCGTGATTACGCCGTTGTTGGCTGCACCAAAAATGAGAGTGAGTGCTAGGTGCTCATGGGAGAAGCATGTGAAGTGCACAACGACAAAAAAAGTGTCTGCATGTGCGGAGTCTATTCACTGCACAAATTTTTTGCGCCCTAAGTTCGACGTGTAGACTCGAATTCTAATTCACCAGGTTCGAAGTCTTTCCTTTCAGCTCGACGACCCATTCGCGGCGGCACTCAAGGGACGCAGCAAATTTGTGCAGCGAATAGACTCCGCACATGCAGACACTTCTTTTGTCATGGTCAACTCCTCACGCTTCTTGCACGAGCACTTTCCGCTCACTCTGATTGTTGGTGCAGCCAACAACGGCGTAATCACGCCCGGACGAGTAGGTTCTGTGCATCGCCAAGTAAAGCCAATGGCGGCAACCTGTCCACAATAAAGAAAATAAATATCAATTAGGGATGAAAAGTCTGGCGTCCAGCTGGCACGGTGAAACGTAGCCTCACAGGCAACCCCCGTCAGGACAAAGCGCGTGCACACTGGCCCGCCGCCTTAGCGGATTCGGAACAGAATTTATGAGCAAACCTGATAGCTCTCAGACGCTTTAAAGTTCTCCTTAAATCACTGTTCAACTTGCCGCTGCTGACATACCGAAAAAATGACATTTATTTTCGATGCCGTTTGGGCGTCTGATATTCACGCACGGCCCGGAGCAACAGCGTGGTACTGCAGTGCCGTATGCTCGAAATGCCCGTCAGGTGGCGCCTCGGTCGTTAGAAAATGGCCAAAATGGCAAAATTCTGCTCTATAGTATTTGCTTCGCAGTGACGTCACAAATTGACGCGCGCTGGTGAGGCTCGGCGGAGCCATCCCCAGGCTAGCGAAGCAAGCGCGTAGCGATTCACAGCTGCGCCAGGGGTTTCTATCACTGTAAGAAAAAAAAATTCCCCCGCATTTCCCCGAGGGGGAGAATGTGAAAGTGCGAATGCACGGTTGTCGGCCCGCTTGCGGCGCTTGCGCTCGGCCCCCGCAGCCCACCGCCTCGCCGCCTTCTCTTCCATCTCTTCCATCGGGTTTGTAGTATCACGTGTACACCACGCAGTTATCAAGCCGCTATAACGCCGCTGAGTCGCCGTCGCGTCCGTGGCTTGGTCGGTAGAGCGTCGCGCTGCGGCCGCAAAGTCCTCGGATCGAAACCTGGCGCCGGATGCTGTTTCTTTTTTAAATATAGAGGAGCACTGCGGACGCCGACGCCGCCGCCGCCGCCGCCGGCGGTGGATGGTTTGGGGTCGCTTATAAAGTGCATTCGCACTTAAAATGGAATCCGTATTCATTCCTTTTAGAGCCATTCGCTTGCTACAGCTGAACCCCTTTGGACTCTTCGGTAGGGGGTCACCAGACTCTCTTTCAAAGAGCGTCCCGGCACTCTTAGAAGAAGATTCGTGACGAAGAGTCAAAAGAGAGTATGCAGTCGCCGTATGATGTCACCATGACTCCAGATAAGCGATCAAGAAGAGTCCAGTTGACTACTTTTGGACCCCGCTAATACGAGTCCCCCGGACTCTTTTTGAAGGAGTCCCGGGACTCTTTCAGACCAAGCATCCAAAGGGGTAGTCCAAAGGGAGTATGCATCCCTCTATCGGGCGTAGTCATTCCGACTCCAAATAGACGGACAAAGGGAGTCTTGTTGACTATTTTGTGACCCCTGAAATGGCGGTCGCCAGACTCCTTTTGAAAGAGAGTTATAAGGTGAAGGTTTTCATTAGACAAACAGAGTCAAAAAGGAGTATGGGTTACTGCATTAGATATAATAGACCCTATGCAAAATGCGCCCCGCCATCTCACGTCGACTCCGGTAACTAGGTCCGCCATTTTGGTACGGTCGTTTGAAACCGAAACCAAGTAGCAAAACATAGAAGGCGGGCATTGACCGCACTTGTTGATGGACTACAATGCCGTAGCATTGCTGCGTGCCGCAGTGCACGCAACGAGGAAATACCGGTCCAGATGGAGAAAAGGCACGTGAAGTTCCACGCTCTTGAACGAACTTTCTGACGCGAACTACGCCGGCGCGAGCAACCTTTGTGACACGCTGAGCGCGTTGCGCTGGGAGCGAGTATTTGTCATTGGTTCGCTAAGCGCGGGATTTCGTAGTCGCTGTCCGGATGAAAAATACAGCTGCGTTGGAGTTCCGTGGTTCAACCTTTGTATTATAAATGAAGCCTGAGCGTGCGTCACCTATTTATGACTGACAGCGGCGCTCGAGCGGGGAAACAGTACCACACGTTGTCAAAATTAGGCTTTATTTCTTCACTCGTCCCTGTGGCTCTACGCCCGCTTCATTTCATTGTTAAATGGTACCGCTTAGCCCCTACACGAGCCTTTATCTTACCTAAGTCTGTAAACTTTTCTTGCCGCACTACGCCGTCACGGCGCGGTTGAAAATTTCCTCTGTGGCGGGCGCGCACGGTATCGGAGTATGTTGTTAGTTTCTTTTCGGTGCATTTAGCCGCCTGTCGTTGCGGAAGTGGCGTACACTGTTTTATGATGATCTGACGTTGGAAAATTCTAGTTTCTGCACTTGGTTCCCGATTTGCCGGGCTGACAGGTTTGTTTACGTCAAGTTAACTTGTTGCCCATTGTCATTTCAGCCGCGATGTATTTACTGTCAAATATTTTGCGACTAAAATACACACTCACTCCTCTAGTTTGTCACATACTGCATGCACGCCTCCGACGTAATGATAGTGGCCATTGATGTAGGTAGGTGAGGCAATTTTCAAGTTTTCATCAAAAAAAAAAAAAAACGGCCTGAGTTGCATCAGTCCACCGCGCATCAGCTTGAGTGGTTTTGCTTTTTTTGTATCCACAGTGAAAATCCACGTAAATTAAAATACTTCGCTGATTTATAGCGCGTGCAATATAGCAAACTGTGGATATAAATGGAACAGCATTCGCGCACCCCTGCATGCAGCGGTCTAGTAAACACGACATTGCCCAGCCTCTGCGTGCTCGCGAGATGACCACGGCGTGATGTTGCTTGAATGCTAGCTGGTAGCTCATAGGTGACCCTCCAGGTGACATGCCAGTCCTCGTTTCTGTTACTGTGTGTGTGTGTGTGGGGGGGGGGGGGGTTGAGGCCAGCAAAACTGAGGCAAAAAACCCATTCCAAAGGCTACCAAGTTTTCTCCCGAGCGCTTGCAAGGCACTTTATTGCTGCTCGCATTGCTCCTGCACTCGACGTGCGCCGAACAGACGCATTGGCAAGGGAAGGGAGGGGCCATTTTCTTGCGGGCTTCTCCAGTCAATGTCTTGGACACTCGCTGGCTTGATGCCCTGCTGTCTCAGACGTCCCCACTGTTGTGGCAGTTGTGCACGCAAGCTCCGGTGGCGCCTCTTTAAAACCTTGGGCTTGCAAGAGGACGAGTACAGCTGCCAGGATGTGACTGCATGCTCCACTGCAACCCGCCGGGCACTCGCACGCTACCTCCACAATCGCCCCACTGTCCGTCTCAGAGGTGAGGCACACAACATAGGGCCGGTCAATTTTTCTCTGGGAGCGAAAGCAGCTGCTGACCACATGGATGAGGCCCAACCTGCAAGAACAGAGAGAGTAACAGTAAATAGCACTCAGGGAAGAACAGGACTAGTCCGCTACAGTTTATGCTAAAGGGACAGAGCAGAAAGCAGTGGCCGCAAGGAACATCTCGACTCAAAATGACCAGATTTTGTGTCTTGCTTAACACTGTTGCAAGGGCAATAATCTACACCTCAAACAGCAATGATGTCAAAATTGTTTTTCAAGTTCGAGCGTGCAAGTATCGCTGCATGATTTGTTAATGTACTTTCAAGAGAACCTCACCGTGGGTAATGATACCAGTACCCGCATATTCGTGTTCGTCATAACTTAAGCAAGCAATATAATGATTATCTGGAACTCACTTCCAAAACCTTTCCAGATAAACAGGTAAACATTCTGGCTATACCGATGACCCATCGAATTAAAAAAAAAAATTAGTTCAGTGAGTTCGAGCTAACGAGGTTTTACGGTATTATCTGTTCGGGCACACTCAAAACATGCGCTTTAGAAGCTACCACAACCACCCCACTGCCAAAAAAGGACAAGCCAGACGCACAAACAGATTTTTGCGGCAGGACATGCGCAATAAATAATGAAAACACACACAAAAACGAAAATTCAAGGCGCAAGTGCACTTTTGTAGTTGACTTCGCCGCAAAGCACGAGTGCTTTGCGGCAAACGCGCGGGCGGACGACCGTCACGGAAAACGGCCGCAACCTTTCCGTAAACATCTTCGCCAAAAATCGTCCCGTAAATTCGATGTACAGCATTTGAAAATACCTAATCCACCCACTAGCGGTACGGTCTGGCGATTGTCGCTTTCCTCTTTCAGGGTTACTGCAACAGGGTCCCCGCTACGCATTTACATGGTAAACAACGGTGAAGAAAGTGCTGTACAAATGCTCATACCGGTTAACTCGCGTCAAGGAAAAAACAAAGATTTACTTACTGCGAGTCGCACGTGTTTGTCCGCACCGATGAAGGCGAGCAATGCGGCTCGGTGGCTAGGCGGCATGCCCTGCTGCGCTGGGCTCGGATGGGTCTTCGGCGCGGCACCACGAGTGGTGTGAGTCCTCAGATACAGTCGGCAGCGCAGACGAGTCCTTCGTCCACAATCCGTGGTCGGGACCCGAAAAACGCAGTCCAGTTTGAGCCATACCGCGTTACCGTCACCTACTCTTCCACAGTAAACAATGCGAGACTTCGCGATCGTCGCCCGTACCAATATGGCGGACGGTCTTGTTTACATCAGTGTTGCTAGATCACCAAGCAATTTCGCATAGGGTCCATTGCTGCGATTTTGTAAGGTAAGCCACGCGTATACATACGAGAAACATCAATGCCAGGATATAAATCCTTTATTGAATACCAATATAATACAATACATATTTAAACGTCCTCCTCAATGAATATTGGCTCAATGGCTAGCCAAAATGTTGCGTTAGGTTCAAAATCAGGAGAGGTAATCTGAAAAGCTATTTTATTAGGCTATTTAAAAAAATTATCAGTACTAATAAAGAAGTTATGCGATCCCAACTCATATCAATAAAAATTGTCAATCACTGGCACTTCACATAGACCGCATGTCAACCTTTGATACATTGGAAATACAACTGAAGTGAAATTCAAACGTGAAGTCCAATATTAGCTGAGTGGGCTACCTCCAGGTAGGGTCACAGTTGGGTATGAATACATCGTTCTTGGAGCCTGCAAAACGTGGAACACAAGAGGAGAGTTTTACTGCAAAACTTGGTTCAAGAAAACCCCTTGTAAACGTGTGCAGTAAACAACAACCCGCCGCGGTGACTCAGTGGCTAAGGCATTGCGCTGCTGAGCCCAGGACGCGGGTTCGATTCCCGGCCACGGCGACCGCTTTTCTGATGAACGCGAAGAGCAAAAAACGCCCGTGTGTACTATATTTCGGCGCACGTTAAAGATCCCCCGGTTGTCTAAATTAATCCGGAGCCCTTCACTTAGGGACCCCTCATCGCCTGCGTTGCGTCGGCGCGTTGAACCATACAATCACTCAATCAACAACTACAATGTTTATACATGCTGCGTATGTTTCTACACTAAAAAAGTATCTATGACAATATAGTAAACAAATAAAATTATGGGACGTAGCACGCCGAAGTGTGCCATAAAAAAGTGCTCCGAATCAATTTCGACCTCCTGGTGTAACAATGCTCGACGGCAGATGTGTAACTAGCGAATTTTTTTTTTCCTTTTCGATTGAGATCTGCGATATCAGGGAGGGTAGCATCGCAACAGATGGGAAGGATTTTCAAACACGGTTTTAAAAATAAAACTTCTCACATTAACCACTATATCGTGACCACTCACCCATTAAGGGTAGCGGCGCACTCAATTATTGCAGTGCGACGCCAAGTGCGAGTTCACGGCGACTCTTTCAGATTACACTGGTGCTCGCCCAGCCTTTTGTTTAAACACCTTCCGGTCAGTCCGATATCATCCGTCCGCATGCGAGAGGAATCTTGCACACGACACCGCATGCGCCATTGGCGAACCTCTGCACGTGTTTTACCGTGCACGCTGACCGCAGGTGATCGTTTCCCCCTTTCAACCGCTTTTGAACCACTGGGCACATACTGCTGAGCATGTTCTTCGCAAGAAAACCACCTTGGTTACTTTCCGGGTTCCAACCGTTAGCCGGTGCTAAACGCGATGAATGTACGGCATGACGGCCATCTTCCTGCGTGGTTCGTCCTCGCCCCGGTTCCTTTTCTTGTATGTAGGGCTTCAAGATCTGTGGTTTCGCCTGCCACATGGAGCGATATGCTTCGTAATATGAGCTCGGTCGGTGGGGCGTGCGTACATTGCAGCTGTAGAGAGAGCACAAAATTTGCGGCTTGCTAAAAAATTGAAGGCGAGCTAATCTAGTTTTTGCGTCGTTGACGTAAGTTTGATGCGCAATTTCTGTTATCGCTTTGTTAATTTCGCGCACGTTTGGGCATCGAAAATTAATATTCCCAACGAAAAGCCTGTACGCCCTTTCTTCCGTGTATGCACAGTGCGCAGAGAACTGTTAATTACATCTTAACGCTTGCTTTACACGTGAGGCTGTGCATGTGCAGTGCTCGCGCTTACATCCGCTTGATAGTAAACGGTGCAGCGTATCCGGTCACTGCGATGTGAACCAAAACACACTGGGCAAATGTATTCTCAGCAGACCTATTTTTGTCCAGGAAAGCGCTTTTTAAACGCATTTAGTGTAAGCGAATTGAGCGTGGACGCGGCAGTGACCAGATGCGCGAACACGAATTTGACCAGGCTACGGTTAAACGGTCGCTAACTATCTTCTGCAGTGCATTGTTGGCACATCTCAGACCCGGTAATGACATTTTTTTCCATTTAACGAAGGACCGATTTGAGCAACGGATATTGGAGAAGCTTGACCTTAAAAAACTGAACCCAAATGCCACTCCCAGCATTTTTGCTCAGAGGAAGCCACCTCAGCAGCACACGACACCTGCACGATGTCATCATGGACGTTTGTTCCAATAAAATATTCATTTCGTGGCACCAATTCATTTTTGTGATATACCTTATTGTTTTCTCTTGCTAATCATTGGGATATGGTTTCTCTTTTGGATTTGTTTCGGATGTATTCTTGTTTTAATGCGATGCACAAATATGCTAGAATATATCTTAGTGTCACGATTTCACCCGCATTCGTGAACTTGGGAGGGTCGCGGTACCCCCCCCCCCCCCCCCCTAGGGACGACCCGCAGCGTGCTGGTGGTGACGGGTGTGCTCGTCGGTGTTTATTGGCCAGCCGTGCACAATGTTTCCCACCGAGCCTGGTGGGGGCCACCGAACTTAGCGGCGAACGAAGATTGGGGTCGGGGGGCGCCACACACTTGTCACACCCCTCACCCCAACTTTGTTCGTCCAACGCAGACACAAAACTACACCTGTCACCCCGGCGAGTAAGGGCCCGGCGGTCTCCGTAGTCTCGCACTCCGCCTGAGCACCGGTGTCGATGCAGGTGTGGCAGCATCGGGTGCCGCCTGTGTCACTCTCGCAACGTCCGTCAGCCTTGCAGACGGCACCGGACTTGCACGTGGCGCCACAGTGGCGCGAGTAGCACCAACCCCTCGTGCTCCGCTGACAGCGGCTCGTGTAGTTATTGGCATAGAGTTTCATGCAAATAACTAGAGGGGAAACTGGCGCTAGTGTCAACGCGAACATGGCAGCGGCGCTTACGCTTCAATGGGAATGATGGGTAGTTTTGGAACCGGATTGCGTAGGATCAAAACGGGCTTATGGCTGCGCAAATTGTGTTTTTTGACAAAAAAGCTCTTATTGCCCGGTCCTCCGCTTACAAATTACATGGCGAACAAAAAAGTTAGTGACGAAAAACCGGTTTTGTACGAAATAAAACGGCGCGTTTAAATAAAAAGCAGACGCGGAGTCGAGAAGGTTTGTGGAGCAGGTTTGCCATTTTCCGCCACGTACAGCAGGACGCGGACTTCTTTAAAAACTACTTGTAAAAGTTTCGGCACTGGTGGTTTGTAATAGTAAGAGAAGTTTTGTGCTCATAAGAAAAAAGAAACCGATTACCTTTGGAGAAGTTATTCTTGCGTGAATTAGTGACATTCATCAAGCTGCGTTCCTATCAGCCGCCGGTGCTGCTGTTCTACGCCGTAGGAGCCGGCGTTCGCACGAAAGGTGTGGCTGTTCCAAGCGATTCGCAACCGTCGTCAGCTTTGACAATACATTGCTCTGCCTAATGAGCAGTGCCGCAACTCCTAATTAGCAGACAACTTCGCCGCACAGAGCGCCGTCATTTGAGTTTTCATGCTCGCTGTGCGGCAATGCATTGATAACCCACCCAATTCGCAACTCTGGTTGTAAAACATTCCACTCAGGGTGGCGTCAGTGCACGCGAGGCATGCAGTTCAAGGAGAAACGTATTTTTGATCACTCCTCCTAACACCCCGCCTAGGCAAATGCGTTCATGCAAATCAAAAACGAAAACGAAACTGCCTGCAATCCATAATAAGTTCCACGAGCCATCAAGCGCCAATCCGAATCCACAATTACCCATCACGCCCATTGAGGCGTACGATCGCAGCGCCAGTTTCCCCTCTAGTTATATTGTAAGAAACTCTATGGTTATTGGCTCCTCTGCCTGCTCACTTCCTGAAGGGGCGGGTGAGGTTGCCAGGAGAGGCCTCACATGGTCAGCATGCCGGTGCCACGTGGTCCCATCTGACATGCGGACGAGCAGTGGCAACGCACTGGCAGGAGAGACCACATGCCCGGCAGACCAGGTTGGACCAGGCCGGAAGTTCCCGGCGAAGACCGGAGTCCCAGACTCCGGCAAAGGACCAGGACGGCAACCTCGGTCAGCCGCCAGCTTCTGCTTCAGCTGCTTCAGGAGCGCTGTGGACCGGAGGTCTGGGTGTAACACGTCCAACGGTGTCTTCACCATCCGGCCCAATAGGAGCTCACAGGGGGCACGGCCCGTGACGTCGTGGGGTATGGTCCGGTACTGGAAGAGGAACCGGGCAACCTGCGTCCGGAAATCCCCAGTTTTGTTCTTCTTCAACTTGTCCTTCACAGTTTGCACCACCCACTCGGCAGCACCATTTCACGCAGGGTGGTACGGCGGAACCGGCATCAGACGGATTCCGTTCTTCGTCAGCCAGGCCAGGTGCTCCTCGCTGGTGAAAGCGGACCCATTGTCGGACACGATGACGTCTGGCAACCCCTGGGCTGCGAAGACTTGCCGCAGCGCCACAATGCTTGCTCCTTCCGATGGAGTGGTGACTGGTAGGACATCCACCCACTTGGAGAAGGTGTCCACCACCACCAGGAAGTAGCGGCCATTCAAATGAGGCTCGCTGGTTCTCCTGGCAGAATTGGCAGCTCTGCACTATGCGAGCAATGTCTTGGTCCAGGCCAGGCCACCATCTCGGTCTTCTCCATGCCTGAATGACCCGCGTGAAGCAACTGCAAGACCCTGGACCGCAGGTTAAGTGGAATCACCACCCTGGACCCCCACAGCAGACAGCCCTGCTGCAGGCTCAGCTCGGCGGATTTGTAGTTGTAAGTCCGCTCCACCAACTCCCACTCTCGGGACACCGCCTTGACCACTTGTGACAGGACTGGGTCTCGGCTGGTCGCGCGACACTGCCGATCTGGACAGCACCTCCGGGTAAGCGTGCTCTAGCGTGAACACTTCGGCAGGCTCAGGAGCAGCAGCAGGCACCTCCGGCAGGCTTTTCGCCTCCATCAGAAAATAGGCTGCCGCGGCCGGGAATCGAACCCGCGACCTTGTGCTCAGCAGCGCAACGCCATAGCCACTGAGCCACTGCGGCGGGTGCAGTTAGAACTTAATCATGAACCCGTTTAGCCCGCCCAGCTTTCTGTGATTCTAAAAGTCGTCCAAATGTATAAACCTTTTTTTTCTCGACAAGCTGGGCTGGTAGACGCCTTACTTTTTTTTTCAGATTTTCTTGATGAGTACAAGTTGCTGAACTATCTTGGGATATTGTTTCACAAGCTTTTTAGTAAACAAATGCACTGCTAGAAATGCAACATCAAAAAATAAATTGTTTCTGGTGAAATCGCCCTCCCTGATAATCAATTAAATTTAATAGGCAATTTTATCATTGCTGCATTTTTTCTTGCTTGACATTTCAGGATCCATCAAGCAGTACAAACTATGCATTTTTTGGATACCCTGCATCAGTAGCCCATATGTGCTAATTGAGGAACAATGAAACTAGGTAATCATCAATTGCGTGACATCTGATCATTGAAATGCATTACCAGACGCCTCATCACAGGCTTAATAGTGTGAATACATTTTAAATTAAATGGATAGTTCATGAATCATGGGCTATAACCAGCCATTATATTTCATTCAAGCATTTCCTTATTGATTAGCATAATTCAGATTATCAGTGAGTGACTGAACCAAAACGAAATGCTTAAAGGAGTACTGACACGAAATTTCAAAGCTGAGATAACTATGTAAAACGCTTCCTTTTTATCAGGAGATATCTCCCAGCAAGTTTCAACAGCAACCGTTCAGCGAAACATATTTAAAATCCATTTTAATCTTCGCCCGCACGAGAAAGCCCAGAGCGGGCCGACGTGACATCATCTGCTACGTGCCCCAAACTGCCGACGTCGGGGCTCCCGTGACGAAGCCGACGCGCTGGCTGTGGTTGGCGCGCGCTGCTCGGGCGTGTGTACACGTCATGGTTTTGGGACTGACGTCATGCTGCCCGGGCCTGTGGGGACGGCGAAAACCTCGGCCGGTCTGGGCGCGCGCGTGCGCTCGCTCGCGCGCGCTTCCAGAGAGGCAGCGATACGGCAACAATGGTGACGTCATGTTATACATGCTGTCATGGCGGCCGCTCGGCGTTTTTCAGTCGAAACCGAAACTGGCACGAATAAACGACGCCGTAAATGAATGTTTACGCTGCGCTCGACCGTCTAATCTGTCATTCTATGATTAGTGGGCTGGTAGGCACGCATAGCAGCGAAAAAAACGTAACATAAAAATTTCGTGTCAGTACTCCTTTAAGAACCCTCAGTGTTTTGTGTACAATATTAGCAAGTACATTATTTTTTATGACTGCTGTGCTTTTGGCAACTTCAAATTTACGACGTAAACGCGCGGTGTGTGGACGCGTCTGCTTGAGAGCGTTCGCGTTAAGTGGCGCTGCATGCTTCCTAGTGATGGACTTTATGAAGGAGCCGAAAAACAACCACGTGATGAAGCGTATCTTGCCAACAATAATAGAATTAATCCCTTTTCACGAGCATCTTTCAAGCCGAATCGAAAAACAAAAAAAGAATGCGCGCTAGGCGAGAAGAGCGCGCAAGGCATTCAACCCTGCAGTACTGGGTGTACGTTTGCCTTTTTCATTCAGGTTAGTTGTTTTATTTATTTATTTATTTGTAAAGCAGGCCACTATTTCGGCCCAGGCAGGAGGGTCAACAAAATAACAAAAAAAAAACTAAGCAACAGAGACTAGCATCGTTTCCGAAATCAGAATTCATCAAACTACAGTCGATAAAGCGCTTGTCTATAACAATTGCATTTCCGGCCTTCTGCGGTGTTGGCTTGAAATTATGTAGAGAAAATTAGTGCACCATTCTGAAGTCTATTCCGACCACTTCAGTACCCACAACTTGTTTGAAGGGTACCCATCAACGCTTTCCAGATATACCCATGCAGCTGAAGTAGAAATCGCTGTTACCCACTGTACATCGTTTCCATAAACAATATCGTGCTTGCATAGTGGAGTCGGTTTCTGAAGCCTGTGTTGCAAGGACATGGTGCACCGCTTAGGGCGCCAATGTACCAAGCGACGATCGCGATAAGAGCCCATGCTAGCGCCGATTAGCCTAACTACAGCGTGCGCGTATCGAAACACGACACGAATCGTCAGATCAGCTGCTCGTCGCGCGGCTGAGGAAAATGCGCCAAATGCTTGGCGCTGCATGCGCGTACTGCAGACCGTCGCAGCGCCAGTACGACTTTGACAAAACGGTGGGGCAGGCGAAGAGGTTGGCGCGGAACAGGCCACTCCTGATCCTTGGCGACTTCAACGCTCCCCACACGCTATGGGGATACAAATACGAATCCAAACGAGGGAAAGCTCTGGTCAGAACCATGGAAATGGCAGAATTCGAGTTACTGAACGAGTCCGGGGTGTCCACGAGAAGAGGGAACAGCGTCAACCGTGACACGACGCCCGATCTCACGTGGCTGAAGGGTAACCTGAACGCGACGTGGCGGGACGAAGGCACGGACCTCGGATCCGACCACACCATAATCGGCATAGAAATCATAGGACCGCGGTTTCGGGCTACGCTCGGCAGAGCCCGAATCACGGACTGGGACAAGCTCCGCAAGTGCACAGACGAGGAACCCCTCGACGAGGAAAACGAAGGGGAGCCCAAAGATGATAAGCAGACGTACGCGGAATGGGCGCACGATCAGAAGATGGCACTCGCCAAATTTACACAAGAGGTCACAACGACGGTGCAGACGCCCTTCGTCGACTCGAGGCTGGCCCACATGTGGGAGGCTCGGCACTCACTCACGAGGCGGTGGAAGCGCCAGCGGAGAAACAAGAAGCTAGCTCGGCGTATTGCAGTCCTCAACAGAGAGATTGCAGAGTACGCCACCAAGCTTAGCAGAGAGAACTGGTTGAGTAGCTGCGACGGACTGCAGGGCAAGCTGTCTACGCGCAAGACCTGGGGCCTCCTGAGGCACCTGATCGACCCGCTGGGCAGCAAGACGGCAACGCATCGCAACCTCACTAAGGTTCTGAATACCTACGACGGAGACGGCCGCAAGCTCGTCGCAGACCTGACGGCGCGTTACCTCAAGACCGGCAGGGGTAAGTTCCAGATCCCCGAGACGTACGACGGCCCGGCGAACGACAAACTCGACGAGCCGTTCACGCTGGCGGAACTCTGGAATGCCATCGATGATAGCAACAGACGCAGTGCTCCTGGCGGAGACACGATCACTTAGACGTTGCTCGCCAATATGAGCGACGGGGCGGCCAAGAGGCTCCTGGGCGACATCAACAGGACCTGGGAGACCTCGCTGCTGCCCATGGAATGGAAAGAGGCGCAAGCGCGGTTCATCCCCAAGCCGAGCGAAGCCCTCACAATCGAGAACATGCGACCCATCTCCCTCACGTCGTGCGTAGGGAAGGTAATGGAGCGCATGGTGCTCCGTAGACTCCAAACCTACCTAGAAGAGACCAACCAAATGCCCGAAACGATGTACGGCTTCCGGCAGCACCTCGGCACGCATGACGTCCTGGTGCAACTGCAGGAGCTCGTGATGAAGAAAGCCACTCGGAGTTCGCCACGCGGGATACTGGCCCTCGACTTAAAGGGGGCATTTGACAACGTGTCCCACGCGAGCGTTCTCGGTAACCTCAAGAAGACGGGATGTGGCCAACGCACGTTCGGCTACGTTAAGGATTTCCTGAGCAAGCGCATGGCGGTCATACAGATTGGAGGAGAGAAGTCGGACCCGATAGAACTGGGAGACTGCGGCACCCCACAGGGTTCCGTCCTGTCGCCCCTGCTATCCAACCTGGCCCTCCTCCCGCTGCCAAGTCTACTCAAACAGATCGAAGGCATGGACCACGCGTTCTACGCCGACGACATTACGGTGTGGACGAGTCGCGCGGGATCCAAAGCCTGGACGGAGGAGGTCCTGCAGAGGGTGGCAACGACGGTCCACGAATACGCCAAGACCTGCGGGTTGTGCTGCGCACCCCAGAAGTCGGAGCTCCTCATCGTGCAGCCCAGAAGACGCAAGAACGATGCCGAGCCGAATGTGGTCGTTCGACGGCGTAGACGTCAAGCCCACGCAGCAGCTGCGCATCCTCGGTCTCTTGCTACAACGAGACGGCAAGGCGACAGCGGCCATTGCTAAGATCAAGATGGCCTCCGAACAGGTCACCGGAATGATCCGATGCGTTGCGAACCGGAACAGAGGACTTAAAGAAGACGACGCCTTCCGCCTGGTCAGAGCGTTCATCGTGTCTCGCATCACATACTCGGCCCCGTATCTCCAGCTAACGAAGGCGAACAGGAACACGCTAGACACGATCATAAGGAAAGCCACCAAGACGGCTATGGACCTGCCCCAGTACTCGTCTACGCAGAAGCTGCTGGACATGGGGGTACATAATACGGTAGACGAGCTCATAGAGGCTCATCGTTCCAACCAGAGAGTGCGACTGAGCCAGACTGAGCACGGCCGAGCAGTCCTCCGGAAGATTGGTTGGCCCATCGAACCACAGATACCCAAGGACCCTCTACCTCCGCCGTGGAGGGAAGCGCTCAGGACTAAGCCCCTGCCGCGCAATATGCAGGCCGTCAGGAACGACGAGAGGCGTGCCGCGCGGGCACAGGCACTCGCCCGACAGCTGGAAGCAGACCCCCGGGTCCTCTACGTGGACGCCTCACTTCCCCAGCACAGCAGCAAAGCAGTGGCCGCCGTCACGACCATCGACAAGCTGGTGACCAGCGCGTCGGTGAGGACCAGGGCCGTACCCAGAAATTTTTTTCGGGGGGGGGGGGGGTTATCAATTTTGGGAAGGGGGTAGTTTTGCTGAAAGTATTGTTTACGTGCTGCCTGGAAAAGATTTCGGGAGGGGTTTGAACCCCCAAACCCCCCCTCTGGGTACGGCCCTGGTGAGGACGACGGACACTGGCCAAGCAGAAGAGGTGGCCATCGCTCTCGCCCTCACGCACGGAGACGTGCATACGATCGTCACAGATTCCAAGACGGCTTACGGCAGCTACTGCAAGGGGATCGTCTCCCACGCGGCCCTAGCAATTCTCGCGAAGCGCAGCCCACCGGGACGAGACGTAGAGCTCGTGTGGGTTCCGGCACACTCGACAGTGGAAGGCAACGCCCTCGCCGACCACTACGCCCGCGAACTAGCAGACCGGGCCGAGGACGAGTCGGAGCTACCGCACCCAGTTACGAGCTACCGCGAGATTACCACGCCGTACAGGAGCGCGCCAGGTACAGGCTTCCCGTGCCGCACCAGCAACTCGACCGCAAGCAACAAACAATAGTGCGCCGCGCACAAGCGGGGTCACTGGCGCACCCAGCTTTATTGAACAAGATGTTCCCGGCAGAACACGACCCCATCTGCCCGTTCTGCAAAAAGACGGAAGGCACCCTGCCGCACATACTGGCGGAGTGTACTGAGATCAAGAATCCCCTACCTTCCCTCCCCCTTCCCCTTCCCCCCCTACCCGAGCGATGGGAGATCTTGATGTCCAGCCCCGACCTGTCGACGCAGCAAGAGCTCGCGTCCAGGGGCCAGGAGCTATTGGACTCATCTGGGACTCGTGAATAGGGTTCCACCCCGTCTGACGCCTGCGAGCGTCACCTGAAATGGGCTCAGCGAAAGTTGTTTCTCTCTCTTTCTCTGCACGTGGGAATGTTAAAAATCGAGATCGGATATGCGGCGGCAACGCTTAATTCTGGCTGCCGACGGCGCCTTTCGACGAGGGGAGTGCCGCGCCCTCCCCTTTGACTTCGGAACCGCGACGAACGAAAGCGGCGGCCTTTTCTTACCTCCATGGGCGGCCTGGAAGCAGACGACGCGCCTCCGTTGATATAGCAACAAGGCGCATGCGCAGAGAGCACGGGGGGTGAGATCAAGCGATTTAAAAAGTTCTAGGGCGTTATCAGCAAAACCATTTCTCGTCAAGGGGCTTTAAGTGATGTCCTTTCATTTGGGATAGAGAATATATACTCGACAAAAATCGGTTGTCTGTCCCTTTAAGGCTTCCGTGTTTCCATTGCACTTAATGCCTGTTCGCAGCACCCGCCACGAGGTCGCGGGTTCGATTCCCGGCCGCGGCGGCAGCTTTTCTGATGGAGGCGAAAAGCAAAAAACGCCCGTGTGTACGAGATTTCGGCGCACGTTAAAGATCCCCAGGTGGTCAAAATTAATCCCGAGCCCTCCACTACGGCGCGCCTCATCGCCTGCGTTGGGTCGGCGCGTTAAACCCTACAATCAATCAATCATTTGCTGCAGTGGCTATCATCCGTATTTGGCTTATCCATTTACTCATTTACCTTTTTATTGCGTGCGCTTTTCGGCACTGTTCCAGTTGATGTTATCCAGACCAGTAAATGTTCGTTTTATGCTGTGTTGGAACGTGCTATTTGCAGTAGTCATTTTTAAAAAGGGGTTTAACCATGTACTTAGTATTCTAGTTCTCCAAGGAGAAAAGTGTCGTCATGCTGCACATGGCTTTTTAATGTTTAGAAAAAGTTTTTAACGTTGCTGGCTGCAGGTGAGCACTGGTATTCTGCCTAGTCATTTTGTTAAACACGCTTTACAATGTGACCTTTCAAATAAACTCTATTTCATTTTCCTAAGTGGCTTTCATTTTTTGTAGAAGCAGTTGTCCTTGCATTTTATTGTTTAAGCATAAAAAGCAAATGTATAAAGTTCTGAACTTGATGGTCAAATTTTGTGGTATTAACCACTTTTGTCAGTGTTTTATTTGTGTTGCATTATTTGTGTTGACTCCAGATCCCAACCATGAGGCAGAGATAATTAGAAGGATCAGAATGGGGTGGTGCGCATATGGCAGACATTCTCAGATAATGAATAGCAGCCTACCATTGTGGCTGAAGAAGAAAGTGTATGACAGCTGCACCTTGCCGGTACTCACCTACGGGGCAGAAACTTGGAGGCTCACTAAGAAGGTTCAACTTAAATTGAGAACGACTCAGCGGGCAATGGAGCGGAAAATGATAGGTGTAACATTAAGGGACAAGAAGAGAGCGGAGTGGGTCAGGGAGCAAACTGGGGTTAAAGACATATTAGTAGAAATTAAGAAGAAGAAATGGACGTGGGCAGGGCATGTAATGCGAAGGCAAGATAACCGCTGGTCATTAAGGGTAACAGAGTGGATCCCTAGAGAAGGCAAGCGCTGCAGGGGGCGGCAGAAAGTTAGGTGGGCAGATGAGATCAAGAAATTTGCGGGGATAAATTGGTCACAGTTGGCACAGGACCGAGGTAATTGGTGAATAATGGGAGAGGCCTTTGCCCTGCAGTGGGCGTAGATAGGCTGGTGATGATGATGATGATTGCTTTCAATAAATAACCATACGTAAATGTACGTGATAGTGCAATTAAGTTCCTTGCTGTACCCTTTTTTGTACAATGTTTTATTCGTGCTGCATTCTTGCCTCGAAATATCCATAAGAAAATGCGCAGAGTTGTGGACTTGATGGTAATAGTTTCTTGCATTGATTTTTCCCGTTTTGTTTTCAATGTTTTGTGTGCGCTCTAATCTTGCTTTAAAAATAAGAAAGTGTGGAAAGTTGTGGACCTGCTGGTACAAGTTTCTTTTGAATTGGTCTTTTTTGTTCAATGTTTTATTTGCGCTGAATTCTTCTTTTAAAATAACCAATGCAGTGTTTTTGTATAATGATGCTTCTGGCACGTGCACGAAAGAGCTGTGTTTTGAATGGTAATGGCCTTTTTGTGCTCAGTACTTTCCCCCATTGCTTGGTCTCAAATAAAATGTTTTCTCAAACCGAAGGCATTTTTATTGCGAATGCGTGCAGCAAACTGGCCGCATTCACGCCTATAGTTTATTCCACAAGCTAGGTGCAGCACTGTGGAGGCTCAGGGGGCCTAACGCACCACGAAGGAAGCGACAAAAGGCACCGGGCCTTGCGGTTCCACTTGCCGAGAGGGGAAAAGGGAATGTCCGTTCAGAACCCCCTTCACGTACGGCGAGTTAGGCTCCCGCAGTGGGTGCACTGTTGACAAAAATGTAGCCTCCACAGTGCTGCACGTGCGTAGCTTGTACAGTGGCCGGAAATAAGTTGTCTAGAAATAGTAATACCCGCTGGACATTAGAAGTGATTTGAGACCTCTCTAAAACGCCGCGAAAGCGTTATCGAATTGTCTGGGATGTTTACAAGGCGTTTCTTTCGTCCTCTCTTTTGTGCTACCTGGGAATGCGTGTGCCGCCAGGCGGAATGCTGGTGACCATGACAGCGAGACGTGCAGCAACAACTGCACGCTAGATGAAAAGAGGCATCTAAAAACTTGTCCCCAGCTAAAACAAGAGTAATGTGCAACCTTTCCCATTCCTTTACGCCGTTTTCGAATCCCGCGTTGAGACCTACAGAGTTGTTTGGAAAGGTACGGTAGCTACACGTTCAGACTTGCAGAAGTTTAGAGCCAAGTTTATTTAGAGCCAAGTTTACCTGTTTATTTAGTACTTACTTGCGGTTAACCCAGTATATAAAACGATGGCTTTCATATGAGCTAGAGGATCGACACGCACTCCACAAAAATCGGTTGCCTGTCCTTTTAAAGGGACACTAAAGGGTGGAAATTCAAGTTGGCCATGTATCCGTAGATTATGGTGCTGACGATCTAACTACACCATCCTCGCGACTAGTACTTGTTTAATAACGTAGAAAATGCTAGAAACGTGAAAAAGGGTGTTGACGCTCAGAGTACTCTTTTGGGTACACAGGCATCGGTTTCGTGGGGTACGTGCTCATGTTTGTGGTGCACAATTAAAGTCATCTTCCTACTGAAAGAGACTACGCTGTCTTCGGGGGTCCTACAAGCGAAACAGATCCACATTCATCATGGCACAGATCATGCATGCCCGGGCTCAGTTTTCGCTTCGCGATCGATTTCCAACAACCTGTCGGCCAGTTAGATCAGCTGTTTTGAGTGGCGAGCCACGGTCGATATGAAAAAATCTACGAAACACGCGATACATCATAAAAATTGGCAAGCAATTTGGAGAAAAGGAAACAACACATCTGAATTGATTTTTCTATTAAAGTCACGTAAGTGCACCCACATTAGTCTGACTCTGGCTAGTTGGTGATACGACTTAGACATGGTAAAAAGCGCACTACGGGGACAGAACACGAGACAGTGACACGGGACGAGCGCTACTTTTACATCAACTGGGGCTTTGACAGGAAAGGCGACATGCATATAAATGCGGAAGAAATGCTAAAAAAGATACGGAAGGCGCAGCTCTTACAGGGAATGTGGTTGAAAGCAGCGCCTTCCGTATCTTTTTTAGCGTTTCTGCGTGTTTATATGCAAGTTGCCCTTGTTGTCAATAAAGCCTCGTCCCGGGTCACTGTCTCGTCTTGATTGATTGTGGGGTTTAACGCGCCGACGCAACGCAGGCGATGAGGCGCGCCGTAGTGGAGGGCTCCGGATTAATTTTGACCACCTGGGGATCTTTATCGTGCGCCGAAATCTCGTACACACGGGCGTTTTTGCTTTTCGCCTCCATCAGAAAAGCGGCCGCCGCGGCCGGGAATCGAACCCGCGACCTTGTGCTCAGCAGCGCAACGCCTTAGCCACTGAGCCACCGCGGCAGGTCACTGTCTCGTCTTCTGTCTCCATCTAGTGTGCTTTTTACCATGTCAAAGTGCACAGGCAACCCCACAATGTTAACAGATCCCTTCAGTGTCCCTTCAAAAGGGGGAATGTAGGTTGGCTCCGAAGACCAATAAACAACTACCGACTGTGTACTCGGAGCATGGTCATCCTGTCCTGGAATTTATCCGAGTGCTCTTCTCCGGCTGTGCTGCTTATTAAGTGCGGCCTTTTTACGTGCTAGGAAGGGCACTTGGGCTACCCCTTGGGGATCCCACGTTTGTTGCTGGCATGATATCCAACCTCGAGGCGCAACTTCACCACTAGTGACGCGGCTTTCACAGCTGTCAGTGATGGGTGAAAGAGCGCAGGCCAATATGCCTTGACGCGTTTGTCACCCCACTCTGTGCTGCTGTTTGCGAGTTCCATATGCTTTCCCTTTTGAAGAATAATGGGAGAGGCCCTGCAGTGGGCGTACATAGGCTGGTGATGATGATGATCTCTCCAAAGAAAGCCGCGCCTGGAGTTGATGGTACGTGAGAATGAAGCCTTTGGGGTAAGGACATCAGCAGGATTATGGGTACAGCATGAGGCTTTTTGGAGCCCCATTAGAGCTGGGGGGCCGAGTGGAAACCAACCAAAAACAAACCACCAAGGACGCAAGGTAACATCTGGCTGTGCGTCCTTTGTGTCTGGGTGGTGGCAAGGAAAGGGTGTCAGCTGCTCTTTCTGCCTCTTTGCCCCCTTCCCGGGCCATGACTGGCCTGGTCCCACCAGCAGTTGTTCCGCACAGCTCAAAGCCAGGTGCATAGCTAACCATTCTCCCAGTCGGAAGCCGTGCTGAGGAGGGTCGCTCCAGCCTGCCTCCAACAATGGCCGGCC
Source organism: Haemaphysalis longicornis (assembly GCF_048455015.1). NCBI lineage: Eukaryota > Metazoa > Arthropoda > Arachnida > Ixodida > Ixodidae > Haemaphysalis > Haemaphysalis longicornis. The sequence goes on from NW_027526335.1 coordinate 223,663,707, forward strand.
CCGATGCCAATGACAGGACACAGGCAGACAAGGTTAACAAGCGCTTTATAAAATACCATCACATGTACACCCCGGCAGTAAAGAAGCCGGGCAGCACAATGCTCTCCTTCTCTTGCCCCTGCCCACTCTGGGGGATACACGAGCTTCGAGGCACCGCAGGCTTTCTCTGCCCACAAAACGGGACGAGGCACAGCAATGATTCCCCCACCTCAGTTGGTGTCAGCCAAGCACCGAGACAAGCAATGCCACGGCAGATATACAGTATAGTACACTGTACAAGAAGCGTGTGCCCCCGGGAGGCAGTCGCTGCGTGGTATCACCTCCAGGCCCCGGGGCACACCCGCAAAGGGAGGAGCCCCCCGCCTCCCTGACACTGCCCCGCAGGGCTCTTGAGCAGGCTTGAGTTTGCACGGGTGCAACTAGAGCACGGCGATTATTTGCGGCAGTTCCACTTTTGCAGCCATCACCAAAGCTTCGAAATGGAATGTGTTAACCGTGGACAATGTCGGGCACAGGACAGGCGTGGCTACTTGTTTCACAGCACAGCACTTATCTCGCCACACTACAGAGCCATTGAAAACTTTTAACGCTCATTCTTCAGTGACAGCAGCAAGACAAGAAAGTTGTAGTAAGGCACCACGGGCTGCCCAACCTTTCAAAGAATACAAGATTGCAGGTTGCTTTCACGGTGCCTTTTAACAAGCGCCATGAAATGGAACAGAAAGAGGCCACAGAACAGTTGATTCTCTCACAGATGTTGCCCAAAGATCAAATTTCGCAAAGCAGCTGACGGGCCTAGCTCTTACACACAGACACACACACACAGTGCAAAGAAGTGCGGCTTCTAGCAGGCTTTCACAGCATCAACCGGCATCATGAAATTACGGGGCCCTGGTTCAATGCTCAAGATGAGGATGGGAGCTCACCTCATCTCCCGGGGCAAACGCAGAAGAGTCCCTTGACAATCCACACCTGCAGCTCAGGTGTCAGTGAACATTCTAACAAACGTGTGCACTGTAATGCTCTCTTAGGCCACACATCTGAAGCCTCTGACTGTGAGTATATTGGAAAAAAGAAGATCTCGCAATTTATGCCAAAAAAAATGGGCCCTGATGGCTCAAACAGTTACAGTCTTTGCCAGATTTATCTAGGCCAAACCTAAGCCTTCCGGACCAGAAAGATATCAAACAATAAGCTTCAACCAAAGGATTTGGTAACAGCAAGAAAAAAAGGTGCTCTAGCTTTCCAGCAGAAAACGTTTCAGCCTCGCTCAAGACGCCAGCTTGTGCACTGAATTTCTTGCAGCCTGTGCACTTTATTCTTGGCAAAGACTGTACCTAGAAATGCCAAGATTGATTTGATTGATATTGGGGGTTTAACGTGCCGACGCAACGCAGGCAACGAGGCGCGCCGTAGTGGAGGGCTCCGGATTAATTTCGATTAATTCCGGATTAATTCCCTGCCCTTATCGTGTGATACAGCCAATGGTCACGGCCGTAGCGGCGGTGACGGCTGGGAAGGTGATAACTCAACAAGGCTTGCATTGAAGCAGAGAGCTCAACTAAAGGCAACTGAAAGAAATGTAAATACGTAGGTACGGTAAAAAAGACTGTGTGATGTTTTTTTTAGCTCCACACCTGCTTTTGCTCGCTTTCGACCAACGTTACTTGATCGCCTTGTGGTGTTGGCACCAATTTTAACCTGAAGAATTGTGTTTCTCTTGCCAACCTAAAACCTAAGCTGCTGCCCTAATTTTTATAATTCATACGGTGTTCTTATATCTTTTATGCGGAATATTTGATAGCTTGGTTGTGACCTTATTAAGCTAAGCGTCAAATTACACTGCATGTCGTCACAGCTATACGTCACTGATTGCTCACGTGTTTTTTACACAAAAAACATGCCGAATTTACCGTGAATTTATGAAGTCAAGAATAGGGCCCCTGAAACTCAAATGGGCAACGCCATTGTTTGGTAGTGATAACGATAAAATTTGCAAAGCCAATCCATATCCATTTGAAATCACGCTTATATATGCTGCTGGCGCTGCGACGTCATGTATGCTGTCGCGACTGCAACGCCTTTGTTAAAGGAAAAGAACTGTATTTAGATCACATCACATAAAGACCACTTCTGACCGCCGCCATCATTCTTCATCGTTCTCTTCTACTCACAGCTGAGATCACTTCTTTCTCATCTAGGGAATAAAGTTCCAACATATGCGTTGTGAGTGGCTGTCATTGCAGTTTTCTTTCTGCCATTCATCAAAGTCAAAAGCAAAAGTAATGTTTTCCCATTCAGTCTAGAACCCGCATCATCCCATCTTTATTCCGTGCGCACACTCACGATAAAAGCGCTTCCCTTCCCACGCCAGTGAAAGGATAAGACAACAGGTGCCGCTCCTGCCACAAGCGACACGAGTGCTCCTGATGACTTAGCAGCTATCTGCAAGTAATCTTCTCAGTTGTTGCGCAGCAATATGTTTTGACTGAATTTTGCCCCCTGCAACACTGACAGTTATCAAAAAACAGTTTGCTAATTGCTGGTACATTTGTTATCTGAACAAACACATCGTAATTTGGTCACTTCATGCCAAGCGTCCCAGAGAGTTCGCTCGACCATCTCTGATTAAACTATAAAAATTCATGGTTGAGCACTTCCGTCCACTATTTATTCCCCTAGCCAATTTTTGGTGGGGAAGAAATTTTTCTGCCTCGTACAGTCATTTGAAAACCACGGCTGTGATGAAAACCTACGTTGCGAAAAAAACTCGCAAAAATAGTAGAGTAATATGAGGAACACAGTGAAATAATTAAAGGTTGATTGATTGATTGTGGGGTTTAACGCGCCGACGCAACGCAGCTGATGAGGTGCGCCGTAGTGGAGGCCTATGGATTAATTTTGACCACTTGGGGATCTTAAACGTGTGCCGAAATCTCGTACACACGGGTGTTTTTGCTTTTTGCCTCCATCAGAAAAGCGACCGCCGCGGCCGGGAATCGAACCCGTGACCTCGTGCTCAGCAGCGCAATAAAAAAAGGTGATAGACTAATTAAACCATAATTAAAAGTGCGCTTCCTCGCTACAATGCATTGACAGTTGCTAGTGCATCTCAAAATGGGCTTTGCAGTGAAGCAAAGTGGCGTTTTGGAGCAACATTTACACTTAGCTATTGAAATTTTTCTAGAGACAATGCAGCTGCATATATTGTTTAAATGCCTCGACTTTAATGCCTTAGCTTCGAATATCGCCACCGCCACTGTCGTGTGGTCAAGACAGTCCTAAATGACGGCAAGCGATTTTACGCAGAGGTCCCGAGAATCCTGAACGATGGTATGCCATGAATAGGAGTATCGTGGCTTGCGTATACACCCATGGTACGATTTTGGAGCGTCTTGCACGAGGAAGCTCTGCGCGGTATACAACAACATCCTCCCGCTCATTTCTCGGCTGGTTTTTATCTCTTGCAGGAACTTTGGAAAAACTTAGAACTATTTCCTCCGGTATGCAGAAAACACCCGTGATCCAGGTTTCAACGTGGAAATCCTAAACTTTGTCCACATCTAGAGCGCTCTCCAAAATGCTCAGAAGGGCATCTTTGCTGGGACACGTCGGGCAGCAACTGCACACTGCGTTTTCGTTGTCGATGTTGCACACAACTGCCGACAGCAGCAGTCCTGCTGTAGTTTGCCTGAAGCCTGCGACACGAAGCACAGGGTTGAAGTTTTGCGCTCTGTGCCCACGCAAACTGTGTGTGTGCCACCATTCCGGCCGGGCGCAGAACTGTGACCCAAGAGAATGCGCACACTCAAAAGCACGTTTTTTCCCACTCCTCGTACAGTTCTCTCAAGTTTAGCACGAGAAATCGCTTTTGGTGACCGCGTCTTACCCTCTGGGCAGACAGTGCGAGACGGGATCGTCCGCAAAATCTTACTGAAAATTTCACTTCTTCGCTAATGGGGCATCCCGATTTCATTTTAGGTGCACCAATAACCCTGTCCTTGCTTCTAAACTGCATAGCTTCACGCGTCTGTTGCATAAAAGTGCGCAGCAAAGTCGTAGATCGTTTGCAAAAAAAGAAGTATTCCCCAAGCAACTTATGCTTTTGCTCGTAATTCAAGTTTCAAGTTTGTTTATTGTGTCTTTTTCATTTTTACCTAACGCATGCACGAATGTCTCGATCCTTAGCCTATCGGCTAGTAATCGATCCATTAAAAACATATCACAAAGGAATCAGGGATTCTACGTACAGGATGCTACGTACAATCACAAGTTTGAAGGAAATGCAGTATGCACACTGTCAACAAAAAGCATGGGTAGGAATAGAAAAGACGCATTTAAGATTATTGCAGTGCCGAGAACTAACAACTAAGTGGAAAAACTACACAAGGTTAACACAACCCTCTGTTTCCGGCACCGTGGAAGGCCCGAGGATGCATGTGGAGACACATTGGCCAAGCTGGCAGCATCGCACGAAGTCAATGAAACACGCGGTGAATTGACCTGCACTGACGCCCCAATTCTCCGCTGCCGCGCAGGAAGTGTTGTTGCAGTGAAGTGGACTTACAACCCACCGTCTGGAGCCTTGGTGGGTGCTCAATATAAGAATTATTTTCTCGCCCAAAACAAAAAGTACTCAGATTACGCTTTCTGAAATAAATCCCTTTTGTATAATGTTTCAAATGAGCCTAAGCTTGTATTGTGACGACCACCACACCGCCCGAGAATTGTCTGAACACAGACAATTCTGCAAATTTCTCAAAGTTCTTGTCTTTATCGTGCTGAGACTACCAGTTTCCCGGCTCCCATATTTTTCTTTCACACTTACTATCAACAACATAAACAATATATGCAGCTGCATTGCCTTCACAAAAGTTTCAATAGCTGTAAAAAATGTGCAAATATTGCTCTGAAAGGCCACAAAGCCCATTCTGAAACACTAGCAACTGTAAATGCATTGTAGCAAAGGAGTGCACTGTTTTGTTTATCAACTGCAATTATTTCACTGTGCTCTGCATATTACTTTATTTTTGTGCATTTTTTTGCATTGTCACCGCCGCGGTTTTCAAATAGCTGTACGAGGCAGAAAAATTTTCCCCGCCAAAAATAGGCTTAAGAGAATGAATCGTGTAGGGAAGTGATCGACCGTGAATTTTTATAGCGTAGCTGGAGATGGTCGAGCGAACTCTCCGAGACGTTTGGCCCAATTTCGACCCAACGAATGACCCCATTTTATGTCATTCCTTTTAGGAGCGAAACCCCTTAGGGGCTGAGGCTGTTGGCATCTCCTGTCGTCATCATCGTAATCGTCATAGTAACCGTCGTCTCACGTAGTCACGGTACTGAAACACCGGGAAACTGGTTTATGCCTTGTGCCAGAACGTAACGCGTACTAAAAAACACCGGGACACTCGTTTACGCCTCGCACTAGAGAGCTTCATGCTTCAAAGACACGAGACTTTTACAGCAAAGCCGTATAATGGTTTCATCTGCATTGGCAAAAACGAAAAACGCCAAGGCGCCAAGAATACACTTACACACTGCATGCTTCGCCCGTTGTAAAAGCCAATCTATCATTGCATAAAAATAAAATCACAACCATTCCGCCCGCAGGTGTCAGGGTGTGCACCGAAACAAAGGTTCACGACGAGCGAACGGTGAGAACGCTGGAAATGTGAAGTGCCAGCGCACAACCGATTGCAGCACAGCACAGTTGAAGAGCCCATGCCCTCCAGCGGTTCACAATGCTCGATTTGGGGAACGTGCTCGCTGCTGGTGCGACGACTCCTTGGCCCCAGAGCCACAAGGGAGAAGTCGGCATGGATGTGGACACCCAGGACTCATGATCCCAGCACAGCACCCACAAAGGCACCAGGCGACTGCACCCTGGCCACATGGCACAGTAACACACGCATGTTCGGCAGTATCCCAGGAAACATGAGCGGCGGACGTCAGCCGCACCAACCATCGTGCAGGAGGCTGCACGACGCCGCCTGCACGACGGCTGCTCGAGTACAGCAGACGGATGAAAGCGGCCGAGTGCGCGGGAATTTCTGCAAAAGGGTCGAAAGGTGGGCAAGTTGGTAGTGGGTCATCTTAAAAATAAACAGCAGCGCGCAAACGAACGGCGACAACACTGAACAGTTCATGAACACATGGACAACACTGCGCTTGTGTTGTCTTCATGACTTGTAGCCCCGTTTGGGCGCAGTTGTGTATTTTTAAGACGGGAATTTTTAAGACGTGACGTGAGAAGATGTCAAAGGACGGATCTGGGTGAGATACTGAGGCAGGGCGGGGTCTGGCTGTGGCGAAATGTATACTATGTACTACCAATGTGGAATGTACAGTGCAGTTGCAGCCGGCAATTGCAACTCGCGTATCATCAACACTGGCCTGCAGGAAACGGAGCGATGCCAGGTGGGGCAGTGTTCACCAGAGACGGAGGGCATAGCCTTGGGCAGAGTGCATCTCAAGACTGGCGACACGCACAGACACAGCAGGGCGTGTTACAGCTGTGCCCTAGTTCCCCCGCCAACAGTGTCGGCAGGCAGCGCTGTTCTTGTGCCCCCCGAATCCCCTCTGCCTGCCGACCGACAGCTCCCCACCTGGTGCCCCCAGTGCAGAGTGGGTGGGCCTCCCTGTCCCTGGCTCCTCAGCGGCTTCTCGCGCACTTCACAGCTCACCAGCTGGCCCTGGCTGCAGCCTGCTCCAACTGCCCATACTGCTAGCCCCTGCGGACTACCTCATGGGTGGGCGAACGAGAAAGGAAAGAACTGCCAACACACACGCAGTGCCAGACAGCCGAACAACGCATTCGGGAAACACACCGTGCCAGCTTAGGCCCAAATGATTCAACTGCAGGCGTGTTAGCAACCACAAAGGTGCCCATTCGGATACAGCTTTCACACAAGATCTGAAGGCGTCAAGACATGGCTCGTAGGACACAAATCACTGCACTAGTTGTACTTGAAGGGGTGCAAGTACAACTAACGTTTGGCTTTGGGCTGCTTGGTTCATCACAAGACAGTGAAACAGTGCTTGAACCACGACAGTAAAAGTCCGTGTCCTCTTGTGTCCGTGTCCTCTCCTCTTACTGTCTTCGTTTAAGCGCTGTTTCACTCTGTTATGGTGGAAGTACAGTGTGCCTGCCCTGCACGCCTCCCCCTCACAGTGCTGTGATGTGGCTGGAAGGCACAGCCATATCTGCCTGGGAGGTGCCCGGCTCGCACAATGAGTGCACGTGGGCAAAAAAGTGCGCTCAATACGCGGGCCAGTATGCGGCGGCACACAGCTGGGAACGAGGGGCAGAGGCACACCGCCCCTTTCCGGGACCCCTTGGGCTGTGGGTGCCCTGCGGTGCTGGGTGGTGCCGAGGAGGACTCCTCTTCTCCCGGTGCTCTTGCCACGAGAAGCAGCAGGGCCTGCTCAGTCTCGCTGGAAGGCCCTCAGGTTCCAGAAGCGCTCCCCTGCACGGAAGACAGAGGGGGCGTCCCTCAAGGGGCCACAGGAAACAGCCTTCCAAGGATGCCCGGCTTGCCACACCTGCCACAGAGGGCTGTGAGACGGGCCAAAAGTGCCCCGTTCTACTGATCCGCATGGGGAGGCGAAAGGAGCCTGCCACACAGCTCAGGGTGGCAGAGCCACTAAATAACGGCACCCAGGGGAAGAAGAGCCTAAGGCTGCATTTCATGGTGGTGGTAATCACAGCGTGCAACCGTTGTCTGCCCCCTCAAGCTTGTTCATGCAAACTCACGGCGGCATTCTACAAACCAAGGTGTTTGCTTGCATTTTTTCTCTCAAACTGCAGTTTCAGTGTGCGCGAAGCTGAACATAACTTTGTCGTCGCCAGTCACAGGGTTGCGAAAGTCGACGAACCTACGCTGTAGACTACATAACTAGAGCATGTTAGAAGGCATGTTCAACGTTGGACCATCCTCCACTAAGCAAAGATCGCAGGCGAATACGAGTAATCACTTCGCAACAAAAGCGAACCGAATTAACAAGCGAGGGCTAAGCGTCCGAGTCCCTGTCTGTTCAATACAAGCAACTATGGAAGGGTGCTGGCACCAAAGCTACGATTGCCAAAAATGGACGACTAAATTGATGCTCAGCGCCAATAAACTACGACCTTGCCTGCAAATAGTATTACTATATGTGTTTGCAGTGAGACACAAAAACATTTTACTTTTGGTCATTTTCTGTTCATTGTGGCGCAGCTGCCTACACTGGCAAAGAGAAGGCGGAGAAGGCGCATAATGCCAGCAGCCCATGGAAGAAAAAGCTTTTCTTGCCTTCATGCTATGGCCGTACGGCTAAGCCAAACCAACTGCCATAGCCGCTCATAGCCTTGGAGAAACCGAAACCATAAATGCCTTGATAAAACCGAAAGCACGAAGTTCAGTTAGGGTTCTGGGTGCTGGGCATCAAGGCGGTCGTATCTCGCGGCTCAATTCAGGCGCTACGACGCAGGACGGCGATGATAAATGAGTTTGGTGGAACAGGGGCAGCTCGGTGCAGGACGGAGCGGGTAAACAGGTTTGGCGCTCAATGGCGCAGCTGTTCCACCCGTCACAGGTGGAGCGGCTGAAGGAAGCAGGGTTTCCTTGCGACCTTATCTTGGCAGTTGGCGAGAAGCTTCTTGTCGAGTCGCACACCAAGAAGAAGACATGCGAACGGGGCACGTGTTTCCAAACGCTTCGCTCTACAGAGCACCCACGTGACATGTGTGATGTCACTGCGCGCGCTATTCTTCTGAGTGCCTGCTAAAACGAGCACACTGTTCGGGCTCTGTAGCCCTGACGTAGAGTACCGAGTATTGGCGCTTGGCGGCTTGGGTTCGAGTCCTGTCAGGGCTCTCTCAATTTCTATTTCCTTGGCTAATTTTGTTCTGATTCATATTCTTTCTAAACCCAAATCGGCGTGTTTTTCTTTTTTTGTGAGTAATAACGGTGATTTGGTACATTTTAGGTCACTTTAGGTTTGCGGCCAATAATCACCTTTAATTACCGTTCTCCACCAGTGCTCTGTGCAGCGAAGCGTTTGTAAATACGCGAACGGGGCAAGGGTGACAAGATGGCCGTTCTACTTACGTCCACACTGTTTGGCACAAGATCAAGAAAGTTATGAAATGAGGGGGGGGGGGGCGTTCATGTTGTTTTTTTTGGCACCTAACAAGCTACACAAGTTGTGCAAGTGTGTAAACTCTGAAGAAAATAGACATGCGGGGTGCTGGAAAAGACACGAGAAGCACTTTGTTGACTGCCAAGCGTGCATCGTCTACAAAATCCCCTTGTCCTGTGGGCAATCATACATTGGCCAAACGGGCCAATGCATTAATGATCGACTAAGGGAACACGCCAACAGCCTCCGCACTTTTACCGGCAGGAACCTGGCCACCCACTGCAAAGACTGCAAAGGCACGCCTTGAAGCATGCAAACTGATAAGGTGCTACAGGAGTGCGCGCAAAGGGAGATTTTCGAAGCATATGCGATCCTCAAAAAAGGTGAGGATTGCGTCAGTTCACCGTCGGTGTCTCTAGTAAGCACCGAGATTGCGTATCTTGACAGGACTCTTGGGGGTGATTTTTAGTGCCCTTGGACTTCCCCGGCCCTCGCCTTGTTTTGTTTATGAACGAAACGATTGCGCATGCCTAGTGTCAAGTTTCTTGCCCCTCCCGTTCAGTTTTTTGGCTGTGGTTTCAGTTGTTTCTTGGCTGTTTATCTTCCATCCTAAACAGCGCTTAACAAAACAACGACGAGAAAAAAGGGACACAGGACGGCGCCGTCTTGTGTCCCTTCTTCCTCGTCGTTGTTTTGTTAATTAAGTGCTGTTTAGGATGGACGGGTACCAACTAGCCCAGCTGTCGATTCTGTTTATCTTCATTCTGTGCCCTAGGTTATCACACATGCATAGTTTACAGTTTCCTTCATTATCTGTTTTTCACTCAAATAAAAAATAAGTTGCTAGTCTGTGCCCGGGTTGCCTAGTTGCCTCCTCTTGTGTCCTCGTTTTCGTAAGATTGTTAGTAGTTTGGACGACAGAGTTCTGTACCTGCTCTGTTGTAACTAACTAAAAGTGCATGTGAAATATACCACTGAGTTCCTTGCTCAGATCTCCCTAATGCCATCCCGGCGAAACCTGGCAGGTATGCCCGTGGCTGCCCCCCCAGGCAGGAGAAGGAGCAGACGACAACGGAGCAGGGGCTGAGCGATGCAGGATTCCCACATAAAAGCAGCGGACAGGAGGCAGGGACAACCAGGCTTGCTGTGCCGAGGTGGGTGTGGGCCACTTTTAGCCGAGCGTCACTGGAGGCGAGGGTGAGCCCTGGTCCCGCCAGCTGCCTGCTTAGTGCCACCTGTGTCCTGGGCCCCGCAGCCCCCCCTTGCGGCCCCCAGTGGCTCACCGATGGTGCGCACTCTGCGGCCCAGCTGCCGCAGCCCTCGGCCCGACTGCTCCAGGTCCAGCAGGTACTCGGCTGCCCGCCGCTCGAACAGCCCTGCACGGGGGACAAGGGCACGGCTCTGCATGCACGCCACGTCTCGGCTGGCACAGGATCGCCGCTCAACAACGCTGGCCAGGCATTGGAACGCCTCGCCAAATGTGTTCGCCATTCGACTCAGTGCGCAGCGCAGCTTTACCATTCCGAGTACTCCAAATTTACAAACACCACCGCAGTCCCAGCTGGCTCTGCCGCACGACTCGCCAACTACCAAGCTTCACCACACCGCCGCGGGTCCCCGTGGGTTGGCTTTCTCGCACGGCACCGAAGACGCGCAAAAGAGCCTAGCGCGTGCACACCTGCCAGCAAGTGCAAACGCATGCAAATGCGTGTTTTAGAAGCTCTGTCATATACAGTAGACTCACCATGATCGAAACTCGGGTAAATCAAAGTTTTGGTAAATTCAAACAAATTTTAAAATTTTGGTTGACCCGCTACGTTTTCAATCCATTCTAAAGCTGCTTAATTCAAACTGCTTCACGACGTAAATTTGGTTAATTCCTACTTTTGCTTGTCCTCGTCGGAAAATATTTGCTGAATTCGCTGCTTCTGGCTTCGCATTTGCACCCTTGTATCACTAACCGTCACAAATGAAGCTGATTCCCTGCAAGTCAAAGGAATACACTGGCTCCTCTTGCTAGCACCACAAACTCTTTTTTGTACTCTCATGCAAAGACAAACCAGTCATCAATTCGTTGTTGTTTTCCAAGTGTGAATAGCACTTCCGTACTGCGTGTAAGTGTCGTATTGGTAAATATGTGAATGTTTCATTACAAAACAAGCTGAAGTCGTATTTATGAGAACTTCCGATAATTCAAACAAAATCCTGGGGTCCCTCTGTGTCTGCATTATCGCAAGTCTACTGTATACTGAAGCAAAAGGCATTTGTATTGCAGAGCGTTTGATCATGTCACAGTAAGTTTTTACTACTGGATTCGCTGCAGTGCCTAGTGTGACATTACCGGCCATCTTTTCAACAGCGCCAGAACAGGACAAAACAAGTGGAGACCAGACGAACTCTGGCCCACAGCTGGTCCAGTGGCGTGCAAAAAACCCTGCTGCTGCACAGCCCATAACAATCAGCAGCCACCTTGTGCTGTCCTCCAGTGCAGGTCCTGGCGAGCATCTGCCACAGAACGTCCTGTGCGCACTGACAGCAGCCCCTTTCGCAAGACCATGGGGAGAAGGAAGGTTCCTCCCTCTTCCAACCCAAATCACAAAGCACCTTTTCTGTTCACCCAAGCTGCTTTCACCTGCACTGCAAATAGGGTACAAAGCTTTGGTGTTTTTTTTTTTCTTTGCCATGTTTCTCGTACATAGCTAAAGGAGATAATGGGACAATTTTCACTCATGGGAATTCTCGTCAAATGCCAAGCACAAGTTGAGGAAAGGATAAGAACAGGAAAGAGGCCTCAACTGAGCTTTATTTTTTTCCGAACGCAAATATATGGCAACAAAAAGCACCCCTCGGCACTACTGTATTTACTCGAATTTGGGCCAGCCTCGATTCCAGGCTCACTCCCAAAATTCGGAAGGCCCGGAAATTGAAAAAAATTGAAGGAAGCAACGCATAAGACATGGAGGTAGCGAAGCTGAATGCAACCTTCCCGAGCGTCACGACTGCGGCCCACCTGCTGCTTCTTGGCATGCAGCAACAACCTATACTTTATCATTGTTCCTATAACTGTGAGCTTCTTTCATTTGTTTGAGAAGTGATAATTATTGGACATTACCTTGCAGACGTGTACACTATCTCGTTCCGAGCAAGTGTTGCCATGATAACGGCAAGTGCTGGAGTTTTACCCGCCACGGTGGCTCAGTGGCTAAGGCGTTGCGCTGCTGAGCACGAGGTCGCGGGTTCGATTCCCGGCCGCGGCGGCCGCTTTTCTGATGGAGGTGAAAAGCAAAAACACCCGTGTGTACGAGAGTTCGGCGCATGTTAAAGATCCCCAGGTGGTCAAAATTAATCCGGAGCCCTCCACTACGGCGCACCTCATCGCCCGCATTGCGTCGGCGCATTAAAGCCTACAATCAACCAATCAAGTGCTGGAGTTTTTTTTTTGCCAATCTTGGCCAAACTCCCCAAGTGGGTATGCTTGGCTTGACAAAAGTGCGCCGGGGCCGATGTGCGGTTGCCGAAAGACACGCACACATGAGCACTAGGCATTTTCTTGGTTTTGTTACAATTAAGATTTGCTAAATAGTTTCACTGTTAAAAATATTCCCTCGAATGTAAGCCAAATGAGAAAGGCATTTGACTGGGCATTTGAACATGCTCTTTACTACACTTGCAGTGCTTGTCACAGCATGTTCATTGCTCACTTGTCATCGTGGTTCACATTGCTGTCCTCTTCCCACAGCACACTGTCGTCACTTCCATGCAGCGAGTTTGAAATGCTGCCCACACAATTAGCTTGGACGGAATTTCGTTCCACGATTTAGTTCGCCACTTGGCTGCTGCGAAGCGCGCTTGAGGAGCCAGTCAGTGCGACTTGGTAGTCTTGCAACATCAGCCCGTCGCTGTGATGCTTCCACAGCCTGTCCTTCACTCTTTCATGACTGTGCCTATTTAAAATCGTTCAATTTAAACGATACCTTGGGAGCCCCTTTTCATAGCATTCCAGGCATTGGTGGAACAAGTAAAGCTATTTGGAGTTAGCTCAGAAAATGCCCTTTCAAAATCAGTTTGATTTTCATTTTTGCAACAAAAACGTGATTTCTGACACGCATTTGCATCACCTTAGTGTGTAAAAGGGGCGTGGTCATCGCGCATCACTGCTACCAATGAAGAATGTGTGCCACTCATAATCAGGTACTCTGCTTCAGCATTTGGTTTTTGTTATCAGGGCACCAATGTTGAATCGACAAGCGATTTTCAATCGTCAGGTTTTCACTGTGACAGTAATAATCCCTGAAATCTGAAAATGTCAAGCAGTGCCTGTATTCAAAGCTACGTTATGATTTTAGGCAGTTTTATTGCCTTTGCACACATTGTTCTAAGGACCATTTGCGAACAGTTAACAACAGTTTCGGTTTCATTTCTGCATTGTGAAATTCATATTTGGCACTACTACGCAGTTACCCAACTTCAAGCCTACCAGCCATGGCGCCTTGAGCGTCAACAACTGATCCTCAAAAAAAGCACACCGCTCCTGATTTAACCCCACCCTAACCAGATTTCTGCAATAAGAACTTCCGATGCAAGTCAGAAGATAACATCCAGTCACCAGATATCAGTTCCGACGAGGAGAGCGCTTCAAACCAGCCTTACACACCGCCAGCTGTTCACCTGCCAGTTTTGTTTCCATACGAGGGTATCTCCGGGGGTCTAGTGTTGCTACTTACTTGAACTGTCTATTCGGACAGAGTCTCCAATACGTTTTGTACTGTTTCATTTCAAAAGTGTTTAGTTGCGCTGCAATGCAGGAGGCTACTCGGCCAAAGTTTGCAGAGCACGATTCTAGCACATCGCACCTTATTCCTGCAAGCAAAGCTATAATAGCTAGTCAGAAGGCGATAATAAAGCGCAACTTTATGTTTGAGAGATAACTGACACTGAACGTCATCAAGCATCAACCACGGAGTTCCGTTTTCAACTTCATGCATGTTTTTTACACATCGCGTGCTTGTCCCAAATACTGTGCTGGCCATAAATGCAAAGCCAGTCATTGACAAGATGTTTTTAACGTGACATGGGGACAGACTGGTGCATCTGATAATGTCAATCCGCCAGATTTCTTCCAGGGAACCACCTGAAATTGCCCATTTTGAAATGGAGGCTGGGCTTCACCACATGGCACGAACACCACACAAACTAACATTTCTTTTATATCTGGCAAACTGATTCGTGCAAGTCGGCCTTTTTTCTAGGGCGTGTTTTTGAAATGTTTCCCTACAAAATGTATATTATCCTCCTCAGTTCCAAGAATGCACAAATACAAAAATCTTTTGTAACACATTCATTCGGTTCATTATCCATAGAAATAAACGCAAAAAAATTACAATAGCAAAAAAGCAAACGAAAGTTATAGAATTTGATGGTACCCATTTGGGTACTCTGGGTCTCAGTGCATGTGGAATGCAAGGACAAATACTTTCAAAAATGCTACAGTGCTTCAAAAATGCTACAAAAATGCTACAACACACTTTTACTCCGTTCATTATCCATAGAATTAAATGCAAAAAAAAAATTACAATAGCAAAAAAGCAAACAAAAGTAATGAAATTTGGTGGTACCCATTTGGGTACTCTGGGTTTTTCTTACCCTGTGGACGCATTCGAGCGCGCGCCCGTTGAAAGCCAATTTTGCCGCCTGGCTTTTCAGAAATGCCTGAACACATCGCGCCACCTGGGGGGGCTTAGTGAAAGCTAGACATGCTTTTTGCGGGGAAACAACTTTGGACGCGCTAATTTTGAATGGGGGCAAGCTTTTGCCTTTATTGTTATGGTACCCATTTGGGTACCCCGGGACTGAGAAGGTTAAAATTTTTTTCTACTACTGGTGGTTTGTTATACACAACTCCTTTTTTATTATTGTCTTCGACAACTTGACAAAAATTTTGATTTTGATATTTTTTTTCGCAACTATGATGTATGAAAACATTTGAAAAACTGGTGTTATTGGAAAGGCCGTTAAATATTCTGCATTTTGTGTTCCTGTAATTAGTGCCTAACCAATTTTTTTTGGCAGAAAAGAAATCTTTTCTCGGACCCCTAAAAATCAGTCAATTTTCCCACAGTCGCAAAAGATTCAAATGGCTTGTTGATGGACCTATCGAGCGGTTGTAGCTGGCCCGTCATACCGCCGGGTATTACCACAATGTCCGTACCGCTTTCTGAAAGCACAAACTTCCCGGCATCTCTCGCGCAGCCACGGTGGGAGTCAAGAACCAGGAGTGACTTCAAAAAATCACCTCCAAAAATAAATAAATAAATAAAAAACGTCTTGTTGATGATTCCAACTTTCTAATTGCGACACACTGCGCCCAGTGCTTCCACACACTCGGCCGTGGCCACAGCACTGTTGGGGATGGCAATACAAATGGAAATATTGTGGCGTACCACAAATATTGATTGTGGGGGTTTAACGCGCCGACGCAACGCAGGCGATGAGGCGCGCCGTAGTGGAGGGCTCTGGATTAATTTTGACCACCTGGGGATTTTTAACTTGCGCCGAAATCTCGCACACACGGGCGTTTTTGCTTTTCGCCGTACCACAAATATGCGGCTGTTGACGTCTGAAGGTGAGCAGATGGGTGAGCCTTTCTGGCTGTTCCAAAGGAGCTCAGGCGTTGGGTTCCAGTAGAGTGCCAGTCAGTGAGGCGTTGCATGTGCGCTTGTGTGGAGCTACTTTTACTTCATAAGCTTGATACAGTCCACAAACTAACAAACTAAAGGCACATTCTTTCAGGCACGACTCGTGCCGTGCCGTTCAGTTTCAACAAAACAAACGAACTGTGACGACTTTCCAGCAGCTGGCTGACTCACTCTGTCAGAAGGTCGGCGAGCCGTGCAGTAGCGCAGTCAAGCTAAGCCTGCTCGAAACGTCATACGGACAGCACTTTGGGATTAATTTATATGCCAAATAAAGCCACATAAATGCACTGAAGGTGGTCAATACATGGCCGAGGGACTCCAGAGTACAATTTGCACACGTAATCCCACACTGTTTACAAATCACCTCAGTGTCCCTTTAAACAGCTGAGCCCTGGCCTGGCGTTGCCAAATGGTTTTCGCCCCATCATCGGCGACAGCACCACTCATGCACCCATTCTCATGAGTTTGCATGACGACGTTTTTAGGAAAAACTTCTTCAGCTGGAAGTGTCTCCCGCTTAAAAATAACTGTGCTACAACATCACGGTGGTGTGCTACTTTTCGTAGCCTGCAGTTTTCATTTTCACTTGTTTTGCACCCTTCCCATTCACTGTGTCGAAATACACTGCTTTCTGATCAGCGTTACTGATCTGGCCCAGTCTGTACTCCTTTGCGAGCTCCTCCATAATCACACAACGCTGGAATGCGACTAGCCTCTCCTCAAAGTCAGGGGGCGGCTTTTGGCACACACACGTCCACCGTCGCAGGCTGAACCCGATCTGCTTCCTAAAATGAGTGACCCAGCCCCTCCTGGCCTTGCAAATGTTTGCGATCTCCCTCTCCACCATCACGGACATTCTACTTCCCCTTTGCTTCCGCATAAAGTCAGCAACATCCTTCTCCACCTTGTGGTGTTTCTTGGGTGCTGTGAAAGCCATTCGCTTAGCAGCGCAATTGCTTCCTCCACGGGCGCATGTTCTTCTCGTGCCCACCAAAGTGGCTCTGTGCTTGGAGTTCTCTCCAGCCCCAAAAGAACCCCCTGCTTAGAAGCCACCGCTTGGTGGGTGCCACTCTGCACGAACTTCTCCTCTCAAGGTCAGCGATCACAGAACATTGCGTTCACAACATTGGAACAAGCAAGATAAAGCTTGCAAGCTGCAAGCTTGTGGACGCGAGATGGCACGCAGTGTTTATTGGTGACAGAAAAGCCGCATCCTCGAATCCACAAACGACGTTTTAAAAAATGTACTGCCCTAGATTCGAATAAATACAATTAGGCGTGGCATTGACAGTTGTTTTACGGGGGGGGGAAGGAATACTAATACAATGGCGACTTTGCGCGTGCATCTGCAATGTTACCGAAGTTTTTGACCTTGATATGTGAAAAACTCAACCCTTTTTCTTTCCCCAAACTTTGTTGAGGCAACACGGTCCCTAGCACGTTGTTCATTGCCTTTGTGCATCACGTGCTACAGTCGAACACAAACATATCCAACTCCAAGGGGATCGCGAAATAGTTCCGATATATTGACAATTCGATATATAAAATATGCCCATCTGAAGTTTCTCTGAAAACTCCGCACATCACTGAGAGCGTTTCAAGGTCGCGACAAGAGGTAGCTCACTGTACAGAAAATTCGAACCACAGCACAATGACTGCCGCACTTTATTTAAAATAAAAAAAGTCTGTGAGAATCACTTGCTTCTTCTTCTGCATCCCAAAGTTCTCCTTTTTTTTTTTTTTTCAAGCTGACTAACGCCGTCCCAGCGAGAGAATCCGGCGTTGCACACTGGGCCACAACAGTGGCGAATGCGAACTCTGACGCAACCTCGGCTGCAGTAGGAGATTTGGAACGCTGTCAGGGCCGCTTCTTCGGCATCGGTGATGTCTGCCCCACGTCGCCCATAGTTGTCAGCACTCGTGTGCCATTGTATCCTTTGGAATGGGAATGCTGACAGTTCCCTAAATGCACCCTCGAGGCACTCAGCACTGTCGTCTTCGGTATCCCAACACCTCCCATCTGGAGGCAAAGCCCTGTTTGCACGTGACACGCACTGGAACGCCCGGGCCGGGGCCTCCGCGGCTACAATGCCTTCACCTTGACGTCAGGCTTGATGCGCAGAATCGCGCTAAAAAATGCTGCGAGAATTTCGAATACAGTTGAACCCCACAATAACCGAACTGTTGGGGGGGGGGCAAAAATTCGCTTTTGCGGGAATTTCATTGCCGCAAGAATGAAACACGAACGACGGGAAAATCGGCCACAAGTGGAACATTTATTTCCGAAAGTCAATTATGTTATTTTGCGAGAATTACCTCGCAGCAACTTCACAGCTCAGCTCTCACACTACAAGTAATTCACTGACAGTCGTCATCATGTCAACGACGGGATCGTGTCAAATGCACCCAAAACATCCCGCGGGTTCGCCTTCCCTGCACGTTTTTCTCCTTGGCCCTCGGCACCGGGCATGTCCGAGCATGCAAGCCAAGTGCAGCTTCTTCTGTTGAACAGTGGCACCTCGTTGTTCCAACGCCGTTCACAGCACCGCTTTGTTGACGTTCAGAAAGGCCACAGCCGTCGCCGTTTTGTTTTGCGCACATGCGCCTCCTTGCTTTTCAAAATAGCAGAGCGAGCAGCAGGCGGCGTGGAGCAAGTTTCCAAACTCGTCGGCGCATCCTCCCTTTCTCCACTTGGGCCACCGACTTGTGAAATGATGGTTGCCTTATATTTGGGGTAGTTCGTTTTCGGGTAAAACACGGTTCTTGCACCCCCAACATGTTCCAGGAGAATCGGGTCCAACCCAGTTTCTTCCCTGACTGGACCTTTCCACATTGCACAATCGTGCAACGAACGTCTGCCACACCCGACCAGTACTTGCTGGAAGCAAGCTTCACAAACACACCTTTTGAGCTCGCTGCTGAGTGTTGGCATGACTCTGCCACTCGCTACAAGCCCCGGCTGGCAAATGCTGCACTGGCCCAGCAAACCGAAGCTGAGATGTGGAGAAGACTTTACCAGCTGAGATGAGTTCAACGATCGGACTGGTCTCGAATGGAGACCGACATGCCGCGCACGCAGGTGATAGTGTACGCGTAGACAAGGATGTGCAAAAAACTTTTTCTGGACAAAATGCTTCGTTTCTTAATTATCAATGTTCTATATTGTCATGATTAATGGTTCATTCACTTCCAAGCTATTTCTAAACCAACTCCAAATTTCGAAGAGTATTTGACAGGAAACCCTGATTACCAGCTTAAAAACGAGCAGCAATTTTAACGCATTCGAGTTGAGAAGCTCATGATACCTCCTGATAAAATAAACTGAGTGTATTACTCAGTAGATTTGTAAATTTAACCTTAAAAAAAAAAATGAATTTCAGAAGAAAACCTGATTTCTTCCCGGTTACCAGTTTGAAATATATCACCTGGTTTTTAACCCCCCAATATACGCCTCGAGCGCGGCCTGTAGGGGCGCCACTGAAATCCCCCTAGCGGCCCGCTTCGAAAGCAGGCGCGGGAGTCCCCGGCCCGCTCCTCACTGTCGCCGTAGCTTTTGGAGCTCGTTCAAGACAGCGATTTACCGTTTGTCCGCGTTCGAAATACCGAATAACGTGGAGCAGGCACTCTGTTTGGAAGAGTGGTATGTTCACGAGAGTATAAACGTTTATGAGGCGATCTTAGTGAGATCTATATGAGCGCCGGGCGTGTGTCACAGGCCGGCGTCCCAAAGCCAGAATTTGCATGCAGCTGATTGCAATTCCGCTGCCTTGAAATTTCGTGACTGTGTCTTCGTAAGCAGTGTTTCCTCCGATGGTCATCTAGCGGCCATACACACTATGATGTGAATCGACTTTGTGCACTTAGAAAATCTAGCGGAGCACTCATACCTGACAGCACGCAAGTTACGCCTGCCAATATCACATATCAGATATTGATCAGTACCATGAACAAGCCAATGCGGCATAAATTTCACAAACATTGTACCAAAGAAGTACGATGGATAATGCAAAATTACACTCCGGAGTCAGCACACGACGACAAATTTAATGCTGGGTCGTCTTGTCCCGAGGTGAGCGCTCGCAAAGATTCATCTGTTACATTTATCCTCCACGAGAAGCGCGAAGATGGGCTTATAGAGTAATCCGCGTCCGTGACCAAACTCTTCTTCGAAACACCGTCATATGAGTCATGACACAGGGAGACTGCAGAATCTAGCATAAACCGAAATCAGAGACCCTTATCAGATACGACACTCTTCCAACGAGCCCGTGTGTACGAGATTTCGGCGCGCGTTAAGGCTCTAGGTGGTCAAAATTAATCCGGAGCCTCCACTACGGCGTGCCTTATCGTCTCCGTTGCGTCGGCGCGTTAAACCCTGCAATCAATCAATCAACTCTTCCAACGACACCTCGTATCGCTTGTGAACTGCCTACCCTGTATTCTTCAAAAAATGAGTCCGTCGAGTGATCAGCCGTTTTTCAAGGCGAAAAACAAACGAAAAGGGAACACGCAGCTTGTGTGTGTGATTGCTAAAACGTTCATTCGTTGATTTCGCTCCGCATTTGTAAACAACGATAGTTGAGCGTCCTCCTCCTAATCCCCCCCCCCATGTCTAGCGAAATATCAGTGCATTTCGCATCTAGTTGGTCTGGTGAATACTACCTTGCTCAAACAAACGTCTTTAGCATTTCAGAAGCTGCACTCGTTTTTTTTTTATTCCCGTACGACTATTCTATTTATTCCTTTCTGCAGACCATTCATTTTCCCGTGGTTTCATTAACATATACCTTGGTTCTTACTATAAAGCATGAGTGGGCACATATCTGACTTAAGATTTTCTTTTCTGTACTTAACATTTTCGCGTGGCTTATATTCCCATAAAAGGCACAAGTTTTTGTCAGCTATTGGGTTATCACGTCCCCGAAACATATTTTTCTACGACGTACATATTCGAAGCAAAGCCGCATTTGTTGTTTGCGCTGCAACACGAACCAACCTCTTACAGTGCCAATGTCAGGTCTAAACGAGGCGACAATAAATAGAATTCACTTGTGCTGACGTGTTCGAAGGTGACAGCGGTGATATGCTGCTGCCACCGCCGACGCCCGCAAGAGCGGACAAGAAGCGCGCAGAACCGCCTCACCGGGTAGCTCTTGTTGGCGTTAGAGCGCTCTACCAAGACGCAGCTGTTTTTTTAAGTGCCCTAAACGTGCAGTTAGCTTACAGACGTCACCATAACAAGTTGTTTAGAGCGCGGAAAGGCAAAGAGAAGCGAAAGAAAACCAAAACACTGCATGACCACATATCAGCCACGCAGCGCTAATCCCGCAAACGCCGCGGAGAAGCGGCGGCAGGCGGCGCAGCGATCGCGAATCTCGAGGCGTATACAGGAAAGATAAAACCCAAAAACGAACAACCCTACTTGTACTGTAGCGATAAAAACTTTCGCTGCTGGGCTGTGGAGGTGAGAACAAACGTGCCGACTGCCGCCTACACAACAAACGTTCACGTGCCGTTCAGTGGTAGCGGGCTAGCGTAGCCCGAGCCAAAGCCGCACCATCAGTTACCATGTGTCGCCCCTAGGTGGTGTCGCTGCGAGGCTGCCTCCACCTGCTGCACGGTAAACAAATATGGCGGCTGCCTGGCGAAAGATTACGCACTTTGAGTACGAAAAAATGCGCATGAGCACTTTTGGGACAGTGTTCGCCTCAAATGTGTAGGTAAACTGCCGACTGCTTTCCAGAAACATTTCGTTGCCGATACGAAATGCATGGGCATTTATGAACATTCGCTGAGGATGCAAAAACCGAATTGCTGTGGGAATTTCGTAGTTGTGGGATTTCGTTATCACAGTGATGTGATTGGGTCAAATCATTTTGGAGCAGCAAAATCGGCTTTTGGAGCAGCCAGAATGACCATTAAGATTTGAGAAATATTGCCAGAAGGGAGGCAAAACAACCGAGAGGAGCCCCAAAAGCAGCATCCTGGGCACACAGAAATGTTTAAACAAGTAAAATGCCTTTGGTGCGTACGAGTTTCTGCCACACAGATGTCTTTTAGCAGTGACTATGAAATGCCTCGAGACAAGCACCGAAAGAGTTCGTGCGAGTGTGTACACGCATTCACTGCATGAGCCAACAGATCATGAAACAACTTGAAGTTGTATTTAAAGGAGCCATGAAGACAAAATACAAGTTTATTTAATTCTAAAGATTTTCTGTTTTATAGTGCCCCCAGCGCTTGTCCGGATGCCAACGATGCTTTATTCACTGAGAAATAATTCAATTTAAGTCAAAATTTTGATTTTCCCGCTAAATCGTGCGTTTGCGTTCTGCAATGACATCACAGGAACCGACCGCTATGCAGCCAATTGCGGCACGGCCGGACGCAACTCTCCTCCTCCCGCGCAAAGCCTCGTTTACCATTAGGCAACCTAGATGGCGCCACCATACTGTGGCTAGCCGTTTTCTGCCTTTGGTTTGTTTTTGTTCAGGTAGAAAATACTCGCTTCGTGAAACACTGCGCTCGCTCAACAGATTAGGTCACGTAAGACACCCTTGCTTGTGTCAATCGGGCAGTGTAGCCTGAGACAAACCGAAAGACTCGCAGTCCCGTACAGCTAAACCAAGCATAGTACGCGCAGTACCAACCGCAGTACGCATCGGTACTTCTATGTTTACGTGCGATTTCAAAAATTCCACGGTTTGTCCCACGATTCTTACTGCTTTAAAAAGAATGTGCCCTAAATTTAGGCGCAAATAGCTCGTATGGCAAGCTTGTAAGCTCTGCCTAATTTGCGTTTGCTTTCACCGGCCTCCGCCAATCACAGAGCTGGCTCAAATGACACCATAGGTTCTGTTGCGGGAAATGAGCTAGTGGGTCGCATGACCATTCCCTTTTAGATGCGATGCTGAGAGCATCTCTTGTCGGCGGCCCTGTCCTTCCTGCGTTCGTCCGTCGTTGTCGTCGGCGTCCGCACTCTCCTCCGCTCACCGCCTCTCCTCTCCGATAGCGAACACTCTCTCGCGAGGGGCATTGGTTTGAATTCGATTGGATTGGCTTGGCTTGGATTGGATTTGGATTGGATTAAAGTGGATTGTGTTGCGTCATAGCCGCAGCAGACGCACTGGCGCCGGCGCGTGCCCAGGTGAGAGCGAACACTCTCTCTCAATATCTGTGGTGTGCGGCCCAGCGCGCTCTCACTTCGCCGGTGGGCGGCGCTGCGCGCGGTGCTGCGCATGTGCAGTACTCTCTCTCTCCGCGGTCTCCTCTCCTTCGGGCGCGCTGCACATATAGCCGGTGTGCCGCTTTCCGGCGGCCTTTCGGTCGACGGTTGCTCTCCGCTTGCGCTTGAACCCCCCTCAGCGAGGGGAGGTGGGCGTAATTTTTTTTCCTAATTCTAACGAGGCAATCTTTCGAATGAACCAAACTTGTGTTTTCTCTTCGTGGCTCTTTTAAAAAATGACTACCGTGAGGAGTGTGTATTCATCCATCAAAGTAAAGGCACCGCAGGGTTTGATCACTTGCGGCAGCCTGGTAGCTGGTGCCCTGAAATGAGCACAAGGGGACTTCTCTTCCCTCAACTGTGGAAGCTTAAGGAGCGCAGGATCTGCAAAACGACACTGTCAAAAGGCAGCCGCGACAGAATGTACCGGGTGCATTTTATGTAAATGCTTCTAGCACCCAACCTAAATGTCTGCTTCTCTCCACGTTCCCAAGACGAAATTGCATGCTACGTGTCCTCTCCGACTTCTACACTCGCTTTCCAATTTGCAGGGGACTAGGTTTGCAACAACGGCCACTCTATGGCTTTCTTTCAGCGGTAGGACTCTGTCTTCATGAAGTGCCCACCCAGCATGTGAAAGAGGGTCACCTATTATGATCATTGAGTAGGTGGACCAACAGGTAACTTATTTAAAACGAAGACAAAGAAATCAGTGAAAACGTCGACCACATTCTTCACAAAGAGTAGCTTTGCAAGCAAAGTTTTATCAGAAAATGCTTTCCTGAAGCACTCCTGCAGCATTCCCCCTGAACGACATGTTGAGTCAAACACGATCACTTTCTTCGAAGCTCAAAACTGTTCAATGAACCGGCTTACAGCCAGTCCCAAATTAATTAAGCCATCTTGAACTGTATTCCCTTTCCCCTTTCCCGCTAGCTACCCTTGCAATGCCCTCTCCATCTCGATCCGTCGGAGCTAGTCACGTGAATACCTGCCAAGCTTTAATGCAAAGCAGATAGTAAAGCGCGAACCGCATGGCGCGTTTTTACATGCAGTTCGTGCACGTCGGCGTTGTGTGCACGATATTTTCACGGCCGCATCGACGATATCGCGCCCGCGGCACCTTCTACCTCGGTCAGAAACTGACGCGCGACGCACGCGACAGTGGGAGGAGCTTGCCGACTTGCCCCAATAGGGAGGCACGCGCCTCATGGGGGAAGTTTCGAAGCGCTCGAGATAGACGCTCAGACAGAGATGCTTAGGCTTACTACTTTGGCAGATATTGCAGGGCGCTTTCACTGGCGGCGCGGATGACGTTTTATAGTACCGTTTTCGCCCACATTATCAGCTCCTTTACAAGCACAAGCAACTTCGTGTGTGCCTTGAGCAGCATTTTAGAGAGCGGTTAGAAGCAGTCACTCAAGATCCCCACACCACTTCGCGGCCCAAGCCGCCGCCGGCCACGCCGTGCACAGCTTGCAGGTGTTCCGTGGCAGCGGCAGCGCGCCTGTGGCGTTTGCACCACGTTTTCGCAAGCAGAAAACACTCCAAGATTCCATCCTCTTCAACGCTCGTGGCATAAAGAGCACGCCACATCGAGGCAGGCTGGCGAAACGAAGCTTCGGCGTAAGATTGACGCAGATTAGTTGAAATCAGAGTCCTTGTAGCAGGATGTAGCAGGATTTACCTCTCGGCGCAGTTAGGCGCAATTGGCACAGCTATCACATCACTGTCATCATGGGGTTTGACTGTATGACTGGAGCCAATATCTTTTCACTGGCCTGTACTCGTCGAATAATGTCCGCTTTTGTTGCTAAATCGCAATTCTTCCATTTTTTCACGATCATGGGTCAGGAATGTGTGTCGCAGACAAAACAAGCACGCACCCTGCCACATAGGCCCCCTGCGCGAGTCAAGCATGCGGCAAAAGATGCCACAAACCGAGTGCTTTCGGTCGGTTTCCCGTCTTTGCACTTCGCCTTTCCCATCTTTGCCTTCCGCACCCAATCACTTCCTGTGTTCTCGCTGCCATGCTAGCGTGTGAGCAGGTGTTGACGGCCATCGTGGCGACAAGATGATGTGTCTTTTTCACCGAACGCGGCAGCGCCCGTGAGGAGTCATAATCATCACAACAACCCCATCAGAAGTGCAGGGCACTTGCGGCGTAGCACTCAATATATCGAAGTTGCCACGATTGGGAGTTCGATACACACTATACAAACAGCGCTCTACTTTTGCACGGGATTTCCAAGGGGATGTTGAGACTGTTCGATGTAGACAATTGGATATGTCCGCGTTCAACTGTGCAAGGAACTGATGGGGAGCGTGCGATGCATGGTTGTTTGACTGCCAGCAGCCACGTGCCGAGCGGGACGCACTCACCCTTGGGCAGCAGGTGGTGCTGTGGGGTGCGTGCCAGCTGGCGCAGCCGCTGGGCCCGTTCGCGCAGGAACTGCTCGAAGGCCTGCGTCTCCACAAACCACTGCAGGAACAGCTGGGTGCCCCGGGACGCCGGCGCCCGCACGAACGCCTCCCTCTGCAATGGCACGTGGGCAGGAGGGGGCATTTGGACACCGGGCGAGCAGGGGAGAGCCTCCCTCCCGAGAGGGCCGGCCTGTTTGTCGGCGGAGGCAGGCACACTGCGCGCACGAGGGCCTGCTAGCCCGTTGGCACCACACAGCCCGACACACGAGGCCCCAGAAAGTGTAGTCACCCAACACACACAATACCCGAACCTACAGGGCGCTTTCTTTCGGGGAGCTGCTGGTTGACAGCGTAGTAGCTGGTGTACTGTTCCAAAATCTACCCTCAAACGAGGAAAAGTGGCGAGGAACTGGAAAGTTTAGAAGTATCCGTGTCCATTCAGAACTGTTAGAACAAACCACTGAGCACTTTCGATTTGCTTCATGAGCACAGGCCTGCTCCCTCCACGCCGGCCGTTGCTGCCGCACGATTCTTGCACTTGCACTTGCACAGGCACTGCTTATGAGGTTGGGAAAAGCCAGCGAAAAAAAAGATGCAAACAGAAAGGGCAGAGAAAGACGCAACACACACGCTGCACTAGCGACTGACAGTGACTTGAAAATCAAAACAACCGGCAAACAACTTATGCCAATGCGTGCGTAACAAGTTGAAATCTTTTGAAAAGATGCTATCCATCTACCTAAATTTTATTTTTCCTCCCTTAGCCTCGTAGGAAGGTGAAGCCTTCTCCCTTTGTGCTTGCATCCTTTCCCCACTCAAGGCCAACAAAGGCAAAGAGCGCCATGACAATGGTAAAAGAGATGAGAAGGGTTTGTAAAGGAGGCACTAGTTTAAAAAACTTTACTCAGCGGGTTGGTGTATAGAGCCATAATTAAAGCATAGTGAGTATACTAAGATAAATGGCGTATAGGGTCATTTTAAAACAGTGAGTGCAAGCACCTAAGGTGTAAAGACTCAGGTTCCACCACCGTTTTAAAACACATAATGAACACATAAGGTTATGGGCTATATGATATGTGTTTTAAAAAGTCTACATATGCTAGGTAACTTAAAACTTTTTTGTAAGAGAACATTGGATGGTCTGATAAAAATATTGCAGGGTGGAAGGGAATGGCATATGTGTAAGCTTCATTAAAATGACGTTTCCTTTCAATGTTGCACATGCCACGCTCAATAAGCATATGAAGGACAGAAATTTGACCCCCAAATCTATGGCACATTGGCTTGTTTGTGTCGGTTAACAAGTATGAATGCGTGATGTGCGTGTGGCCAATTCTAAGCCTGCATAAGGCCACCTCTATGGATCTGGTGTGTTTCTCGGCAGGAGGCTTTTTATTTTAGGTTTAATAACATGTAATTTATTATCAATTGCTTTACCCCACTGCTGTTGCCAGTGGTTTCGAAGCTTCCTCCTCACAAATGGTTTTAGGTCTTGCTATGGAACAACGTTTATGTCTATGGTGTCACGAACGGCAGATTCTGCAGCACTTTGATCGGCAGCTTCATTTCCCGCAATGCCACAGTGGCCCAGAACCCAGCACACTGTGACAACAAGCTTGAGACTATAAGCCGAGTACAGGGCTCTTAAAACATCATTAAAAGTTGGGTTTCTACTAGACTTCAGAGATGAAAGCTTTGAAACAACACTCAGAGAGTCTATGTACAGTGGAATCTCGGTCATACGAATCTCAAGGGGCGGCAAAAATATTCGTATCACCCGAAAATTCGTATCATCAGAAAACGAGAAAAAATGGAAATGTGCTGCGCATGCGAAAGGAAGCGGCAATATGGCGTCGGCTCTTGCCGCGAAGAGGTGCAGGTAGCTTCAGCAACACCTTCTAACCTTTTGTTAAAACGAAGCTCAAGGTGTAAAGTAAATTGCTCATGCGGGAAAGGAGCTGACATCTACGCCAAATATCCACCGCGGAGGTGGCCCAGCCAGCTGCTGCTAGCGCTCCGAAATTGCCGCAATCACAATGAGGCGCGCGTCTCCCCATTGGCGCAAATCGTGAGGCTCCTCCCAATGCCGTTAGCGGTAACCGAGGCAGAGGCTGGCGCCTGGGTGCCGGGCTGAATCGTCAGCGCGGGCGTCAAAAGAACGCGCGCTCATCGCCGACGCGACGCGCGCACACGAACTCAAGCGTGAACCGCATGCGATTCGGACGCGTCGGCGTTTGCGCGCGCGTTCTTTTGACGCCCGCTCGACGATTTCGCCCCCACGTCAGATTCTACCTCGCTCGTAAAATGACGCGCGACGCGCGCGGCAGTGGGAGGAGCCTGCCGACTTGCGCCAACGGGGAGGCACGCTCTTCATGGCGGCAGTTTGAAAGCGCTCCGGACAGCCCGCTGGCCGGAGATGTTTAGGCTTACCACGGTGGCGGATATTTGATAGGCGCTTTCCCTAGCCGCGCGGACGATGCTTTACAGTGTCGTTTTCGGACTCATTATCAGCTCCCTTACTTCATAAGCAACTTCTTTTGTTCTTTAAAGAGCGGTCAGAAGCGGTCGGTCGAGCTACCCGCCCTACTTCGCGGCCGTTGGCGCCGCCATGTTGCCGCGGCTTACCGCGCCGCGCGCCGCATGCGGGTGGTATTCGCGGTGGCGTCAGCGCGCATGTGGCGTGCGCGGCGCGTTTTCGTGAGCAGAAAACGCTCCATGCGGTTCACGCTTAATGATTTTGTGCCTGCTTGCGACCAAGGCCACACGGCCGCACAAACACTCCCGCCTCCCGTCCACGCCGCAGTCATCTGCTCGCGGCTCGCGTGTTCGTATCACCCGCACCGGGTGATAAATGCGAGCGGATCATCCGAATTTTTTTACATTGCGTACAATGCATTTTGGCCGGGGAATTTCGAAAATTCGTATCACAACGAAATTCGTATCAACCGAATTCGTATCACCGAGACTCCACTGTATATGACTGAGCTCTTAATATTGTGTTGGAGAATGTGGTTCAAAGCTAGCAGGATACCATATGCCTCTGCAGTAAATATACTAGTGTTCCTGTTCATTGTTTTGGATGAAGTGAATTCGCAGCACAAGACACAGCTGCAGAAGTATTCGAGGCATCCGTGTAGAATTCATCTGCCTTGTATTTGTCCCGTAGTGACAGAAAGAAGCTGAGCAATAACAAAGTTTGGTACATTTTTCTTTTGTATTTCTCATAAAGACACGTCAGATTCAATTGGGCGAGTGTCCCACGGAGCAACCAACTCATGAATAGAAGTGCAGTAAACATCAGTAAGAGGAACTTGGAAGTCCTATACGAGGCGTGACACTGCTAGAGGAAAGGGAGGTGCTATGGATGGTCGTTTTTCAAAAGTTGAATACTAGTGTTATTCTTCATGATGGTGTTCAAAGGGTGTTCCTTCAGAGAAGTGATCTTTGCAGCATACATCACAGCTGTGTTAGTGCGCTGGTACTTTAAGGACCACTGATTGGATTCAACATGAAGGGATGGAATGGGGCTCGTTCGATATGCACCTGTGGCCAAGCGAAGCCCCAAATTGTAAACTGGGTCCTTAGGGTCGAATACTTTCGAAGCGAATTCGAATAGCTGTCAAGTATCACTAAGCTTCCTGTCACTGAGACACTGAGCTTTCGGTCCAGGCGGGACCATCCTAAAAAAGTTCTACAGTAAAATCTCGATGATACGAATCTCGCGTGACCGTGAAAAATATTCGTATCATCCGAAATTCGTATGAACCAGCACAGACCAAAAACTGAGCACTAAAAAAAATTTTCGTTTATTTTTTTTCTTACTTTCGCGTGGAGAAATCCGTGACGTTTTTTGCTTCTTTTTAACCTCCACATCGCCGAGCGGTATTTCTGGACTTTCGTCTCCTCACTCGCGGTGCCCAAGCTCATTACAGGAGCGTTTTTGCACGCGATTCATGCGCGTCGGCGATTCCGCGCTCGCGATTGCCTGTGCCTCGGTCAGAAAATGACGTGCGAAGCGCATTGCAGTGGGGGTGGCCTGACGATTTGCACCAATGGGAAGGCGTGCACTTCAGGGCAGCAGTTTCGAAGTGCTTGAGACAGCTGGCTGGGTCCGCCGGAGATATTTAGGCTTAGCACCCCGGCAGATAATTCATGAGCGCTTTCCCTAGCGGCGTGGATGATGTTTTATAGCACCGTTTTCGCCCACATTATGAGCTCATTTACCGCACAAGAAACTTCGTGTGTGTTTAGTGCGGCATTTTAAATAGCGGTTAGGAGCGGTGGCTTGAGCGCCCCGCACCACTTCACGACCGAAGCTGCCGCCTGGTTGCCGCGGCCGGCTGTGCCCCGCGCAGCGTGTGGGTGGTTTCGCGGCGGCGTCATCGCGGCGGCGTCATCGCGCCTGTGGAGTGTACGGCGCGTTTTCGCGAGCAGAAAACAACAGCCCGGCCGTTCCTGGAGGAAGAGCGACAAAGATGGGAGAAAGAGCCCGTACTTCGTCGTCGCTTGCTCGTTTGGCAGTCGGGCACCTCGCCAGCTCATTCGTATCATCCGCCGGGCTGCGCAGGCCCGTTCATGAGAGCCAAAATTTTTCCCATTGCAAACAATGGGACTTATCAGCAATTCGTATCACCCAGAATCGTATCATCGAGATTCCACTATATGTATTGGGTTCGCACCCATGGACGCATTTGCCATGTCACTTAACTGATTGAAGCAACTGATGGCCACTGAAGTTCAAGAGCAGAGTGCAATCAGCACCTGCACGCGTGTCACACGGTAACCAAACACATTGTTTCGTTACTGTTTACAGCAGCCTCGACTACCCTGACGAACATTCGCGCGTAAGAAGGCTGCGACAACGCTCTGATTGAGGCTTAGCTTGTCTTGGCTCCACATGTAGTCAAGATGTAGGACTGATGTCAATGGCACTGCGGCTTGCCTAACGAAACCACAGCTGGAACGAAGTTTTGATATTCGTTCACCCCGAACACTTTGAAATATCGGAAATTTTTAATTCGAGTCAAAGCGAATTCGAATATTCGAAGCTCCCGAATATTCGCACAATCCTAGTTAGAATAGTCTCTGGAGCTACCCGCGCCACGCTGGGTGGTCTCCCCCGCTACGTCAGCGTGCCTGTGGCTTGCAAGGCAAGTTTTTGCACGCAGAAAACGCCCCATGCGGTTCACACTGATGCCCACATAGATGGTTAAGCTTTGACAGAAAGAAAAACGGTGTGCCAGCAGTGTATGTGTACCACGTCTTCATTTGCAGGAACCGGTTCACGCGGTTAAATTTTAACTGTGAATTTCTATGCAGCGAAATTACAATGCAGCAAAGTAAATTACGAATTTTACCGACTTCATTACATCAAGATCGTCTGACTGTATACAGCTGGGCTTCCAGGGCCCCACACTGGCTGCAGCAATCTACTCAGCGCCGTGTGTTCAGTGTATGAAAAAAATTCATAGAAATAAGCAATAGGCCTTAGGGCCTCCCTATTGTTACGGGACACAGAGCTAAACACTCGGCCATAGCTCCAGAGCACCCACACCCATGGCGATTGGGTGGCACAGGTTCAGCTCGAAATGTCATGGCTGCGTTGCAGATGGATTCCTTCTCTTTGCACACAGACTGCTTCCCCCCAAACCATTGCTTGTCCCATTAGCCCCGCCGCCACGCAACGCAACAACACTCGAGGCGACGAGCCAAGAGTGGCTCCCCAGGAATGCATTCGTGTCTGGGGCTGAAGCCAACTTCAAGGAGATGCGCATAAGCTGGCTTTTCCACATCATGCATGCGCCGTGAAGCATGGCCACGTACGTATGGTTACAGCCCCTCTTTGTACGCCTCTCCACCACCAAAAGCGTGCTGCCATGCGTGGCGTCTCTCTCATCCCTGACATTGCGCAACGCCACGTGGTCTTCGACTGGCGTAGCCACGCTGTAAGGAAACGTCACAGCCGCCTCCACCCACCCATCGCGGGTGTCAGTGTGGGACACAGAGACCGGGCCACTGTCCTCGTAATTACATACAGCACACAGCCAATCCCAGCAGCTTCCCAGGGTGGAAGGGCTCTCATATCCTGCCAGTTTGGGGCTGCCGCAGGTCGTGCCTTCTTTGATGCTTTGCTCGGGCAAACATGCGATCGTGGTTTCCCTGTTGCATCACTATAATGTGCGGGGATCCGCTCGATCCCCTTTCCTCTGCTCCCGCGAGCTTCAAACGAGCACGCTTTCCTGTGCCACACGTGACGTCAGCTCACGGGACGACGCGCCGGCAGGCACCATAGAGTTTCTTAGTAAGTATACTAGAGAGGAAACTGCGCCTTGTAAGCCATGTCGTCATGGGGGTTCATGGGCTCAGCATGACAATTGGATTCTTAAGCGGTTTTTGGGATTTGCTTTCTTCACTATGCATTAACACGTTTACGAGCTAGAAGCTGAAATCCTTTCTGTTCTGTGGTAGCCGTGTTCGGTGAAACAGCAGGCAGCGCGTGATCGCACCTGATGTTGCTCATGCCGCAGTCGAAAGATGCATGACTGAGCGGGTAATATGCCGCCGCGAAATTTGTAGCCGACAAAAAGAAGAAACAAAACGTACTCCGACGAAGACAAGACACGACCACAGGGATACGACTGATACGGGTGCTTGTATGCGTCCTATCTTGTCATCGTGCATGACTCTTTAACGCCACGTTTTCTTTTTTCTTGTTAAACTAGTTGGCGGTCGGTGCACCGGTTCACCACGAAGGCAGTGTTTTAATACACACGCTCAAAAAACTTTCCAAACTCTTCAAGCAACTTATTATTTGCAATAATGGTAAAATTAATAAAATCAGAATGTCTACTGAGTTCCCCCCCCCCCAAATATTAACCTTGTTCGAAACTAAAACCTTGGCCTGCGGAATAGCAGGCACAACTGCTCTGGCAAAAATACGCTTTACTTTGGTTTTCCTCAGTTTTAAAACAGCCTGTTTTTATTTTCCACTTACATAATTGCACACTATTCTCCGCGTTTTTGTGGCACTTTGTTTAAATTTGCGGTCACTAAAACGTTTCAATCCAAGCCAATGATGAAACTAAGGGGAGCGCGATGTATAATGGCGGACCATGACGACACAGACGGCCTTGATGTGAGCTGCATAGACGCTAGCGCCAGATTCCTCTCTAGTGTATATTGTAAGAAACTCTATGGTGGGCACCAACTGTCCCGCCGCGGCTGTCGCTCCTTCTCACCTGGGAACCTGCCTCCTCTCCCCCGCGCCTTATAAGCGTGGCACGCGCGTTCCGCGGGTCTCTCTCTTGCTCTTGGTTCGAGCGCTCGGAAAGAAGATGGAGGATAGAGTGTAGGGAACGCGCGGGATCGCGGCTCGCATGCACCCTCGCTGCCACCCGTCCGGACCGGGGCCCCAGACCCCAATCGGACGCGCGAGGTAGGCTAGTCCAACCTCGGCGGCAGCCCCCGTGTTGCCTCAGTCGTCGCGGCCCGCTTGAGGCCCGGCCTTGAGGCGCACGTTGATACAGTGTAGTTCTTAGCCCTGTCAAGGCGATCAGTATGCGCTGTACCACTCGGCCAATAAAACCCCTGGTTCGTCCTGGCCCTTTGGAGCATGTCGTCGTCTCCCTCGTGGACGCCGCGAACCTCTCTGGGGAATTTTTGATGGGTCATTTCCGGGCGTGGGGAAACACCCTGAACCCCACTTAGGCCTGCTGGGGCCCATTGTGCCCACAAATGATAAGCAAGTGCTCTTTCAGCTTCAGCTGGCACTCGGCTGCAAGCGTGCATGCGACTTCGGGGTGCAGTGTCCCACAAAATAAAGGCAGTGCATTGGAACTGAGTGAATACGTGCATGCTGGGCAGAATGCGTGGCACACACATAATTTGTCACTCGCTGGAATGTTCCCCACTCTTCCAGGATATCTGCGCATTGCCAACTATTAGGAAGCTTTTGAATATGCGCGTTTTTAATTGCACACACTTGGAATGAGGAGAATGCCCAATTTTTACTCGAAGTATTCGCATATTTGCACAGCCCTCCTCTCTCTCCCTCGGGCGCACAAGGGACAACTGCCGTTTCGTGCCCAGGCCTCTGCCCTCACAGCATGCGAACTAGAACACAGAGTGGTTCAAACGAGCTGCCAAAACGAAGCAAAAACAGGGTAACCACGGGGAATGTCCTGAAGTCTTGCGATCGTCTCGTCTCGCCGCCACACAGTGGTCAGTGGCAACTTCACCTTCTGGGTGAATAATTCAAAAAAAAAATAATAATAAATAAAAAAAAAATAAATAATCATAAAATTATTTAAAGATATAAGCAGGCAAACAATTATTTAGATAAATAATTGCCATTTTTTTATTCTACTGCGAAAGTGTAGAGGAATTCCCAGTATTCTTGCGATGGCGGCGCCGCCATGCGGTGGCCACCAACAACTCTCGTGTCGTCTGCTACGTGAACTTCTGCGATGCGCAGCCGTTGCATGGAAGATAATGCACCCTGTGGCTTGAAGACAGCGCAGGGCTTACATGTCAAAAACCAGGTGTGAAGCGAGTAGTCCTCTCGGCTAAAATATGCACCAGTAGTGCATCAGTTTGTCAAATATATGTTTCATCGCCTAATCGGCCCTCGGTTTCTAACATTTGAGGAAAAGCGCCGCTGGGCTCTCACTAGAACCTCAGTGCATGAACAAACACTTATGAGGTGAAGATTCAGCAAATGTGACATTGCATAGAGCAAAAGCATGTATAGGCATAGAGTTTCATGCAATAATGATTGTATTAAACTCTATGTGTATAGGCAGGCGTTACCCCGTTTACCCCGTGTATTACAAATTCGGTGCTAAGAAAATTGCGGTGCTGTTTTTTTCTTCTAATCGCAAACCACAAAATTGCTCGTGATTGTCTGTTCCAAGGAAGCACAAATATTTATTTAACTGTCAGATTATGACCATTGCATGACGTGCCGAACAGAAAATAAGTACTAAAGGTCTATACAGTAACCCCCGAGTGTACTTACCCAAGGTTTCGCGGACATTAAAAGAACACAATGGCACTGGTGGGAATCGAACCCCAGGCTTAGGCGTGTGATATTCTACCAGTGTGCCACACTTTGAAGTCTTGCGATCACAGCGCACGAATTTTACCCGTTTTGTCCTTCACTTTCGATGTACTGAAAGTATAGACATTTGAACCACTCTGTGTTCCAAGTCCACTCTACCGGTGGGAAGAAAAAGGCTGGAGCCGTCGTCAGAGGGGGCTCACACAGACTGCGCGCATTCAGGGTTGGACACAGCGTCCGTGCGAAGGAACTGAGCGGCCAGCCGAGTTGCCGGGAGGGCCCCCACCTGGAAAGAGGAGTCCTCGGGGGACAGGTGCTGGTCGCAGTGGCCCACCAGCTCCACGAAGAGACGCACACAGGCCTCCCGGATCATCACGTCCCGCACGCGCCCCGTCGGGTCTGCAACGCACACCACAGGGGCTGCATGCACTCGCACTGGAACAGGCTTCTCGACGCCCCACAACCCCCACATTGCCAGAGGAAGCCAAAAGGGTCACCTTCAAAAGGACTGCACGGCCAAAGAGAATGACACACCAAAGACAGAGAACAAAGATTCATTTCCAAAACTCTGCTAGGTTACTCCGCCGAGCCTAAACATGCATCAAATGCACAGCGCAGCTCCTACAGTGCCAAGCGTGGCCCACTGCTCGCCCCCCTCTCTACAAGTGCTGCTCCTGGGGTCCTTGGGACTGAGCATGCCCAACCGTCTTCTGTTGGAGTAAACTGCCACACTTTGTTTGCCTGCTGTTTGCGAAACCAAGCGAGCACCGCTTTGTCCATGTCCAACACTGTTTTGTTCTGCCCACGTGCGCCATTTCCAAGTGAACCCGGAGAGGTGGCTTCGCTTTTCGAAATGGTCCAAGCGATTCCTAACTCTTCGGTGCCTCTCCCAACTTGGGCCACAAACCTTGTCGCGTGGTGATAACACCTGTCCCCTTGATGCCGGAGGAGGCATCTTGCCGACAGCAAGCGTGCCCATGGCCACACACCGTGTGCACACACCACCAGGCACAGCAACAACTGCACGTGTGCGGCCAGTGCTCACTGCAGCGGTTCAGGGGCAAGGAGGAGAACAGCAGGCCCCGGTGGTGTCGCCCCTGCCTGCGGAACCTGGCTGCTAGGTGCAAATGCCTCCGCCAATTCTCATAAACAGGAACGCCAGCAGCCACCGAGGACGTGCTGTGGCAGGAGCTTACACAATCTGAGTCTGCACAAAATGAACCTGAGCCCTTTTCGCGTGATGGCGGGTGAATTACACGTGAACCGGAGTTGCAGCAAATATTGCAGCAAATTTCAGGCAGCGGCACCGCCGTCCAAGAAATTTCATTGCAGAGAGATATGGAAGGCACAGGCCTCTATGGGCATTAGCAACAAAAGTACTTCTCCGCTGCAACACCTTCGTAGTCTCGGGATCTTGAGTGCGACTGAACTACATCAGGCCCCATGGGAGGCATACTGGAGGCCACAAAAACGTGCATTACATCTGGTTGTGCACTGCAAGCGGCCAGGCACCAAGTCCCGCACATACACCCACGTAGCCCGAGGTTTCTTGCCAGGTTTTTATGATATGGAATTTCTGCCCCATACTACTATATG
Organism: Haemaphysalis longicornis; assembly: GCF_048455015.1. Lineage (NCBI taxonomy): Eukaryota > Metazoa > Arthropoda > Arachnida > Ixodida > Ixodidae > Haemaphysalis > Haemaphysalis longicornis. Next base: position 223,699,828 of record NW_027526335.1, read on the forward strand.
CAGACCTGAAAAGTTTTCAGCCTGGACTCCCATTTGCGGATTCCGTGTTCACCAACATGAGGCTTTTGCACACTCCGCAATAGCTTCACCTGCGCTTTGCGCCACGCATTTATCCGTTGCCATTGCGACTGCACCCGCTTCATTGTGGCTACTCTCACGTCGTGTTCGGAGCCCCAAAGCTGCACTCGGCTGCTTTCAAAAGGAGAGTGGCCCTCGCTGCAGGAGGCAGTTGGGCGTGGACTTTGTGGGCTAGCATACAGGGTGACAGGGGAGCCCAACTAGCTCTGCTACCGAGCACTATTTAAAGGGACACTGAAGTGAATTTGTCAAGCTCCCGTTTTTGCTTGCACTGCGTAGACTGGCTCAAATTAGCCCACTTTTCATCGTTTATCCGGTTGACAAATCGGTAATTATTTTACAAAGCGCCAAAGAAGAAAAACTACCATGCACGGTTTGCGGCGGCCGCACCAACTAAAGCTGTGACGTTGGGAGGAGCGGGACCGTGATTGGACGATGCCCAAGGTGAGCAACCAAACAAGTTTCGGTTTCGGTTTCGGTTCTGTAAAACACAACCTGTGGCGTTGTTGGATGGGCATTCTCAATAACTCGGTAATCATCGTACCGCGCTTCTGCCATGTTGTCAGCTGTAAAAATGCATAAAGATAAGCCTCCCAGGACGGCTTGGAATCGTAGCATTCACTAGCCGAGGCCTACGCAGTGCATGGACGCCCTCCGAGTACCCGCAGACGCACAAATGTCATGCGCTTCCCCCCCCCCTCCCCCCTATTTGGAGCTTGCCTCACTCATGCCTGTACCGTAAAATGCGTGTTCGCACCAGGCCACCAGGCCAAGGGTCTGTTCATTCTGGCCTGTGCCCACTGCCCGCAAGCAGTCGGTGCTTATGGACAGCACGCCAACGAGAACTCGCTAGCGCGCCAGTGCCAGCCTGCGCGCGTTCTGTGAACTAGTTCGTGGAGCCATGAACGTTGCGGCCCAAACAAAGGTAAACTCAATGTAGAAAACATCGGCAGAAAACAAAAAAGTTAACCTACAAAAAAAAAAAAAAAACAGCACGTACCCGCGGGGACTCGAACTCGTGACTTGCAAAACACTCGGCGGCGACATAGCTGCAGCCTTAGACAACTCGGCCACGAGACGGGCTGCGCCGACAATGATAATATAAGGTATATATTGTACAATAAGTTTACATTTTTATTTAGTTTTGGCATTTCAAGCAGCTTAGGTGACTATTTGTTGTATTGTGCTCGTGCAGTAAGCGTCCCCCGAGTTTCCGCAATAGCTCACGTCTAGCAATTGCATTTCGTAGACGGAAAAGCGTTCGCAGATGCGTAGTCGTGCTGCTGACCGCTGTGCTTGTTCGCCCAGCGCAAAAAAGTGCTTCCCGCACCCTATTTTTACGCTGTACGGTAAAAAATATCAGTTGATTTTATTTCCTTAGTACCTATATTGACTTCGCTGACTCTTCTCCCGCCTTCAAGAGGCCTTATATTTTCCTACTGGCGTACCAGTCAGCGAAGCGTCGCATGTGCGCTTGTGCAGCGCGCGCTTGTGTGAAGCGACCTTGACTTGGAGCTAGATACCGTGTACAAACTAACCAAGTAAAGAAAGGCCCATTCTTCCATTCATAAACGTGTCCTGGCTTCGTTTCAACTGAGTGAACGAATTGCGACGACCCGTCGGCGTCCGGCGGACGAAACGCTGGGCCGACTGACTCTGTCTGAAGGCCGGGGAGCCGTGCAGATAGCTCAGCCAATTGAGAGCTCGGCTCCTCTCGACGTCACACGAAAACGCCGCAGAAAATGGGCGAGCGTAAAGAGAGGAGGACAGCATTTTCGAATTAAGTTTTCTACTAAATAAAAGCGCGTAAACGCGCCCAGAGTGGTCGTAACATGGCCTGGGGACCCCGGACTACAATTTGCGCAAGTAATCCCGCAATGTTTACATATCACTTCAGTGTCCCTTTAAGGGAAATCCCCAAGGTGGAGTAACTTTTTGCGAAAGAAAATTTACCTGAAATGCGGCCATACAGCCACAAAAGAAAGCTGCACAGCTTTGTCATAAACTCCACAGTGATAGACAAATTCATCCTGGCCCACGATTCCAGGGCAGTTGCTCTACTAACTTAGCCACCCAGAAGGCTAGCCATTTCAGCGCAACCAGATTTAGAAGAAATCCCCAAGGTGTGGTACATTTCTGCAAGGGAAAATTTGATTAGCACACTTTGAGTTGTTGATCAATTCACTGTCGCGCTACAAATGGCTAGCGTACTAGTCAGCTCAGTTGGTAGAGCGTCTGCCCTAGATAGGCGGTGGTCCTGGGTTCAAATCCAGGACCAGGACAAATTTTTCTTCAACTGTCAAGCCTCTGAGAAAGCTGTCTAGCTTTCCTTTGCCCAATCCGAGGACTTGCACACGGTAGACAGGCTCCAGCTTTGGCAACCAAACTGCCGCGATATTGCCTGGCAACATACAGACAGTGTGCGAAGTACCGACAACAGTGCGACCGCCGCTCCTCACGGCGGAGACTCGCTCACTCAGCGCCGCAAGGGACATCTGCCACGGGACGCCCGACTGAATCATTGGGGGGCAGGGTCTTCTCCTGACCTGCCCAACATGGACACAATCTGTGAACTGAACCCCCACCCACGTCCAGACGTGGCTCGGTGGAAAGGGGTGCTCCCCCAGGTAGGAGGGTGCCGCCGGAGCCCGACCTGACTGGCCAGTGTCGTGGGTATGGCACACCACACATGGCCAGCCGGGTAGCCAGCAGGTACACGCCTGTGACGCTCACCAAGATGGCCACTCCGAGGACCAGCGAGACATGTGCAAAGAACGCATGGGGGCCTAGGAGGCCCCCACAACGAGCACAGCCTTCGTGGTTGGTGGAAACCGAGGGAAGCCTGCTCTTGGTTTGCAGTGGCGTGGGAACTAGATTCTATGGGCCAAGAAGTGGAGCGTTTCCAAGCGAGCTGCGTACCTCACTGTCAGCATCGAGATGCTGCTGCACGCAAAGGCAAGGGAGATTGCTATATAGAGAGAAAGGCACCCAGTGGGCCAATTTAAAGGAGCCATGAAGACAAAATACAAGTTTGTGGTATTCGAAAGATTTCCTGTTTTATAGTGCCCCCAGTGCTTGTCTGAATGCAAACGATGCTTTATTCACTGAGAAATTAATAATTTCAAGTTAAAATTTTGATTTTCCCGCAAAATCGTACGTTTTCGTGATCTGCAGTGACATCACCGGAACCAACCGCTCTGCAGCCGATCGGGAAGCCTTGTTTACCTTTAGTGAACCTAGATGGCGCCACCACACCGCGGCAAGCCGTTTTCTGCCATTGGTTTGTTTGTGAACGTATTTGTACCTGGCTTGTTTTGTTCGTGGAGGCAATCGTTTCATGAAACATGGGGCTCGCTCGACAAATACGGTCATGTAAGACATCGTCGCTTGCGTCAATCGGCCAGTGTCATCTGAAACAACCCCAAAGCCCCGCAGTCCTGTGCAGCTAAACCAAGCATAGTGCGCGCAGTACCAACAGCAGCATACGCATCGGTACTTCTATGTTTACGTGTGGTTTTGTAACTCCCACTGTTTGTACCACCATTCTTACTGCTATAAAAAGAATGTGCCCTAAATTTAAGCGCAAATAGCTCGTTCGCCAAGCTGACAAGCTCTGCCTAATTTGTGTTTGCTTTTACCGCCCTCCGCCAATCGCAGAGCTGTCTGGTATGACATCATAGGTCCTGTTGCGGAAATGAGCTGGTGGGTCGCATGGCCATTCCCTTTTTTCCTAATTAGGTAGCCTATTTGAGCGAAGTTCACGTTTAAACTGGTGTCAGTATGATTCTAATGAGGCAATCTTTCGAATGAACCAAACTTGTGTTTTCTCTTCATGGCTCCTTCAACCGCTTGCCTACTGTAGACAAGCTGAGCTCGCCCATGCGGGCTGCACTGCTCCCACAACGAGCTACACTCACCCGGTGTCACCAACACAAGTGCTTGCGCAATACCACAGCCAAGCTTCCCTGAAATATTTCTAGTTTAAATGGAGTTCAACAGATGGCGCTGTAAAAATTTTAAGAACGTGCTCAAAGCTCTCACCTATGTGTTTTGGTTGAGAAACGCTTTGATGCGGGCAACTGGAATTTACAAATGGCGTCGTCCTCTGTGCGCACATACCAGCACCGTCCGCGCTCCGGAAAAAAGAAGCAAACGCGTGTTTGCAGAAGTTTCCTCGGACTTAGATAGTGAAGAGCTTCCATTCTCATCCGAGAGTGGAACCAATGACACAGAGCAGCACACCTTCTCAGCACAGCCTCTCAGGACGACGACAGCATGTCACCGTGTCGGCAGTGAACGCCGATAGATGTACACAAACCCAGACTGGCATCTCCAAGGTTTGTTTTCACGGTCAAGTCTGGCCTGAATGTACCTGTGAATGTAGCTGTGAGGATGGAAATTGTGTGCAGTATCTTGAATTGTTTTTGACTGTCCGCGAAACGAACCGCTACGCTGAACAGTTTCTCGCTCAGCACAACTTGAGCCAAGCGATTTGGAAAGAGTTGATGTTAGAAGAACTGAATGTGTTTCTGGCAATAGTTATTCTTCAGTAGATGGTTCAAAAACCAGAAATTTCGAAGAATTGGTCGAAAAGAGTGATTCCCCGAATGGCAATCTTCAATGATCCCATAAGCCGAAACCAAAACGAAAGCACTATTCCATGCTTTTAAATTTGCCATACCAAGACTTTTATCTAGAAATGCCACAAACATGTGCCTCACTTGTCATTGTGTTTTTCTGTTTTTGAAATTTTGAAGAGACATTTTCTGCACCAAAGGACCCAGGATATGGGGCAGTGCAGTGAACCTAAGTTTCTCTTCATGTTTAAAAATTTATTTTGCACGTACCTTAGAAGTGAAGTGGCTCTTACTAATTTTTTGGCTGTTTCAAGATAGTACATAGAATCGGTTAGGCAAATGAAAAAAAAAAAATCGGTATTTCTGAAATCATTTTTCACAAAAATCCTCAGTATGGAGGGAAGGGTTAAAGGCAAGCAGATGCTGGCTGTGTCGGTTTATGCACCACAGTTTTCTTAACGCTGGTGGAGTGGATCGGGTGCGGTGGGGGGCCAGGTGCGACTCGTGCCAGACGGCCGAATGGGCCTGCATCCCCGAGGAGCTCAGCCGTTGGGCGTTCAAGAAACGTTCCATTGCCACTGCCCCCGATGGCACAGAAGAGAAGGAGGACCTTGCAGGCGGCCGAAAGGGCTCCCTCACCAGTCATGCTGTTGGCGAGGCTGAGGGCGTTGCACAGGGAGCGCTGCAGCTTGTCGGGCAGCACGCCCCGGTTGTCCTCGTCCTCCCGCAGCAGCGCGCCCCGGTCCACGTCCACCACCAGCACCTGCGGCACACAGCACTCGCCCTCAGCGCGACAGGGCAAGCAAGCGTGCTGCCTCTCCCGGGGCAGTGCTCGGGAGTTTTGTCCCTTTTGCGTCCGTTTTATTGTGACAAGCATCCCACTGTAGGCAGGCTTTGGATCGATTTTTCCGCAACTGTTTTCGCAAACACATTTTAAACAACTAAACCTATTTTATGCTATACTTCATGTGTTTATTTGAATGTATTTTGGAAATCTATGCATGATAAGTCTTTCCTACGACGAAATTGAAATTTTTCACCACATGAGGACAAATGTTGAACGATGGCTGCTGCACTTCCTGTGGCAGCAGAGCATAAAGAATGCTACGGTCAGTTCTTTTGCACTTGGACCATGGTTGACTTGGACCGTGACAATGACTGTGTATCAAGATCATAAAACTCTGTTTTGCATTTTCACATTGACGCACTTGCGGCATGCTGACACGAACTTTTCGCTGCCATTTCTGTAATACTTTCAGAGTGACATTGGGATTTTCGCTTCTTACCTACGCGTCCCCCTAGCACCAAGTCTACAAACATTAGGCTGCTATGTGCATTCATCGAGTAACAATAAATTTTATAAAGTCCATGCTGAGTGCTTGTGAAAGTTTGGTCGCCTGCTCGGCAGCTATCAAGCTCGCTGACGACCGTCTATTCCACTGTGTGATGGAGATGGCGTAGTTGGTCCAGCTCATGGACGGCTGCAACAGCGATATTGTTTATTCGTTACGGACCGCTGACCGATAGCCGCCGGTAGCGAAGAAATGAAGGGCGCATATCACTCGGCCCTTGACACTGAACCCCGGTGCCACCGGCCAAGTTCGTCTCACAGCTCATCACACAGCCACCGCCCGGTCGTCTTCAAGAGGCGGAATGCTTCTGCAGGCATTTCAAACGGGCTAACATTACTTATTGCCCTCCTGTTCCGCCAGAGAGCCAACAAAAAGGCGATGACTGGTAAATTTATATTAGAACTGCCAAAATCGTCTCATATTGTTTGCTCCGAGTAGCTGTGGCTCATCACAGCAGCTCCGCCGTGCTTGCATTGCGTCACATTCGGCCAATGAGGGCTTGCTCAAAACGGACACTTCTGAAATGGATACAGAACAGACAAAACACGAGAATACCACGCCTGAGCTGCTGAACCCAGGCTGGGCCTTTCATCCTCCACCCGCACAAACCCACCCCACCAGAGTGCAGGTGCACAGAGAGGCCTCTCACCACTGCAGTTGTGGCCGTGCCTGTACGGACTCGCGGTTCACACACGGCTCAAAGACATGAAAGCTCGCATTTCGGAGGCACTGCTAGCAGAGCAATTCTCACTCGCAGGAGACGAGAGTCCCTCAAAGAGAAGCCATACAAGCAATTCTGCAACACCAAGTATCTATTTCTATGTTACCACTTCAACATATGTCAATTCAAAAGCGTTCTAAATTTCCAGGTGCTGCCATTCGATTCAGTCCTGAATGCACGCCCCAAGACCTCGGCAGGTGAACACCTCTCGACAGGGCATTCAAGGGGATCAGATAAGGAGTCCAAAGGTTGTGCACCCCGAGGAAGATGCCGGCCCCACCTCCTCCCCAGAATGCAGCAGTGTCCCCGGGTGCACTGCTCATCCAGCGGCCCCACCACTTTTCCGCCTACCACTTCTCTGCGACCAACTTTATTTATTTATTGCGAATACTGCAGGTCAGATTTCCCGGCCCAAGCAGCAGGTGCAACTGGCAATACACAAAAACAGTGTTACAAAACATGCATTCATACTAAGAAACAAATGTTTGCAAGCGAAAAAAATTATATCAAAAATACAATGCTGGTAAGTCCATGCATAGCACACCTTCCACTTACTCAACGACCAGTGAAGTGGTTGGAAAAGCTTTTATGCTATGTTGGGAAAAAAAAGCATGTTATGCTATGCATAAAACTACACTGGTAACACAGTCGTCGGCAGGCAATGGTGAGATTGTGGAGCCCAAGTTCATTTCTATTGTAACACCACATTGGCAACAAGGATGCCCAATGCGGTATCGCTGACCCCACCGTTCCTTGAGACTTTGGGCACGGCAGCGATACTTCGGCACTGAAGGTTTCGGTTGTTCCAAAACTTTCTGCTCGCATGCAGCACCAACAAGTGGTCAGCAACCCATTTTTGTACTTCCCAGAGAGTCGGCAGATTTTTGATGCCCTTCCGGCACTGCCCCCAATGGCCATTGTTCAGTTCAGGAATGGCCGACACCACGCTGCCGAAAATAGTGACGCACGGGACACAGTTTCACTACTGTAGCACGACTGTAGCAAGCCCTCTGGGCCTGCGCGATGCTGCAGTGGACACACTGACAAGGCAATCCCACAACGTTCGGGTTGAGCATCACCATATGCGTTTGCGACCCGCCGCAGTGGCTCAGTGGCTAAGGCATTGCGCTGCTGAGCACGAGGTCGCGGGTCCGAATCCCGGCCGCGGCGGCCGCTTTTCTGATGGAGGCGAAAAGCAAGAACGCCCGTGTGTACGAGATTTCGGCGCACGTTAAAGATCCCCAGGTGGTCAAAATTAATCCGGAGCCCTCCACTACGGCGCGCCTCATCGCCTGCGTTGCGTCGGCATGTGAAACCCCACAATCAATCAATCAATCAATCAAATCAATCAAATCAAATCAAAACCATTTGCGTTCGCGTCTCCTGCTGCCCAGTCGGCTCTGGCGCCCCAGGAGGCGGCAGCTTCGCCACTACCACCGATGATAGCTCTAGTTCGTCGCTGGAGTTGTATACCCACAATTAAGGAAAAAAGATTTCTGCTCGAGGGCGATGCATTAGCACACCTTTGACCATGCAGTAGAAAAAGCTGCCTTTGGCAAGCAGACCCACCAAGAATATGGAAGCTCTCGCGAACCCAGTTCACTGCATCCTGCAATGGCAACTGTGCACCGGGAACCCCATTTGGCTCCCATGTGTGTTATAAATCAGCATCGCGTTGTAAATACTGGTTCGTGAGCGTGAGGCACAAAACTTTGAACAGAAAGAGAATAATAGTTGCAGAATTCGAAAATCTTGTTTTCAGAAATTCACTTCTTTGTGATTTTTTTTTGGTGAAAATAAAACAAAAAAGACCAACTTCAGTAAACGTGGCACTATGTCAGTACACATGTGAGCTCTCTTGTCTAGCTGCTGGATAGGGCAGCTTGAGCACCACCACGGATGCGAAAGGAGAAGCACAGGAAAAGATTTTCTTTTGTATTGCGATAACGTGGTTATTATACTCAAGCCCACATGCATATGGACATAGTGTTGCTGAATTTATCTTTTTGTTTAGCCCGTTATGTTGCTCTTGTTTTTTTTTTCCAGATTATAGGGCATGTGACTTTCTCTGTACGTGACAAGCACAAGGGCGCTGTTGGCCAAGGCAATAAGAAATAAGAAGAGTGGCTCCCCAGAGGCGCCTTCCTCTTGCCATTTCATCGGACAAGTGCGGAAGGCCTGCCACAGTGAGTGGAGAGCACCAGTGCACGCATTTTTCAGCTTCAAAATACATGGAAAATGTATCACATAGTACTACATGTTCTGCATCCGAATGAACAGCTGTGCTTTGGGCGCCCCGAGCGTCCAGCAAGCAGTACTCACGGGCCCGGTGAGCAGCTCGAGCATGGTGTGCGCGAGCGAGGCGTGCACGCCCAGCAGGTAGGGCTCCGTCGAGGAGCACTGGGCCAGCAGGCTGCGCGGCACCAGCGGAACGCGCACGTGCGGCCACCGGAACGGGTACACCAGCGACTCCACCGACGACACCCAGCCCCGCACCAGGCTGCGCGGGGGGCACAACAACGGGCCACTGCAGCGCACAGGGCTCGCCCGGCCCGCCCCAGGACTGCCCGGGGGCAGTGCGAAATGGCAAACCACGCAAGCCGTCCCTCCCAAAGCTAGGCAAGCATAGGCAATTCTTCAGCTAGGCAAGCATCTATGTGGTGGCCCCTTCATGCAAGACTCCAGTGGCAGCAGCAGACCCAAGGCACATTCCCACTCGCGACTCCGCCACAGCTGTGGCGCGGCTGTGTTCAGCGGAGCTGCTGCCCCACCTGGCCGACTTCCCCAGTGCTTCCACCATCGGCACTGAACGAGGAGTGCCTTACAGCGCCACCGCAAGAAGAGGTGGAGGTCACTCTAGAACAGTGCCCAAAGCATTGCGGGTTGTGGGAGGACCAGAAAATAACCAACTCAAGCAGGCTCTTTTCGACATATTATTGCAAAAAGAAGTACACACGTTTGCAATTATGCCACAACACTCACATCCCGGCCCGCAAATTTCACATCTTTTCACAGACGCACAAGTTCTGACGCCTCTGAGCTCTACAGTGTTTACCCCTTGCCGATAGAGATAGAGCAAGCCTGCAGGTAAACCTACCGACCTGCTATCCATCTAGCTAGTACAAAGATTCCTTGCTTTTACAAGTCAAACAGGTTTCTCCGCACTGATGACTCCCACGCTGTACGCTCATTAGTACATGCATTCGCTAAGGCCACTAACCAAAGAACCAAGGTGCATGGGAAGTTGCTTGCCCGCCCGATGGGCCGCATTGCCGGACGCAAACAAACCTTTTGTTTCCAGCTATATCAGCCCACTTCGTGGCCACGATTGGCTATCCGGTTTCGTGATGCTGTGCGCAACGAGAAAATTTGGGCCGAGAACGGTCTGCTCCACCATTGCAAAGCGGCGAAAAGCAACGACGGCCGGCTCATTGCTTGGCAACGTCACGCGAGGTGCCGCATCGCAAGTGGGAATGTGCCTGTAATCGTAGATTGCCCCCATTGCCCTGAGGAATCATCAGTCCAGTAATGCAGGCAATACCGAAGGGAACGCCTTCTTCACAATAGGAGACCCTGGCCATGATGGGCGCAGGCAGTGTCTCCTCCCACCCAGCCGGCCATCGGGCCGCTTGTTCCCCGAAAGAGACGCACTCGCAGCTGTCCGAGACCAGGATGAGGCGGCGCTCGAGGACCAGGGAGGAGACCATGCGCAGCAGCACGGCCGGCTCCACTCCCAGCAGGGGCGTCAGCTGGGCCTGCAACACCCCCAACGCTCAGACACTCCGTCCCCACACGAGTACAAGGATGTCTGCACCCTTCGCCCTGGCAGTGCTTTTCCAAGTGCGCCTCAGAGCAGGTGCGAGGGCACGCTTGGCGAGGGTTAGGGGACGGACCCCTTTCTGGGGCAGCTTTGGCAGCTGCAGATGCCAGTGGACAGTTGCTCATACGTGCAGCGACGAGTTTAACAAGCTGGCCGGGAAGCAAAGGACGAGTCTCACACCCAGCTGCACTTGCGCCACAACAGGAAAGGCAGGAAGGCGCTCTTGAACAAAGGAGCTAAACACAAACTCAGCACTCAGATGGCTCTGCTAAACTCAGCCATGGCACAGCTCACAAACCACACCCTCCCTAACAAATGAGTCCTCCTAAGGCTCCCCCCAAGTAGAGCACAGTAGAGCGCAAGTTCTCAACACAATTAGTAACACAAACAGTGCACTGATCATCACACCAGTTACAGCTTTCGTCTTGCCAAAAAAAGAAGCATGCTAAATGTGATGCCAAACTGGAAAACCTTGTAGCGTATGTTAGAGCGTACGTTGGTGTTAAACTGAGGTGTCGGCCCTTTGGAGCCCCTCGGTGAGCTGTCTGTGACGCGCTGCCCACTTTTGGTGGATTTCGAGGCTGCCGTTGCCAAGCGCAGGCAGCTCTGTGGCAGGCCCTGCCTTCCACGCTCCCTGGCCAGCACGGGGGCACTGCAGGGAAGCCCAGGTGTTGTGGCCCGCCATGGCCGAGCTGTGTACCGGATTTGCTCGCGCAATGATCGCACTTTCTTTAAAAAAAAATCGGTATAAATTTAGGGGTGCCTTCATTGCGCGGGGTAAACATTTTGCAAAACATTTTTGAGCACAGAAAACGCAAGAAAGTTGTGGGTGAAAATTTTTGCGATAGTTCTTGTGAACATAATAAAAATAATAAATAAAATCACAATAAGAACTCTGCACACCGCTGCCAGCCGCTTTGCAAAGTGACACAAAACGCCGTGTTTTCATGAATTACCGAACGTGCCGGTGCGAGTTTGCTGCGAGGTGCCAACAGTCCAACGAATAAGTGGCTGCCACTGTTACAGTGTGGGACATAAAACAGACATGGCTGCCGGCTCAAAAACCTGAGAGCGTTTTTTTTTTTCCCCCTTTGTATTGCGAGTATATTTCTCCATTTAGTGAGAGTTTCTTCCTCATCAATATTGAACGCATGCTTGCCGATACCGCCAATATGGGCAAGTCTGCGGCAATAACGTAGCCATGTTCTCTTCGAAAGGGAAGGAAACAAAGGTACGCACGACCATCACCAGCTAGACTTTGCACACATACGACATATTGCTGTGGCTAGTTCAGGGTGCGTTCATTGCGCGGGAAATAAAAAAAAAAAACCCAAATTGGACGACACACTTAAGGGGGTGCGATCATTACGCAAGTGCGATCATTATGCAAGTAAATACGGTAAGCCGCGTAATCAACGGCCACCGGATGGTGCCAAGTGCCCCACAGCACTTATGGGCGCTGTCTGAGCTACTGTGACATGTCTTAGTTTGTGTGCTCCCGTGCTCTCACGTGTATTACGTTTCGATAAACAGGATGACAGCCTGCCGCTCGCTCATCGTTCCTTTTGGCTCCACAAAATCCAACCAGCTGCTGCCCTGCAGCCAGCCCCCATGGCCCCCCGGGATGCAAAGAAGGGCTCACCCAGTCAAACTGCTCGTCCAGGGGTCGGGTGAAGGCGATGGCCACGTCCCCTCGGCCCTGCACAGAAGGGGCTCTCGTGACCCCCCCACCAGTGCAGCTGGCAACTCCCCCAGGGGGCTTTGTCGCCAAACCCTAATCCTGTCTAGCGGGCACACCGGAAGACAGCATTTCATCGTAACATGTTCCGTCCCTGCATTCCCCTCACAGGGAACATAGGGAACATCGCCGCCTTCACTGACAGTTGTAGCACACCTGATACAACAACATTCTGGGGTAACACCCAAACCTTGGGGGCCGGTCTAGGATTGAGGCCAGCCTAGACTTGAGTAAATGTGGTCCAACTCTGCAATGAAGTCTTCAAACTTCAAAATACCTTGAAAATATCCTCCAGTTTTAAATAGTGGTATTCAGTTTAAAGCCAAATGGAATATTCTGTTGTTCACTTTGATATTTGAAAGTTTTGAGTAGTACTTCTGCATGCCTAGGAGCTGTGTTTTTACAATGATTGAAGTTTTTTAATAGCTCATCAGTTTGCTCATTAGCAGTGCTTTTGTCTTTTTTTACTCTTTGTTAACGGGGTTTCACAAACACTCATCATACAGCCAGCCCTTACAGCACTGAGAAATTGCGGGAACCAAAATTTATAGCATCAGCTCAGGCAATTGCACACTTATATCAATGCTCCGCTTGTACGGGGATCTGCAACCACAGTCAAGCATGGTATTCACCATTTGCAAGTGCTTCATTTAATTCCTTATTTTTAAGCTTTGTGAGATGAATGGGTAAATACTCTCAGAACACTGCACAGTTTGTTTAAAATAGAATTCTCGAGAGCAAAGACTACTTAGGTATTTATGTCCTTGTTCCCGCATTACTTGCAATTCCTTCAGTGGCGCGTGTCGGGGCAACGTGTGGCAGTGCTCCCCTGGCACCTGGTCCAAGCAAGCCTCCTGCTGAGCCTCGTCGCTATGGCATGCGAAAGTTATCGCTCCTTCTACTGCGAGCACTGGTGACCCCCTCTGGCGGGAAAGAGCCCAGCGGCCACACACAGTGAGCAGAGCTCCTCCTCCCGTGAGAGCCCCACGCACAGCCCCTCCTCACCTGGGTGGCCGGCGGCAGCCGCTGGCAGACCATGCGGCAGCCGGGCGAGGGCAGGCCCTGCTTGGCCAGCTGGGACAGCAGCTGCTCCCAGCCCTCCCGGTCCAGGCTCAGCAGGGGCCGCTCCAGCTGGCCCAGCAGCTGCAGCAGCAGCAGCAGCACACGCTGTTGGCCCTGCCCTCCTGTGCTGGCAACACTGGCTGGGAGCACAAAAATCTCGAAGGGGTCCCCAGTGCAAGGTCCCCTCGGGCAAGGGGAACACAACTGGCATGGCGGCACCAGAGCTGGTCCTCATACGTACGCATGCACACGAGTCGGGTGCCTGCGGGCATGCCGACCGTGGAAGCTGCAGTGAATTCCGGCTCCCACCAGACAGAGCAGAGACAGGACAAGCGCTATAACGGTTTATACGTACAGATTAAAAACACAGAAGCCAAAACAAACCTTGTCCTTCATCCAGTCAGCACTTGAATTTATTGTGACCAGCACGTGCCAACACACCCAACCCTTTCCCTTCTAGGAAACCAGAAAAGTAGACAACTCTTCTTTCGAGTCGCCAAAAAATTCTTGGTGGGAAGAAGCCGAGGCTCAAATCAAATTACACGATTACTAAATACAATTACAATTCACAACTCAAATGTTGGTACCCACCTGGTGCCATCCTATTTAGGCTCGCAGTGACCCCAAAAAGATAATTAGAAGGATAAGAATGCATTCGGCAGGCATTCTCAGATAATGAATGGCAGCCTACCATTGCTCCTGAAGAGGAAAGTGTATGGCAACTGCATCTTACGGTACTCACCTACGGGGCACAAACTTGGGGGCTCACTAAGAGGGTTCAGCTTAAATTGAGAACAACTCAGCACGCAATGGAACGGAAGATGATAGGTGACACACAAGAAGAGAGCAGAGTGGGTCAGGGAACAAACGCATGTTAAGGACATCTTAGTAGAAATTAAGAAGAAGAAATGGACGAGGGCAGGGCATGTAATGCAAAGGCAAAATAACCGTTGGTCATCAACGGTAACAGAGTGGATCCCTAGAGAAGGCAAGCGTGGCAGGGGGCGGCAGAAAGTTAGATGGGCAGATGAGATCAAGACGTCATGCGGGGATAAATTGGTCGCAGTTAGCACAGGACAGGGACAATTGGAGATCTATGGGAAGGGCCCTGCAGTGGGCGTAGACAGGCTGGTGATGAGGATGATGATGCACTCATGGTGGAAAAGCAGTGGAGCTGGGGGTTGACCTAGCTTATTCCGGTTTTGTTAAGGCTTGCTTGATCCAGCGCACACATAGCGGCATCGGGAGTCACACCCTTGGTGTGTTTCTACGCAGTGTGTTTCTACCACTCAAGCGAGACTTAGTGAGGAAGCCCAAGCCACCGCGTCTACCTTGGCTTCGGCACGATACTTGGGGTTGGATCGTACCCGTCTCAGATGTTCTCGAGTAGCAACACAATGGCACTTGCGCTGCGGTTGTCCTTCCTTGGAAGTGACACACTTCTTTGGCCAACCCGCATTTTGCGGGAGTGTAAGCAACATGCTCGGCGCAGAGTCACACGAAGCGCAGTGACGTCACATAGCGAGAGTCTGCCCAGGTCCTCTGATGCAGCTGCATGAAGGTTGTGCCGGGCACCTCCTGGAGGAGTTGTTTCTTAATTTAAGGAACAAGCGCAAGCTCTGCTGTTAAAATGTCCTCATTGAAACCTCATTTGCCTTTCGCAGAGGTGCCTTGTATGATCAGCCAAACAGACTTCTTGAGTTCTAGACATAAAAAAGGACATCGCAGATCCTTATGAATTCAGTCGTAGCATGTGCACCTTTAAATTGTGGATTAAAGCTTCAACGTGAGCTCGCAAAAGTTGAGTACGTGCGTCTGAACTGGAAGGTGAACTTTCATCTTTGGTGATTTAATGTCGCGTATCCACCGCAAACAGCACAAAGGCTGGAGAAGGTGAGACCAGCTCGATGCATATAAAGTTGGGCTGAGGAACTCTACACCTGAAGCTGGTTAATGGGACCTTGCATTGACAAGATTAACAAAAACTGTCGTGCTGCCGCGTAGGCATAAAGGCACATATAAAAGCACTGTTTTTACAAATGTGTTGCATCATTTTTGGCCGAGATAAGATGGCATGGTAGTTAAAACTACGCTGAAAATGCTCACTCGCCTAGAAACTCCCGTACATATGAGTTAAACGCAACGTAGAAAGTTTGAATATGGACCAACAGTCGATTCTTAGCCAACCAATCAGCAATGCATGCGGGTCACTGCATACAGATGACCTCATGCATATCCACTTAAGCAGTGCACAAACGTGGTGCGGGAACGTCGACTGGAAGGATGATAGATGGTTAAGCTGGTGGGATCCTTGCGTCAGCTGCCATTGCGCAATTGCTCGGCGCTTTCACCGTCTTCCTGAAAGGTCGGCTGGGCCACTGTGTAGAGCTGCGCAGACTTCTCGAACTCCTGCCTGAGGCTGTAACAACCGTTATGGTGATAAAAAAAGGTCACGTGGCGGTTGCTTCGTCCTGTTAGGGGGGCTAGCCTCACCTCATTGGCTCTTTTTGAACAGGACGTGAGCCCTTGCTCGCCTGTAAGTACAATGCGTGCCTCGTGCGGGAGGCGGATTGGGGAGACGCTCTCCAGGATGGCTAATGGCTGTGCTACACGCTAACTTTCAATTGACAATTAGACTCTCGCCCACAACTGCGCCCCATGTACTTACAATGGGCCAGTCGATAGACAATTGGTTCAACGGCCTTCAGAAGGCCTTTGAAACAGCCGTGTAGCACGAGCATGAGGTATGTGACACTTTCTGTACAGCCCGGCAGCACCTCTGTTTCGTTGGCAAAAGCCCACCACTGCCTCCGGCTGCTTGCTTGTGCCTTAGGCTGCTCCCTTTGTCCTGATGCTTACCTACAGGCCGCGCCTAACACTTGACGATCATGCTGTGCGGTACATGCCTGTGAGTGGACTGACTGTGAGTGGACTGACTGTGTCTTTCTCGTTCGAGCTGACCTGGCCGGCAGCGTGTGCACATCGGTGCGCCCTGCCCGCTGAACCGTCTGGCCAGTGCGGCAATGAGGCGCTCACTTCACCTAAAGGGAACTATGTACTTACGTGTAACCCGCGTATCTGGGATAAGTGCCTTCTCTGCATACCCTGGGCATATTCCCTTGCCTCCACCTGCCCAACAGGTGGTGTTGAGATGGCGTGGCGGCGTTTCCGTCTCGCGAGTGTGCTCAACTAGCTCGAACCCACGGTGGTTCCTCGCAGTGTGTATGCCTCGTGTAATGATGATGGGTTACGCCTATTGTGAGGAGAGACCACAGACGGGAAGAATGATAGATGTGCAACCTTGCCAACAGCGCCACTAGAAAGCTGCCCCAAGCGACTGTGCGGTGGCCCACCACGCTATGCCACCGTGGCAGACGATGTGCCATGGGTAGCACAAAACTCGGACCAGCTGGCGGAGGTGCAGAGCTCCGAAACTGAGTTCAGTAGAGTTGCCCTTGAGTGCACAGTTACTACACCCCCCCCCCCCCCCCCCCACCAGCAGGTGCGACAAAGCAAGTGGCCCCGCTGCTGACCTGGTGGTAGAAGGCCGGGGCAGACACCCTGGTCGCCAGGCACAGCACCACGGGCGTCTGCACGCTCCCTGCCAGGGCTCCCCCCGGGCCCTGCACAGAGGAGGGGAGGGCTGTCCACACACCACCCAGCCAAGGCACCCCTGGCTGCACCCCCGTGCCAGCCTGGCCACCGAGCCCAAGTCTCACGGGTCCCACCAACCACCACACAGCGGGATGGCCCAACCTCGTTGCTGCTCAGTCCCGTTTAAAG
Source organism: Haemaphysalis longicornis (assembly GCF_048455015.1). Taxonomy (NCBI): domain Eukaryota; kingdom Metazoa; phylum Arthropoda; class Arachnida; order Ixodida; family Ixodidae; genus Haemaphysalis; species Haemaphysalis longicornis. The sequence goes on from NW_027526335.1 coordinate 223,716,959, forward strand.
CACTGCACGTGAGTTTTTCCTTTCGTGCCCACTTCCCATATGTACTGCAAGTTGGGGCTTCCCTCTGGACGCGGCTGCAGAAGCAAAGTTCCTCTCCCTAGGCAGCACCCTGATAAGGTGCTCACACTTATCAGGACTCTAGGTAAGAGAGCCCAGATTGACATGTGCCCAGTTTGCTGGAAGTGGCCCTTCTTTCTTTGAACCTGTTATGTTCTCGTTCTTCTGACGTGGCTCATGAGCGAAATTGTGCACTCGTCTAGCTCTGTGCTCCTAGGCACTGGGACAATGCAATTCACTGGCAAGAAGGCGCTGACACTGCAGCGCTCTGGAAGCTGCCCACGGACCCTACACATGCACAAACCTTACACCAGGCACTTGCATCAGTTTTAGTCCCAACTCTTTCCACCTGCTCGCACGCCCTTCCTGGAGGACTGGGCCCTCCCAGCAGCCTCAGGGGCACCAGTCCGTCCCGCTAGCGTCCAGGCAGCTTGGGAAGGGACGGGGGGGACAGCGAGGGCCTGTGGCTCGGGGCCCACTCACCCTGGGCGTTTGCAGGCAGTGGAAGAAGGTCCGCTCTCCGTTCTGCACCAGGGTGAAGAAGAACAGCCGCCTGGGCGACAGCAAGGGCGAGCTCAGCACCACGGCCCCCTCCCCCAACCTGGCCCCACTGGCCTTTCCACCGCAGTTTCCTTCTGCAGTCGAACATCGCCAGCCAATGCCTCCAGCACAATGAGAGCACGACATAGTTGGGACAGAGCCACCGAAAGTTATGCCTGCCCAGCAAGGGCCACAGTAATGGGCACCAGCAGGAGCACACGCAAATAAAAGCAGCGATGGAGACAATGCAAGGACACGTAATTTCAACATGCCCCACGCTGACCCTGCCTTCATTGCCTCACCCAACGGCACAGCAGTCGGCCGCAAGCCACTGCACTTTGTTCAGCGCACCCCGAGGAATCCCAATCTGTGCACACCAGGCTGCCAGACTGAACTGCTTTTCGTTCCCGTTTCTGTTTTGTCCCATGATGTTTCATGCTTGCACACAAGAAAAACTACGTTAAAAACATTGACAATTTTGAAATTATTCTAAGGAACATTACGTGACACTTATTAATGTTTTGTAAAAATTTTCATGAAGTAGCTCAATTGCAGACAAAAAAAAAAGTCAGAGGGCACCTAGCCACTCATTGCCGCATACCTCTAGATGGCGCCGCAGCAAATGATGGTCCCAGGTCCCACCCTGGTCCCCAGAAACTACACGCTGGCAGTCCTCAACCTGGCACCCACGTTTGAGTGAGACATCGCTGTAGATGAAAAACCTTCAAGCGCCATTTCTTTTGGGGCGCCCCATAGGGCTGAAGTATACAACTGCTAGGTGCGGACACACCGAGCCTCCAATAAACCAATGTGCTGAGTGTGTCCACTCAATGCTCGAGCACGCCACCTTGGTCTGGGACCCAAACACTACAATTCCTATGAACAAATTTGAGGCAATCCAGAATCCAGGTGTGCGCTTTGTTACTAACTGGCACGGTTGTGATACTACTGCTGCAAGCTTAAAATGCTCAGTCTTATAAGCACTTTAAAAGGCCCCGCTGCACTTTTTCTCTGTGTTTATTTGTGGTGGGCGGTCCCACCCATGAACATAGCGCGCAGCAGCGAGGACACAACAGCCACCGTCAGGGGAAGTACGCACACTGGCACCACAAGACACGTGCTCTACCTTTGATTAGTGCTGCCGCCGCGGCCTCTCGTGGGTGTACATGGAAATTCATATGTTCAGTGCCACCAGCTGGTGCAAGTTACCACACTAATCTTAAAACAGACTGTGTGAGAGAAGCAGCAACAAATCAACATCAGCATACCTCCAGCAACCCTCCCCTCCTTGCTGGATAAATCCCGATGAAGAAAATTGGGTGAATATCCATGGCGCACGCATTCCACGCATTTTTCATGAAATTATTACAGACAGGAATGCCCTGCTCGACATTGTTCTTCTTTACACCCCTCATGAAATGTTTTCCGCTATGCTCTGGTAGCACTAGTGCACAAGGGCAACATGATATTTCCGTTGAGTGAGCTGCTGTATTCTGCTGCTTTTGATGTTATTGTGTATGCTGCTGAACCCAGGCGAAAAAAACAATTGGAGGCCCAATTTGACTTGTCGAAAACACAATTGGGTCAAATGGAACCATTTGCATTTTCAAATGGTTCTATTTGGCCCAATCGTGTTTTCAACAAGTCCGATTGGGCCTCCAATTGTTTTTTTCGCCTGGGAACACACCAAACACTGTATTTTTTCCTGTTTATTAGTATATGCAATGTTTGAGATTATTCATGTTTATTGCCATAGGATAAATGCAGGTATTTTATTAAGTAAATGAATTAATAAGGCCATGACATCTGCATCACAGTCAGATGCGCGCGCGGCAACCGCACGGGGAGCTTCGAACCATAGAGTTTCATATTAGCATACAATTATAGGCGTAGCACTGTCCATCGAAACAGATGGAGAAATTATGGAAACAGGCCTGCCAGAGCAGAGAGGACAGCAGCAAGACAAAAGGCGATTTTGTGCCAGCGAGCCGGTGCAGTCTCCCACCTTGCTTTCAACAATGTGGCACATGAGGCAATCCTCTGAAACTTGGCTAACACAGGATGCGAGGAGAGGGCCTACAACTACACCGTTGACTTTCTTGCCAACCTCAGAGCCATCCTCAAGATCTAAACCCCCCACCCTCGGCTGAAAAGGGACTCCCCCAAGGTTCGATCCTCTCCCCATTGCTCTTCAACACTGTGCCTCCCAGGGAAACAGGGAAAGGTACCAAATCTGAGCCATGCCCTATATGCAGACGACATGACCCTCTGGACTCGCCCCGATTCCCTAAGGAGGATTGCAGGATGTGCTCCAGCTCACCGCTGAGACTGTGAACCAATATGATAAGAACTGTGGGCTGTCGTGCTCGCCACAAAAGTCTGAGCTACTTGTGGTGAGGAGGGATACTATCGACAAAAGTCGCTCTTGAAAGGCATGACATCAGGGCGAGCAAGACTATCAAGATTCTTCTCATCTGGGCGGATGGTGAGAACAACAGAGCTGCACAATAACTCACAAAGACCACCGAGCAAATGACACGCAGGGCCACAACCGACACAGAGGTATGAAAGAGGGTGACACAGTCACACCGCTCAATTAACACACGCTGCTCCATACGTCACCCTGAGCAAAACAGAACAGGACAAGCTTGACGTGCTCATTCGGAAGTCACTAAAACAAGCACTACGAGGGCATCGGCGGACAAATTGCTCCACATGGGGCTACACAACACCGTGGCTAAACTATAAGGGCATGGCTCGGTCACATGCGAACGAGAAGTCCAGCCCCAGCCACAGGCCATCTTGTAATCTTCGCGTCAATCCATTAAACTGCAGCCCAATCTTAAAAAATAGCCACCCGAACTACCATCAGGGCAACAAAGAAACGCGCCAAAGCACTAGACAAGATTCATTCCCAAACTGTGCTACCACGGCGTACACCGACGCAGCCCACTACAACGGCAAAGAAGGGCATGGTGGCTGTGGTGACAGACGGACCGGAACACCTGACCAGTGCGTCCATTGCACGAGCACCAGCTAAAGAAAAGAAAGTACTTGCCACCGCTCTCGCCCTGACGCGAACAAGCACTACCACCACAGTCACGGATTCACAAGAGGCATGCTGCAGCTCCCCACCAGGCTGGGCGGCACCCGTGACGCTAGGCATCCCAGAAAGATGGACAGGAAGGTCGCAACGGTGCGGCCCACTCCTCCGTGACAGGCAACAAGCACACCCATCTCACGGCCCCAGATCTCGCCCACCCGGCCGCGGAGGAGACACGGGAGCCCATGCCCCTCACAGCATTCCACAAATGTACACGGTAGAACAGCACCACACCCGGGGCTCACAGAGAACCAAGAAACCACACTCCGACTGATACAGACTCGCACATTTCCCCATCGCATGAGGATGCACTTGTTACTCCCAACACAATTCGACGCCCAATGCAACCAGCCAGGCACTCTCAAGCACATTCTATGGGAGTGCAACAATAACCCAGCCCTGCCATCCCCTTTCCCCGTCTGTTGAGCAGTGGGGGATACTGCCGCCCACCTCCCTACCTCAAGATCAACTTCTGCTGGTCGAGAGGGCCAGTTGAGCCAAGATAGCGCATGGACGCCTGAAATAAGGGAGCACCCCGCACCTAATGCACAATAAACACTTTTGTCTCTCTCTCTCTCTCGCTGCATGGAAGTTGAAATGAATCCTGAAACACCTTTAAAGCAAAATGATTTTTTTTCTCTGTTTCGCTCCTGCACGAGTTAATAAATGATGTTCCGTTTTCGTCTTTGTTCCGGCCAAAAATATTGTTTCTTTTGTGTTTTATTTTTCGGTTCCGATGTTCGTTCCATTCCAACACCATGGTGCACGCAAGGAATCTGTGCATGTAGCCACACTAGCACGTACCTGCTCTAGCATAAATAATCATGTTGGGTGCATGTAATGAAACACTCGAACAAGTTAAAGAGCATAACTACCTTGGACAGGTGGTCAGTGCTGATCCCAACCACGAGAAAGAGATCCGGCCCAGAAGAGGAGTGGGCTGGCATGCACTTGGCAGTTTCTCACAAATTATGAACACTAAGCTACCTCTATCCCTCAAAAGACTAGAACGCAACAAAAGTGTGCATACAGTGATCGCATACGTAGTGGAAACAGGGCACCTTACTAAACAACTAGAAAGCAAATTTAGGTTGGCCCAACAGGCCATGGAGGGAATACTGCTTGGAGTAACACTTAGGGACAGAAAACAAGCCTACTGTATCAGGGAGCAGATTTGAGTAGAAGATATCGTAGCTCTGATTAACAAGACAAGAAATAGACTTGGGCGGCCCATGCAGCGAGACTGAATGACGACCGATGGGCCACCAGGGTGTGGATACCAAGAGACGGGACTAGGATGAGGGGAAGGCCAAAAACCCGATGTAGGGACAAAATATTCGAGGCAGAGAAGAGCGGTTGGAGGTCAATGAGAGAGGCCTTCGTCCTGCAGTGCACCCAAACAGGCTGCGCATGATGTTTTCGAAGTTCCGAGTGAACCAACAGCGGTTTCACCAGCTGATTCCTGCTCCACCAGCACCCCCCTGCCTCAGGTGCTGCTCGAACAGCCCCCCACAGGCCCTGCCAGTGCACTGACCTGTCGGGTGCGGCCGCGTCCTCCGAGTCAAACGGCTGCGGCATGCACAGGTGGGAGACGACCACGGGGTCGTAGCCGGGGCAGTCCAGCTGCGAGGGGGAACACGGGCAGAGAGGGTCATTCTGCCGTCCACAGAGCTGCTCACCGAACAATGTGCTCATCAACACGACAAAACATGAAGGAAGCTTACAGTAATGCGCAAGACTTGGAAGTAGCGAAGCTGTACGCAAACTTCCCGACCAATGTGAAAGCAGACAATTGCCGCCAATTTGCTTCTTCACTGCTGCCATAACGACCTTCACTCCATGGTTGCCGCTTTAAGTGCAAGCTTCCTTTATTTTCTGGGAAGTGATAACCCACCACCTTGGAGAGACTACGACTTGTCTCTGTCGTTCCGAGCAAGTGTTGCCATGATAACGGCCCGAGCTGGAGTGTTTCGCCAATCTCCCAAGTGGGCATGCCTGGCTTGCAAACGTGTGCCAATGACGCTGGGCAGTTGCTGCAAGGCACACACACATGAGTGCTCAGTATTTCCTTGATTTTTCGAACTGCCCGGCGATCGCCACAATTCCGGCCAATCTCTGCACGTGGGTAACGCTGGGCGGTCACTGTGAGGCACGCACGCACGAGCGCTCAGCGTTTTCTTGGTTTTGCTCAGCGGTAGCCGCGAGGCCTGTGCTCACGCTTGGCAATTTCTCGGTATTTTTCACTGTGGACATAAAAAATTACGACTTGCTAGAGAGCTTTGCTCTTAATAAAAGTTAGAACTGCTCTGTCATACCAATTACCGTGACACCAGTTTTATCGCAAACTTCAAACAAACAATCTGGGTATTAAGGAAAACATATTCGGCAGCGGCGACTCCCTAGCCACCTTCCAGTGTTTGTTGTGCGACATCGCAGAATCTTCCTCGTGCGTCTCGTGGCCCCCAACCACAGCCACATGACTGCGCAACGGCAGTGTGGCCTCTAGCTCCGTGCGATTGTGTCACTGTGACATGCAGCTCACAGACCAATACCTATTTTTAACGCAAATATTAGAGAGTTTTAGTATAGCGTTTTAGCTGTAGCGTTAACGTTTTGCGGGCCGCAATCGCGAACGGATAGCGCCTCGTTATGCTACGGTTAGCGTGCCCGCTAACGCTATGGGCGCGCTAAAGTGGTGCTTTCCGCTACACTAAAACTCCCTATTTTCAGTGCTGGCCTCTATTGTTTCACCGCCAGGGTGTTAAACCACAATAGGAACCAAACCGGAATTTTTGTCTGAAATCAAAACCGAACCGAACCCGCATTTTTTCCGCCATTCTGGAACTGAACCCAAACTGGAATAAATCGAACGAACTGTTCCGAACCGCTTCCGGGAATGGTTAGAGTGAATGTAAAAATATCAAGTTGGTTGGGCCAACTTTGATATTTGGGGTCCTTGGCATTTGTAAATTTTGCGGCCCTCTCCCTCTCAACCAATCAGAACATTTAGTTGCACACACAAAAGCTGGAAAATTTTCAGGTATAAAATGTCCTTCTTTATGCTCGTATTGTGCTGTTTCTTGCATAAAATTGACATCTCACACTGAATTTAGTAAATAGTTGCTCAGGGCATATTTTGTATTTGTATTAGGTAAGACGGTAGGAAGCAACTAAACTAAAAGAAAAAAAGGGTGATCAACTGGTTTGATGCAGAGAATATCCAATAGCATTACTCAATACCTTCTCTCCCGCTGTGCTACCTTGTAGTACCAGTGACCACTACCAATGCTTCTGCATTCACTAACCCATCCTTACTAGAAACCAACCGCTGTCACCTGTTGCTCAAGTGTCATTAGCAAGTTACTGTCGCTGCTGTTTCCCCACACTCAGCGAGTCATCACAACCGTTCCTTCCTTCAACCAGTCATCAGCAGGTGGAAGGCGGGGGGAATGAAATCCCCGTACACGCTTGCCAGGTGGAGGTCGGCACCGCTGCTGGACAGCTTTCCACTTCTTGCATGGCTAATGGTCCCGCGTCAAAATAGAATGTTGTTGAAACTATACACCATTTTTCTTGCTAGAGGTGGGCGCCGCCATTTGCTTTTCCTGACCAGACGCTGTCACCGTCCATGAAGCGACCACCAAAACCGCTGCACTGGGCTGCTAAGCGCTCCATTCTTTCCGTGCGTCTGCTCGGTACCTGTGCATTACCGAGTGAACTGTAGTGGTTTGGCGTTAAGTTGGCGGTTGCAGTGCTTGTGTGTGTCTGTGTTCTGTTTTGTTTCCACCATCTGCGGATGGATTTTAGGTCCTAATTTGCTGCCAGAGCGGAAGATGCCGACCCCGGCTGCTGCGAGCAGCACTAGCACTGTTGGTGGCGCTCCGCAGTTCCGCGATGCAAACGCACCGGTATGGCACCAACTGACATAGAAATCGATAACGGGGAGTAAATACGTGTTTTCAATGCCACCGTACTTGTTATGTTCACCGATTAGTCATGTTTACGGAGGGGGGGGAGGGAGGGGGAGAGAGAGAGAGAGAGAGAGAGAGAGAGAGAGAGAGAGAGAGAGAGAGAGAGAGAGAGAGAGAGAGAGAGAGAGAGAGAGAGAGAGAGAGAGAGAGAGAGAGAGAGAGAGAGAGAGAGAGAGAGAGAGAGAGTTTTATTATTTGCAGTAGGTTTAAGGGGTCGGGGTGGCCGCAGGCTCCAGCCTGGCGGCGACTAGAGTAGCCCTGTCCACGAGGGAGAGTTTACGGAAGTGCGGACGGCGAATGCGGAGCACACACAGCATATGTGGGTCGCGCTGATCCGCGCTCGCAATGGACTTTCGACGAGGCGATTGCTACGCTGTTGACATTGCACTGCAATATAATCTTTCTTAACTAGACTTATGACAGTTACTGACGAAACGAAATTACCTGGGTGGAAAAATAACACGACCGCACAACCAGTCAAATTACTATTCGAAGGTTAAGCCAAAGGGTCGACGTTCGGGCGAGTTAATATTGGTTGATCATGATCGTGATTATTATTGACCTAACTCTGCGCAGCACATGTGGCCTGTCGCTCGGAGCCCACCTTTGTGGAACCGCTGCTTGCACCAAATGCTTTACGTGATCAACAGTAACTGCTTTGTAATTGTAGTACTTTAGATTCCGTGACAACGCAAAAGGATTAGAAGCTTTTCCTTTGACCGTGTTGTGAACAGGTTGAGCTATTTTCCAAACGAAGCGCTCACGTATCTCGAGCTGCGTTTCCACATTCGGCTGCCTGCTTATCCTGCTATCGACCAGCAGTGTGCGATGGAGAAAGTTATCTTTTCATATCGTTTGGTAGTGTAATGCATTCGCCTGAAAAAAAGTAAACAAAACGCCGTGATTTTAAAGGTTAGATTAGATGAAAAGGGGATTGCTTAATGCCAATCGTCTATAATGACCAAACAATATATGGTATTTTAAATTGACTACAAGGAACCAGAAGTTATCGTAATGTTGTACTGTATTGGCGCTCGTGAAAGATTCTCAGGTGGTCAAAATTAATCCGGAGCCCTCCACTACGGCGCACCTCATCACCTATGAAGCGTCGGCGCGTTAAACCCCATAATCAATCAATTAATCAATCAACCAATCAATCAATGCTGTATTGTAAAGGTCAAAGTTACTTCTAACATTTCAGGGGGTTCTGTTCCCTGTCGCAGCTTTGCAAATGATAAATGGATTTTGCTCCGTCTGCTTGCCGTCGAAGTGCCCCCAACAAACCCTGGAGTTGGTCGTTGGTACAAAGTCGCAGTTGCGATTTATCAACGGCGTCCACCGATATCTCAATTCGGTGTCTGTTGGGAAGCGATGCAGCAAAAACACGTCGCAACCGCACTGCATTTTCTCCAGACAGTGCTGTGCAGATGCGTGCTGTCGGCGACTTTTTCTCGCTTTCTCTGGTTGTTCGATAACCCACCCCCGCACAGTGCTGACCAAGCGACGTTTGTGCCTTGACCGGCATCGCAGCAGAGGCTAAAACAGTTGAAAGTTCCGCAAAAACTAAGCACACGGTGCGAAACACTCCTCAACTACGCAGCAGAGCACCACGCCGAGCGATGTTAGCAGCCCAGTGCGCACAGGCAACGCTGGTTCGGCGGAAGCGGAAGGCGCGCGGGCCGCCGAGAGAACTGGTTTGCGAGTATTTTCCTCCTTTCCCGGCTGCTTATGGAAAATGGTGTATAGGTACATGAAAAGCGTAGCAGACCAACCAATTTTCTTTTCACTGTGAAAGCATTACTTCCATACCTGAGCAAAAATATGTGCATGTGCGCGCATGTTTGCGTGTAGTGTGTGCGTGCACATGCGTGTGTACGCATGCATGTGGCAAGATTTGGTGGTACCAAAAAGATGGCGCACAGGCAGGCCCTGTGGTGTCCAGAAAAGTTGCCTGCCCACCAAAGAGGCTGCCAAGAAGGCATTATTTGGAGACTAGGTGTGGCCCGTCACTGGTCGGGAATGGAGCAAAAGGTGGTGGCATGGCGGCTATGTCGAGCCTTTGTTGTTGTTTTCCTCAAGAAAGAAACTGCGGTTTATAAAACTGTGGGCTTCGAGCCAAGAACAAAATTAAACTCGAACGACTGATTCGACTAACATGACTAAATACAAACTCGCGGCCATAAAGAGTAATGCTTCCATACTCACAGACGTCCCCAGCCTTAAGTGTTCCTGCTAACCTTTAATTTTGCACCAGTTAGTGTTGCAGTGGTTGGCCTCCCATGGAAAACACTTTGCGGTGGATTGTACAGCCAAGTTGGCCTAGTCAACATTTACCCAAAAAAATCCTACATTATCAATTTGTTTATATAAATAACTGACAAAGGCACAAAGAAACAAGAATGCAGCACACTGCAAAAATAAAACACTCCCGCTTTTTTTTCTCTGAACTCGTTCAAACCAGTTGAACCAGTTTGAACCAGAATGGAATGGTGCTTACAAAGCAAACCCAAAAGGCCTGAACCCAGACCCGAACCAAAACCGAAAAAAATTCCAGTTCAATGCCGTGGTCATTGCTGGCATTGTGGAGCGAGAAGCTGAAAGCTTTTCAACAATGCCGGCCTTTTTAAGGTGTCCTTCGTGGCTGCAGGAATAGAGCTGAGTGGTTGCCAGCTGGTTCAGCCAGAAAGGCTCGTTCTTGCCAACTGAACAAGGTCGTCTTTGCAAAAAAAGCTGCGGCCAAATCTGCGACTGCGTTTAAAAACATGTGGCGCGCATTGAAGCAAGAAGTGCACACGTAGTGTGGGCCTCCCTGCTGCCACAGCCCGATGTTGAGTGCTTCCTTTTGCAGTGCCCGAACCCCAGGGCATGCCCGGCCACTTGCCCTGCCAGTGGCTGTGTCTTCCAGGCTGTGCCCACACGCGGTCCTCACTCGCACGGGAGGAGGCCAATGAAGCAGCCGACTGTTTCTCCATGCTCGGGGCGTGGGAACAGTGCTTGTGTGTCCAGCACACGTGCCCCACAAAAGGCCGCTTGGTTTGCTCGAAGAGCTTTTAATGCTGCTGCCTGCTGCGCACACTTCTTTCCAGCAGACGAGTCCCGTCCCCCCACCAGCAGCCCACCTGAGGGGGGAAGTGGTGCAGCACGTCCGGCTGTGGGGTGCCCACCCCCGCCAGGGGCCGGTATCCCACCAGCAGCGCAAACTCGAGCAGCGGGCCCGGCGCCTCCGTGCAGCACGCGGGGTCCTCCGGGGGGTACAGGGCCGCCTGCGGCCGCAGCAGCACTCCCTTCAGGGCCCCGCCCGCCCGGCCTGCCTCCCCGCACCACTCACCCGCTTGACGGAGCGCACGTACACCAGCCGCTTCTCCAGGTCCTTCGCCGACACCTCGCTGCCGCTGTCCGCTGCACAAGGAGAGGGAGGAGAAACGCGTCCACCAGGGCACGGCCACGGCCCAGCACCCCCTCCAGCAGCCAGGGAACAGGTGTGCCGGCCTGCCCGCTTACCCTGGCCGCTGGCTGCGACTCCTCTTCACAGCGCTCAACCATGTCCCACAGCACCCCCAAGATAGCATCCCTTGGTCCAGCGCAGCAAACATCACCCCACACACTGGCAACACAAGGGCAGCTAAGGCCTGCAGCGCCACTGTCCAGCAAGCAAAGGCCATACGAGCACCAGAGGAGTGTTGGGCAAGTTGCTTACAGAGAAACTACAAATGGCGAGACAGCGACTGATACGCGCAACCTGATGTTACCTTTGAACAACAAACTCGCCTCAAATAATTGACACCTTCAATTCCAGCGCCGTTGAGCACAGGGGTATCAGATAAAAACGTGTGCCTGGAATGTGCGCGGTATCCAACCTTTCTTGTGTCCTGGCTGCACACTCAATCCGCTCATGCCTGACCAAAAGGCGCTCTCAGTGGCTGTCCGCCAGGACTGCATGCCACATGTGTGGCCCATTGTGAGTCGAGGACAAAAGACCTGCTTTTGTGGTTGGAGTGCCTATCCTTGGTTGCATCAGGTGGGGTTTGGTGCAACACCCCCCATGCCATTTTGGCTGACAGAGCTGAGGTTGGTTCCCAATCCTGGACAGTATCGACGGGCAATATCGACTGGGCAATATTGACGCTGGGCAATATCGACGCTGCTTCAAACAGCCGAGCTGCCTGGTCGGCTTGCTCGTTGCCAGCCAGGCCCCAGCGGCCAGGAATCTGGTGCGCCCTGTACAGAGCTTCCAGAAGGGCCACAAACATTGCGTTCCTGCTGACCTGCCTGCTGACAGGGCCATGGGAGCAGTGAGTGAGCCATTGTATACACTTTGGTTTGGGGGGGCCCCTGCCAGGCGCTTCTGCTGTGGATACGGCAGCGCTCTGTTTGTTTGCTGTTTTTATAATGCAGATGCTCTTTCCGAGGCATCTGTGAAGGAGAACAACTGGGAGGGGCCACAAGTGCTGCTGCCATGCCGCTGGTGCGCCCTAGTGTCCATGTGCCCCATATGCCGCACGTTTGTTCGCTGTTCTTCTGCGTCACTGAAAACGGCTGGGCTATGCGAGGTCAGCGCTGAAGGAGGCACCTTTCATCGAGGAGCTACACGGGTGTGCAAGGCAACCTTCAGGACACCAACAGCACCAAGATGCGTGCGCTGGTCGGTGCTCGAAGGACAAGTGGCCTGCTTCAGCACCAGGGCTCACCACCGGGCTGGTGCGTAATGTCCTGCTGGCCAAGAAGCCGATGTCTACAGTGTGAACAGCATCAAGCACCTTCAACGCTGCATTAACTCTTTCGCTACCGCGCCTATCAAAATCGATCAATTTGATCAATACTTTCAGGAGCGCTTTTTCATAGCGTTCCAGCCGTTTCTCGAACACGTAAAGCTGTTCGGAGTTAGATCAGAAAATGGCCTTTCAAAATCAGTTTTGTTTTCATTTTTGCAACGGAAACGTGATTTTTGACACGCTTTTGAATCACCTGGGTGTGGAAAAGGGGCGTGGTCATCTCGCGTCATGGCTACCAACGAAGAATGTGTGCAACTCCTAATTACTCTGCACCAGCGCTTGTTTTTTGCTATCAGGGCGTGAATGGGGAACTAGCAAACAATTTTCAATCATCAGGTTCGCGCTCTGACAGTAATAATCCCAGAAATCGGCTGAAAATGTTAAGCAGTGCCTGGTTGCAAAGTTACTTTATGATTTTAGGCCGTTTTATTGCCTTTGCGCACGTTGTTCTAAGTACTGTGGTAGTTCTACTTACCCCAGGACCATTTGCAAACAGTTTACAACAGTTTCGGTTTCGTTTCTGCATCGTGAAATTCATATTTAGCGCTACTACGCAGTTACCCAACTTCAAGGCTACCTGCCATGGTGCCTGAAGCGTCCGCGACTGATCCTCGAACAAAGCACGGCGCTCCTGATTTTCCCCCACCCTAACCCAATTTCTGCGATAAGAACTTCAGATGCAAGTCAAAACGTCACATCCAGTCGCTAGATATCTGTTCCGCCGAGGACAGCGCTTCAAACCGGCCTTACACTGCCAGCTGTTCGCCTTCCAGTTTCGTTTCCGTGCGAGGGTATATCCGGGTGTCTAATGTTGCTGCTTAGTTGAACTGTCTATTCGGACGGAGTCTCTGATAAGTTTTTGTACTGTTTCATTTGAAAAATGTTAGGTGGCACTGCAATAGAGGAGGCTCGTTGTGCTGATCTTTTTCAGCGCGCAACCGCTACTTGGCCAAAGATCGCAGGGCACGATTCTAGCTCATCATACCTCATTTTTGCGAGCAAGGCTACAATTGCGAGTAAGAAGATGATAATAAAGCTCAGCTTTATGTTTTGAGAGATAACTGACCGTGAACAAAAACAAGCGTCAGCCACGGCGTTCCGTTTTCAACTTCATGCATGTTATTTTCCGCATCGCGTGCTTGTCCCAAATATTGTGCTCGCTGTAAATGCAAAGTCAGCCATTGACAAGATGTTTTTACATTATGTGGGGGCAAATTGGTGCCTCTGATAATGACAAACTGCCAGATTTATTCCAGGAAACCACCCGAAATTGCACATTTTGAATTGGAGGTTGGGCTTCACCACATGACACGAGCACCGTGCATGCTAACATTTTTTTTTTATATCTGACAAACTGTTCCGCGCAAGTCGACATTTTTTCTAGGGCGTGTTTTGGAAATGTTTTTCTACAAAATGTATATTCTAATTTTTTTTCTACTACCGGTGGTTTGATATACACAACTCCTTTTTCATCATTTTTTTCGACAACTTGACAAAAATTTTGGTTTGATATTTTTTTTACAACTATGATATATAAAAACCTTTAAAAAACTGGTATTATTGGAAATGCCGTTAAATAATCTGAATTTTGTGCTCCTGCAATTAGTGCCTAACCAATTTTTTAGTAGGAAAAAAATGTTTTCTTGGACCCCTAAAATTAGTCAATTTTCCGGCGGCAGCGAACGAGTTAAGGGCTGACCGGGGCACCACGCATCTACAGGGTGTCCCAGCTATCATGCACCAAGATTTAAAAAAAAAGCAATGGCGTTACGCAAAGAAGACCTAGTGCGTAATGTTTGCAGTACTGTGGATAGTAATTTTTTGTTAACGATACTTAACTAATTAAATGTAATTAATTATGTAACTCGATAAGTACTGTCCTAATCACTGAAGTGTCAATGAGGCACTTGTAGGTACCCATGAGGGGCATCTAACTGCGGTATTTTCAGCGACGAACTAATTGCGTACTCATTTATTCTGGCTGATAAAGAAAACCCGCAAAATATGAAAAATACCACAAAATGGCGCTTCCGCGCGCACTGTAAAGTAGCGTCCCCAAATAAGCTGATTGAAAGCAACTGCTTCGCCTGTCACCCGCCTGAAGAGACAGCGCATCACCTTGATAATGGCATGCATGGAAGCAGCAGCAACAGCAAGATTCGCGGGGCGCATGTGCAGATAAGGCACAAACTCGGTCGCGATTTATTCTTTCTTTCTTTTGTTTATTTCATTCTGGCTAACTTAGAGGCAGCCTGCTTGAGGGCACTGCTTTGCGGTGCGCGCTAATGTGCGCGGAGGCGCCGTCACGTGGAATTTTTCATATTTCGCGGGTTTTCTTTATCAGTCAGAATAAATGAGTACAAATTAGTTCGTCGCTGAAAATACTGCCATTAGATGCCCCTCATGGATACCTACAAGTGCCTCATTGACACCTTAGTGATTAGGACAGTACTTCTCAAGTTAGATAATTAATTACAAATAATTAGTTAGGTCTCATTAACGAAAGAAATGCTGCCCGCTTCTCCACAGTACTGCAAACATTATGCACTAGGTTTTCTTCAAGTTATGCCATTACTCTTTTTTTAAATCCTGGTGCATGATAGCTCAGACACCCTGTACACTCCAAGCGAGACAACACACTGTACAAGTGTTGTACAAGTTCACAGAAAAAGAGTTTCAAAATTTGCAGGCCGCTCCGTTACAGGCCGCTCGGAACTTGTTTGGCGACTCTTCGCCAGGTGCACAAGTCGTCTCCTCGGAGGTACTTTACGAAGTGTAGGATTTCGCCATGGTGATGTTAGCAGCATAGTCTACTTATTTAGACCAAGTTTTGGAAAGGAAAAATTTGAGTGCAGCTATGACTCGACAAGCATGGTGACGTAAGCGACCATGCTGCTTGTGTCAGTTGGTCAGTGTTGTTTCACGACGGCTCTGCTAGCGGTGTAAGCCTGCAAGTGCCGCACTGCAGTGTTTACGTGTTCGTTTGGAAGTTTACTTGTTCACCTCACCATTCTTACTGCTGTAAAAAGAATGCGCCCTACATTTAAGTGCAAATAGCTCATCAGGCAAGCTCATAAGCCCTGCTTAATTTGCATTTGCTTTTGCCGGCCTCAGCCAATCGAACAGCAGGGCCTATGACATCATGGGTTCTGTTGCGGAAAATGAGCTAGTGGGTTGCATGGCCATTCCCTTTTTTCCTAATTATGTAGCTTATTTGAGCGATGTCCATGTTAAAAGTGGTGTCAGTATGATTCTAACGAGGCACTCTGTCGAATGAACCAAACTTGTGTTTTGTCTGCATGGCCCCTTAAAAGAAGCAACAGGCTTTCCGTAGCACTTGGTGCATCACGACGCAGGTGCAAGGGTCCCAAGTTTTTACTCCTCTAACTTAATCACAGGGTGATTTCAACCGTGTCTGGCGATGGGAAGGTCGTAGGCTGGTGCACGGGACAGTGTTTGGCGTCAAGATATTGCTTTGCATTTGGTGGAGCGCAGTTTAGAACATCGAACAGCTCTCACTCTTGTCCCGCACTGTGCTCCGTCAGGCGCCAGCATGGCCAAGTACCGCCATTTCATGGAGCCCAACGTAACACACACAGCGGCCCACACATGGCAGCACAAACACAGGGTTGCCCGCACGCATGCCCCACCAGTAAATGCAACCTATACAGGTGGCATTGCAAAACACAACACAAGGAAAACGGTGGCGAATTCCAGCTCTGCACTTCCGACAGCTTTCCCATGGAGTGGAACTGCTCTCATTTCTTTTGAAGCGCACTTCCGATGCAAGTTACATGCACGAATATTAAATATGGGTTCCGCGAAGGGCTAGTCTTGAAGGGAACGGAATCTGAAGACTAATGAGCCGAGACCGAAATTAACCCAAGTTTCCGAAGTAAACAACTTCTTGTCAAGGAAGCATTGCCTCAGTCGCGAAGCTAGACATGTCATAACGTCCCATGTACCATAATGGGGGGAAACAAAAAAAAAAGTCCGACCACAAACCGCAAACTACATCTTCATGCAGCCGTGCCTTCTTATCTAGAGGGTGATGACTAGGGCAGCTTGAGTGACCACATTATCAAGATGCAAAAAGAGAAAAACTTCCTTTCACATCCTGACAACATGGTCGTGCTCAGGATGCCTAGTCAGCCCCCTCTAGATAAGAAGGCATGCTGACGTAGTTTGCGGTTTGCCAACGGTGATGTTTTTTCAACATGTTACCTTCTTTTCTTTTTTCCGTCACGGCAGCTGGCGAGGCATTGGCTCGCATGTTCAAGAGACAAGGGGTGCTCATCGTCCACAAGCCGTCACGGGCCACCTAATCCCCCGCCCTAAAGACCACGCGACAATGGACAGAGCTCCTGAAGTGGTTTACCGCATTCCCTGCGCCAAGTGCCCCTCTTCATATATCGGTGGAGTCAAAAGGAATAGGCAGCACAAAAATGACACCAGCAAACAGAACAGAGAACGCAGCGCCACGGACAAGCGCTGCAAGTCGGCCGACCACAAAACTGACTTTGCCGAAACAGCCATCCTCGAGATGGAAACGAACTGGAAGATGAGGCCTCCCCAGAGCCTAAATGGCTTGCTTGGAATGCTCCTGTCTGTGTACACACACCGGCTGCCTTCCTCAGCGAGGGGCTTTGCGAGAGACCCACAGCACTGACAGGCTACAACGACGGCACAGCAGTCGCCCCTGAAGAAGGAGCTGAGCCGACTCTGAAACGTCGGGTCTCCATACCCTGCACGATTGGTTTGTAATTATATTTCCCATTTGTAACTTCCCAAACCGACAGATTTCTGCCAAATGTTCACCTTCAACTTCCTTCAAACTCTGTTTTGTGTTGCCGCTAGCCAGGAAAAGTACCCACTGCGCATACAGTTCCCTGTCTCTGCCACCACACAACTCTTACAGCCACTGCCTCTAGTTGAGCCTGCAGTAGAATTTGTTTCACGGTGGAGCATCTTGGCAGTATAACGGCCTGGCTACCCGATGGTGTTCCGGCCGCCCTTTCTGTACGAGCCAGGCAGGGAGTAGTGCTCCTTGGGGACACGCCACCAGCGGTGCCTGCAGAGACCGGGCAGCTGGACAGGTCGCTGGAATGGGCCAGAGCACGGCACTGGGCCGCCTCCTGTTGTTTGTGTCGTGTTTGCCTTGGTGCTGTTGTTGCGAGCGGCCGTGAGCAGTCTTGGCACACGTGTTGGGCTCTTAGACGCAGTAACAGCTACATAAACACATCGGACGCTTCTCAGGTTGCGCATGGGCTTCGTTAATATGGGCGCTTTTTGCACCCCTGTACGCCTGGCTCCAACCAATTTGAGTTCGAATGGAATGATCAGTATCAGTGTTCATTGCTGCCAGCTTAAATCAACAACAAAGGTTTCCACACCAACCTTAACGTGTGTAGTTTGAAGGGAAAGGCGCTTACACACGACTTCGATTGCCATGTGGCCGTGGAAACGTTGCAACAGTCCACAATTGCTTTCTGCAATTGCGAGCTTTGTGCCTTTTGTTTCCACAAGTGACAACATGAGAGCCTGAGAGTTGAAGCGGAACTCCCGCGTTTGCGGAGGTCATTTTATCGAGTCAAAGTAACTCAACCCCCTAACACTCCCAGCTACAAATCCTCCCTCCCCATTTCAGCACCCGTGTGAAATAAAGGCTGGCACCAAAAGACAGCCATGGCGTTAAAAAAATATGGCAGAGTGTTAACGTCAATGGTTTTTAATGCATAGCATCCACCCCCGAGTACCTGAACGCAAATTGCGCAATGCCTTGTGAATACATTTTTATCGTTACAAGAGTAAATTTGGATCACTCAAAGAAAAAGAAACAAAAACCTAACCAAACATAACCATGTCACTGTCCAAGTCATTCAACTTGGACAGTGACATCCAAATCTTCCAACTACCATCCGTTGCAGGAAACGCACGAAAATAATAATATATATTGCAAATAAATTGGAATAATTGGAAAGTTTGGAATAAACTTAACTCAATTTTGAATCGTAAAACTGAAGTACCACATACTGTGCAAATCCATAAAGATGGAATCGAAATTGCCGAACAATTAGTCCCTGATACTTTTAATGAGCATTTCACCAGCATAGGCAGCAGTAACTGCGATCTCAATGCTTGCCGTTTTATCACGACCAACTCTGTCGACACTATCTTTCTTTATCTTACCAGTGAATCAGAGGTACAGTGTAGACCATTTATAACGTAACCGCTTATAGTGCGGGACCGGATATAACGCGGGTTTTTTTTACCACCGGTCTGCCTCCCATAGAACTCGATGCATATGCATACCGCTTAAGATGCGGTTGGCCGAAGCACAATACCGTTTATAGTGCGGTTTTTTGAAGGTCTGCTGATCGACCGGCGCAGCTGGGGCACCGTTTTAAGGTAGCAAAAGAAAGAAGCAATGATGAAATCAGCCATCCGGCGCAGCGCGCACCCCTTGCTCTCCTCTAACTTCGACACAGAAAAAAAAAAGGCACCCTTTAGTTCGCGCGTACGCGATAACCACAACTGTCCTTGCTTGATGCACCTCGGAAGATAGCGACTGACTCGGCCGTCCGCGCGCTGCAAGTTGTTTCTATTAATCGTGAACCACGGTGTCCTTCTTACACCGTGTCGTGAACCGTCTGGCCCGTTTTCGCACACGAATCGTGCACATCGGCGTTGCGCGTGCGTTTATTCATGCTCGTGTCAGTGGGAGGAGCCTGACGACTTGCACCAATGGAAGTTACGCACCTAATGGCGGGAGATTCGAAGCACTCCGAGCCGGCTAGCCGCGCCAGAGATGTTTAGGCTTATCACCGCGGTATTTTTTGATGGACGCTTTTACAAGCAGCGTGACTTTGCGCCCACATTATCAGCTCTTTTCTTGCGTGAGCATCTTCGCTTGCGCCTCGTGCGGCATTTCAGCGAGCGGTTGGAAGTCCTCGCTGGAGCTGCCTGCACCGCTTCATGGCCAGTGCCGCCGCAATGTTGCCGCCTCTTACCGCGCCGCACACACTTAAAAAAAAAATTAAAAAAAAAAACGCCAGTTGTATCTGCGCCGGCGTCGCCGCGCCTGCCAACGTTTGCACGTTGTCGCGAGAAATCGCTCCACGCGGTTCACGCTTTAAAACGTTGCGCAGATAAGCCACCGCTCTTTCCCTTTCCGAACAAGCGAGCCGCGCGAAGCCCAAGATTTCCATCACCAGCAGTACGTCGCGCTGATAAGAGCCGCCTTCGGCATCGTGAACACAAGGTGAGGTAAAAAAAAGAAATACCGCTGGCGTTCTTATCATGTCCTGCGGCATGCTTCACAGACGCTAAAAACGGAGCCGTGGTCTTTCAAAACACAAGCACAACGGAAGCCGCGCTCGCCGTTTGTAAGACCGCGGTTTTGCAATGCGTAAGACCCTGCAGCAGCGGCTGATGTTAAAAATAATACGAAATAAAGACCGTGCCTTCGTTTTTAGGTGCTGCGTGTTTGGGTGATAAAAAATTTAGGATGACTTGAGGTAGGTGTCGATGTGGTTGAATTCGCGCATGTTTTGGTTATAGTACGGTACCGCTTATAGTGCGGATTTTTGCGGCCCCGGCGACATACGTTATAAGCGGTCTACACTTAATTTGTATTTTCCAGGGGATTAACAATAGCACTACCTGTGATGCTGACGGCCTGCAAATTAAACCAGCCAAGTTTGTCATTAATGTAATTGCTCCAGTATTATTTTATGTTTATAATCTATGCCTGTCATCAGGAACCTTCCCTCAAAAAATGCAAGTGGCGAAGGTTCTTGCATTGTTCAAAAAAGGAAATAGAGCATCGGTATCTAACTACAGGCCGATTTCAGTACTTCCTATCTTTTCTAAAGCTTTGGAAAAAACTATCTTCAATCGCCTATCCAACTTTCTGGATAAGAACTCAATGTTATCGAATTGTCAGTATGCCTTCAGAAAACGAAGGTCGACACATCTAGCGTTACTTGAGCAAAAAGAATTCATTCTGAAAAACATTGAAAAACGACAACTTACATTAGGTGTTTTAATTGACTACAGCAAAGCCTTCGATAGTATAAATCATAAACTACTGCTCGAAAAAATGCGTTACTATGGTATCCGCGGCATAGCTCTAGAACTTATAACGTCATACTTAGGTCACAGAAGCCAATTTGTTCAGGTAAATAATCTCCGCTCTAAAATCAGACAACTGCACTTAGGCGTACCACAAGGCAGTATTTTAGGGCCCCTTCTCTTCACCATCTACATTAATGACATCGTGAACGTTGACACTCATACAAAATACATAATTTACGCCGACGATGTAACTCTCCTTGTTTCATCTTGTGATGTCATGCAGTTGGTACAAACCGCTAATGAAGTGCTTGAAAAAATACACAGGTGGTTAGCGGACAACGGCTTAAGAATTAACGTAGATAAAACGGAAGCGATGCTTTTTCAATTCAAAAACAGAAATATCCTTTTACCGGCTGATATTATGTTAAACCACTCCAAAATTGAACTGGTGATGTCTGCAAAAACGCTAGGTGTTTTTTTCGACCAAGACATGTCTTGGAATACACACATTAATTTTCTCGCAGGGCAACTTTCGCGCATAGTTGGAATGGTATATTCTGTACGTGACCTTCCATATAAAGTCAAGTTACTGTTGTACAATTCACTATTTTTAAGTAATTTTAACTATTGTTGTCTCGTGTGGAGCACAACTTTTCTGCAACTAATATAAATGGGTTATTTTTGCTACAGAAAAAAATTATTCGGCTTCTATGTAATGCACGTTACGATGCTCCTACTGCCCCTTTGTTTAGTAAACTTTGTCTACCTACGATTCAGGACCTGCTTAATTAAGTACCACTTAGCCTACACATATACTCTAGAACGCAAAAACAATTCTAAGAACATTTCGTTGATAGCTAATCTCCAAATTAATCATACGCCCTATCTGACTAGACTGTCTGAACGTTGGAAAGTTCCTCGCCCACCTACAAACTATACTTCGCAGATGATTGGGTATACCCTTCCGAAGTTGTTGAATGGACTTGCATTTATTGGCTTTGATATTAACACATGTACAAAATCCATGCTGTTTAACGTGTATGTTCGAAAAGACTATGATGTTTGGGAATAGTTCCTTGCTGTTTTTGTGCGGTTTGTTGCGTATATTTTTTTTATCGCTATTGCCTTCACGTCCTTATATCCACTTATTGATGCGCTATGTATTGTAGTTTTGAACATATTGTATTTTCCGTGCTAGTTTTTTTTGTCACCCACAAGCGGTGTCCATGTATCGCTTTTTTTGTTTGTTTTCCCCGCCGCTGTTGTGTCTGTTGTTGTTTCTGTTGTTTCTGACCATGAAGGATGTAGGGCTCCGTCAAGTTGCTGAGTGAAACTTTTTACCCTATTTTCCGCCATAACGGTGTCCGTTTATGGAAATAAACTTCAACTTCAACTTCAAATTAATAAATCACAGTTCTATGTAATTCTGCGCTTTCATGCGTGTCTGAAAAAGAACTGAGAACGGAGTGACAAAGTCAACCTGTATTCTGATCCTGCATTCTCACGTGGTTATCTCTGTCTGGATTTAGGCATTTAATGCCTCCGAGAAAACGCAAGGTTGGTGAAACAGGAAAATCGGACAAGAAATTTCAGACATTAACACTTACGCAATTCTCAAAATTGCTGCAAATTTTTACGCCGTAGGCTTTGTTTGGCCCTACAACTTGTGACAGCAGTTTCAGTGCAGTGCATGCGATGCAGTTTCTGTTTATCGAAGCGTAGATGGCAGCTTGTGGAAAACACGACCACACCAAGCAATTGTGAAACTGAGGGCCGGTTTTCGGAACCCTCCTGTTTCTCATCTTTCAGCCATGCAGTAATTGTTTTTTGAAAAACCATTATCCAACTAGCCAGCAACCCAGACTTATTACAGGCTTTTCCCCATCAAGCAATAACATTCTACTGACATGCGGCATCTATTCTGGAAACGATTTACGGTGGCTGTTCTAAACGTATTTTCGTAAAATCAACCGCATTTCTACTGCAAGTAGTGAGGTTACGTAGCACCGTCCCCCAGCCTTTTAATTGGGAGGTCCATCGCCGCAGCATGCTTGGATAGGCTTCCCACACCGGCTTCGCAGGAGAATTTAGCGGTGCTCCAAACTGCAGGAAAAATTTGCACTTCAGCTCGGCTTGCAGGTTGGCGCACTGAGCGTCGTCTGAGATGTGCAATTACTGAGAATGGGTGCAAATCACACACATGGCATGCCTCGTAAAAGTCGCCTTCACTCTCAAGATTTACCGATCTGAAAGAGTCCTGGTGGTGGTTATGCAGGCCTTTCAAGCCGCACCCCCGCAGAACAACAGAAAGCATGCACGTGTATGACGGGCCGGCCGCCACTGGCATGCCCCTGCCATGCAGTGGCCGCCCGGTCCCTGCGGTCGCCCTCTGACGTCACCTCAGTAGTTTAAAGGCCCCCTGCAGTCCGACTGGAGCACAACACACACTATAATATCGTGAGTGGCCTTGGCCGTTCTACCAGTGGAGCCCCCCTTGGTGCCAGCTGCCTGGGCTGCTTGAGTTCATGTGCACACCATCATCGCCCTTAGCTGACGCGCGAGCACTTTGTCCTCACCCCTGCATGCACTCATCATCATCCTCATCATGTGCTGGTTCCTCGCTCGAGCTTCTGGATGAACAGCTGCCCTGGGCATTGTCCCCTCCCCTCAGTGAAACTTGTCCTCCTGTCAACATGAAGAAGCTCTTTAGGTGCCAGAACTTGTTTCAGCAGGCCTTGTCACGTGTCTGCACAGTCAACATTAGTGGGTAATCCCATGCAATGTGCCACGATGGCGGGACCTCATCGGTGCATGCCCATTTTGACCCTCCTCTGCACAGGACCGCCATCCCGGGTCCTGTCCAGACCTTTGTGGCTGCCGCTGACCTGTGCAGAGTGCACAATGTGTGCGCAGACACGACTGCCCTACGAGGGGCCACGGGGCTTGCCTTGTGCGTCCCCACCGGGCGGGGCTTCCTCCGGCCGCTTGCCGCCCTTGCGCTCGGTGAACGACTGGTGGATCGCGTCCCGCACCTGCAAGGCACAACAGGCCGTCACTGGCGGGGCACGACACTCTCGTGCGAGCACCCACACAAAACCCTGTGCCCTCGCCCGATACCCTGCGCACAGCCACCTGTGCTGCGCTTCAAAATTACGGAAGCCCCAAGGAAGACCGACGCTGTGGAGAAGCCAGCCCCATCCACCACCGCTGCCCCTGCACGCCAGCACCTTCAGCCAAGCCTGCGTCGGATGAGATCGACGAGTACTTGCCCAAGGCCAGCCGCACTTCTTCGCTTACCATAGCCACATGCATGCCGATAAAATTTGTGGGTCCTCCAGGGTACACTAGATGCAGAAGCTTTTGGAGGTGAAGCGGCAAAAGTGTGAAAGACCCCCAATGGAAAAGCAACGCCTGAAGAACCAGACCCAGGACGCACTTGCACCCTCCCCGGCTCCTGAGTGAGCCTCGTTTCCGCAAACCTAACGTGCCCTCAGTTCTAGTGCGCACCCAATTTCCACGGCCAGGAAAAGGAAAAAGCGCAAAAGCTCTCGTTGCGGGGCACAGTTTACGGGCGCAAGAAATTCATTTCTCACTGCCCTAGGATCGCGCTTGTAACTTTCCAGTTGCAACATACTCTAAGGGCAGTCATGGTCTGTTACCACTAAAAAATAACAGTGTCACAGTTACAGTTACCTAAGCCGAAAAATCAACTCTCTCACAATACAGTTACCGAGTTTCAAAGGTAGCTTGTTACAGTTACAGTTAATGTGAAAAAGTAATGTCGCTACATTTCATTCACTGTATAAAACCTAAATGATACAGTTTATTTAATAGAGACGAATGAAGCCATGCAGGCAGCCAAAAGTACACGTAAAACCCGAGAAGGGAATCTAAAAGGAGGCACACTTAAGCCCAAGTCCAACAATGTTTACGCCTCATTTCATTCCAACAACTTTTCTGTTGGAGCCCTCTTGGTGTCAGGGAATTTCCTCGCAAAACTCATTGTAACTTAGGACGAGTTGTTTTTAAAATTTGGCATCCGAGAGCTTTCCCCTCTTTCGGAAGTGTATTTACCAGCTTTTCGTTTGCTTTCACTCAACTCAAGACAAAGGAAATGTTTTAAAAATCTTTTGTTTTCACTCAACTCAAGACAAAGGAAATGTTTTAAAAATCTATTAGAGACCGAACTTCAACAGGGAAGATAAGCCTCTTGGTTAGCTCCTCCCCTAAAATTCAAGGGCAGCTGTGTTGTAAAAAGATGAATGGTGGAGAGGATATGTAGAAAGAGTGGCCTTTAGTGATCTGCTGCTGGAGCATTTCATGTTACAGATACTGCATAAAAAAGCAACAGTGTTGCAAACTCACACAGAAAACAAGCGCAGTAAGAAACAGAGGAAGGACAAAGAACTTAGAGCTAAAGAAAAGATAGCTGTTATCCCATAAAATCTCATGTTATTACATAAAATCTCACATAACCTCAAGAAAGTTGGGCAACGGTCAGGGGACAAGGTCGTGTTCATGGTGCCTAACAAGCTTCTGGCCTTGTCATAGGCAGCACGTCACTGTTTTTCTTGTTTCGCCCATCGTTATGATTTTTTCCTTTCTTTCCGCCTCTCTTCATGCTAGCCAGACGTGTTTATATGCGCTGGTTCTGCAATAAACCTTTTGTTGAAAGTTAGCGCTTGTCCTGTCCACGCCTCATCCTCTGTTTGTTACTGCGCTTGTTTTCTGTGTCCCTCCCTCGGTGCCTGTTTCCCCTAAATTCCCTCAGCCACCGCCACCCGCAAGTTGTGGCTAAGAGGCACCTCGCAATCAGCCACCACCCGTCGGGGCACAACACCACACTGGATGTGGTCACCATGGGTGGGCAGCCCAACAAAGACACCCACCTTTCACCCTTCTGTGCGGGGGCTGGCCCATCCACCCACGTGTGAGCAGCATTGAAGACTGCATCGAACAGGGTCAGGCCCAGTCCCAGGCCCAAAAGGGTACCATAACGTTCATCTTAAGCGCAGAAAAAAACAGGGACACAGTAGACAAGGACAAGCGCTTGTCCTTGTCTACTGTGTCCCTGTTTTTTTTTCTGCGCTTAAGATGAGCGTTATGGAATACCAACTAGCCCGAACGCAAGCCCTTCTCCAAAAGGGTAGCCTGCCCACGTGCGGCGGGTGATTTGTACCCCGCACAGCGGGTGTCGCACTTCCCACAAAGGTGTCGCTGACACACGCTAGTGCTGAGGTTTCAGTTTGTGGGTGTTGCACATCAGAGGTGCCCTTCCTTCCACAAAGGCACATGCCCCTACAGCCAACTCAAACTAACGCCACCAAGTTAAACTGCTGGCACACTCCAGGGCTTGGGTCCATCAAGGTGAATTTGGTTGAACCATAGTGAGCTTGCCCGCCTGGTGCGAGTTGCCACTGCTGCTGCAGCCTCCCACTTCTTCCCCCTATTCCAACTGCCAGCACCAATTTGCAGTAGTGTCAACTCTGTGTGTAGCCTCCTACATTCAAATCCCCGCATTACTACAGTACCATACCATGGAGCCAATTTACGCTTAAGTTGTGCCATTCACCGAGTCCAGCTGGATGCTGCCATCCTCTGCTATTTTTTCCCTGCTGCTGTCAGGCACTCTCATTCATACTCTTCAATCGGCCTGTGTGGCTGGGGCCATTTTGCGACAACCATCTGAAAGCAGAAACAACTACCAGGT
This sequence comes from Haemaphysalis longicornis, assembly GCF_048455015.1. Classification (NCBI taxonomy): domain Eukaryota; kingdom Metazoa; phylum Arthropoda; class Arachnida; order Ixodida; family Ixodidae; genus Haemaphysalis; species Haemaphysalis longicornis. The sequence goes on from NW_027526335.1 coordinate 223,743,188, forward strand.
ACAATGGTCGCTGAGATGCGTAGGCAGCCCTCAGTTGAGAGACACAGGTAAGACAAGCGTGGCACTGCCGGCGCCCAGGGCATGCGGGCGGGCGTGCGGGGGCCTCACCAGGGAAGTGAAGGCCCGGGCGCCCCGGCGAGCCCCCGGCGAGAGCGCGCCCTCCTTCAGCACGGCACCCGAGATGGGGGAGCTCTGTGAGGGGAGGGAGAGGGGCCGCAAAGCTCGCTGATTGGGTCATGCACGTTGGCCTCAGCCTCACAGAGAACCGCTTCCCTGCCATGGAGGTGGAACCTCCTGGGGTGCTGCGCCAGCCTGGCTGCCCACAACCGGCGGCCAGGGTGCACAAGTGCGTCGCAAAGAAAGCTCGGGCTCGGTGGAACCAACGTGGGGGCAATGGCATGCTGCTAATTTCCCACGACCCCAAGGAGCCAAACACCGAAAGGACTTCCCCTTTCTACGTTTGCTCCTTTAATAAGCAGCCTGTTAAATTTCCAGCCAGCTGTTTTTCTTTCCCCGCCTGCAATCTGCAATCTGCCGCAGCCCCACTGGGCCACAGATTGGGGCACGGACTCCGTGTGCCAGCAGCGCTGGTTCAGTGTTCCTGTACCCAGCAAGCTGCAGGCATCGCAGTGCTCTTCCGTGACACAGTGTCTCCTAGGGCAGGCTGGGCCCCCTGGTGCCGCCCACCCTGTACACCCACCTGCCCCAAAGAGTGCCAGGCCCCAAGCTAACATAGTAACCACAGCACACTGGCGAGATGAAGGAACAGCAGGGCTGATGTCTCTTGTATTTTTATTTTTATGAGCATACATGAACAAGATTAGGATAACGTTATTAGCATTTCTCTTTTTCTAAACACATTGACTCAGGAAGTGCAATACAAAACTAGTGCCAGAAATTAAATGTCATCATTTATAGTCTTAGCATACTTTTAACAGCATTTGTGCTGGTACGTATGAGCAAAATGCGAGGGTTTTCAAGGACTTTCAAGGCTCTCTGCATGAATTTTTAAATGCACCACTGCCTGTTAAAAATCTAAATAAGACCATGTCCAACCGAAGATGGAGGCTTGAAATGATAGACGGCTTTAAAAAAAAATGACAAAGTTACTGAACCCAGCATTTGAACAGGAGAAATTTTCAAAACATCGGCTCTAGCAATTTCCCCTCATGAACAATTTCGCAAAGTTACTGAATGAACATGTCGATGCGAGCTAGTTGCTACTTCATCGAGGGAACAGGTTAACAAAAATGCGGAGCATGCCGGTGTGCGCGTGGTCTTCAACGCTCTCAGCAAACTCGGAACTATGTGCCGCGTAGTTAACCGCTGCGGACCTAGGCCTCCTGTCTGCAACAAGAAGCATGCCACTACGTTTGTAGAGTGTACAAAAAAAGTAGTGCATCAGATTCCCTTGAAGTGCGGTCGTGTAAATGTAGGACAAAAGGGGAGCATGCGGCGACGCTGAAGACGGGAACAGGAAGCAATTTGGCACTTCACTGTAAGACGGAATGCAAGCCATGGGGCTGCGTACCAGCGTTCGATAGGAGCCGAGTGTTAGTCATACCGCAAAAAAGAAGAACGGGAAGTGTTTGAGGCCTACGTCATCAAAAAGATAGGGGACCGATGTGTCAGCAAGCCTTCAGTTGACCTTCTATCGAGCGAGGTGGATTATCTGGACCATTAGTAAGGCAAGTGCTGCCGCTGTAATCATTTTCACACGTGGTGCAACTGGTATTCTATGGTGTTTTTTCGTGCCTTTATAATTGCTTTCAAAGCAAATAAAGCTCACTTGTTAGTGCGCCCCTTTCCTTTCTGTTTTCCTTCCTCCAGTCGTGCCTGGCGCTTAACCTGTTCCCGTGACGTAAAGTTACACAGAAAAGCACTTTCAGTGTGCTACAAAATGCACACTTACATTAGCTATCGATGGCCAACCAAGCAGCAAACACTCGTTCAGTCCTTAGGTAGCCTTATGTTGATTTTATGCGCATTAAAGAGAAGAATTCAAGAAATTTGAGGATTTCAAGCGTTTGTGAAAATTCCAGAACTTGAGATCTCAAGCATTGAAAAGAAGTCTTTCAAATTCAAAGCTTTCCAAGTTTTCAATGACCTACATGACCTCTGTCTTGAGCTAAATTAAGTTAATGATACTTGGTATAATTAGTTTAATCCTAACAGACTAACCTTCTTCGCAACAGTTGCCTCGGATGGCTTCCAGAGCAGCAGTTTTATGTTATTCTGTAATTACCTATGATACCGATTTGGATAAAGCTCCCCACATTTCACAGTGTAGCCCGAGCAGTGAAAAGCCCGTTGTCCCATAATTGCTTTCACAGTGATTGTCAAATAGCTCGAGTTATGAGCCTGGAAGGGTATTCCCCCGTGGGCGCTGACAGTAGGGCGAAAAACCCCGACATTTGCAAGGCCCCTGCCAGCCATTGTCAAGAAGTACTGAACTTGGCATGGGGTGCAGTCATCTTAGCCGTCAGACGTGATATGCACTTTTTCTTACGATGCGAAAGACTGCGCAGTAGCGCACGCAACCCGATCTGCTTTTTGTGCGCCTGAATCAGGCCATGCAGGTTCTGCTGCTAACGTAGCTGAAGATTGATGCCACAATAAACAGCGATTTCCATTCCCAAAAGGTCCAGAAGAAAGGTACCAACAAAGTGCATTGTTAAGGCAGGAGTGCCAATCTCCTCTTTGCTCCTCCAGTGGGTCTACCCCGGGCTCTGCTGGCAGGGTGTGGGAAACCAGGGCCCCGCAGGGAGGCATGTCAGCTGGGACGAGGGGTCTGCTGGTTCCCCATTACGGCAACAAGCAGACGTTCCCCGTGTTAGGCAGGCAGCTTCTCCAAGAAGGTCTCCCTGTCGTAGATCATCAAGGTTTAGTGGCCCCGAATGATGAGATGATGATGACAGTGGTGCACACCTCTTCTCCTCCTCACCGCCTCCGGGGCTGCGAGTGTGGCGGCATCCAGCTCTGGACAACGTAGCTGCTGTACTCGCCTCTCGAAGACCTTGCCTTCTTGTAAATGCACTGAACAGGCCCATTGGTGCACTTCTCGAAACCGGGCTAGTGGCCACAATAACGGGGCGTACTGGGAATGTCCACTAGCACCATGTCACTGAGTGATGCTGATGGTGGCTGCAGCAGATACTGATGTTCCCGTCACTTCCAGAAGTCTCCCACCATTTCCTGCCAATGTTGTTGAAAGGGCCAGTGATAGTCGTTTGCATCGTGGCTTCTTACCGTGTTTGACAGCGTCACTACTTCTGGTAATGTCATCAGTTTGTTGCTGACCAAATAAGAAGTACGCCAGCGCGATGGCTACGGACTCACCTTCGTCATTATCACTGTGCGTGAATGTGAATGGGCGTGAATTAAGTACCCCTTCAATCTCAGTCAGTACAGTTGCAGGTTCTGCGCACAGGCAGCTTTGTCCCCAAACCTTGTGGAGCGCCATTTTTTCCGTTCCTGTCCACCATTCTAACCAGCATCCCCACCATGAAGCCACTCCTCTTATGAACTTCCATCTAACTACGAGTCACAATGAAATCCCAGAAGTCGTCTTGTGCTGGCACTTGCCACATTTTTCTGCAGCTCCCAAGACCTTCTCATGAAGACGTAACTGGAATGGAAGTCCTTGCCTCCTTGCACTGGAAAGCCCGTGGGCATTCGCCGGTGAGGACACATCCGAGACCAGCTCCTCTTAAAGAGTGCCTTTTTCTACTGGAGCAACCTGATGACCTCGCCTACAATTGTCTGGCAAAATCAAGTCCTCTAGCGTTGAGCAGTTTCTTCTTTTCAAACCTGCAGGCGGGAAGAAGCAGTGGTACGACGTCGTGACGGGTTTGGTGCGAAACCAGGCACGTAGCAGGCACAGGTTGATTGCTTCTCTTTGCTGCTTGATGAGCTTTTGGAAGACGAAATCACCCTGAAGTTTATTATTGCCGTTACTCCTATGGGCATAACTGCACGATGGGCAAAGACCAGCTCGGCAAAGCGATGTCTACTGGGAAGTACCTTCACATCCCAGCTGGCAATGAGGTTTTGCAGCCTTCCCCCAACACGTAGAATGCCGCGCTCATAAAAAAAACAGGTGCAGTGTTGTGTTACCCATAACTTGGAAGTTTTACGAACTTCCTCCCCCCCTATGTAATACCCCAAAAGGGGCCTTTAAGGGAAAAATAAATTATGATGATGACGATGATGAAAGCTGAACGGCGACATTTTTGCAGCCTACTTCTCTCTTTGGGAAATATTTCCATCTGAATTTGGTGGATCCAGTATCTCTTGGCTCCCAATATTTCTTCAGTGGCAAGGATGCTTCGTCTGGCATCCAATGTTGCCGACAAAGCACAACAGTCGTGCGATAACACGGACGCTGCTAAGCTTGGCTCACTCATGCAGCGAGCCAAACTGAGTGGCGTCCAGCAGTGGGAAGCGCTACTGGCGTTGCAGCCTTCGTGCATGGGATGTCATGTAGGTCAGAGGCCGTGTAGGCCACTGAAAGACTTGGAAAGCCCTTGAATTTGAAAAACCTGTTTTTAAGGCTTCAGATCTCAACTTCTGGAGTTTTCACAAACCCTTGAAAATTCTTGAATTTCTGAAACTCTTCCCTTTATTATGCATAAAATCAACAAAAGGCTACCTAAGGACTGAATGAGTGCTTGCTGCTTGGTTGGTCCTATTTAGCTAATGTAGGTGTGCATTTTGTAACACACTTTGAGACGGCGGCCGATGCATGACAACTGGCCATTCTGACAAGTCCTTGCTCAGCCAGGCTGGCCCCTGCCACCAGCTGACGTCGGCAGCCGATGCATCCAAGGAGACGCCTCAGGTCAGCAGGGTTGGTTTCCCCTGGACTATGATGCCAGCTACAGCCTGATACGCTGGACAGGATTTCCTTGATGCGGTTCTTCACAAAGACGTCTATGGTCGAACATAGAATGACTGCAGTTCAATGGCAGACGACGACGCCTCAAAGGTACAATGACTGACTGCAGCCTACCCAGTCCACATGAAATGCTGCACTCTTGGCATTAGATCATTGCAGGCTGTATGTTTCAGCCACCTACTCCCTGTCAATGCACCCATTAGCTCCAGTCGAGGCAGTCGCAGCCTCCACAAGGGCTCTCCTTGACTTGGCTCCATCAGAGCACCAGTCACATTCCCACTTGCATCTTCTACACAAAGGTATGCACAGGCCCCATGCTTGCATCAACGAAAACGTGTAGCTGCATGTCATGTGGTTCTCAAAGTCCATAAGGACGTGGAAGCTAGCTCAAAAAAAAAAAAAGTGTCGCCGTGAGACCCACTTGCTGAAGTAACCATGGTAACAATGATGCTGTGAAGAAACGCAGGCAGAACCACCAATGTCAAAAATGGTCAGTCAGTCAGTAAACTTTATTGACGGGAAAGTTAGGGCTAGAGAAGTGAGTGGAGCCCTTTTCCCAGGGCCCCAGTTCCAGCTGCCCCGACCTTCGCTCTCTGGATCACCTCTTGCCGAGTTCCGAGGGTTAGGGTTGCCACCTTTCCCCGAAAAAAAAAAAAACAGCCCTTCAAGGGGAGGGGGCGCCTGGTATATAGAATGTTTAATTTGTGTTGAAAAAAGACGCCATGTTTTTCACATATTGTAGCACTTTCTTAGAGAGAAATCAACATGACGTTTGTACTGAAAGTGATTGAGAACTTGGTTATTGCTCTGTATGTGCTTCACTGCAAAGTAATCGCAATTGCTGACCGCGGCGGCAGCATTTCGTTATTTTGTTCCTCCCTTAGGTCCCCCTCCATCTCAGGCAGCGCGTGCGCCCGCGTATTTTCTCTGCTCGCGTGTCTTTGCACAGCTTGTCGACACATGTTTGTCATCTTAGTTGTTGAATTGACGCTTATAAAACGCCAAAACAGACATAATCACGGCACGAGGGCGCTGTGTATGTGCAGCAGCGGTGGTGGAGAAATAAAGGGGGAAGGAGAGTGGGTGCGTTGCCTTCGCAGACGGCAAAAAATTGCGCCAGTGGAATGAGACTGAGCGGACGAGGTAAAGAGGAAAAAAAAGAGAGCTTTCGACCTATGTTAAACGAAACTAAATCTACATTGCATTCACTGCCTTTGAAGACTGAATCAAGTCTGATTGTTTGTCACTCACTGACCTAAAGTGGGTAAAAATCAAACGTGTAGGTAGCGCACTACAAGGAACGAGTTACTTCTACCTAGTTACTATTTTTGGCAACGAGTAACCTATTTAGCTAATTATTTTAAAAAAGAAATGGGTAACGTACTTAGTTCCTCTAGGGCAAATCAATGAGTAACAGTATTTCTGTTACATCTGCAGAGTACCGTGTAAGTACAACACTACTTAAACGGCCTCGTTTTTATTCCAACCTGTGGATGCGTCTGTAGGCACATCGTGCTGGTGTGTGCCTCGAAAGCAGCAGCAGCACTGTTGTCTGCTTTGCGGTTGTTCGGGGCGTCATTTCTTTTGTGAATGATGCCACGCTCACCACGGCCTCTTTTCACACCATTCAATTCACGCAAGTGTCGGCGCACTGCCTGAGAAACCAACAGCCAGGATTACCCCGGGATCATAATAACAAAAGGTTTAGGTAGTGCAGGTGAAAATACGTTAGTCATTGATGTTGAAGCCGACCAATCAATTTGCAGATAATACAAAAGGCAGGAAGAAACCGATGCATTCATCACAGGCCGTGATTCACGGCTGAGGAAGAGGGAAACATAACTGGTGAAACCTTTGAGAGGCAGCTACTGCTTAAGTGCAACGACTACTAAAACAGAAACGATGAACCATGAAGCAAAACAGTTGTGCGTTTGGTCGTCTAAGTAAGGTGAACAGTAACTCGTTACCTTTTGGGTAACTCACACATTCCTTTTGAAAATCGGTATCGAGTAATCTACTTAGTTAGTTTTTGAGCGAGGAACAAGTCACGGTATTATAATTACTTTTTTGGGGTAACGTGCACGTCTGGTAAGAATCAACTGGCTCACAGCAGTGCAAACCCTTAGGTCATGCAGATTCTGCTGTGGAACCTCCGTAAAAGAGGGCGAGCACTAGGAACACCGCTTAATATTTCGGCTGGCTTTAACAATATTACTGGCTCATGAAGAACGAGCCTTTTCCGAGCAGGAGTTCCCCTCAGCCTCAAGCAGCACTCCGCATCGACATGGCCATCAAGAAACCTGGGAATTTGGTGCTCCCACACTCAACGCGCTCAGCGTAGCGCTGCTCCATTGGGCTCTTAGGCATGGAAGGACACGAATCGGGAGGCAAAGTCGGCTCTTTTTCCTGGCTTCCCGTGCTTATTGCAAAAGTACGGGCTACTCTGCGCGGCGAGGACTGCAGTCGTACCACCATACCATGTAGTGCAGTTCCCGCGGTGCACTGGCCCCGTCGCACTGCGAAGCACTCCGGCCCGGCTTCAGGGCGCCGGGCTCGGCGTAGATGTGTTCGTCGCTGCGGCTTCGCCGAAGCCCTGAGGCACGGTCGGTGCCCGCGGCGCTGCACCGCGGCACACACACCTCGTCGTAGTCGTGGCCGACCGACGCGCCGTCCAGGGAAAGCACGATGTCGCGGCGCCGCGCAGACACGCCGTACAACGGGTTGTCACGCAGCTTGGACTCCGTGTATATGTCGTGTGCGAACGTCCTCGGCGGCTTGACAGGCGGAGCAGACATGACGCTTCTGGAGGGACGCGCGCCGCTACTTCTCGGCGGCGTCGCCGAGGCGCGCTCGTACTGGCGAGCCCGCTGCAGAACCCACGTCCGGTTGTCTTTGGCGGGAGCAGCATCGCCGGCGGCTTTCCGAAAGCCGCCGCGAGCCGCACCTCCGGATACGGGCCGATCGGCGGCGCCGCTCCCGTTCCTCCTAGCATAGCTGCTGTCCACGCGGCGCTGATTGCGCTCGGCGACCGCGTTGGCGGCGCTGACACCGTTCGGGCGCTCGGGCGCCTCACCGTTCCGCTGTTCCTGTCCGCCCGACTCGAACTTGGTGCGCAGTTTCTGCACGAGCGCTGCCGGCTCGGTGCGCGCAAGCGGCGTGCACCTCTTGAGCCTCTGGGGCCGCCGGGGAGTTTGGACCTCGGTCGCTCCTTCCCACCGCCCAGCGCTCATGCTGTTGCGGCACGGTTTCTTACGGCTCCCCGAGCCGTGGACACATAGCGCGATCTGGGCTGCGTACGTTGTGGCTTTGTCGCTGCGTGCTTGCTGGCCCCCGGCAACAGCTGCTTCCACACATGCGGGAGAGAGCCGACTCTGCACACACGAAGGGCACACAGAACAACAGGTACCATGAACCGTACTACAAAAACTGCTAATGCTGCCAATGCTGCTGTCGGCCGACTGTCGGCCGCTTTCCCGATTAGCACGCCGCGTGCGATTTATAGTCGGACGCACGTTGAAATTGCCACTTCGCGCTTGCGACGCTAGCGACGCTCATCCCACAGAACAGGGAGGATTTTAGAGAAGCAAAGGTCTAGCTTTGCCTGTAGTGCCAGAAAAAGCGTAGTGGCGGCGTCGTGAACTACCCAGTACGCCCCCTTGATGGCGCTGTAAACACGGCTTTGTAAACATGGCGGATGCTTTTTGCACAGGCCGCTTGAGCTCCTTAATAACATGGCTGCCCTCGCACGGCGGCCGCCGGCTCGCTGCTCCACGGCCGGACTCGACTCTCCTCCTCCCGCGCGCGAAAGGGGCGTCGAGTCCGGCCGTGGCTGCTCCTGCTGGCTCCTGGCTGGCACGCTGGTCGCGTGTTTACTTGCGCCGCGCTAGTGAAGTGATGTTACGCCAGGTGACCAGATGGCCTCGACTGGCACAGACCACAGTGAGCAGCAAGTGAGAACAAATCGTTTATTGACATCCGCAAGTTTACAGAGGCCAGGACATCATTTCATTTCGATCGCTGCAATTGTACGTCGCTTTCGTGACAACATTTTTTTTTTTTTGCCATAACAACTCGTTCACTTGCGCTAAGATTTCGAACGAAGGGCACAAATGAAGTATTGACGGCGACAACGGTTTCCTTTGCACCGTCTTTCTAGCGGAGTGCATAACACTCACCTTCTGTTGGAAGAATCGAATATTCTGGCCTCGACAGCTGCCTTCCGATGCGGAATTTCCCACATTTGTCATTCCACAAGCACTCAATTCCCGTGTTTTGCCAGTCCTCTCAACAATTGATGGACGCAAAAGCACATAACAGCAATAACAGTCACGAAACCGGTGCTCCGCGCACATTGAAACGGTCGGCCGTTGCAGCGGTTTCAATTTGAATTGGCGGCTTTGTGGTTGCGAATTCAGAAACGAGGTGGTGCACCAGTCGGCTGTTCGTAAAAAGTTGCGTACATTTTTGCTCAACGGATGTTTGATGCGGAACTTGTTAATAGTATTTTTAAATAACACATTGTAAGCGAACTGTGTGGGCTCTTTGAGTCACGGAATGAATGTTTTGTATTCTATACCAAAAGTAACATTTTGCCTGCGCCGTCTGGTGGGCTTGATGGTCGAAAACAGCGCTTTAGGTTGGTCACGTGGGGCGTCGATTTTTACGCCGCCTATAGGGAAGACAGGGAACGTCCAAGCTTGAGAGGCCTGCTCATCCAGAGTCGGCCCCTGGTGACGGAGTGAGGAACCGCTCCTAATGGGGATTTCACATAGAGTTAATACCACGACCGGTCGTGGTTAATACCCTCTGACTGGATTTCACGTTGTCCGCCCGTTCTCGCAGAGCTTCACGCAAGACGCGCGCTGTTCACGACAAAAAAAAAAATTAATGTGAGTACTTGTTTGGTAGTAAGCAGCGGCCTGGACTCCCCTATCTGCGGATTTAACGAGAAACGCGATAATCAGCGGCCATTGTGGGATTACTTGCTCCTTCCGCGAAACAACGTGGTCATCGCTTCCGCGCGGAATGAATGAGCGCAGCTAAATAGCTTATTCAGTGGCTCTAAGTGAGACCCTTCGCAGCATGCTTACCGACGATCTACCTCCTCGGTAACGGTCCAGGGTGTTGCGTAATTGTTATTGAGTGGCAAAAGTAGCTACGTACCCGCCGCGGTGTTTCAGTGGCTCTGGCGTTGTGCTTCTGAGCGCTTTATTCAGTAAAAATTCAACTCGAAAATGCTGTCGTCCTCTTTGTATCCTTCTTGCCGATTTCGTTTCCTCTGACGTCTAAACGAGACGGCTTGGCTTGACTGCGCTACTGCACGGCTCGCCGACGCTTCGACAGAAACAGTCTGCCCAGCCATCGCCTCCTGCCCAGCGTTTAGTCGGCCGGCCGCCGACGGGTTGTCGCAGCTTATTCACTCAGTTAAAACTAAGCCACGAGACGTTCATGCCTGGAAGAATGTGCCTTTAGATTTTCAGTTTGTAGGCTGTATTAAGCTATAAGTCCAAGTCGCTAAACACAAGCGTACATGCGACGCTTCGCTGACTGGCGCGCTATAGAAAAATCTAAGGCCATTTGAATCAGAGAAGTTAATACAGGTGCTAAGGACTTAAAACAGACGGAAACTTTTATGGTACAGCGTAAAACCAAGGTGCGGGAAGCTCTCTTTGCGCTGGGTGAACTATAGCGCAGCGGCCAGTAGCGCGACTACACATCTGCTAATTCCTGTGTAAGGAAAGCGGTCGCTACTAGAGATGAGATATTTGTGGAAATTCGGGGCATGCTTACTGCGCGAGCGCTATTCAAGACATGTCTCGGCAAAACAGCGCAAAAAAAGACAAAGACGGAGAGGGATACACGGCAAGGCCCAGGCAGCACAGAATGTCTATAGAAAACGCCGTATCCATGGATTAAATGTCAGAAAGGGATTTCAGAGGAAAAGACGGCTTCTAGAAGTCAATAATTGCAAGCATGGTGTACGATATGTTTGGCTGGAACGAAAACGTAACAATATTAATTATTTAGGAGCGAAGCCGAAAAAGTTTCGTTTCGGTTTGAGTGGCAATTTCAGGCATATAGATAATATACTAGAGATAATAATATATTTCAGGAATCATTTCAATTTCCATTCGGCGAGACGAAAAATTGCATTAATTTTCTGGCATAAAATCGTCTTTCGTCTTTCTGGCACCCACTCTTCGAAAGGCTTGCTGCCTTATAGCTGCCTGCTCCCATACTCTCTCCGTTTGTTCCGATAGGCGCAGTCAGTAGTATTAACTCTATGGGCGCAGTGCTGAGCTCCACGCGGGATTGCCGCGGTCATCTGGCTGTGATGCAGACGTCACGGCCTTATTTATTTGGTTAGTTTAATAAAATACCTACATTAGCCCTACATTGTTTAGGGGGTGTGATACATGTTATTAAACACTTTGAATGTTTTGGTGGTGTTGTGAGCGTATTGTGCGGTGAAACAAATAAGTCTAGACAGATGTGTTGGGTTCTTAGATGCAGTAATGACTACGTAAACTTGTCGGACGCTTCTAAAGTTGGGTACGTATACATGCCTTGCACCGACGTCACAACGGGGAATGCTGGGATGCATAATCTCCATATTGGAGCGCCGCCGACGCCGCGGATACCCTACACGGCGCTGTCTCCCCGCGGCTGTGGAAGTGGCAGCGACTGGACGGCGTTTCCACAATGGTGTTGTGCGCTCGGCTGCTCGAACCGTAGCAAGTCGAATTCGAGGGAGAAATCGGCGAACAGCAGCCTATTTCGTCTGCCGAAAGTTGTATCAAATTAGTGTGAACGGACGAAAGACCTCAGTGCGAGACGGCGAAGCCTGTGGCTATCACGCATAAAACGTGCCGATCTCGATCCCAACAGCCGTCACATTCGAGTCTGCGCGCGTGCCCACTTTGTGACAGATAAGCCAGCAACGTCTACAGCAAACCCAAGCGCCGCGTAAAAATGTAGAAAATGTGTATTTTGTGCTTGTAGGCAGGCCAGCCAAGATTCGGGACGAGGCACACCCTGACTGGGTGCCGTCGCTTGCGCTTGGCTACGGCACCAAAGCTCGTTGTACCGATCGTTACGAACCAGCGAAAAAGCGGCGCACAGGGGAAAAGACCGCTGAGACCGACGCAGCCACTGCGGCGTCCACGCAGCCGACGGACCCCAGCCACGGCGACGACGTTGCAACCGTTCCAGATAGCGACGAAGTTGACGAGAACGAAAATGAGACAGGTCACTAAACTGGAGGAGTACACAAGATAGTTCACGATGTCTCCGTGCGTCACTTTGGGAAACTCGGCAACATCGGTCACGGCCGGTGTCCAGTCCCGGCCGCAGCGTGTAGGGATCCACGCTGTCCCACATCCGAATATTTTCATCGTAGCGTGCGCGGGCGCTGATCCCACCGAACAGGGAGGATGCTGATCCGATCAGCTGCGCACGATACGCCGCGTCGAGAGCCTCGACTCTCAAAACTGACGGCATCTTGCTCAGAAAGCGGTAAGCCTGTAGCGCGTCGGGTGCATCAGCCGAGAAACGTACACACACTACGCATAGCGAGCGACGCGCGGTGCTCCAACATGGGCGCAGTAACTACGAGTGGGCGGAAGTGACGTCACGTGCAAGCCATGTGATGGCATGAGCGCTTTTTGCAGCGATCTCCGCTTGGCTTCACCCGTTTTGAGTACGAATAAAACTACTAATAGTAGTATTATTTTCTTCTTAAATGCACTAACGGCTACGCAAACTTATTGGGTGCTTGTAAGGTTGGTAATGGGCTATATTGACACGAGCGCTTTTTGCAGCGCTCTGCGCCTGGCTCCGCGCGATCTGAGTAGGAATAAAACTATTAGCAATATTATTTTTCATTTCTACCATTGTCAATTATCCTCACTGGTTTCAATGAGCACGGTGTCCACGCCAGCCTTAGCGCTGGGATATACCTCGATACGTGTGCTTTAAATAGAAAGGCACCTGCATACGGGATGGATTACCGTGTAGCCGTAGAAATGTTGCTGTAGTTTACACTTCATGTAACCGTGAGCTTTGTGCCTTCGGTTTTGGTGAGCGACACACTGACAGCATGGGAGCCTGAAAGCCGAAGTGGAAATCCCACACTTGTGGTGGCCATTTTATCAAGAGCCAAAGTTATTCACCAACTCAACAGCCCAAGCTACAAACCATCCACCATCCCTCCTCCCCTTCCCCTTTTTACCACCTGCGTAGAATATAGGCTGGCACCGATAGTTAAAAATTGTGGCAGCGTTAACGTCAGCCGGTGTTTTTTAATGCTTAAGTACTCTTTACAGAGTACCTAAAAAAATCGTGTAATGCCTGGTTAAGACACCAAAAACGAGCGATTAGTTGCATCAAATATGGGTGCATCAGCCCGAGTCCTACAGCACAGACACATTTCCGACACGCTGGACAAAGTTTAGATTTGTAGAGGGGGGCATGGAAGTTCAAAATTAAACAGCAAAATCATCTAGCCCTCCGTCTAACGATTATGATGGTTGAACGCAAAGCTTAAATTTCTTCCTGCGAAATCGAATGGGAAATTGTCAAAGACGCTGCGATCAAAAGACCAAACTGCGTGCTGGTCCAATTCGACGCTCAACTAGTCAAAGCTTAAATCCATAAGGCAACCAAGGAAACCCATACAATAGAGCTTTGCGATGATGATGATGAAAAAACTTTATTATAGTCGTCTCTGTTAAGACGGAGTCACTGCTTCGGAGTGGCAGTGTCCTCGTCCCTTCAGACGGCGGTCAGGAACGCATGGGCCCTGGCGGCGTCTTCCGCCAGCTGGACGACTGCTGTTTGGGCGTCGGGTTGGGAGCTAAGCAGCGCGGCCTCCCATTGCTCGTGCCTCGTAATGCGTACATGTGGTGTCTCCGGTTTACTGGGACACGCCCAAACCATGTGTTGGAGCGCGGCGGCTGCGGCACCGCACCACTTGCACTTATCTGTGTATATTTCTGGAAAGTTTCGGTGGCACAGGGCGGGGTGTGAGAAGGTGTTCGATTGTAACCTGCGCCATGCAACCGATTGCCTTCTGCTAAGTGTACGATGAGCCGCTGGAAGTGTACGTCGGCCTAATCTATAATGCTGGGTAATTTCTTGATATGTAGCCAGCCTGTCCCTCCCCCCCGTCGATGACGGCACGTTATCTTCGAGGTCGGCCTGGTAGCTGAATCCTCGGGCCGCTTCGTGTGCCATCTCGTTTCCCGGGAGAGACGAGTGTGCTGGTGTCCATATCAAACGGATATGTCGTGAGGGCAGGATTGGTTTGCTTTGAATTATCTTGGCTGCAGCTTTGGATATTCTCCCTCGTAAATAATTTCGCACTGCGGTCTTGGAGTCGGAGATAATGGTCGTGGCCGACGTGCCCGCAACGGCCAGAGCGATGGCTACTTCTTCCCCAATTTCGGGATTAGCCTCTGTGACGGAGCATGATGCGACTGTATTAGCCACTGCCGCTCTTCGTCTGGGGTAGTCCGCCGTGTCAACGTAGCAGACTTCTGAGTTGGAGTGGTACTGCTTGTGAAGTGCCGTGGCTCGGGCCAGCCGTCTCTCTTGATGATGCTCCGGATGCTTATTTTTAGGTAAAGGGGCCACACTGAGGTGCGCGCGTAACTCGTCCCCAAGCAAAATTTTTGTTCCGTGTTGGTCTGCATAGGAGATGCGGAGAAGATCTAAGATGGCTCTTCCGGTGGCGCTTGCGGCTAGTCTGTTGTACTGTGCTGTGCGCTGGGCTTCGACGAGTTCGTCTAGGGTGTTGTGTATGCCCATCTCCATCAGTCGTTCGTTAGAGACTGAGAATGGGATGCCCACTGCCAACTTGATGGCTTTGCGTATAATACGCTCAACTTTTTCTTTCTCTGTTCGAGTGAGCTTGAGGTACGGGGTGACGTAGGTAATTCTTCTTATAATGAAAGCATGCACGGGACGTAGGATGTTGCCCTCTTTGAGCCCATGGTGTCTGTTGGCTATTCTTGCAATTAGCCTACTAATTTGAGTAGCCGTGTTTTGCAGAGCCCGTATTGTGACCGTATTGGTTCCCGTTTCCTGTATGCGGAGTCCGAGAATACGCATACACTCTGTTCGAGGAATGCATCTTCCCTGTAACTGAACCTGCATATCCGGATCATTTCTCGGCCTTCGACCGGCTGCGGTGGGTCTGAAGAAGAGGATCTCCGAATTCTGAGGCGAACACGCGAGTCCGCGTGGGGAGACGTAGTTTTCAACAATGGATAAACCCTCCTCGTCGTTAGACGAAGGTGTGCATGATTTTGCAAGCGTAGGTGGCAGCTTGTAAACCGACCGCAGCATTCAGTTGTGAAGGTTTCGGGCACCCTCCTGTCTTGCGTCCTTCAGCCACGCAGGAATTGGTTTTTAACCATTTACCAACTAGCCAGCAACTATTGCAATTCTTGTAAAGCAATGCTTCTCCACGACAAGCAATAACGTTCTACTATCATGCGGCACGCTGTCAACGATTCCCGATGACTGTAGTAAGAGCATTTCTGTGAAATTAAACACGTTTCAGCCGTAGGTAATGAAGTTCCGGAAGCGTCGTCCATCACAATTTGTTTTGAGGTAAATCTTAGAAGACACCCCCCAACTTTGTCTTTCGCTTGTGCACGACGTCGACGCCGTTTCGTCATCAACTGCCCAAGGCCAGCGCCGCAGCATTCGTAGATCGGATGAACACACCGCCTTTGTGGGAGAATTTAGCTGCAGTATACTCCTCGATACGCGAAACTGCATGCAGGCATCAAAAAATTGCATGAAGCAACGAACTTTCACTTCCAGCTTGACTTCCAGCTTGGCGCATTGAGCGTCGTCTGCTATTTGTAAATACTGAGTATGGGCGTAAATAACACACATGGCATGCCTCGTGAACGTCACATCCTCGCTGAAGATTAACCGATCTGAAAAATTCCCGTGGGGTTACGTACGCTTTGCAAGCCGCAAAGCAGAAAAACGACAGAAAGCCATGCACAGTTACGCTGCGCTGACCGCCACCGGCATTCCACTGACGAGCGGTTCGCCACGGGCGGCGCTGTTCGCTGAAGCGACGGTGGTGCGGCCGCCCGGTCCCTATAGCAAACTGCGCCACGATTAGTTCGATATAGTCGAACCCGCCTAAAAACGAGTTTATTGTTACGAGTTCGCAATACGCAGGAATCCCCTTGCCATCCCCGCATGCAGAAACGAACAAAATAAAGTATGTCGTTACCATACACAAAACAATTCATTTATTGCAAATTTGGCCGTTTTGCAAAGGGTCTTCTACTTTCCGCCTTAACGCTGTAACTGCCTACTTAAAAAAAAAAAGCGGTGATTTTTGCTTTCTCTTTCGTTTTGGCAGCGTCAACTACCACAGCATTCTTTACACGAGACATTGTTTGCACCAGTTCGAGTCCGTGTCCTTCAATATCGAAGAAATATCGGCGGAGGTCATCGACTGCTGTAATCCCTTCATTAAGCGTCGAACGGCTTTCACTGGCGACATCCTCTGCCTCCCAGGTGCTTTTCATCAGCATTACGATGGTGCTGCTGACGGTGCCCGCATCCGAGAGGCTTACAGTGACGGCAACGTCGTCGTCGACACTCAGGAAATCTTCGAAGGACACTCCTTTCGGCACAGCATCGGGGAGGTTGGCGAGCTGCCGTCTTGGTCCGGACTCACTGGCTGGGCCGGTTTCGTCGTGAGTTCCGCGCGTCGGGAACAGTTACGGAAAGTGTCGGGTGTCATGTCACTCCATACGAGGCAAAATGTCTCAGTCGCGGCCTTTGCTCAGTGGTCGCGGCCAATCAACGTCTCAATCGCCGCTCTGAGACCATGCATTTTGGCGGCCATTCTAGGCACGCCAAGTTCGATATATGAGATGTGGAGTTCGTTATAACGAATATATTTCGCGTGTATTTCCGTAACTGATTTATTTTTGTTGGAAATATAGCATAATTCGCTCTATCCGGGTTCGTTGTAGTCGGGTTTGACTGTAGTGCCTTAACGCGCCAGTTTTCGTAGCCTCCTGTGAGTGAAAAAGCGGTGGGAGAGAATTCACGTAAAAGCATTGCTCTCTGCCTCTGCCTCCTCCGCCGCGTTGGCAGCGTCCGCATGCGTACGGAGGCTATGGCACGGCCGCTGGACGAAAGGCGCACTCTCATCCAGCGGCCGTGGCGCGCGCTGGTTGGAGAGTAATCACTTTTGGCGCCAAAGGCATAGACTGGTATAGAGTTTGGGAGCAGCCGTGTTCTGCGACGCCGACACTAGAGAGCTTTAGTAGAACGGAAAGCACCTCTTTAGCGCGCCCATAGCGTTAGCGGGCACGCTAACCGTCGCGCAACGAGGCGCTATCCGTTTGCGACTGCGGCGCGTAAACGTTAACGCCACTGCTGAAACGCTGTACTAAAACTCCATACTGTGGTGGAGCCTCTTTGTGCATCGCTCTCGTAGTATACGTGCAGAGAACAGGGAGGATTTGCAGTTTGTGCCGGGTCCATACTTCGCATTCTGTTCCGCCAGATGTGAGCGCCGTGCTATGAACCGTAAATGTTTCTGATATATTTTTGGCAGCGATTGCGAAGGAGAGCTTTATTTTATTTCCATCCACAAGCGCCGTTACGTTGCTTTGGCGTGTGCAGTTCCGCGCTGTTGTGAAGTATGAAAGTGTTGTATACGTAATGCCGTGGCTATAGTTATAAGCAGGAAGTGTTTGAGTAAGCAACTGCCTGCACCTCGAAGTGCTTTGGTTTACTTGAGCGACAACTTGTGCTCAATCTTGGAATCATTTGTCAGCAGCGCTAAGCTGCGCTTCCACCGTTGCTTGCGAAATCCGGCTTCAAAATTATGCGATATCCTTCGTAAGCCTGCATTCACCCTTAGTATCCCAGCTGGAGGGTCGTACGCAAACATGCGGGTTCGTTTCACTCCTTATGAGAGAATCATGTCGTCCCACGTGACGAAGTGCCTGCATGACAAGGCGTCGTGGGCATAGTGGGTGAATGCACACAGCCATTGGCGCGCCGTAGCGTGTCCGTGTTTTAATGCCGATAAAGCCCAGCAAACCGCCTACAACGTGCGTGTCTCTCTTCTCTAAGCGGAACTGCGCTTTTACTTGCGCCTGTTTATTCTTTTTTTTTCATTGCAGCCATTAAAATCCACAAATTGCCGGGTGTTGCGTACGCAGGTTCCAACCACGACCTGCTTTGTCTTAGAACTGAGAACCCGACGTCAACATTGCGACATGCCGTCCCAGCCCGATGATGGACGTGGTAAGCGTAGTAATTACGCCAAATCCCGGTTCGCGACAATGCTCGTTGGGCATCATTAAATTAAAGTAGTGCGAAAATATCGTACGACTGGTATTTTTGAATATTTTGAGTGATTTACAAAATATATCAGCTCGAAACATTATTTCTTCCATGCATGCCAGCGTTGATTTTTTTTTCTTATTTTTGTTCTATCTATTTACAGCTGCTAAAAAGCTTTCACCATTGTTCTCATGCGTGCGTTTTTGACTTCTTTAATTTCACAACCGGAGGTTACTTCCTCCTCAAATTTCATGTGCAAAACTTTAAGGCTTCTGTGTTGCAATGCGCTTAATGCAATGTGCCTGTTTGCAGCCTTCACAATGGTTCGGTTCCTGATGATTGATCGATGAAGTGGAGGCTGTACCTTCTTCACGGGTATGGGACAAGATTCGCTTTTGGCCGGTCGCCTACAGTACCACAGGGCTGAAAAAGGCAATCACTCCATTTGACCAACCGGACCCTTCTTTCAAAAAGCACGACGTACGGGTATTTGGCACAGCATAGCAACCTCGTGGACAGTGTAACGTTAAATGACGGGGCAGGGAAAACTGCTCTAACGCAAGTGGGCAGTCTTTTTCCATGCCCTTATTATTCGGGGTAACCCAAGGTGGTAGAGGAGGAGGAGGAATGCCGTTAATGAATGAAGAGAAGTCAGCCTGGCAGCGAGCTTGGCTTGCTACTCCACATGAACATGATGTGCGAAAGTGAAGAGAAACGAAGACACAAAAACTCATACAGACACTACGAAAGCAAATAAGCACACAAACTGACCAATGCAGGATCACACACACGGCGCACAAACAGAAGTGAAGTTAAGGCACACATTCACAGAGTCACAAAAAAACAATGGACTGTTTTTGTGTAATGAAGCTTCTGGCACGTGCAAGGAAGAGAGAGAAACCAGTGAACTGTGTTTTGAATGGTAATGGTATTTTTGTGCTCAGTACTTTCCCCCATTGCTTGGTCTCAAATAAAATGTTTTCTCAAGCCAAAGGCCTTTTTATTGCGAATGCGTGCAGCAAACCGGCCGCATTCACGCCATGCGTCACCTCCGGGGGAAGGGGGGTGGGGGGAAGGGTAGTAGGGGAGCGGGTTAATGCAGCCGTATTCTACACGCGTAAAATTCGGCTCTCAATACCACAAGAAACGGATTCTTATCGTATTTCCAAACCCCTTTTCTAGACCGTAATTATCGAGAGGTCTTTAAACCATCTAAAATGCCGATTGAAAAGTCACATTGACAGACTTGTACAGCTCTTGCAAAATCCCACTTTTAGACCGATTTCCGAAGACGTTTTAAAGCGGGTAAATAAGTTGTTTAGATATAGTAATACCCCCGGGACATTAGAAGTGATTTAAGACATCTCTAAAACGCCGCGAAAGCGTTATCGGATTGTCTGGGATGTTTACAAGCCGTTTCTTTCGTCCTGAAAGATCCTGATAGAAGTGTGCTACCTAAGGGACTGCGCTCTGGCTTTGTCTTTGCCTCATTTTTTTTCCGCTGCTGCGCCTAGAATATGTATCAACACGCCCAGTTTTCCACGTCAATCAAGAGGAGCCGTGTAAGTTTCTTCGAATGCGAAAACTAAATAGCCCCTGACAGCGCTGGCTTACGGCCGAGTTGACTTGCAGGTGTTTATTTTATTTATTTATTTAGGAATATTGCAGGCCAATTCTTTGGCCCTGGCAGGAGGGGCATTACATAAACAATGATAAACAGTATTAATTCAAAGAGTATCACAGTGGACTACGCTAGTACAATGGGCAGACATAATGCCAAAACAAAAACAGGTAACATAATCATCGTCAACACTGAGAGCATAAGAGCGTAAACTTAATAAAATGCAGAACACAAAACCCACAAACCATGCATAACCTAATAAACCAACAGAAAAGATGGAAGAAAAAGAAAACAGCATAAAGTGCAATAGCACCTTAATAACCAGAAAATAGCATGCACCGACACAACTGCGGTTTCTACAGATCACTAAAGAAGCGTTCCAACTCTTGTAAAAAATTGTTGGAATTGACAACATTTGGTGGAAAGTCATTCCATTCACTCACCGTTCTGGGAAAGAAACTATACTTATATGAATTAGTCTTCGCAAAAATAGGGGTTAGGGCATGTTTAGCAGTGTGCCTTGTTTTTTCGTGTCAGAGCAGGTTGGATAAGATTCGTCTCATTTGGAGCAATTTTTTCTGAAAGAAACTTGTGAAGTAAAAGCAGTCGGCTTATTTTCCTGCATGTTTCCAGTGTAGCAATGTTATTATCCTTCATAATCGATGACGGCAAATCTGTCCTTTTGTGTTTGCCAAAAATAAATCTTACGGCGCCTTCCTCTGTACGCGCTCAAGTTTTAATATCTCCTTCTTAACATGGGTCCTTCTTAACATGTGTCCTAAAAGCCTGCCCCTACCCGTCAGGACCAGGGGATTTACCGTTATTGACGTTCCCTATTGCCTCTTCAATTTCACCCACGGTTATAAGTGCATCAAGTTGTAACATCGCTTTCTAGCTGTGGCAGTTGCGTGAGGAAAAGACTATCGAAACAGGCTTTTTGTAAAAGAAAAGGTCTTGGCAATGTTGAAAAAAGGCGCGTTAATTGTATGTCGTGTTGTTTATCAGTAATTGCGTAGTGAAACTCTAATCGGCTTATCTCGTTCCATTTTGCGTGGCGGTTTTCATCCGCGAGTGAACACTTCGTTGGCATTTCGCCGGCCGTGTAATTTTCTGCCCGTGGTCTTATCAATGCTCATATTTTCCGGCTCAGTCTATCGCTGCTATTATCGCTGCCTTTATGTTACGTATGTCAGTTATGAACGTTCCCGGCTCATTAGCTTCTTCAACTGTCAGTCGGGTTAGTAATTCTTTTAACTCGGATTCCTTCTGTTTTTATTCAAACTTCGTTTTAGTAGAGCGCTCGATAGCAACTATTTTGAAGTGCTGTTTGAAACGCTCCGATTTTTTGATCAAGTTATTGTGTTCATTTACATCGTCAAGTTCTCTGTCCTCCTTTAACATTTCAAGATACTTTTCGTCTTGTGGTAGCTTGATATTAAACTTCCTGAGTTGGTAGTTAAATTTTGGTCTTCATTGCTTCACCCTTCCTACCTTGACTGGTAGTAGGCAACGGTCACTGAAGGATACTTGTTCAGCAGCTAGCGTATTGACTGCACGCAGGGGCAAGATTTGACGATAAATAGGTATATTCGGTCGAGACGGGCATGGCTTCAGCCTTGGTAGTGGGTATATCTAACCGTATGCGCATTACTAGCCAAATCTATACAACAACTTCGAGTCGCAGGTTGCTCAGGCTTTCTCTGAGAAACTCAGCACTGTAACAGTAAGGGGCGTTTTTCTTCCTCCTTCACGGCGACCTTCCTCCTTCACAACGATCTTCCTCCTTCATGGCGCAATTAGAGTCACCTAGCAACATGACATGTCTGTCACAATCGAGCATTATGATCAGGCTCTCGAAAAAACACTTTCGTTGTTTCACTTTGGTAGGAGCATACACCCCCACTGCCCCGAACTGTAGCCCATCCTAACAAAAACCACAACTAGTAAAATGACCCACTCGGGAGGCCATTACCCCTTGAACGACACAATTCGGCGACTTCCTTAGGAAAATGCAACAACCCAGACGTACCAACGGCATGGCTATCGCACACGTCAAAACACCCATTAAAAGGCCAGTGTGCTCGCTTTCTACGTTGCTGCTGTCAGTGTGCTCGCTTTTTACGTTGCTGTCCTGGGGCCATATTCTCGACTGTGAGTTTGCCGGAAGTCTTTTCTGATTGGCTTCCAATTTTGGTCACGTGCTTCTGGTTGACAAAGCGGTTGTGTGTGCTCTCGTCATCTTGTAGTTTCATGACGTTTGCTGGCAACAGTTCTCAAGTTTGCCTTGTTTCTCTCGAATGAAAGCGCATAATTCTTGGCCGGCAATGAAAAATGTAGCGGACACGTCAACTTAGCCCGGTCATAGCTGTTTAACAACAATACGGCTTGTATGTCACTCCCTCTCGGTGATTGGCTGAGAATGCTTGACGTAGTTTAAACAGTCGGCGGGAACGCTTAAGTCACACATTAGACAGTTTTGGTATAGCGTTTTACCTGTGGCGTTAACGTTTGCGCGCCGCAATCGCAAACGGATAGCGCCTCGTTACACGACGGACACTTGCTAACGCTATGGGCGTGCTAAAGTGGTGCTTTCCACTATACTAAAACTCTCTATTGGCAACTTCAGCCTGCGTAAAAAGGACGTGATGTTACTTACAGTTTGCAAATGGCAGCTGCTGTCGTCGTGAAATAAGGCAAAAAATTTCACTGACCTTTGGCACCGTGAAATCCCCTTGAATTTGCAGCAGGCGCAGTTCCACACGACGCGCGGTCTAAAACCGTTTTCTAGCGGAAAAAATAGGAGGTTGTTTCGAAGGCAGCGATAACGGGCATAAAAATACCGTCCCGCTATTAGTTTTTATGTTTGGCAATAAAATAGTAATTATTTTTTTGGTGGAAAAATTACATAAGAGGGTAGTAGAAGCCTTTCCATTCTCCTAAGAGTAAGGTGGCGGGTCACGTGATTGAACGCAAGAGAAAAATAACAAGGAAACTGTCTGTTTATTAATTGCTGCGATAATTGAGGTCGAGATTGACGAATGAGTGAATCAGCAGTATCGGTACGCTCCGCCGTTATCAGGCGTAGCGTTTCGCTGCCCTTATGCGTCATAAAACCGACGGTCATGGCCGTGTTTTTTTGTGATCACACCATAGACTTGCTAGCAGACGATAGCATGGTGCCGGTGACGGCCGGGAATGTGATAACGCAACAGAGCTTGCAATAAAGCAGCGAGCTGAGCTATATTAGTAAAATCGATTTGGAAGAAATAAATACATACGGAAAAAAGATTGTGTGATGTTCTTTATTTCAACATCCGCCTTTCGCTCGCTTTTCAACCTCAACTGGAAAGGGAAAAGGCCTAGCTCCCTTTCCATGACGTCATACGATAAGGCGGCTAAGTATAACTGCGGAGCAGAGTGTAGTATTGGGTAGTTGGTGATTCATCTTAACAATACAGCGCAACAGAAAAACAAAGACTTAAAGGAGTACTGACACGAAATTTTCGTGTTACGTTTTTTTCGCTGCTATGCGTGCTGTCGTAGCCGGGGTCCGGGGTCTCGGGGGCTCACCGCATCCGACCAGGATTGACGGGCCAGGGCGACAAGGAGAAGCAAGAAGGTTCATATACAGTTGGGTTACATGGTCAAGATACAGGGTCGAGTGCCAAACAAAGGGCCTGCACGGTCTTAAATAGAGTTTCAGGTCCTTGTACGGGGTCTCTGGCTCTAACCGCATGAACCAATCACAGCACGGGCACCGTGTTACCAGGGCCCCTGTTATTGGGCCCTCCGGGGCCTTTCACTGGGGACACACGAACCAATCACAGCGCAGGCTCCGTGTCTCCAGGCTGTCGGTCCGGGGTTCTCCGGGGTCTGCAAAAGTGGACCCACGTTCCGGTCACGGCGAAGGACGTAGGAGAGGGGTGCCGACCTTGACTGCCAGGCTCTCCAGAAGGGCGCATTCCTTCTCGTTGTTTTACTGTTTTGCAGTATTCTCGGTGTTTTCTCAGCGTTCGACCCGTGCTTCGAGGAAAGACGCTTGCTTGGCTTCCCGGGAGCTCTCCGACCCGGTGGAAATGGTTGCTGGGTGCTTTGGGGACGATTCCACGAGCAGCGCGAAATACACTTGCGAAGCAGCACATGAAGGCTCCGAAGTTTTGTTGTCGGTCTCGGTCGCTACAGTGCCTACCAGCCCACTAATCATAGAATGACAGATTTGACGGTCGAGCGCAGCGTAAACATTCATTTACGGCGTTGTTTATTCGTGCCAGTTTCGGTTTCGACTGAAAAACGTCGAGCCGCCGCCATAACAGGATGTATAACATGACGTCACCATTCTTGCCGCATCGCTGCCTCTCTGGAAGCGCGCGCGAGCGAGCGCACGCGCGCGCCCAGACCGGCCGAAGTCTTCGCCGTCCCCACAGGCCCGGGCAGCATGACGTCAGTCCCAAAACCATGACGTGTACACACGCCCGAGCAGCGCGCTCCAACCACAGCCAGCACGTCGGCTTTGTCACGGGAGCCCCGACGTCGGCAGTTTGGGGCAAGTAGCACATGATGTCATGTCGGCCCGCTCTGGGCTTTCTCGTGCGGGCGAAGATTAAAATGGATTTTAAATATGTTTCGCTGAACTGTTGCTGTTGAAACTTGCTGGGAGATATCTCCTGATAAAAAGGAAGCGTTTTACATAGTTATCACAGCATTGAAATTTCGTGTCAGTACTCCTTTAAGCTGAGGCACACAGGACGAGCGCTCGTCCTGCGGAGCGCTGATTGACGGCGCGGAGCGCTTCGTAATAACAATGAAGTTCAGCAAGATTTGTTGACGGGGCATTGTTGACGGAGCATTGCAGAAATTGCGAAAAAAGTGGGTGCAGGCCGCGACTGAATGAGATCAAGATTCTTGGCCGGGGCAGCAGCGATGTCGTGCGTGAGATAATGGAAGCCTTCCTGATAAATAATGCGCACAATTGCGTGAGTGACACATCTTTGGCTTTGTATAAAAGAGAGTCTGAATTGTTGAAGTCTTGTCTGTAGGGTTGACGATGAACATGTTCTTTCTTGGCGTTTTGCACATGTATGTTCGGCAATTGCGCCAATTTGTCTTACATTTGGAGGCGTAAGCCCTTGAAAAAATAAGTTGTTAGTTGCGCTCGTCCTGTTGTCTCCTCTTCGTGTCGTCGTTCCTCGCAATCCTCATGGTGTCATAACAAATCTTGCTGAACTTCATTTATACTACAGCGGGCCCATCTTTCTGTGTTTCGCCTTTTTGTGTTCCATCGTCGTACCCTCCAGCGGAAACCTTGGTCAGCTGCATCATCACAAATTCCGTGCATGCAAGAGTCATTTCCTACTGCCTCAAGAACGGGATAACATCGGTTGAAGTGAGTGCCCTTTTTGGGGTTGTCAAACCTTCCGTTGGACATTGTAAGCGGGTGTGTAAAATTATAAGGTCTGAAGTGTGGAGACAGGTTCGCCTTCTTCAAGACTGGCTGCGCATTGTGTGCTTCACTCGCTACTCTACTAGCCTAGGGGAGCATATGCTGCGTATCCACATGCAGAATGCCGCGATTTACACGGAGGCGCTGTGGAATATCACGCTACTGTTGAAGTTGACGGACAGGCGGAAAGATGTTCGACGAAAGGTGACCGTGACTGTGGTATTAGACGTTGAAGTGCCTGAGCCGATTATGGACGTACTCGAGAAAGGACTAAAGTACAGCGAGGAGCCAGATGTGCAAGTTCATGAATTACTTGCACTAAACAGAAGAATCGCCAAGAAAGCTGACGGTGAGAGTCAAGAGCGCTGCCTTTTAGAAGGGGTGGACAGCTTAGCGAAGACAGTTCACAAGCCACGATCTACTGAGAAGCGACCCTTGAAAGATGTTCTGCACTTTTTTAGAGATAAGAACCTGCGCCTTTTACAGGCAGACAAAGACGGAGGTTTTGTTGTTGTACCTGAAGGTGTGTTTGCTTGGGCGTTCGAAGTTGGCCGGTAGGAGGCTCCGTACATGCGGGGAAGACGCCTGTGCTAGAGGATGGTCAGCACACCGGGTTACGTGACGGAGGCTGGTGCGAAGGAACTCTTGGGCTTGGAGTGTCTGGGCGGACATACACCTTGCTTCGCAGAGAGTTCCATTCGTGGATGTGCACCTTGGAAGGCCCATGGCAGATGCGCAGAACTTGAGCCTGTGCACACTCTATCACTCTGAAGTTTGTCTTAGACAAACCAATCAGCGCTGGGAGGCTGTACCGCAGAAGACCAAGGAATAGTGCCTATAAAGTCGTAGTAGCGAAGGCACTGAGCAGCCCCATGTTTTTCCCGTCAGCACCCGGAAAATGGGCACAAATGAGTGCAGTCGTTCTCTAAGGATACGGATATGGGGGGGCCCAAGATAGTGAGCGATCTAATGTAACTCCGAGAAATTTATGGTTGCGAACGTACGGTATTTCTGTTTCATTTATGACCAGAGGATAGCGGGATAAATCCCGCCTCGTAAAGCCTGCCTTTCCGCCATGGAAAGCTGCACCATGGGATATAGGCCTCACCATACCAGGTATAGGCAAGAAATCATCTCTGCCTGAGCCAGCCTTGCGATACTACACGCTGGAGCATATCAGTTCGCGTTATCTTGGTCACGTTCAGGTATATACAGACGGATCCGTGAAAGTCTGACTCGTCAGCCATTGGAGTTTGGATTCCGTCGGTGGGACTAACTGTGAAAAAGAAACTCAGTCACAAGACGTCGTCCACCTTCACTGAGTTAACTGCTCACTCCTGGGTGGCACTCCTTCACATCACCAATAGTCCCGCTCGACAATGGGTGATTTTTACCGACTCGCGGCCTGCCTTGCAAGCACTGATGAAGCCATCCCACCGCTGCGGCCAACTTGTGTGTGAGCTAAACGCATTGCACACACTAGGGCTACGAGACGGGCACCGCATCTCGCTTCAATGGCTACCAGGTCATTCCGGCATCCAGGGGAATGTCATCTCTGACGCAGCAGCGAAAGAGGCGCACAATCTGCCTGTGTCTATTGGAATCCCGTATTCCAGACAAGACGGAAGTTCGGCCGTGAATGCGCTTGGATGGAAACTGCAGTTATCAGATTGGCAGGACCCTCTTAAGATACCTTTGCCTCTGCACGTGATTGACCCTCAGCGCTATTTCCAGTTTCCGCGAGGTCTGCAAAAGAAAACTGAGGGTGTCCTTTACCGACTACGCCTGAACGTTGCCTTCACTGGTAGTTTTCTTTTTAAGATAGGCTGGGCGGACTCGCCATTGTGCTCTGTGAGAGACGACATGCAGCATGTCTTGAGTTACTGCCCGAAGCATACAACTCAACGCGAAACACCTAAAAGAACTCCAGTGCGACTGCTACGAGGACACTCTTTAGAGCTGCGTCACTTTCTTGGTCCGCGGCAAAATCACGCTGACGTGGCGCGAGGGACAAAGGCTCTCTTAACTTTTTTGTCTGACACGGGACTAACCGATGTTCTTTAAACTTGGGATCCTCAGATTTTTTCTCCTAGTGCTGTAATTTTTTTTCTACGTTCCGAACTTATTTTATTTTCTTCTCCCTCTTATTCATTGTTGGTGCGCAATTCTTCCCCTCTTCTTTTTTTTTTCACCTCACTATGTTCACCCCCATGTTCACCCCCAACGGCAAGCCCCGCCGTTTGTGGGGCTAACCTCTTCAGTATTCATTAAAGTTTTCTCTCTCTCTCTTTGAAGGTGTGTTGAGGGCAGGTCAGGCAATTAGTAAGAACTTTAGACAGGTTAAGAGGGGTGTCACGAAAATTAAAAGCAAGGCCATGAAGTTATGCAATGACCTGGGACTGGCGAAGGTAGCATCTGGTATAAATAAATGTGTAGGCAACTCGTTGGAGGTATTTTTCCAGGCCAAGACACATAAAGCAGATTTGTCGTTTAGGACAGTGGTTAGTGAGAGAGCCTCTTGGAAGATCCAGGTCAGTAGGTTTCTTCAGAAACATTTACATACGCTAGAGGTGTGTGATCTTTTTGCTACCAGAAATTCAAAGGATGTAAGTTGCTTTCTTGAACAACACCAGAACATAGGGTTCGTGTTTTCTGTCGATGTTAAAGACCTCTTTTATTCCGTGCCTGATGCTGAACTGCTCGAGTCTGCTAGGTCCTGTATAGAGGAGAACGGTGAGGTTTCGTTTGAGAATTCAACAGGGATGAATGTAGGTAATTTTATAACTTTACTTGAATTTTATCTCTATAGCACTTTTATTACTTTTGACAATAGTTTTTGCTTGCAGCGTCGTGGTATATGTATCAGTTCGTGTGAAGCCCCTGTCAGGTGTAATATTTTTGTCTTGTCCGCACCCTTTAAAAACATCCGCACCCTAGCGGATGTTTTTAATGGGAACAAGGTTCTAAAAGTTTTTAGGTATGTGGATTATTTTTTAACTTTTTTAAAGAAGCAGAATCAATTGAGCTACCATGATCAGATGAGCGGGATTGTAGATGATTTTACAAAACATGGTAAGGGGCTGACGTTTACACATGAGGTTCTGACAGAAGAAACTCTACAGATCCTGGACATAGAAATGTCTGTTTCTGAAACACACGTGTGTTGGATGTATCATCCAAGAGTTGCAAAGGATCTTTTACCTTATCAGTCGGCGCATTCAAAGACCGTGAAAAGAGGTATTGCTGCAATGTACCTTGAGTGAAGTCATTCTCGCACAGAATGGAGGAAAGTTTTAAAAACCAAGTGTCCCGGTTGGACGATGCTGGCTTCCCCTGTACGATCCTGGCGGCGATGAGTGAAACACTCCTCCAAAAGACAAAAAGAAAAAAAAATGGGCAAAAGGGTTTAAAAGGATGGTGCGAAGCCAGTGGTGGTTCCATACATGCATAAAGTAGCCCACAATTTGAAAAATGTGGCTAATAGGTACGCAGTACCTATAGTGTTCTCTGCTCCTGTGAAGCTGGGACAGCTTTGTTCTCTGACTGCAAAGGAGAAAACCAAAAGGAGCGGGTGTGCCAAAAAACATTCCAAGCCCTTTGCGAAATGCGCGAAAGGCGTCGTTTACGAAATTCCACTGACATGTGGAAATGCCTATATTAGCCAAACTGGGCGCTGCGTGAACGATCGTGCAGGGGAGCATGAGCGTTAGAACTAACTTGACGGAGCATTGCAGAAATTGCGAAAAAAGTGGGTGCAGGCCGCGACTGAATGAGATTAGGATTCTTGACCGGGGCAGCAGCGACGTCGCGCGTGAGATAATGGAAGCCTTCCTGATAAATAATGCGCATAATTGTGTGAGTGACACATCTTTGGCTTTGTATAAGAGAGTCTTAATTGTTAAAGTCTTGTTTGTACGGTTGACGATGAGCATGTTCTTTCTTGACGTTTTGCACATGTATGTTCGGCGCTTGCTCCAATTTGTCTTATATTTGGGGGCGTAAACCGTTGAATACATTAGTTGTTAGTTGCGCTCGTCCTGTTGTCTCCTCTTTGTGTCGTCGTTCCGCGCAATCCTCATGGCGTTTCAAGTATCAGACCAACTAGCCCGTCAACAAATCTTTCTGAACATGGGTTTCAATGGGGCTTCCAATGTGGAATTGAAAAACTTCATTAATTCCAGGAAGTCTTAACAAGACCCTGGTGCGATTTAGTTGGTTCATGATCTAGAAACTTCAACAGCGCGAACTGACAGGACGAAAGACGACAGACACAAACGACGTAGACGGGTGCTGACTTCCAACTGTTTATTTCAGAGCGTCCAAGCATGCTTAAATCTAAAAAAAAAACACATACGAAACTTAAAACCATGAAGAAGTAAAAAGAAAGTACATTTGATAGCGGAGGGAACCGGTTAAAGGACACCTTGTAAAAATTTTATCTCTTTATCGTACAGTGACAATGATGGTGTGCTAATACATTTTTTTACCCGCTTTGTTTATGTAAAAGGCTTCGATAATCTCTCTCTCTCTGTTTTATCAGAGGCTCGTTTGAGGAATTCGGTTTTATCTATTAGTGGCTCACACCCGCATCTTTTACAATGGTCGCTCATGTGCCCACCTAGATTGCTACGTACAGCAAGTTGGTGCTCACGTGCCCTATCATTAAAGCATCGGCCTGTCTGTCTGATATATGAAAAACCGCAGCGCAGTGGTATCTCGTACACAACGTTGCGCACGCAATCAGTGTAACGTTTTTCATGTTTCTTTGTGCAACCGCCCTTGGTTTCTTTCTTTTCCATCATTGGACACAGTCTTTGCAATTTGCACGGGGCGGAAAACAACACGTTCATCTCGCCGCAACCTTCTTGACGTTATGCGAAATGCGGTGAAAATAAGGAATAACGTGCGTTGTGTTACGTTCCAACTGAGCACGCTCTTTTTTCTTTCCTTTCACCTTTTGAAGGAGGCTTTCACAAACATTTTTGGTAAAAGCTGCAGGATAACCAGCGTTTGTTAAGCGCGTAGTCTGATTTTTAAAGCTGACGTCAATTTTATGCTGACACGACTTAACGAGTGCAGCTTGAAAACAGGTTTCTCAACCCCAAGAACAAAAAAGTGCCTTCTTCCCTTTGACAGTGCCCATTCAAAGTTGCTCAATTGAGCAACTTTGAATGGGCACTGTCAAAGGGAAGAAGGCACTTTTTTTGTTCTTGGGTTGTACATGTAAAAGATGTGATCAGGAGCAAATTCTAGTTCCAAATCCAGGAATTGAATTAACGTTCCTCACGGCTTTTCTAGAATGAAATTTAATCCTTTGGATTGAGAGACAAATGTTCTTCCCTTCACTTCTTCAATTACGCTGTTAAGGTCAGTCACACAGGAAGTGTTTAAAAACACCAAATAGTCATCTACGTATCTGTAGGTTTTAACTACCCAGAGGTCACTTTTCTCATCGGCCAGCTTTGTTAGCGACTGTCATGTACTTCGTCTTCTCGACGGATACAGTTAGACCAACCTTCGCTGCAAATGCCTGGATAACTTCAAGAGCCTTCTGCAGCGCTGTATACTGCATCTGTACGTTTTTGTGCGTCGATCATACTGTGACATCATCCGCGTAGATGAGGAAGCGTGTGTGCTGCACAGTGTCGAGCTGCCACGCTAAGGGAATAAACGCAATGTTAAAGAGTATTGACAGCTCCCTGGGGGACACCACGCACTGAGTGAAACAGTCCTACTGGCTTCCCTTCTACACGGACAGCGAATGTACGGTTTTTTAAAAAGGCGGCCATGTAATCAACCACACGACGTGGCAGGTCCAACTCAAGCATAGCACGTATGATAGCGTCGTGGGATAGATTATCATACGCCTTCGAAATATCGGTTGCCAGTATTGTACGAGTGGCGTGGCTGTAGGAGGACACATTCAAGATGTCTTCGGACAACATCGCCAAACCATCTTCCGTGCCAAGACCAGGACGAAACCCGATTTACAGTGACGCCGGAACTATATTTTCAGTGGGGGGGCTGAAGCAATTTTTTTTTTTCTCCGGTTTCTCTTCAGTTTCACCCATCAAAAGCTGGTGTACCTCGCTTGCCGCCGTCACTTACTGACAAGCATTACTGATAAGACAGAAAAAGCTCGGCGTCGCCTTTCAGCCTCGGTAGCACTCCTCAAGGATCAATAGCAGTCGTTTCTAGTTTGTCTCCTCCACTCACTCTCAAGCCTTGCTTCCCCCGCCACGGCGTGACGAGTCAATCCCCTTTTCCGACCAGACTGACTTGGAGCTGCGCGCCCCTCTGCCGCTTTCTCGCGCGGGGAGAATGACCCCACCAGGCAATTATCGTCTCTTTGCTGCCGCCTCCTGTGTCTGCGCTACCGTAACCTCGCCACTGGCAGTTAAAGTAAGACACCATTAGCTATTGTATTTCATGCGTTTCCCGCAACACGCCGATGGGGAACGGTGAGTGCTTCTTCGTGGAAAAATACAGAGAAAGAGCCCGGATGGATTTAAATACCCGATTAAAACAGAAAAGCCGCCAGAAGAAGGGGTCAGTTCGCGACCCAAAGGTTCAAACGGCTCGTCTCGTCTCTCTGCTGCCGCCGCCTGTGTCTGCGCTACCGCAGCCTCGCCACTGGCAGGTAAAGTAAGACACAATTAGCCATTGTACTTCATGTTTTCCCTCGACACGCCGTTGGGGAACGGGAGGGCGCTTGTTCGTGGAAAAATACGGAGAAAGAGCGTGGATGGATTTGAATACCGGATTAAAACAGAAAAGCCGCCAGAAGAAGGGGTCAGTTCGCATAGTTATAACCCGACCCGAAGGTTCAATGCACTCGTCTCTTTGCTGCCGCCGCCTCCCTACAAGCAGGTAATGTAAAGCACCATTAGCAGTGGCGCAGCGCACCTACGGGGGGGGGGGGGGGGGGTTCTTATCCACAAGAAGGGAGATCAGCCTCCTCTCGGTGGTGTGTTGGTTGTTTACCAAGGTAATAGTTAACCGCATAAGCGACAGCCTAGATTTCCAACAACCGAGGGAACAAGCCGGCTTTAGAAAAGGACGACAGATCACATCCATGTCATCAATGAAGCAATTGAAAAATCAGCGGAGTATAATAAACCCCTTCACATGGCATTCATAGACTATGAAAAAGCGTTCGATTCGCTAGACACCGCAGCAGTGCTGGAAGCATTAAAAGACCAGGGAATCGAGGAGACTTACATAAGACTCCTAGACGACATATATAAGGGGTGTACGGGCAGGAAAATCCTCCACACGAAAAGCGAAAAGTTTACGATCAGAAAGGGAGCACCAAAATTGTTCACAGCATGTCTGGAAAATATATTTAGGAAGCTTAACTGGGAAGAGGTGGGATTACGGGCAAACGGAGAATTCTTGAGCCATTTGAGGTTTGCGGACGACATAGTCTTGTTCAGTGAGACTGCAGAACACCTGTAAAAAATGCTTCAAGACCTAGTCAGAAAGCTGGGCCATCGGATTAAAGATAAACATGAATACGTCTAAAGTAATGCTAAATAAACATGCTGGAAGCACTCTCTTCCGCCTAGGTACCGAAATACTAGAAGAAGTAGAAGATTATATCCATCTTGGACAGGTTGTCAGTGCTGACCCTAACCACGAGAAAGAAATCTGGCCCAGATAGGAATGGGACGGGGTGCATTCGGCAAGCACCCCCAAATATTCAAAATTAAGCTACCTCTATCACTAAAAAGAATAGTATACAATCAATGCGTACTACCGGTGTTGACATATGGGGCGGAAACTTGGCGCCTTACTAAACAATTGGAAAGAAAACTTAGGTCGGCTCAACGAGCCATGGAACGAATAATGATAGGAGTAACACTTAGGGACAGGAAACGAAGCCTCCTGGATCAGGGAACACGCTCGAGTAGAAGATATCATAATTCAAAATAAGAAGAAATGGACTTGGGCAGGCCATGTAATGAGACGAAATGACAACCGGTGGACCACCAGGGTAACTGAGTGGCTACCGAGAGACGGTACCAGAAGTAGGGGAAGGCCGGTAACTCGATGGAGGGACGAAATACGAAAGTTCGGAAGCAAAGAATGGACTCGAACAGCGCAGGACAGGAGCGGATGGAAGTCAATGGGAGAAGCCTTCGTCCTGCAGTGGACTTAAATAGGCCGATGATGATGATGATGATGTTGTTGGTAGTGGTGGTGGTGGCAATTATTCCACGTCGCGATGCTGAGTCAGTACAATACCTATTGTAACCCCGCACAAGAAACGTCTGAGACTGCAGGCCTAGGGAGACGAGAAAACAGCTCCCGCTTTTTTTTACCTCAGCGCAAGTTGCAGCCACGCAGACCAGTGTCAGCGTGTCGGTTCGGTAATCCGTGGCTGCAGCTGTCACGTTTTGCGAGTATTATCAACGCAAAATTGGCTACTCTCACGTCAGTGATGGAGCCAAATTTATAGAAACTTGGAGACCGTAAGTTGCGCAAAAAAATGTCAATGAGGCAGGAAGTAGGGGGGGCCGAGCCCTGACATAAAAATGCTTGGGGGGGCTCTGACCCCCCTTGCCCCCCCGGTTCCGGCGTCCCTGCGATTTGAGCTGGGTGATATTTGCGATGCTTCTCCAGCCACCAAGAAAGACGTGTCGCCAGCATTCGTTCTGCTAGTTTGCAGATGGTGAGTGTCAAGGAGATTGGGCGGAGATTTTCTAATCGGTTAGGAGGTTTTCCAGGTTTAGCTAAAGGGATAACTATTGACTGCTTCCATTCGGTCGGGATTCTTGAGGTTGTCCAGGTTTCATTAATTATAGCCAGAATAGTATTGAGGATATCTCCCTCCAGGTTTTGGTAAACCTCGTACGGTATACCATCCGGGCCTGGGGTGGTACGCTTTTTGGAACATTCAATAGCGGCGAGTAGTTCCGGAAGTGTAAACGGAGTCTCCAGGCCGTCCGTGTCTACCGCAGGAGGAGGGGGATCTTGGGAGAGCTTGTGTGGCACATCGTGTAGAGGGAAGAATTGTCGAGCTGCCCGTTCGGCAAATCTTCTGGAGTCTCCTGAGCCGCAAGGCGGGAGCTTGCCACCGGATCGGGTGGTCGACGACCGTTTTTCATTGCACGGAATGTGCTCCGAAGTGTGCGATTTGATGTACGGCCATTCATACCGTCGCACCACCGTAGCCACCTTTCACGGGAAAGAACCTTTTGGTATTGTCGGGCTTTGGCTGTAAGGCGGTTAACCCTGATCCTGTCCGGGAGGGAGTCCGGATTTCTCCGAGCAGCGATATCTGCTCTTTTCCGTGCCGCCCACAAATTAAGGAGGTGCATGTCAGGGTTCGGTTTGGACTCCTCTACCCACGTTTCAATCGTAGCCTCCTTTAGCTTTGCAGTTAGTGTACTGTGTAATGTAGATCCCGATAGTGGCACGTCCGCAGTAAGTGAACGGAATTTGTCCCAGTTGGTAATACAGGCCTTCCGCTTGACTTTGGAGGTAGTGTGCGGGCGTAGATCAATAAGTATGGGGAGGTTAAGAAAATTTAAGAAATAAGAAAATTTTACCCAGCCCTCTTCATAGCGCGAGAAATGCAGCACGCGCGCAGCGAAAAAAGCACGTGCCGAATAGGCCGCCGGCCCGGCGTACTCCCCCTCCGGGGAGAGGGCAGCGCTTCCCTCGCCCGGCAAACTTTAGCTTCGCCTCCCTATACGATTATAACCTCCAACAAAACAAGCCATCTGCAGAGAAGGCGGACCAAGGAGGGTAAAGCGCAGCTCTCTCCCCTCCCAAATCACCCGGGACCAGACGATCAATGCCTCCTCTACACCGACGCTTCACGCACAGGAACGCATGGAGTCACTGCATGGACCAGCCCCACTCATCCCAGCATCGAAGGCAGTATTCCCTACGCCTCTGCCACATGCACCCCAATCCTGCTGGGATTGCAGGCTATCCACGACGCCCTACTATGTGCAGCCATGGTCACTACCATATGGGTCCGTGCCCACACCCCACTCAAAACATGGAAGGAGAATTGCAGAACCAATAGCCGAGTCAGGATGTGACTATGTATTGTTTCCTAAGTTATCGTATGTAGGCTGTTTTTTGTTGAAAAGGCATGCTCCCGAAGATGTTAGGAACATCTCTATCAGGCGACCTCGGGAATCCGGGCTCGGGCTCGGGAATCAGGCTCGGGAATCCGCGCGAGAAGAGCCCCAAAGAGAATTAATTAATGTCGTCTATTAGAATGAAAGGTTCGGGTAACTGATCTACCAGACTCTAGAAATCTGAGCTCGAGAGCTGGGAGTCAGGAGGGATGTAAAAAGAGCATTGTGTTATAAGCCTATTAAAGATTATGATTCGAATGGCCACAGACTCTACGATGGTCTGTAGGTGGACAGTGTGACACGCCAAGGATTTTCGGGCAATGATGGACACACCACCTGAGGATGTGCCACCAACAGCTCTGTCCTTCTTAAATACCATGTAACTATTCAAGAAATGTGTGTGCCTGGAGTGGGTTTCTTGGATACACATCACACTTGGCTGATTGGCATGCAATAACTCATAGACATCGTCAAGGTTTTTAAGAAGGCCTCTGCAGTTCCATTGCATCATATTTTCTCTTCCCGTTAATTAACAAGGCTTGGCTTGGGAGTGGGCTAGTTGGTGTTTTAACATCTTGAAGTGCAGAGGTGCGCTGCCTGACACGAAAACATAGAACTGGGTGAAATACACAAAAACAAACTAGGGGAAGCGCAAGGTAAGTTTACAGCGACTGGAATATGTGCGTGTTTATGTGTCGACCTTCGGGGCTTGAACTCTTGGAACGGGTTTTTCACCTGGATGCTGCAGCCCGTTCTTTTTGCTGTGATGCAAGCCTTTGCTGTGATGCAAGCTTTTTGCTGTGATGCACGACATAAACGTCGAGCCGTTCCGGCTCGACGTTTATGTCGTCATCAGAAGCAATGAGGGTGCCCTGCGATTAGGACACCCTCTGGTGCCCTTCGTTGGAGCCGCGACCGCCGAGGTCATGAGGGGCGCCCCGGGTGGCAGAGGCGGTGCGGTGGGTGTGGGAACGGCCGCGGGTGACTCCGTTTCTATCTCCTCCGTGCCCTCGCGTGTGCTTTGGGCCGGTGGAGAGCAAGCAGTGGATGCAGCGGCATCGCCGAGTGACGTGGTTGCCACCACGGCCGCTGCTCGCTCAGCAAGAGGTGTGTGGGCGGGACGGGCTGTCAGAGGCAACCCGAAGGGGGGCGGAGGTGGGTCTGACTCGCGGTACTGGGTTTCCGCCGAAACGAGACGCCGCTCCGCCACGCGGCGAGCCACGTCGGCGTACCTCCCCAGGGGAAATAGACGAACCCCTTTCGCGCCTCTAGGAAGGTGATGTTTTCTGTGACCTTGATGTTTATTTTTTTTTTCTCAAGGTTGAACCGCTCGCAGGTTCGCGAATATGCAGCGTGAGGTCCTTGGTAATCAGCGTAGACGATGTACAGTCATCAGTGAGGTAGTGTTGGGCGCACTTGGCGTAGGTTGCTTGGCCCCGACACGAGGTTAGTACCGTGTCCGAACCGCTGGCACTTGTAGCAGCGACGCAGATTCGGGATGTACGCTCGGACGGAGCCCCAGATGAAGCCTGCTTTAATGGATTCCGGAAGTGTGGAGCGATTGAATGTCAAGATTGTATGCTTTGCGGGGATTCCCTGATTATCGCGTCTGATGGTGATACGCCTCACTGAAGTTACACCCTGATCTTTCAGAACTTCCGACAGATCAGCTTCGGTCTCATTCATTAAATCTGTCTCATAAATCCCACCCTAAGAGCTGTTGAGGCTACGGTGGGGTGCGACTCTGATGGCCAGATCTGCCATGCAGGTTTGGGTCAGGAGGTTAGTGGCTTGTTGCTGGGTCTTGACATTGACTAGCACTTAACCGGTGAGGAGTTTCTTAGCGTCGAACGATTTTCTGAGGATGCCTTCCAGGAATTCAGTGATCAGGAATACGGACTTGGAGGAAACAGGGTTTGTTTTGTTAACTGCCTCGGTAATCAAGAATGGAGGATAGTTGTCCGGTTTCGGAATGTTGGTTGTTGGAAGGGATGGGAAGGAAACTTAGGTGCGGCCCCTTTTCAGGGACCAATCACGTTTTCAGGGCAGTTTTACATTATCGATATGGCATATGAAAAAGCAGGGGACGGGGGTACTGTCTTCGTCAGCTTTACCCTGATAGCTGAAGAGGTCCCGGAGCTCCCTGCTTAGTAGAGAGATAAAGAGCCCATCCGCCGGAGCTTGACCTGGGTTCCGACGGCCAACGTTTCAGGTTTCTAACCCTTAAGCACATCGCCACGGTAGGTTACAACTTATGAACGGGGGCTCGGGGTCCACGGTATTGCCAATACCGTCACCAAGAGTACTCAACGTGCCCCGTGCGGGGCCGTTTGCTGTTGGACAGCGGAAGACAGCGGTCATTCATTAAAACTGGATTGGCAAAAGAAATAGGCGCTAAAGTAATACGAGAGCAAAGGCTAACAATCGGTTCATTCGGAGGACACGAGAAAATTAAATACATGGACGTAGTTCAAGTGACTGTAGCACCCCGAGACAAACGAACAGAAACAGTAAAACAGCTTGACGTGTTATCGCACAGCAGGCTGCCTGCTCCCAATCAGAACATCAACGAAAAAATGGAACTGCAGCTACGAGTAGCGGACGACAGGACCAAGACGATATCCACAGATGCGATACTACTCGTTGGCTCCGATTATTATTGGGAGTTTCTTACTGGTAGAACACATCCACTTGAAAGTAGACTGATGACAATCAAAACAACTTTAGGGTGGGTACTGCAAGGTCATTCGAAGAAAAGTAATATGAGGCTAACGCAAACCAATCAGTCATGTTTCTGGAAGTTGAAGCTGCGGAAACGGAATTTCAACTAGACCTACAGAAGTTCTGGAGCCTGGAATAATTTGGCATCACAAAACCCAGTTGCACTACTTAAG
Organism: Haemaphysalis longicornis; assembly: GCF_048455015.1. Taxonomy (NCBI): domain Eukaryota; kingdom Metazoa; phylum Arthropoda; class Arachnida; order Ixodida; family Ixodidae; genus Haemaphysalis; species Haemaphysalis longicornis. The sequence goes on from NW_027526335.1 coordinate 223,781,475, forward strand.
AAAGCGAAATCATAGAAGAATTCGAGCGGAAGATAGAGCAGTGAAATGTTCGCTATCAAGTCAGCTTGCCGTGGAAGGAGGGAGTTAATTTGGAGACGAACAAGGAAAACGCCATGAAAAGGCTGTTACAACCGACAAAAAGGTGAAAGAAAACGAAGCCACACTGCGTCGCTACGACTATGCGACCTCCGAATATGTGACATTGGGAGTCGCGGAAGAGGTTCAAGAATCCTCGGGACCTCTCACTGGGATGTTACTACATACCACAGCAAGCGGTTATTCGTGATGACTGAGCCACGACAAAAGTTCGTGTAGTATTCGACGGCTCTTCACACACGCAGAAGGGTATGTCGTTAAAGGACAACCTGGAGGCAGGACCTAACTTCAATGAAGGCATGCTGTCGTTGCTCATCAATTTCTGCAAAGAAAAGGTGGCCTGCTGAACAAGATCCGAACCTGGCGCATGACTAGAGACACGTTCGGCACAACACGGAGCACGTTTCTTCTTGCAGCAACAATAAAGCAGAACCTGAAACAAGTGTCTGAAAGGTATCCAGAGACGACAGAAATTCTTCGAAAGCCGATCTACGTGGATGACGTAATCCTTGGGGCAGCTACGTTTGAGAAGGCAGTCAAGCTGTACAAAGAGGCCAAACAAGGCTTCAAGGAGGCGGCGATGAATTCAAGAAAATGGACACCCAATAAAGAAAGTCTCAACCAAATAATCGATGAAAACAAAAAGGATGATGGTCATGTAAACATCCTCTCGAAAGGACACACGATGCTTCTTGGTGTGATGTGGAAGCACGCAAAGGACGTGAGATCCTGTCTTGTGGAGAACTGGGCTTAGCGACACATGCTTGCCCAAAAGGACAGCATTACAAGCAGCAGCCGAGATATTCCCGCTTGGTTTGTTATCTTCATATACGATCTGCGCCAAGGTAGGCTTTCAAAGACTATGGAAGACTGACGTCACGTGGGATGATCCACTCCCTAAACAAGAATGCGACGAGTGGAGAAAACTGATGTTGGAGGCGGAATTCCTAACAATTGCAGTTATCCTAACTGCAATTGTTAGGAATTCCAACATCCTACGCAAGCAAGGACAAATCAGTGGAATCGTACAAGCTTCATGTGTTTGCCGATGCGAGCCCAGCAGCATACTGAGCGGCAGCATACACAGTAATGTTGTACAACGATGGAACGAGAGAATCTAAGCTACTGACAGCGAAAAGCCACGTAGCTCCAATCAAAGAATTGAGTTTGGCAAGACTTGAACTGATGGCAGCAGTGTTAGCATCAAGGCTGAAAGAATACATATCGAGTCACTTGAACGAAGCAGTTCAAGATATATAGCCTGCTGGGCCGCCCTAATGATTGTTCTTCATCGGATGAAGGGGGCAAGCAAAAGAGATTCATTCGTCACCAACAATCTCAGAAATAAGAGACAAGACATCTCAAGCAAGCTGGTCGTTTGTTCAAGGTGAAGACAATCCGGCGGACCTACGAACACGTGGAGTAAGCGCAAAATCATTGATGGAATCGAACATCTGGTGGAATGACTTAAATGGCTGACCTCAGATGAGCAGGAAAAAGCAGCCACGATAAGCACGTAAATGACGATCGATGGATGACCCGCCCGAAGTACAGTTCCATAAATGCACAGGTATGACAGAAAGCAAACCATGGTCATGGACGTCGGAAATTACTCATCACATGGGCGGCTTCTACGAGTAACTGCATGGCTATTCAGGTTCGTAAACAACGCCAGACTGGGAAAGAGGTGACAACTGCGGAGACATACTGGATAGGACAAACTCAAGTACTGACCTGGAGACAAAATCACAGCAATGTGGCAAGCGCGAATGCCTTTGAGATCAGTGGACAGGAAGTCTACTTGGACGATGAAGAACTCATCAGACTAACATTACGCTTGCAATACAGCCAAGTATCAAGCCGGCACGCCATCGCACTGCCAAAGGACGCAATTTCCACGGAATTGCTGATACGCCACGTTCAGCACGTGACGTCACGTACTGGTGTTACACGGCGGCGTTCAAGCGACACTCGCGCAGCTAAGCACCAAGTTCTCGAGTTTGCAAGGTCGCCAAGACTTGAAGCGAGTCCTAAAAAATGCTTAGTCTGCAAGAAGCAAAACACAAGACCTGCCAGTCAACCAACGCCTCCACTACCGGCGGACCGGGTCAACGAATCGTTACGTTTCAAGTGACTTCGCAGGTACGCTTTATGCGAAGGGCAAAGATGAAATTATAAGGCAGTACGTGGTAGTTATAACCTTCGCAGTAACGAGAGGAGTGCACTTGGAGGCGACCAACGGCATGTCCCCGAGCAGTTTTTTGCAGGCATTCAGGCAGTTCACAACTCGACGGGGTATTCCTACCGTAATCTACTCGGACAAGGCTAGAACATTTAAAAGAGCTAAGAAGGAGATAAACAGAATGCTCGAAACTATCAGGCAGTAACAAGTGAAGTATTACAGTAGTGTTCAAAACATACAGTGGAAAACGATAGCCGAGTGCGCCCCATGGTGGGGAGGTTTTTATGAGCGCCTAATTCGAAGCCTGAAGACGTCGACGAGAAAAATATTATCACGGCAGACAACTTTAGTGGAGGAGCTACGAACAATTTTCGCCGAAGTTGAAGTAGCTCTAAACAGTCGCCCTTTGACTTACGTGGATGGCGAGCCCAATGAGCCCATGCCACTAACGCCGGCAGGCATCATCGGCAGACGCCAACAGCTTTACGATGGACAAGCGGAGACACACAGAGTAGATGTTGAAGAGAAATGGAGAAGTCGATGCCGACTCGTAAGAGCTTGGTGGAAGAGATGGCATCAAGAGTACATAAAAGAAATTGGAGCAACTGTCAAGACCAAGACACGCCACGCTAAACCACCGTCCATAGGAGATGTGGTGCTAATTGAAGACCGGGGTCGAGGACGTTTTGGAAAACGTGCCGAATTGAGAAAAGCTACCCTGGACGCGACGGAGTGACAACGGCTTGCCTTCTTCGGAGGGGAAAAAAGAACTTCTCAGAAGATCGGCGAATCACATCTTTCCTTTGGAGGGCTGCTTCAAATGACCCGTCAAAGCGCAGCGCGATGTAAGTTAATTGGCCGTGCGGGAGCTTGTTAAATATCATCACCAAGGCGCTTGAAGGCAAAAAGCAAGAATATTTATCCTTCGCGTGACGCCATGCTACATCTACTTTTTCATGCCGTCACTGGTCTCGCTCGTCTGAGCAAGGTGAAAGGGAACCGGGAGAACCAACTGGTACGGGCTGGAAGTGTTCTCTGGCTCTGGCTTTGTCGAGTCCATAGAACTGGTGCAGCGAGTGAATGCAAGTGGTTCATTGCAAGAACAAATCAGTAGAAGCACTTAATAATGGTTAATTTGAGTACAGATTGAGTACCAATGGGTACAGATGAGTATGAGTGAGTACAGATTGAGTACGTACGAGTACGGATTAAGTACGAGTACTCGTGAGGACTAATCAGTTTGAGCATCAGGGAGTACTACTACAAATTAGTATGTGAGGACTGAGTAAGAGTGATTTTGAGTTCAGACAGGCTTTTTTAGTCTGAGTTTGAATGAGTGTAGCGTGAAGGAATAAAATTGTGAGTTTGAGTGAGTTCTTTATGTTTTGCCGACCTATGGCTCTCGACGAAACGATTACCACGCAGTTGACATCGTAATACAGTAGGATCTTACTCAACTAGAGTTATGACGATTGCTTATGGGTATGAATTAACTGTAAAGAAAATCGACGGAACCGCACAACCAGTCAAACCACTATTCCAAAGTTTCGATCATGCTTGCGCACTGTCGCTCGGAGCTTGCGCACTGTCGATCTTCGTTGACCCTCTGCTTGTACTACGAATGTTTTACGCTGTCAGCAACAGCCGTTGCTGACCGCGTAAAGCATCTGATTGTTCCTCAAGCATTGTTTATAGGTGCTCTGCAGTCTCACTCAGCAATACTATGTCGTCCGCAAACCTCAAAAGGCTCAAGTATTCCCCGTTTATCCTTAATCCTATGTTTTCCCAGTCTAGTTTTCTAAGTACCCCTTCCAGACTTGTCGTGAGTAGTTTTGGAGAGATGGTATCTCCCTGTCTTACTCCCTGTGGATCGGAAATTTATCGCTTTGCTTGTGGCGGGTTATCCTGCCTGTGCATCCCTTATATATGTCTTCTGGAACTCTTATGTAGGTTTCCTCTGCCCCTTGGTCTCTTGGGGGTTCTAAAACGGCTGCGTTGAGTATGGAATCAAACGCTGTCGCGTAATCTATAAATGCCATGTAAAATACTTTAGTGTACTCTGCGGCTGTCGCTGACCGCGTAAAGCATCGCAGTGGTTATGTGATTACGTGATTATGTGATTCCGTGATTCCGTAACACGCATAAAGGTGAGAAACTTTTCTTCTTTTCCACATTGCGCCCAGGTTGATCTATTTTCCGAATAAAACGTTCGCATGTCTCGAGCTGCGCTTCCACATTGTGCTGTCCGCTTGTCCTGCTATCGAACAGCAGTGAGCGATAGAGAAACTGATGCTTTCATATCATTCGTCTAAAACAGTAAGTAAAGCGCCGTAATTTTTAAACATTGTAGGATGGATGACATGGGGATTGTTAGTGACGCCGATTGTTTGTATTGACCGAACAATGTACTTCATTTTAAATTGCAATGATTCATTTTAAATTATAATAATGCTATATTGTTAAAAATCAAGTTATTTACTAATAACTATCTAAGGGGGCCAATGTTGTCACCCTTAATTATTCACAACCTTGTGTGTGAAAGTGGATTTCGCTCCGTTCGCTGCCGGCCAAGCGCATCAGCCTGACACGACAGTTTGTCGTCGGTACGAAGTTTTTGCGGTTTATCCACGACATACATCGATGCCTCAACTCAATGTCTCTGGGTAGGCGACGCAGCATACACATGCAGCAGCAGAACATTTTCTCAACTCCACGTCATGCGCATATGGTGCTGGCGTTTCTTTTTCTTTCTGCTTGTTCCCACGGCCGCACAGTGTGGCAAGACGAAGTCAATCCCTTGAAAGGCATTGCGGAATGGGCTAAAACAGTTGAAAGTTCTCGGGCTTCTCCAACCCGTCCTCGGACGGGTTTGGAGGGGCTCCGACACGCTCTTAATGCCCCCAAACCTACTACAAAGTACCGCAGAAACTAAGCGCATAGTAACAAACGCTCTTGCAGTACTCAGCGGAGCACACCACGCCGAGCGATTAGCAGCACAGCGCGCGCAAGCAACGCCGGTCCGCAGGAAGCGGAAGGTGCCGCCGGAAGCAGAAGACGCCGCCGGAAGCGGAAAACGCGCATGCCGCCTTCCGCTTCCGGCATTGCGAGTATTTTTCTCCTTTCCGCTTCCGGTATGCTAGTATTTCTCCATTCCCGGATGCTTATGAAAAATGGTCAGGACAGCCAAGTTGGCCGGGCGAGCGCAGCGCCAGCCGCAGCAGACCCACGCAACTCTGGGTCGGTCCTGCCGCTTCAGAGCCCGTGAACGCACCTTTGCAAAAACGTGTGCCATAACGTTGTTTCCGTGTATATCTGCAACGAAGCCATGCAGAAATGTTACATAGTGGGGAGAAGCCTCCAAATGAAACAGGGCGCTGATAGAATGCTGTCGTCTTGCTGCAGAGACGTGGGTTGCCCCAACTGAGAAGGCTTTCTATTCTCCCGCGGATTCCTCTTCTCCTCTTTTTTTTTTTTTTTTTTGCAGATATGAAGCTGTGGTTATAGTAACTGCATCTTGAGAAGCCCACAGCAAGCGAGCGCAATTACCTTCTGCGGTGATGGTACGAGCAGGTTGTAGCGGGCTGGTTAGAAGGCTGGTTAGCAGGCGATAAATACACAAACGTGCGCATTAAATTTGTTCTCAACGAGGTCCCTCAAACGCAGCTATAACAGCGTAGTTCTACACTGCTTAATCTAATATTTCATGTGCATATATCGCCCTATTAAATACATGTTACAACGAATGGGGCGGACACTTAGGGCGTTGAGGTTCGTAAATGTTTCGTCAGCTATGGCAAGATAGCATAAAATAATCGTCTCTGCTTGCAAAAGAAACTATGTAATTGTTCTCCAAGCCACTGAATAGCTAAGGAAAAAAGACGAGACATGCAGCAATAAAAGTGTAAAATATATGAACGCAGGACGAAATTTTCGCGCTTGAGGAGCAGGAGAAACTTTATTTATTGCATGCGTTGTGATTGTGGTCATTCCGGACCACTGAAGGGTGTCCTTAGTAAACAACTCCCCCCCCCCCCCCCCCCCCCCGTGACTTTTGCTGCAAGTGTGGTGACGGTAATAAAATCGCTACTATTTATTTCTAACAGATGTCTCATGCCGGACCCATTAGAATGGATAGAAAACAATCAACGAATATGAATACAGTTGAACCTGGATTTAACAAAGTCACAGGGCAGCGAATTGTTTCGTTAAATTGGGAACTTCGTAAAATTAAGTGAACAACAAATATTGTTCGAGAGAAGCCAAATTTATTGCCAACTGACAAAGCTCGTAATTTTCGCCTGCGCGCGCTTTGGAAGCAGCGGGAGCACAAATTTATCGTTGCTGGCCAGTGAAGTCAAAGCGTCCGCGGCACCCTCGTGTTCCCCAACAAACCACCTCAGAAGGTCGACGGCGTCCATCAACTGGCTTGGAGTGGGCACGAAAACTTCGACAGTATCCGAATCGCTCGCATCTTCAGACTCCTCTTGAGCGGTGGAAACGAGCTGCACTACCTCCTGGTCGTCGAGAACTTCCGTTGTGTCAAATTCGGTGTCTGCGTCGGTGTTCACGAAGTCGTCGAAGTTCTGATCTGCGGCCACCTTGTCACGCCGGCGAAGCTCTTCCCAACAAATGGGCGATGCATATTCCTGCGCGCGTTGCGATATTGTGGAGCCCGACACACCCTCAGAAGTAGAATTTTGAGAGCCAACATGCCGGAAACAGTTCAAGGGCCGGGTTGGTCTCCACGATTTTCCCGCAGTGATTCGTTAAATCGAGTTTGGCGGCGAAGTTTGTTTCGTTATTTCGAGTTCATAAAAGCATTAAGACTATGGGCGACTGCGGGGGAATTTGAATTTGTTTGTTAAATCGGGAAAGTTGTAAAATCGGGTTTCGTAAAATCGAGTTTCAACTGTATTCCGTAATTTTTCCGATATGCCTGCTTACGCGATATTCTGCTGATTCCTCCCCTCGCCCCCTCCTTGCCCAATTGAAGTTCTTGTGATAGCCTCGTGAAGAGTTTGTTTTTTCGAGGACTGTTTTTATACAGCTCGCGTGCTGGAAGCCCCCGGAAGCTCCTGGAAGCCTAAAAAAATTCTTGGTGGAGGGTGCGACATAGAACGAAAGCTACCCATTTCCCCCCATTTTATGACGCTGGAAAGGGGATATTACCTGTCTTGCGTTGCTCCTGCAGAACCGAACGACGATACATGAAAGGCAGATAACCCGTCGAGCCTGATACATCCTTGTAATATTTGACTGATGTTATAATCGAGGTCATGGATTTAAAAACGTCATTGAACCGAATACAATGTCTCCAGGACTGAAAAGTCCTCGGGACTTCGTATTCGATCGTACGTTCCGCTATACACAAACAAATGTGAATTTCGTGCTGTTACATGTATGAAGCATCACATTCGGATCAAAGACAGATACCCAGGAGGCACAGAAAGTGTGTCCCAAGACCGGCCCGTCTACGGCCGCTTTCTGGCATGTCCGGCCAGCATCCAGGTTCTGGCGCAGCCACTGATCATACGTTGAACGGCGAACATTCCAAGACCAGCGCTTCGGCATTTCTCCGGCCGCCCGTGTTCAGACACAGAACGGCAGGTACCCTGCTGCCATATATTCACTTTACTTTCGGCTGCCGATGTTCAGAAAGAGAACGGCCGAAGTACGGCTTTAAGGCATCCGCTTTTCCTTCGGGAAGCAGTGTTCAGCCAAAGCACGGCAAGCGACCGGCCACAGAATATTCGTATTCTTGTGGCAGTTGGTGTTCGAAAGGAGACCGGCCGGAGTGCGTGTGCCGTGCATTCGCACTTTGAACGGTGAACCGTGCGTCCGGCCGCAGAATATTCGTTTTCTTCGGGCAACCGGCGTTACAAAGGAGAACGGCCGACGTACGTCCCCAGAATGTACGTTTTTCATTCGGTTAGCGGTCTTCGGCCGAATTACGGCAAGCGAACGGCCGCAGAATATTTGGCAACCGGTGTTCAGGAGGAGACCAACCGACGTAAGGTCTCTGGTTATACGTCATTCTTTCTGTAAGCGGCGTAAAGCCGAATAACGGCATGGGTCTGGGCGCCGGAGCTCAGGCACTATTGGTTGGAAGGAGACCAAGTGGTGTATGACCGGTTTTTTTCCCTGGGTGAACAAAAAGTCGTTAGGGAGCCGAACGACGGAGACGCGCTGTTCATCCGCTCGGTGTTTCTACGTTGTAAATCAACGAACTTCGTTCATCAACCTGTAATGAGTGGTTCTAGCTGAACGGGCAAGGTGGAAGGACACACTGAACATTACCAGGTAGCCTTTTAGGCCATCGGAATGCCATTTATTGCCCCGAGAAGACTGTGTCACGCCGACACGTGAGCTAAGCCTCGCAAGTCATAGCCGCTACCACGCCTCGCCCGCCGGCTTCGTCGACGCGTCAGCTCGAGGCTACTCGACCCCTCGAGAAGTCGAGAGCATTGGAGACATCGATCCGGCAGAGATGTCCGAGCCGAGATGGCGGTGGTTCAGTGAAAATAACTGTCCTTAAAGGGCGTCGAGCAAATGGCCATCGCGCAGGATCTCAACCGGCCCCATGTCAAGGACTCCCCACCAAAGAAAGGCAAGGGCACGCAAAAGCACAAGTTTTCGGCTATTCTGACAATAATGCTTCGGCTATTCTGACAATAAAAGTTGTTTCCTCCTCCTCCTCAAAGCTGGGCAGGCTTACTCCCTTCGGCTCATCAAGCTGAGCATTAACAAAAGGTATGTACAGTGTGCGAAATTGGGTCCCCCGAACCGGCCGTGTGGCAGTTCTAGCTCCGTTCGTCCCGATCCTTCATAGCTACCTTCTGTGCGCAATACTAATCAGGTCTCTGTTTTCTTTACAAATGCTCGAAACGTCCTGAACAAATCCATTGCACTGTCCCGCACTATTTATTCGTGTGCGGCCGACATTGTTGTCTTAACTGATACCTGGCTTTCGGCGAAAATTACGAACAATGAAATATTGAACTGCGAAAACTCGTACTGTTTTTATAGATATGACAGAGACATTCGTTCAGGGGAAAGGGGGGGGGGCGGCGTTCTTACTGCTGTTAACGAAGTGTTTGTTTCACATGTAATACCGGTTGTCTCGTCGTTAGAACTTCTTTATGTGGGGGTGCACATAGCTAGCCGTGAATTCACTACTTGCGTTTGCTACAGACCACCCAGTGCCGCTCGAACCTTTTGCGGCGTTCTTAACAAACTGTTCACTAGATATTTCAAGTCCCCACTTCTTATATTCGAAGACTTTAACTTTACGAATATAATATGGCGCCATGATTCTGCAGCTGTTAAACACAACTCATCTGAGCACATGGAATTTGTAAACCTACGCTGCGATTTTAACCTCACGCAAATTTTTCACACTCCTACTCGAACTACAGGCTCCACAGCTGACACCTTAGACCTAACCCTTACTTCTAAAACCTGAATTAATTTGTACTATCATGCCAGAAATAAGCGATCATTCCATCCTCGATTTTACTGTGAAAGAGCAGGTTCCCTGTAGGAAAGTTTACGAACAAATACAAGACTATGGCAGAGCCGACACTGCCTCAATAACAGCCGAATTAGAATCGTTTATAGAAACTTATTTCCATAACTTTTCAGCACACAGAGTAGACGAAAACTGGTTACTGTACAAAGATAAACTCTTAGAGCTAATCGATCGATATGTACAAAAAAAAAACTATAATAACAAATCCTAGCTCGCTTTCGTTCAATAACTCGCTTAAACGCTTGCGTAACAAAAAGAAACGTACATTTCGTCGCGCAAAACTAGCAGACCGAGCTGACCATTGGCACATTTATCACACCATAAATAATGAATGTAGCACATCTGTAGCAAGTGCGAAAAAAACGCGCTTTAATGACACATTATCGGTGCTATTACAAACGAATTCGCGAAACTTTTGGAACACTATTAGAGGCACCAAAAGGAACCTCATTCAGTTGCATCATTCAAACGCTCCCGTCCCTTCAAAGCAATGCTGTACAATTCTAAAAAACGCCTGTGCCAGTGTTCAATTCTTCTCACCCTGTCAGTACCCACCTTTATTTTACCGTTGGATCCTATTTTTGTGGACTGTCGGCGTTGAAGCATTAATTAGTAAACAAAATTGCGTCCTCTCCTGGGCCTGGAAACGCTCGAATGAACTATTGTTTACTCATGTATTTTCGGTCAGAAATTTTTCAGCAGTCGCAGCGTTGTGGTACATCGCCTCGTGACTGGAAGGTGGGGAAGGTGGTTCCCGTTCATAAATCCGGTGATGTACATTCTCCTGAAAACTACCGTCCCATTTCACTTACAAGCATACGTTGCAAACTCCTTGAACATATAATATATTCACAACAAGTTGAATATATTGAGTCGAATTGTATTTGTTCACTTCTTTCAACATGGCTTTCGAAAAACTTTCTTTTGTGAAACTCACCTTGTAGCCTTTACTAATGACCTTTCTGCAAATAACGACCTTGGATTTTAAACTCAATACTTTTTGTCTTCGTGAAAGCTTTTGACTGAGTTCCTCACATTTCATTCAATTTCACATTTCACAGTTCTTCACATTTCATATTTATTTTCAAGCTCAGCCAACTAAACTTTGATCCCCTACTACTTGCATGAATCTAGTACTCAACTCAACACGTTTTTGCTAATGACTGCACGTCTCCTACTTGTGATGTAACATCTGGTGTTCCGCAAGGACCGGTAGTTGGGCCTCTACTTTTTCCGATATTTATTAACTACTTACGCGACTGTGTTAAATTCTAGTTCGGTAATCATGCTCTGCAATTCGTCCCCCGAGATACTTAGCCAGGCAACGACATCAGCAAATCTGAGGTTACTGTGGTATTCTCTATTAACCCTTATGCCCTGTCTGACGCCCTTCCTTCTTGGTATTTTGCTGCTCTTCTTATGAAAGTTAGATCAGCAGATGGCATCAAGAAGTTTGCCTGGATAAATTGCTCGCAGTTAGCACAGGACCGGGATAATAGGAGGTATGTGGTAGAGGCCTTTGCCCTGCAGTGGGTGTAGATAGGCTGGTGATGATGATGAAATAATTATTCACGCAACATTTTACGCCGGATGATTTACGAATGGCAGTGTACATGTAGCCTGTACGTGAGGCGATGGCGTGGGATAAACAAATTAAGGGCAATTAAAGGAGGCAAAACAAGCACCAAATTGCACGTCCGCTGCCTGCTTAGATGTGTACCTCTATATTACATTAGCCACATACACGGTGCGTGGCCTAAATATTTGCATACGGTCGTGACTGTGTTCGTTATCTTCTAGTGCAGTGATCGGCAATTCAAGGCCTGCGTGCCAATATTATTCTTTCTCCAGCATGTAGTCAGAACCTTTATTCTCCCTCTGGCGCTTTATATCTGGACGCATACACGCCAGTTTTGGCCTCAAATGGGCTTAGACAAGAGATAAGAGCAGATAATTGATTGGTTCCATTTGGCATTGTCCCGCATCTTCCCACTTAGCCAGATTACAGTCAATTATCGTCACCTATTGTCAATTATTTTGAATTCGCCGAATTGTTCCTCGTTGCCTGCATAGCCCCCCTCGCACCCCCCACCCGATTCGCCATCCGGCCCTCCGCCGTGTCGGCTTCATGCAACTCAGCCCTGCACCGCAAAAGGTTGCCGACCCCTGGTCTAGCCTGTTAATTGCGGACTGGGAATAGACGAGGCAAAAGCGTAATTAGATAAATTGAGAGCAAATAAGAAAACAGTACGACCACTCAGTTCGCTAGGCCGCTTTGTTCTACGTCCCCTACTTTCGGAATCGCAAAACAGATTTGACGCTGCTGACGCTCGCTGCATTTTGTCACTCAGCCAAGACACAATAAGAAAGCAAGCTAGCGCTGCACCACGTATTCGTAACGGCGGTGCAAACAGCCAGCAGCAGCAGGAGCAGTGCACGCTTAAGTGCACAGATGCGCGAAAGGGCAGCGCACCCTGCCAGACGAGCCTGTGGTCCGCCGGACTCGGTGACTTACAATCGTCGCCTATTGCATTAGGCCGGGTTCAGACTGTTGCCGCAACTGTCGTAATAACTTTAAAGAATGACGCCATTTCACGTTTCAGCCAATCGAACTGCGTGACACGCCGTTTTTTTTACGTCCATAGATCACGCTATGTCTTTTGCGTCGGTAGTCTGAACATAGCCTTACTCTTTTTCAAAGCAAAGCTTTACTGCTCTCGTTCCGCGGTTTCGCCGCGGGAGCGCAAGTTCACCTTTTGACCGCAGACACACGTCCTGCGACACAACCCTTGAAGGGCATCACGTGGCTTGCCGGCACCGCTTTCGGCGCTGCGCACAAGACCCCGTCATAGAGAAATCTCTGTGGCCCAGTTTTCAGTCGTTCTGCACAACTAGCGGCGACCACCGCGGCGGATGCCGCCGATCAGCCGATAGCCAGTCGACCAACCCCACAGCCTGCTACGCATGCGCTATTGTGTGTCTCGGGCTACGTGACTCGTCTTGCGCACGGAAGAACGCCGCGCTTGTTGTGCATGAAAGCGAGGCCGGTCCTCCTTCTGCGTGCGTTGCTGACCGAACGGCTTCGAGCCGTGGTCGGCGAAACAGCAACATGTAAGGTTACCCAAGCGAAAGCAAAACTCAACCAGACTAAGCCAAGCTTTTTCTTTGCATATGCGAGGTTGGCTGAGATGAGCCGCAGCCATTTATTAACACGAAAGTGTTTTATGCCCGGCAACACACAGATCTGACCGGCGTCATATCCGTCACGGGAGAGAGAGTGAGAGAAAACATTTTAATGAGCTCAAGTGTGAGAGTGGAACCCTAGTCCGGGAATCCATGCGTTGCCCTCGCCGTCTTGGCCCGTGTCACCAGGAGAGTCTGGTCCTCCGGTTGACAGCTGGTCAACAGTGTCTCCCACAGCTCAGGAAAGGAACAGGAGAGGGGTGGTAGGGCTGGGTTGTGAGCGCATTCCACAGTTACATGCTGGAGGGTACCTAGCTGCGGACAAAACTTGCATAGCGCGGTGTACTGTGTGGGAAACAATAAATTCATTCGAACCGGGTGAACGTACGTGCCTGCTTGTAATTGTCGGAGTGTTATTTCCTGAGCTTTGCTGAGGGATGGGTGAGGGCACGGGAATTTTTGTCTGGTGGTCCGGTAAAATTGAGTAATTTCCTGATAGGTGAGAAGTGGCGTCGGAGCTGCGGTGACCTCTGGGGCTCGGTGGGCCAATTCGCGAGCCTGTTGGTGGGCGAAGTTGTTGCCCGTTACAGAGGCATGGGCAGGTGTACAAACGATCGCCACTCGGTGAGATGGACGGTATCGCTGAAGTAACCGCAGGGTCGTTGGTGCAACCCTCCCTGAAAGGAAACTGCGGCAGGCTGCTTGAGAGTCAGTGATGATGACTCTGCTGGAGCATTGGATGAGGGCTAAGGCAATGGCGAGTTCTTCGGCGTCTCGTGGGGATGTCGTACGGATAGATGCGCATGAAGTTAAATGGCTTCTGGTTGTTGTCACTGCAACCATGGTTTGGTTATCAGCGTAGCTCGCCGCATCGGTGTAGGACACGTCAGAGCGATTGCCATATAAGCGTTCATGGGCTTGGCTGCGAGTGGTCCTGCGCTCGGGATGGAGGTCGGGGTTCATATTCTTTGGCAGAGGTCGCACAGAGATATGTTCACGCCACTCGTCTGACAAAGGGGCCAGGTGGGTTTGTTCTGCACAGGGCCAGTTGATGCATTGCAGAACAAAGCGGCCTGCTGGAGTGTGTGTCAGACGGAGGCGCTGGCTTGCGAGATGACCTTCAACTAGTTCCTCAATAGTGTTGTGAAGACCCATTTCAAGAAGCTCGGTTGTCGATGTACTCATACGAAGCCCGAGTGCTTGTTTAAATGCCTTCCGAATGATCCTGTTTAGTGCTTCAATGTCGGATTCGGTTAGGGCCATGTATGGAGCGACATAGGTAAGGCGAGAAATGACGAAAGCTTGAATTAGTCTCATTGTGTCCTTTTCTTTCATTCCTCGATGCCGGTTAGTGACCCGCCTAATCATATGCACGACTTGAGCTGACATATTACGCAGTTTTGACAAGGCAAAGTCGTTTGGGGTATTGCCTTGGATGGTAAGGCCTAATATCTTGAGTGAGTGGCTAGGTTTGATCGAATGGCCGTCAAGAGATATTTCGATGTGCTCGACGTGGTGTCGTAGAGGGTGTTTCCGGATGATGACAAGTTCTGATTTTTGCGGTGAACAATGTAAGCCACAAGCCTGGGCGTAATTATTGACTTCTTCGGCTGCACGCTGCAATGTGTCCTACAGCCCACCGAGAGAGTCTGTGTCAGTCCAGAGGGTGATGTCGTCTGCATACAGTGCGTGGTGAAGATTCGGAATCTGCTCTAGCTGTTTTGTTAGACCCAGAAAAGCGATATTGAAGAGGAGAGGAGACAATACCGAGCCTTGTGGTGTACCCAGACTGCCAAGAGAGATTGGTTTGGATTTTATATCTCCAATTTTGAGCACAGCCTGGCGACCTGTGAGGAAGTCCGAAATGTAGGAATAAATTCGGTTGCCACAGCCAGTATTATTAAGGCGGGAGAGAATCGCTGCGTGCGCAACGTTATCGAAGGCCCCTTTTAGGTCGAGGGCCAAAATGGCTCGAGGTGAGTGGCAGGTGCAATTACCTCTTCTTTGAGTCGCAGCATAATATCCTGGGTGCTTAAATGTTGTCGAAAGCCGAACATTGTTTTCGGCATTTGGTTGGTGTCTTCAAGGTATGGCTGCAGCCTTTTGAGTATAATGCGTTCCAATAGCTTCCCCACGCAAGAGGTAAGGGAAATAGGCCGGAGATTGTCTATGTGTGGGGATTTGCCCGTTTTAGGAATGAAGCGGACTTCAGCGGTTTTCCATTGAATAGGTAGGCGGCCAGATGTCCAAAATTTATTGAGATGTTTAAGAAGAATGGCAAGTTCATCATCACCTAAATTGGCCAGGAGCTTATAGGTTACTTGGTCAGGACCCGGGGCACTCCTTTTCTTGCATTCCGCCAGGGCTGCTTCCAGTTCAAAAAGTTGGATATCTCGGTCCAAATCTGCGTTGGGAGTACCAGAGTACGGTGGCGGCGGGGATAGTATCTCTGTTTGGAGGTATTTAGCCGTTAAGTCTTGAATAAGGTGTTCTGGAGTTACGGGGTAAGCGTGAAGAGTGCGGGCCATGTTTCGATTTGATTCCCCCTTGCTGTTTAGGGGGTCAATAAGGTACCTAAGTAGGTTCCAGGTTTTGCGGGAGGTCAGCTGAGTGCCTTGGAGGCTGTCGCAAAGCTGCAGTCAATTTTCTTTGCTCAACGACTGTGCATACTCCGCCGCCTGTTGACTGAGAAGAGATATCCTTCTACGGAGCTTCCGATTGTGGCGCTGGCGTTTCCATCTACGGGCAAGGCTATGGCGTGCTTCCAAAGGTGCAGCAACCTCGCATCCACACAAGGGATCTGGTAAGTCGTGGTTACAGCTCGCGTATGAGAGTGAACTGTCTGAAGAACGTCGTCTATCCATGCAGTGTAGGACTGATCGGGATTTGGCGAATGGCTGCACAGCGCCTTCCGAAAATTATCCCAGTTCGTAATCCGAGTTTTTTCTAATCGTGCCTTGTAGTCTCGGTTACGCAACAGGAGGTGAATAATGTCGTGGTCTGAGCCTAAGTTAATGTGGGTGGATGACCACGTGACAACGAGCTGGCCCGCCAACAAAGACAAGTCTGGGGTGGTGTCCCTGCAAGTACTGGTGCCAGTTCGGGTCGGTGTGTTTGGGTCGTTCACGATGGTGAGATTAAGCTGCTCAATGGTCGAGGCAACTTGCCGACCTTTTTTCGTGCTGTACTTGTAGCCCCAAAGTTGATGGTGCGCATTGAAATCTCCTAGAATAAGTACCGGACGGGAGCCAGTGACGTCGCCGGAAAGAGTACCATTGACGCGGCTGCGCACGGATTTCAGCCACGTACTCTCTCGCCGCAAAGGGAGGTACGCAGCGCTCTACCCACTGCGCTACGAATCCAAGCGAAAGTAGGTCTACGAATGTACGTTATATCTTTCCCACTTCTTTCTTCATTCAGATGCCATCTAGGAGATGCTGCCGTCTAGGAGAAGTGAAGCGAAGTAGTTCATCATGACGCTAATAAGCGCCCACAAATGGCTCCTCCATGCAGGAGAGGCTCCTAGCATCTCAATGCATTGCTAAAAGTGTGGAGGAAGTGACGTCATTTTTGTTGGGCCCATAGATAGCGTTGTCTAGTTTTTTACGGCCGTGGCGACTAAATCGGGCCAAATGCCACGAACAATTTTTCACGACGATTTGACTCTGGCTGCCTCGCTACGCTTGCAACACAGCGCAGTCGCTACGGAAGACGTTTTTAGATTAGGTCAGTTTGAAAACTCCGCCGTTGGAGGCGGCCCCAACTCTATGCCGGCCGCAGCGGCGCTGGCGTCACCTCAAGATTAGGGTGCCTCGATGCGCACCCGCTCTGCTGAGGGTGGCGCCGCTCTTGGAAGGGGTCGCCGCCGCCAAGACCGGTTCTCAGGAGGCGCTCAGGAGGTTGGTCGGCGGGCCACGGCGCTCTGCCGTGCCGCTGCTGCCTTCGTAGTTCTGCCCTATTTCTGGGCGGGTTCAGCCCATTTTAACTGCCCCTTTTCGGACCATATCCGTAAACCAGGTTAGCCAAACAGGTGGGCTCCTACGAATACGAACAGTTTTAATCGAAGACCCCCGCGATGGCTCAGTGGCTAAGGCGTTGCGCTGCTGAGCACGAGGTCGCGGGTTCGATTCCCGGCTGCGGCGGCCGCTTTTCTGATGGAGGCGAAAAGCAAAAACGCCCGCGTGTACGAGATTTCGACGCACGTTAAAGATCCCTAGGTGGTCAAAATTAATCCGGAGCACACCACTACGGCGCTCCTCATCACCTGCGTTGCGTTGGCGCGTTGAACCCTACAGTCAATCAATTAAGTTTTAATCGAAGCATAAAGTGATAGGAGTACGTTTTCGCGTATTATGAACGATCGGGCCTTTAACAACGACGGGATATTGTCGCTACGCTCTTTCCTCGTCCCAGAAACCTATTTCGACACATACTCGGGGGCTTCGGGAATACTGTCAGCATGGTATCTTTTTCAAGCTGGGGAACATCACGCGGTATTTCTACTACGTTACCTAGCAAAGAACCGTTCTTTGTGAATACCCCCGCGCCATTGTAAGTGATGGATACGTCAACGCGTTAAAACGTGTGTGTGGTGTAGGCGCTCCGCCTCCTTGTATGGCTCTTTGGAACCGTCTTTGTTTGCAAATTTCCCAAGATGTTGTGCCCTGTACGTGTATGTAAATAAAGCAGCTTGAACCGGTGCCTTCTGGCCATTCGCATCGTTGATCTGGAGGCCCTTAAGCGCATGTCTTCGCGGCCCCCTCAGTTACGCTCAGTCAATTTGGAATCAGTCAAATGTAAATGCAGAATAAAAAAATCCCATGTGCACATGCATACGAAGTTTTTTAGCACCTTCAGTCAACAGATACAGTGATCTCTCCTTAAGGATATCTCGGAATATCGGTTACGTCGAAACTTTTTCTTACCGTGCATATACCTGCCATAGGCCACATTTGCCTCCCTTTATCTCGAAACGTCTTTTCGGGGGATCACGAATACCTCGAAAAGTTGACAAAGAGGACACAATGCAACATCGCCTGCGCAGGCAGCTGATAGGGTATCGGTTAACGCTTAGTTCCATTACGCTCCGAACACCGCCACGAACGGCAAATTTACGAGGGGTACGCGCTGTGCGAGGCCGATGTCCCGTTACCGGAATGATGCCCAACGCCTACATTGTTGATATAGCCGGGGAAGATGCATCTGATCATGTGGACGACGAGGAGCCTCAAGTGGTGTCTACAACGGCAGAAACAGGGAACACATATGCTTTGCCTGCTTCGCAGCAAAATAGAATATAGCGTTGGCGACCAACAATTGATGTTGCATTGAGAAGATGGAGAGCGCCTTTTTGGGGCCAGATGCGAACACGAAACGGGCGATCATCACACAGTTCTTTCTTCCGGAATACCTAATAAAAATTGCTTTTCCTGCAAATTATTTTGCTTATATTCTGAAAGCTTCTCTGTGCATTGGAGCATTTGTTACCAGCACTGGCTCTTATTTCAGTGACCTGGCCACAAATTTTCGGCATTTCGCTTAACTCGAAACTCCGCTTATCTCGAAATTTTCAGCGGATTTTAGGACTTCGACTTAACTAGGGGTTACGGTATTTCAAGACGACAGAAATTCGGATACTATCAAACCTCTTTTGCGTGGCTGTAATTTTCATGAATACCGTGATTTGAAACGTTCGCCAGCATTAGGGGTACTTAATAAAACCAGGCTGCAAATCAGTAAGTGCGATGGCATTCTTCATTGCACACGTTCTTTTTGATCGTCCATACACTCGGAGTGCATCGCGAAATGCACGCGGGGAGAGCAAAAAGGCGGAATTTTTGTGTTATAGCGACTAGTATATACGCGGCTGTTTGAAAGCAAGAAGCAAAAATATTGAGGTTTTCTGGTACTCCCACGACCATTGCTTCATCCCCCCTCCCCCAATCTCTGCCCAAAGTATTTAGGAACACGTTTTTGCTGGTAAAACATTTCCCTCAAGCTTTCGCTTTCGCTCTGGCCAGCCTGCCAGCCGGCTACGTGCTTGCAACCATCAATGACATTCGGGAATAACCCGGTAGTTTTGATGTGGAACAAACGCTGTTTCTGGCGCCGCAGGGAGCTCTTTTTGAACGGGATCTCAATGTCTCAACTTTGCTTAAAAAATCATACACCCCTCTGTCTGAGGACAAAGATGGTTGAACGCGAAGCTTTCTTGTGAGCGATTCGTTGTAGTCTGAGTTTGGACTTTGGCTCGCTGAGCTGTGACTTTGACTCACACGCTTTTTGGACTTATGATCGCACCGGCTTTGACATCGCCCCTTTGCCATTGGATTTCACGCGAAGAAAGCATCGATGCGGAATTATACGGAGTGGATGATTTTTCTGACTAATTACATGTGCAAGTCTATGCACCCCTCTCCAAATTCAAACTGCTTGACCGTGATAGAAATGAGCAATGAGATAGGCGTCGGCTTCATAACGCGATGAACCCAGGTTCGATTCTGACCCCGGGAAGCGTTTTTTCATACCACTTCACTCACAAACATGGTACCGTCGTCAGAGACAGCTGGCTTTCCTGCAATGCCTTTTCGATGCGACATACGCCATCAGTGAGTCGTAGAAAGCTTCACTTTAATATGGTTCCAGAGGCGGTAGCGAACGGGCTACGCCCGTTGCTGCGGTTTCATCCTTCGGTCTCACTCCCGAAATTGAGCGGCCGCAAAGAGGCTCCGTGGGCTGATTCGCGAAAAATTCGGGGCGCGAAATTAAGGGGTCTTATAGTAATTGTGATGAGTGGCTCGGAGGGGGCACAGTGAAAGTAGTGAAAGAAGAATCCACAACGCGGGAGACACCAAGTGGCCGCTGGCAAAAAGACACCACGGAGAACAAGAAGACGAGGGCGTGGTGCGAGCAAGCGCTGCGAACCCGGGAAGTGCAGGCTGACCGAGACAGGGCACGGTTGGACTGGGCATTCCCACGTCAGACGTCCGGTCGACGTGCCGTCCGCTACGAGACCGTCGCCATCGGTGACCAAGGCGAGCTTCCGTCTGGGTGCGGCTCGGGCACGAGTGATAGCAAGGCTCTGCCGCGTAGTCACGTTCCGGCTCGAGCCAGGGTTTCTGCTGCTGCGAGGCTGACGTTCGTGGTGCGTCAGCGGCTCCAGGCTCCTGCTCGGACCGCCGGGTTGCTAAGACCTGGCCACGACTTCAGGGCCTGGTGTGCTTGGTCGCGGAGGTGTTCCGGAGCGTCCCACACCAGCTCGTTGGCGACCTGTTCGTGGAGCGGCCGGCTAAGTTTGCGAACCTCACCCTCGACGACCACTGCGCCCCAACAAGACGTACCTGTGAGCCGTGCTCAACGCAACTGTTTGCGGGCCTAGCGACAGCCACTGCCGTGGAAAGTTAACCGAACCCGCTTTGCGAACGTTTTTTTAGTTACCTTCATTTCCTTGAGTGGCTAAATATGTTGTAAATACATTACGTCCTGTGTGTGTGTCCGGCATTCATCTCATTGGGTTCTGCACTATCCTAGCGTAACAGTAATATCGTACCTTCGCTGATGTGCCTCTTGCCATTCGATTTCACCGCTTCAACTGGCCGACAAACCCCGATGCCCGCTCGCTCTCCGCGGCAGCGCGCGGCACAGGCCGGCCGGCGGCCGCTCGGGCGCTCCGATTGCTCGCAGCGCCCTCTGCGCAGCGCTGTGCGTGCATCAGCGGAGCTATAGTGCCTGGAATATACTTCTAGGCTATATAGCGGAGCCGACACAGCCTCCCATAGAGAAGGCGCGTGGACGGCAGACTAGCAAATATTTCTCGGGACCATACTAATCGACCAGATTTAGGGGAAATCCCCAAGGTGGAGTAAGTTTCTGTGAAGGAAAGTTTGACATCCACCTAAATGCAGCCATACGGCTACAAAGGACAGCTTTCTCAGAAACTTCGCAGTTGATAAAAAATTCGTCCAGGATTCCAGGATTCCAGGAATTCCAGGATTCCAGGATTCAAACCCGGGACCAGTGCTTAACCGGAGCAGTCGCTCTACCAACTGAGCTAACACCTGTCGATTAACACCTGCCCTTCACTTTGGGTTGTTGATCAATTCGCTTTCGCGCTACTAACGACTAGCCTCCTGGTTAGCTCAGTTGGTAATGCCGCGCTGCTATGGGGAAAATGTGCTCTTGTGATGGGAGGTCAGAAGCTCAGTCAGCCACGCATTGGAGCCGAAATAAGAATGCAAAAAAAGCCCCACATCAAGCTTTGCTGAAGTCCATCATAAAGCAAAATTTTCAGCCCCGATCTGGGATAATGCCGCGCTGCTATGGGGAAAACGTGCGCTTGTGATGGGAGGTTAGAAGCTCAGTCAGCCAGGCATTGGGGCCGAAATAAATAGGCAAAAAAAATTCCCCGCATTTCCCCGAGGGGAAGAATGTGAAAGTGCGAATGCACTAGTTGAATTTGCGCAGTTCGGTAATGTTCGCAAAAGAGAGATCACACACACACACACAACTACAAAGAAAGAAAGATGCATTTATTCACAGACACCTATTTGTGTTGTCGTTGTACTTGACTGCTAGAGCGGATCTCAGCTTTGAAATTTCGTGTCAGTACTCCTTTAAGCGGGTGCATTAGCCCTTCTCACGCCCGATTCCTGGCCAATCCCCCACGTGGGTATGTGCCATGTCAGCGGCCAGGCAGCGCGCGCCCATCTCCCCCCGTTGCCAAGGAAGACGAGGAGATTCCTGGCCAATCCCGCACGTGGGTATGCTATGCGGACATCGCCGGTGGACGCAGGTTCAGGGTCGTTTAAGAAGTGCATCGCACTTAATAAAGCCCGACATTAAGCTTTACTGATATCCATCATGAAGCAAAATTTTCAGCCCCATTCTGGGGTAATGCCGCGCTGCTATGGGGAAAACGTGCGCTTGTGATGGGAGGTCAGAAGCTCCGTCAGCCAGGCATTGGAGCCGAAATAAATAGGCAAAAACAAGCCCGACATCAAACTTTACTGAAGTCCATAATGAAGCAAAATTTTCAGCCCCATTCTAGGGTAATGCCGCGCTGCTATGGGGAAATTATGCGCTTGTGATGGGAGGTCAGAAGCTCAGTCAGCCAGGCATTGGAGCCGAAATAAGTAGGCAAAAAAGCCCGACATCAAGCTTTACTGAAGTCCATCATGAAGCAAAAGTTTCAGCCACATTCTGGAGTAAAGCCGTTCTGCTTTTGCGAAAAGACCAGAGTCCAGAACCCGTCGAACAGTCCCATCGAACATGAGGTGTTTATTGACACATACCCCAAAGAAAAGAAGTAGTTTGTGCGTGCGTTCAGACTAATTTGGTAGGAAACCTGCTGTCCAATCTGCTTAGGTATGTGCCTGATTTCAAGCTACGAACCAAATACATTTTCTAACATCCTCCCGCCGGCGAAAAGAGGAGTGTTAGCTGGAAGCTTCCAGGCGATACAGATGTTGCACTGCACGTCGAATACGAGATCCGTCCGACTTCTTGAGAAGACAAAGACGAACTCTGTTGTCAGAGCCCGGAAAAGGTTTTTCGATCACCGCCAGATCCCAAAGCGACCTTGGTGTTTTCTCGTTCCCAATGAGGACGACATCGCCAACTTTAGCGTCGCTTGAAGATGCATTATGTACAGTGTGGCCGGATGGCAGCTGCAGTATGTATTCTCTACGCCACCTACTCCAAAAGGCATCTAGTAACTCTTTCCGTCGTCGCCAGCGTCCCCGAAATTGTTCTTCTGGTGACCTCTTCTGGATCTCTAAGATTCCACCTTCCGGTACCGACAGCAGTCTTCTGCCGATCAAAAAATGTGCGGGAGTTAAGGGTTCCTCCTCTAGGGACCAGGCGGCACAGAAAGTTTGACCCAAGACCGGCCCGTCTATGGCCGCTTTCTGGCATGTCCGGCCAGCATCCAGGTTCTGGCAGCCACTGATCATGCGTTGAACGGCCAACATTCGGCAACCAGCGCTTCGGTATTTTTCCGTCCGCCCGTGTCCGGACGCACAACGGCAGCTAACCGGCTGCCAGATATTCAGTTCTCTTACGGCTGCCGATGTTGAGAAAGAGAACGGCCGAAGTACGGCCTTAGGGCATCCGTTTTTTCTTCGGGAAGCGGTAATCGGCCGAAGCACGGCAAGGGACCGGCCACAGAATATGCGTATTCTTGCGGCAGTTGGTATTCGAAATGAGACCGGCCGGAGCGCGGCTGCCGTGCATTTGTTGTTTCAACGGTAAACCGCGCGTCCGGCGGTAGAATATTCGTTTTCTTCTGGCAACCAGTGTTATGAAGGATACCGGCCGACGTACGGCCCCAGAATATACGTTTTTCATTCGGTTAGCTGTCCTCGGCCGAATTACGGCAAGCGAATGGCCACAGAATATTTGGCAACCGGTGTTCAAGAGGAGACCGGCCTACGTAAGGTATCTGGTTATACGTCATTTTTTCGGCAAACGGCATACAGCCGAACAACGGCACGCGCCTGGGCGCCGAGAATTCATGCACAGACGTGTTTGGAAGGAGACCGATCGGTTTTTTCCTGGTGGGAGAAAAAGCTGTTAGGGAGCCGAACGACGGGGACGAGTTTTTCATCCGCTCCGTGTTTCTACGTTTTAAATGAACGAACATCGTTTGTCAAACAGTAATGAGTGTTCTCGGTGAACGGGCAAGGTGCAAGGACTCACTGGACATTAGCAGGGAACCTTTTAGGCCATCGAAATGTCATTTATTGCCACAAGAAGATTGTGCCACACCGACGGTTGAGCTAAGCCTCGCCAGTCATCGCCGCTACCACGCCTCTGCCGCCAGCTGCGTCGACGCATCAGCTCGAGGCTATTCGCCCCCTCAAGAAATGGAGAGCATTGGAGACATCGACCCGGCAGAGATGTCCGATCCGAGATAGATGGAGATGGTTCACTTCACCAGAATAACTGGCCTTCAAGGGCGTCGAACAAGCGGCCATCACGCAGGAGCTAAACCGCCACCATGTCAAGGACTCCCCACCAAAGAAAGGCAAGTGCGAGCGAAAGCGCAAGTTATTCTGTTTATAATTAAATTGCTACAAGCAATGTTGCACTATGTTGTTGGTGATAAACGTAGAAGAGACTCGCTCGTGCATTGGTAGGATCAACTTCATGCCCTGCACTGTGTTACTTCATGGGATTTTACGACTGCCTATTTAGAAAAAAAATTGTTTTAAATTTGCGATAACAACAGAGCCTTGTCACTGACGAAGCCTAGCTGTTAATTTACTTCCGATGTTTGAAGGTGAGCTTAGCTACTCTTGGGATATGACTCATTTGGTTAAACACAATCGCCAGCATCCTAGCAAACACGGATTTTGTCAGGATTTTCTTCCTCAACGCAGATTGTTGAGTTCACGCACGATTTGGCTCTTGCAATAGATAAGCTTAAAGTGGTTGACTGTATATTCTTGGACTGCAAAAAAGCAAATGATGGTGTTCCATATCACCTTCTGCGTAGTACATTTCATCCTATAAACTGATGAATCGGTTTTTGTATTGTTATTACTATTGGCCCTATAGCTTTGTTCAAAAGTACTGTGTAGTTTACCGGACTATAGCGAATGAACGTGATTCCGTGTACCCGCAGCTTTATTCGAATTTAATAACATCCTGGTGTGCTGATTCAGACAAGTTTTTGGATGTTAAACAGTGTGTTAACGGCACCTTTACAAGAAAACCTTCATTCCAATTGAATACGTATACCGTAAATTATGCTGCTGTGACAACGGCCGAGGAATATAAATACCTAGGAGTTTATTTAGGGAGTGGTTAGATGTTAAATAGGCAGGTTCACACCATAAAAGTTACGGCTGAATTTGTTTTTGGCTTTCTGAGACGAAATTTCAGTCAACCTCCATCTAATAGAAAAGAACAACCGTATTTCACTCATGTGCGCTCAATCTTGGAGTACGCATTAGTTTTCGTGGATCCCTACACCAAAGAGCTGGTTGATACGCTCGAAAACATACAGAATATGTCAGTGCGATTCGTATTAGGTAATTGTCACGCTCAACTTAGCATGAGAGAAAGTAAAAGTAAACTGAAATGGCAGGACGTGAAAGATCACAGACGCAACCACAGGTTGAACTTTTTTCGTAATATCTATCAATCGAAAACTGGAATAGAAGGGGAGAAGTATGTCCAAGCGCCATTCTACATATCGCAAAGTGGGACCGCTAGCTTAAAGCAAATTATTAACTTTCCTTTAATGGTGACGCCTTGCGCGATTCATTTTATTTTACATCAATACTGCAGTGTAATTATCTTCCACGTATGATTGCATTAACTGTTTATATTGACGATTTTCAGCGCGCTTTGTAGAATTATTTTGTTATTTTGTCTCATATTTAATGCTTAGTGTTATGTATCTCCCTTCTGTAATGCATGCAAAGGCAAGCAGGCATCAAATAAATAAATAAATAAATAAATAAATAAATAAATAAATAAATAAATAAATAAATAAATAAATAAATAAATAAATAAAACAATGACTAAATAAATGAATAAAAATAAACAAACAAATAAATAAATAAATAGTAAATAAGTAAATAAATAAACTTCCAGAGGCGCAAGTTTGCCTCCGACGGGTTGAGAACCCTACGCATTCAACCTTGACCAATAAAATATTTATTGCCTTATTCGTTGCAGTATGCAAGGTTTCCTGTATGCATGCTACCATTGCTATGTTATTGGTTTAAAACAAATTATGTAACTCTAATTTTACGCCTTATCGCGTGAACACAGAGGGATACAACTGCAGCCACCTGAAGCAGGGCGTCATTCGCAACGCGTCTAGAATTTTTTGAACGTAGTATGACATTGGAAGAAAATTAAGTGCTTGTGGACTATTAAGTGGTGTGGACGTATGCTCATGAAAACAACATTAAAATAGATTGAAAATGAAAGTACCTGTTCGCTCCTTCTTAGGATCAGCCCTGCGCAAGATCATAAGAAAAGTTGATCGAGTAGAAAATGTCTTTGCAAGAAAAATGGGCACAAACTGGACATACTTTTTTGTGAAAGAGTTATATTAAATGCTCCTGAGTGTTTTGTTGAGAACCAAAACGCTTCGTAAAGGCATTCACGCCGGTTTTATATACATCAAAATTGGTCAAGCAACTGTTATAAAAATAGTTTATGTAGTCATAGCATGAAAGTGTTCCGGAATATTGCCCTAAAAGAAATTGGCTAAAATCGGCGCAATTTATCTCTCTTAAATTCAACCCACTAAAGTATGGTATGCGCCCTACGCCCCCCCCCCCCTTTCCTCTTTCCCCGTTTATTACAGGTAAGCTGCCCCACAGAGGATATCAGGACCTGGACAATACATCTATTCAAGCTCTACAAAGAACTGAATATTTCCTGTGTTCGGCAGTAAAAGAGGCACAGCAATTAAAGGAACGACAATTTATGAGCACTGTTTAATAAATGAATTTTGCTGTCAACTGAGGCTGGTAATTAAGCAAGGCTGCGTTGAAAGCTTGACGGCTGGTGGTTGCGCGCGAGCTCACATTGATGTGGCTGCATTGGACGCAAAATGCTGGGTGTGTGCTGCTGCTGCACTGCGCGAATGAGTCATCTGCTTGCGCGACATGCAGTGACCGGCCTCAATACAGTTAACGTACTGTGGCTGAACTCCAATACCCGTATCACGGCCGTATTTCCGGCAGCTTTAGTCCGGCCGGAGTCCGACGACCGCATCTCGGCTGTCCTCCGGCGGCCGTACTTCGGCCGTACACGGGTGGCTTTGGAATGGCCGGAGTGCTACGGCTGGAATATGGCCGTATGACCGTAAGCCGGTCGACTGGCCGACGGACACTGGCCGTTGGACAGCCATGGATGATGGGAGTACGGCCGTATACGGCCAAAAGGCCCACATTTGGACATGGGCCGAACATGGCTGCCGGAAAACGGCCGGGCAGATAATCACCGGCCAAAGTACACCGGCTTGAGTTAGGCCGTACAGTCCTGTGCTGCCTGGGAGGGTAGTCAGTGGCCGCGAGTTATAAGTAAAGTGTACAGTTCATCATAGTCAAAACAATTGGCTTTTAAAACTTTTCTCAGTGATTCCTTGATCGTTCTTGTAAGTCTTTCCCAAAATCCGCCCCACCAGGCAACTCGTTCGGCTATGAATTTCCAGTGGATTTGGTTTTCCCTAAAGTACTTCACTGTTCCCTCATCTCGTATCGTCCTCCAAATAGTTTTCAAATCTTTCGAAGCTCTTTTGAAAGTGAGACTGTTGTCTGAATATATTGCCTTGCAATTTCACCTCCTGGCTGTAAAGTGACGGAATGCATCTAAAAAGTCTTGCGTGTTGAGACTTCGCACAAGCTCGAGGTGTATTGCTCGCACGCCGTCACAAGTGAAGACATAGGCGTGCGCACAGGGGGGGCAAGGGGGGCGGCCGCCCCCCCTAATCATCTGAAGGGGGGCGCCAAATTTGCCCCATACCTTGCCGATGTAACACATGAAAGTAAAAATTCCTGCTCAGAAATATTTGGCGTGTTGCCATTCCATCGCATTGAAATAAAATTTTATAACCATCCCTCTTTGCAGTGCATTCGGACCGCTAGGCCTTCAGTGGGAAGAGGTCGGGAGTTGCTGTTGGGGGGGGGGGGGGGGGGCGCATCGGTAAGACTTTGCCTCCCCTAAACGATAACTCTGCGCACGCCTATGAGTGAAGATGACAATGTAACATTTCTTGGCTCCGTCTCCTTCTCGATGGTACAATGGTCCGGTAAAGTCAACTCCAATGATACTGAACGGTTCGCATTTGGTGACTCTATCGCTTGGGAGAGGGGCGAATGGCTCGCTCATTGCCTTCGCTGAATGTGTCTTGCATGTATTGCACTGACTGATCACTTTTTTAACCATTTGAAGACCTCTGATGATCCAATATCACTCACGTAACTGCACCAACGTATCTCGAACGCCCACGTGAAAAAACCGTCTGTGCTCGTTTTCAATTATTAATCCTGTAAATTCGTCGTCTGGAGGAAGTACGATTCGGTAGCTCCATTCGATTCAGAAGGGGTGCACGGCAACGTTGCAGAGAAATTTCTGTGGTGCCGGTGCAGTGCAGCAGCGTGGTTCCGCGGTGCCGTGCATCACGGCTGCACCGTCAGCAGCGCCCCTGCGTGTTTACAATCGAGCGAGGTGCAGGCATAGTCGTCTGCTAATCATCCTCGCTTGTCGTCCTCTACAACTGGATGTTTACGGCCATCTGGGTTGCGTCGTACGCATCAGCGGCGACGCTAAGTTCGTCCCGCGTATCTTCGAGCTCGACGGACATTTTCACGCGGTCGCCGCAACTGCCGGTAGCCGCCCGCCAACCCGCAACGCCCCAACGCTCACGGCACCGAATCGCTGCACCTCCTCCGTAGCAGGTGCAGCGGTTCTCTGCACCGCGGCGGCAACGCTGCTGCACCATGAGCAATCGAGCGACGCGATGCACGGCACCATTCCTGCAGCGGCGAATCGAGCGCTTTGGTGCAGCGCACCGTGCAACGTTGCAGGCGTTGCAGGGAATCGCGTCTGAATCGAATGGAGCTGGTGTTGCTCGCTGGTCGTGAAGTCGGAATTCTGTAGCCGTCCTCCCACTCTAATCAAACGATCCTCATCACAGTAGGGCAAAAATTTGCTGATCACTGGATGGGTCAAATATTGAGGATAAAACGCCCGTTCTTGAGCTTTGTAAATCCAAAATTTCTTGGCGTTTTTAGTTTCGCAAGTGATTACGGGTCCAGTTATTTTTCCGCGAGGGTTACGAGAATTGCGGACAAACCGCATTATCCAAGCCGTGATGTTCAGGACCTTTGTCATGTTGTTGATCCTTGCAAGGCCAAAGGCTCGGAACCCTTCCTTTCAGTTACGGGTAAAACTTGTGTCCGTTCTTCTGTGGTTTCCGCATACGGTTCGCCGCGAAATGTTCTATTTGGCCATTTGTCGGTTCCTTTGAGCAGCCAGTCCGGTCCTTCCCACCAAAGGTTGCTTTCTTGCAATTTCTTAGCCGATATTCCCCGCGTTCATAAATCTGCAGGGTTCTGATCTGTCGGGCAGTAACGCCACTGTTCAATATCGGTTAGGGAATGGATCTCACTCACTCTGTTTGCCACGAACGTATTCCACTTTCCTGGGCTCGAGTTCAACCATCCTAGAACCGCAAACGAGTCTGTCCAAAACGAAACTTGGCCGCGGGTACCATACTCCTTCTGTACGGTTGACATCAGCCCAACTGCTGTTAGAGCCCCTAGAAGTTCCAACCTTGGTAGGGTCTGTGTTTTCACGGGGGCGACTCTTGTCTTGGCGATGAGCAGTCTAGTCATTATGCCACTGGTAGTTTCGACTCGCACGTAGACTGCAGATCCATAAGCTGAGGTGCTTGCATCAGAGAATACGTAGAAGGTTGTTTTGCTGGGTTCATTTGACAGCACAAAGCGTGGTACCTGTATCACGTTAAGAAGACGAAGGTCTTCGCTCAACTTGTCCCATTCAGTTTTTAAGTCATCCGGCAAATTTCCGTCCCAGTTCACCTTCCTCTTCCAAGCCCTCTGAAAGAGTACCTTGGCCTTCACTGTGTACGGAGTAATAAGGCCGTATGGATCGTATATTTTGGCTGTGATTTTCAGCATATTCCTCTTCGTGCTTGGAATTGAGGCTAGCATAATTTCAGACGTGTCGAACCCGTACGTATCCTCGTCCGGGTGCCATAACACACCTAGAACTTTCTTCTTTTGAGGGGTCGTGAACTCAGTATCAGAGTTAACGGTGTTGTCCCCTTCAGTAGCGGTCTTCAGTTGCGGTTCATGCCTGCTTTGCTAAAAACTTTGGCTGCATTGTCACATAACAACAATGCATTCTCGGTTCTCACTCGGTTCTCAAGGCGATCTCACTCACTCTGTTTGCCACGAACGTATTTCACTTTCCTGGGCTCGTAGAGTCGGCGCCTGTCACAAAATCGTCAACGTAAAATTGATTTTTCATGGCCTTTGTAAGTTAGTCATGCGGACCTGTCGAAGTTTCAAAATGGTAGTGCAGCGTGGCGCTCAGTAGAAAGGGACTTGAGGTAGCACCAAAGGGAACACGGTTCATTCTCCAGACAAGTTGCTTCTGCAAGGTCTGTCCAGGAGTCGGTGGGTGTTCATACCAAAAGTACCGAAGTGCGTCACGGTCGTTCTCCGACAACAAAAGTTGCAAGAATGCTTTTTCTATGTCGGCTGTTACGGCGACTGTGTACATCCTGAACTTCAGAA
The DNA here is from genome assembly GCF_048455015.1 of Haemaphysalis longicornis. NCBI lineage: Eukaryota > Metazoa > Arthropoda > Arachnida > Ixodida > Ixodidae > Haemaphysalis > Haemaphysalis longicornis. The sequence continues at coordinate 223,811,752 of NW_027526335.1, forward strand.
GCAGGGAAAGTACCGATGGATTCAGGTTCGGACCAGAGTGTAACACGTCATTTAGTGACAGTTTTCCAGGTGAACTAGATGACGCTTCAAAGACAATTTGAGTCTTGGTTGTTTCCCTGTCGTTGCGGATGACTGCTCGGTGCGGGCGGTAGTAGACTGGATCGGCTGCTTCTTGTGTCGTTGCGGGTTCGGCGAAGTTGTTCTGAACATATTCGCGTATCGTCGCATCGTACCGAATGAGAAGCTCTTCGTTTTTCTAAAGACGTCGCACGAGCTTGGCAAGCCAACCTTTCGCTTCCTTTAGATTGCAATCAAGCTCCGGAGCGTTATCATTCCAGGGAAGACAAACTTCGTTCTTTTCATCTTTTCTCCTTATTTTTCTTCTTAATTCAGTGAGAACTGGATCCTCGACAGATTCTTCATCCTTGTGGTTAAGGATACCCATGTGCTCAACCTCCCAAAAGGCTTGCAGCTGTTGAGACAGTTTTTCGTTGTCGTCACTGAAATTCTGGGCCAACATCTTCATGACGCTAGTGGAAAACGTTCCTCGGATATTCTCCGTGCTTTTTACTGGGCCCTGTAGCGTCCACCCGAAAGACGTCTCAACGGCAGTTAAGCCATTTGTAAGACGCCGAATTTTTCCAGTTGTGACTTTTCAGTAATAGTCGCATCCTATAAGTACCTGAATAGTGTCATCTGTTGGAGCATCAGCATCATCGGCGAGGCGAAGATCCCGAACGTCCTCTCCCATGCAAGAAGTAGGAACTGAGAACGGAGTTCCACTGCATATTGTTGGTACCTCGAGGGCTTCAATCAGAATGGCCTCGGTGTCGTCACGGCTTATAATCCACAGTTCCACGCGTCGTAGAGTCTGCTTAGATGGGCCCATTGCTTCGAACGTTTGCACATTCAGTCTCCTTTCCGACTTCCTTGCAGCTAAGGTTCTTGGCTGTGTCTTCCGTGACAAAGGTTCGTTGAATACCGCCGTCCAGAAGGCAGCGGACAAGTCGCGGCTGAGTGGAGCCACGTGCCCAAACTTTAGCTGTTTGTAGAAGAATATGGTATCTTGGGCCTGAGTCACAGCACTGGTCACTTGAATTCCTTTCGTGACGAACTGCCTATGAGTGTCAATTGCCAAAGGAGCAGCGTATTTGGAGTCGCAGAGGAACTTGAAGTGTCGGCCTTGGCAGTTCTGACAACGCAGAAATCTCGGGTTCCAACAGTCCTTGGCTCGGTGGAATTTTTCGCAACACTTAAAGCATCGGCCGCTTCGCTTCAGTATGTTCTTCTTTTCCTCAACGGTTAACGTTTTATCACACGCAGTAGAGGAGTGTTCTTCAGAACTGCAGAAATAACACGGTTCTTTGTCCGATCCGGAAGTGGTGGTAAAGGTGGCTGCTGAAGGTACATAGTGGCGTCGCGCTTTGTCGTGGAGTTTCTTGTGGACTGTTGACCCGTCCGAAGCGATTTCTATGGCCTCCTCCCTGCTGCGAACTTCCTTCTTCAAAAAGTCTAGAAGCGCTGAAAATGTGCTACGAGTGTCAGCTTCCTCAGGCTTCTGTTGACAGTACTGAAGTACAAGCTCGTGAGGTAGCCGCTTCTCGATAGCCACCCTGAGCAGAGCACTGCACTGCTCCTGCTTCACCCCTAGCGCTTCAAGACTCCTGAAGTTCTTTACCACTTCGTCGTAAAGATGTCGCAGTGCCCCAACGTTTTGCGCTGAATCATTAGCCTGCAGTTGTAGGAGGTGAGTCATGTGGTCGTTGATCGCAAGGTCCTTCCATCCAAAGCGTTCCTCAAGTAGATCTATCGCTATCTGGTAGTTGCTTTCAGTCAGGGAAAGTCCACTGATCGTATCGTGCGCCGTACCAGCAAGGTAGCCTTTGAGATATTTAAACTTGTCAATGGTCGACAGCTGCGAGTTCCAGTGTATGGTGGCCTCATACTGGCCCCAAAAGGAACGCCAGCCTTGAATGGTTCCATCAAATTTTCCTAGTTCCATTCGAGGGAGCTTAATAGAGGCGCTTGAGTGCAGACGAACTGCGCTCGATGGCTCTACGTTGTTCATTGGGCCGTTTGATGCTTGTGGTCGCTGAATTTCTTCGATTATTCGGGAGAGCTTGGATTTTGCCACACATATCGAAACGTAATACCCTTCCGAAGCTTCCCACTCTTGTTCTAAATTCTGCTCATCAACGGTGTCTTCAATTTGTTTGTCGATGTCTCGAAGTGCTGATTCTTTCATCACGAGAACATTCAAAAGGTCCTGCAGCTGACCGATAGACGCCGTCTGGGAGTCCAACAAAGCGTTGCTGTCACTAATACAGTCGAACACGGATATATCGAACTCCAAGGGGATAGCAAAATAGTTCGATATATGACAAATTCGATATAAAAAATATGGGCTCTGAGACGGTACCTATGGTGGACGATCACTTACCGATTCAAAAATGACAACTAATTCCGCACTCACGACGAAAGAGCAGGCTTTATTTGCGTGAAAAAAATTACTGATCTTGCCCTGCTTCTTCGTCCTGGAAATGAAATTGAAGACGCTGGTCTTGATGTTCTCGAGGCTGTCTATGTAGGACAGCCCAGTTCCTTCCATGTAGGCGCAACAACGGCGAATCAAGCTGAACGCAGCCGCCACTTCACCGGCGGAGTACGATCGTGTAGCCGTATCCTCGTCAGGACGATCTCCGCCACTCGAGATTGTCCTGAGTACCTGGGTTCCTGCGACCGCAGCTACGATACCCTCGTCACCGAGGCTCGCAACAGCCTGAACATTGTTGTCAGTGTTCACAAAGTCATCGACAGACACTCCGGCTGGAACAGCAGCCGGGAAAAGGGGCGGCAACTCGCGAAACATGTCGACCATGCACTCGTAGTCATCGTTGCCGTCTTCGCAAGCTTCTGAAAGTTCGGGCGTCACGAAGCCTGCCTTCCGGAAGCAGTTTTCCAAAAACAACGCACCTCTGAGAGAAACAGCGGTCTACGAAAGGTGCGGGACAACTCGCAAAGCAACAACAGCAGCAAAATGCAAAACGAGGAGGAGGCCGCCAGCGCCTCCGTTCCTGCTCTTCCCTTTCCCAGAGTGATGTCGGGGGGGAAGACAGACCCAGAAAGAGAGTAAAAAAAATCTTTCTGGCAACCCGGGAACATACGCAGCCGAAAAATAAAGAGCTGTTCCTCAATTCAGAGAACGTGGGCAGTTAGAGCGCAGTCAGGGCGTCTCTACCTCGCACTGTCACATTTTCCAAGCGTTTCGCGCTTCTGTCCCTGTCGCGTTTTGGCGAAGGCGTGATGTCGCCCGCAATATATAAGCGACTGCGGACATTGGGTGGGCTGCGACCGCTGAAGAGCACCTTCCAGCTCGCGCGGCGTTCGATATACCAAATGTCGGGAAAAATACCGTTGGATATAAATGTACGAATTCCTATACATTTACACAGAATTTTCAAGGGGATAATTTTTAAGTTCGATATAGACGATAATTCGATATACCCGTGTTCGATATATCCGTGTTCGACTGTAGTCTTCGTCACGCCAGCTCGAAGGGTGACCCGCTTGCGCTTGTGTCGATCCATTCTGTGGAGGGCTTAGGCATGCAATCGACTCCGCGTAATCAGGTACGGCGTAGCACACCACTGCGTTGAGGTGGAGCCGGCGTGAAGCTTGAGGGCAGCTAGAAGCGTCGGGTCGGGACTAAACACATTGTAAAAGCGCCGTTTGTTACTTCAGTCGCGCAGGCTGATTCTTCAGTGGTCTTTAGGAGATGTTTCGTCGAGTGTGCAGGGCGATTTCGGCACCAAACTTTTGCGAAAAGACCAGAGTCCAGAACCCGTCGAACAGCCCCATCGAACATGAGGTGTTTATTGACACATACCCCAAAGAAAAGAAGAAGTTTGTGCGTGCGTTCAGACTAATTTGGTAGGAAACCTGCTGTCCAATCTCTGATTAGGTATGTGCCTGATTTAAATCTACGAACCAGAATACATTTTCTAACATCTGCTATGGGGAAAATGTGCGCTTGTGATGGAAGGTAAGCAGCTCAGTCAGCCAGGCATCGGAGCCGAAATAAGTAGGCAAAAAAAATTACACCATCTTCCCGTGGGGAACCCTGATGAGGATGCGAAGCATCGTGGCGGTTCCATGTGGTTCCATTGTGTTGCCGTTATGTTGAGTGATCTGGTTTTCACTAGCGCCAGAGGGAATTTCGCGTCCGGGTCCACACCGGTGGCAAAGGCACGCAAGTGCTGTTGTGTTACGGTGAGTGGGCGGTGGTTCTCGAGGCGCCAAAATTCGTCCATCATGTTCTTGTTCGTTTTGTCTCTGTGGTAGAATCGGTAGTCTCCGTCAGCTTTGGTTGTTGAATTTTTTGTTGAAAGGTTGTTGAAAGGTTGTTGAATTTGGTGCACCGGCTGAGAGCAGTACACGCCCTCCTCTTCGCAGCTTTGTCTTCTCGTTCTTCTTCTTCTTCGGCGGTTCCCCTACGGGAACATGACGACGGTGGTTGAACGCGAACCTATCTCGTGATGGATTATTTGGTTGCCCAATCCCTAGGGGCATCATACTGCCACAATCAGCATCAGAGGCGCTGCGGACGGGGCTGGTTGAGCTGCAAGGCGCGTGGCGCTTCCCGCCACAGCTTTCTCACGGGAAATTCAGCATCCCCCTCTAAAGTTTTCAGTTCGTCGTTTCCGTTGACGTTCAGCTTCGCGTGCCTTCGTTGTATCAGTAGCTTCTTGACGTAGTTTGAATGAGTCAAGGACATAAGGCGCGTTCGTAGCACTTGCTCCTGTCTCGGATTTGTAGCGTAGTGGGAAGAGCACCGCGTACCTCCCGTTGCGGCCAGAGAGTCGTGGGATCGAAACCGGGCGCCGCTATTTCTTTTTTTTATAGTGTAGTATCGCGGAGCTGTGGGTGTAAGGAGGAGAGTTCCGCATGCGCAGTGAGCGTGTGGACGGCGCCGCCGTCAACGACGCAGGACAAGGCGAGCCTAAGAAATGCTCCGCATTTAAAAAAGCCCGACATCAGTACGCGCTTGAAAACGGTCTGTACAAGCTGGTATAGCGGTCTGACAGACTTTCCCGGACTGGCCAGTCCCATCCACGACCAATGTCAACAGTGGAAACTGTGCCTTTTGGTGCCACTGACAGAGTGAAATGTGCATCTTGTGAATAGGACCTTAAAACTAGAAGTGTGTACACTGTGTGAATTGTGATGAATTGTGACCTCTCCCTTAATTTCTGCTCCCCCTCCGCCATCCTCACTTCCCCACAGGGCCTCATGGCCTGTCGTCCTTAATAAAGTATTTCACTCACTCATCAAGCTTTACTGAAGTCCATCATGAAGCAAAATCTCCGAGTCCGAGCTTTTCCACTGCTCCGACGCGGAGATTGAGACCGAACTGGCGGAACAAGGAGTGGTCGCAGCACGTAGAATATTGATAAGGAAAAATGGAGAGGAAATTAAAACCAAACATGTTGTCTTAACATTCAGCTCTACTACGCCACCGGACTCAGCAAATGCAGCGTATCTGCGCTGCAGGGTGCGGCCCTACATTCCAAACCCAAGGCGCTGCTTTCAGTGCCAACCGTTTGGTCACGGGTCTGGATCTTGTCGCGGCAAACCCACATGCGCTAGGTGTGGAGGAAAAGCGCATGAGAACGAAAGATGCGAAAAAGAACCCCACTGCGTTAACTGTTCTGGCAACCATGGTGCGTACTCCTCCAGATCCTGTCCGGTCTGGAAGAATGAGAAAGAAGTAATGACCATCAAGACGACCAGAATCTATCTTACCCTGAGGCTAAGAGAAGGCTAAGTTTCCAACAAAAAGGAACTTTTGCGGAGGTGGTGCGGCGGGGGCCGGCGCCATCGCTGGTGTCTGTAGGCACACAGGTCGAGCTGAGGGACCTGGTGTCAGCGGTACGGCCCCCTCCTGTCCCAGAGGCTGGGCTGCCCCAACGCCCGGCACCAACGCCCGGCCCCAACGCCCGGCACGCAGGTGGACCGAGTGGACCGCTCAACGGACTGCTCACTCCCGCAGCCCTCTACATAAGTCGGGCCAGATGCCGTTGTACCGGCTACCGATGGGGTGAAGGAGGCTTCGGGGCTAACACGCAGCTCAGCGGGTTCTGCCCCGGCTGCACGGTCGGCTCCCCCTTCTCGGGGGACGGTCGACACGCCCCAGAAGAAGGCGCCGCCGGGAAGTGGCACTGCCGCAGGTGCGGCTCCTGCACGGCAACGGCCTGGGGAACCCCCCGACCCTCGAAGGGTACCGAAGGGCCGCGGGAAGCCTGGGCGTCCTGCAGGCGACAGTAGGAAAGAGGGAGAGGAGGAGATGGACGTGACCTCACCCATACCTCCTTGAATACAAAAGAGCAAACCCAAAAAGACTGGTATGGTGCGGATAATACAGTGGAACTGTCGTGGGCTATTGTGTAACATAGATGACATTCACGAATTGTTGGAGAAGTCCCAACCATCTATTGTCTGTCTTCAGGAAACTCATTTATCTCCTGTGCACAATAATCCTTTCAGAAAATACAATCTCCACCGCAAAGACAGGACAAACTCACTTGTATCTGCTGGAGGAGTGGCATGCAATCGTCACTCCCCAGTCGATCCCAACGAACGAACTGAAGCTTCAAACCACTTTGGAGGCAGTAGCCATAAGAACGCACATTGGAATAGCCCTCACGATTTGCTCCCTGTATATTCCACCAACCGCTCCAGTGACCCAGAACGATCTGTCCAGACCAGTGGCGTAAATCCAGAAAAATCACAAGGGGGGACACACATCTTGCCAAGGCGGCCATTTTGTTTTGTGCTTTATTTTCATTTATATACAAATTACTATCGTGATTTGAATTAAAATAAGAAAAACGAGCATGCTTTCATACCTCACGTAATTGCACTGTGCTATTGCAGACGCTAAAAAAGATCAATAAGAAATACTCTGTACAATATGAGTACTGATCACCTATGACATGTTTCCTAGCTTTCGACACTTCTAGAGGGTCCAAAAACGAGAGCGCGGTTTTTGCACGCACTGACAAAGTTTTTCAACAACCCTGGCAACGTTATGAGGTCTATAATGTCTTGATGAACGTGTGCCAAAGCCATGCAGTTGAGGCGTTCCTCCCCCATCGTACTACGCAGCCATGTTTTCAGTCTTCTCAAGGCACTGAACGATCTCTCTGCTTCACAGGAAGAGACCGGCATCACTAAGATAATCCTGAGAACACTCTCCACTTCCTTGAAATACTGGCGGGTGGACGTGTGCATGTTCCGAAGTACTGCTGCCACGTCGTCGACGGACTTGAGGTTGCAGTGTTCTTCGTGCAACAAGCGCACGCGAGACACGACTTTACCGATATCGATGCTCTTGTATCGTCGGATCACGTCTAAATCTGCTTCTGATGACCGGTTCAGAAGGACAAGTTCCAGTGCCCTGTACGTCACGATTCCCTCAGAATCTGGATTAAACCTCTTCTCAATGCCCGCTACAGCTGCATCAATTATTGAAAAAAAATATTCGTCGAAAGTAGGCCCTTGCTTCAAGTGGGGCGTCACTGGCACTCCCGTTTTCGTACCTCGCTGGGCGCCGTCGGGACCTCGGCGGTTCCACAGGATGCACTTTTCCATCTTCGGCAGCTTTGGCAGTCTCATCAAACAGTTCACTGAACATCTCCACAGAGCGCAGATGGCGAAGCTCACGCTTGGATGTCTCCACGACCTGGAGCATTCCGTGGACGGTTGACGAACGTCCTTGCAGGTATGTGTTCAAGTCCTCCAGCACAGAGAACACCCTCAACGCTATTTTCAAGAGGAGACGCGTGTTTCCCGACTCCATGCTGTGCAAAATGCCAGATATCTTCGCAGACTGCTCGGCTGGGGCTTCCTTCATCATTTCGTCAAGAGCAGCAATTATGGCATCGTGTTCGTCCAACGCGGCAGATATAGCTGGCTTTCGGCACAAGAAGCGCGTTGGGCAAAGGGGTTTGATGTTTTTCTCCGACTTTCTTTCACAGAAAAGTTGCTTGAACTTTCCGGAGCGTGCTGCGAGCACACCTAATTCCCTAACAGCCATGAGTGCATCGCGAAGTTCCGGACAGCAGTTGGAGACATCACCGGCTACAAGGTTGGAGCTGTGAGCTCCGCAGTGAAAGTAAACTGCAAGCGGGTTTTCCGATTTTATAATCGCCTGACAGCCATTATACTCCCCGCTCATGTTGGCAGCGCCGTCGTACGTCTGCGCATGGCAGCCAGAGAGAGGCAGCCCCACCGTGCTCAAGAAATTAGTAATGGCTTCCGCAATGGTCGCTCCTCTGGCATTCGGCAGGGCACAAAGACCTAAAAAGACCTCAACTGGTCGCAGATCTTCATCAACATAGCGCACACATACGCTCTCTTGTTCGATGCCAGCAATCTCGCGTGCCATCTACGATGATAGCGTAGATGTCTGTTGGAATGTTGTTGCTCAGTTCCTTTAGGATCGCCTTTCCGAATAGATCAATTATTTCATTTTGAAGTAGTGGAGACGTGTACGTCGTGTTGCGTCTCATCCAGGCCGTGAATTCTGCATTGTCTTCTTCGCGTGACATGAGGTACTGGTAGAAGTTTCCTTCCCTGTTTGAATGACCACGAAATGGAAGCCCTGACGTAAGAGATATTTAGACGCTTGAAAAATAATCTTTAAACACCGCCTGGCCACTTCTTGCTGCTTCGCAGTGTGTGTACTGATTTGATTATGAACCGACGTCGATTGAAGGCTGCTGTGCTGGTAGACGGCGTTCTTGTGGCCTTCTGAATTCTCATGCATCGAAAATTTTTCTTTAGCCTTTTTCCAATTTGAAAATCCAGTTACAGTGAAAGAGTCCGGAGCTGGCTGTCTCGATGGCTTCAAAAAATTATGTTGTCTGGCTGCTGCACAGTAGTAGCAGACGACTCCGGAAACTTCTGTAGCGTAGTGAAACCATGGGAATGCGTCGAACAAGCTTTGTTGAAATGTAAGGCATTTCTTCTTGTTTGTCTTACTGCCATCCCCGGGTTTTGTGACGATCTGAGTCGGCATTAGATGGACGTCTGGATGAGAAGGCGCCCCCGGAAGCCTCACTGGGATCCTGCTTGGTTGTTGTGGGTCTGGGCCACGGAGCAAGATATAAAGAGGAGCGCCGACTGTGGCCCAGAAAAAATGTTTTGCTCGGGCCGATAATGTCCACGCGCCGCCGGCCGCCCAGCTTTCCCATTGCTCTCTTCCTCCTTCGTTCGCCCTCTCGTCGCTGTGCCTCTGTACATGGCTCTTCCCTTCTTCGCTCTCCCCAGAGGCATCTTTTCTTGCGCAGCGACGCCTGTCTTATGCCTGTCCTACTATGCAGGAGGCATGCGTGGTCGCGCGGAATTTAAACACCCGATCGCGGCCGCAATAGACGGCGCAGATAATCGCCCGCCGCCGCATGCATGGCGATCGCTTATTCCCGGAACGTTTAGTCTGACATTATGAATATCCACTAAAAATATTGTACTAACCCAGCACATGTAAGACGCAACTGAACGGCGACGACTTCAGAAGCACCAAAGAATGAGCAAGAGTAATATGGAACGCCACAACATAGTCTAGCGTGATTTTACGACGAATCGATGCAGCGCAAAGGTTACCCTCTGTTTTTATCCCGCTCTCCGGCCGCGTGCTTAATTATTTATGCTGCTTCTGTGCACGGACAATGCTTACGAGGGTCGCCCGGAGACTCCATCGGCAAACGGCAATGATGCACATTTCTGTGCCAATTACTGAATTGGACGGCTGCCCTGTTGTATCAAGTGTACAAAAACACTGTCAGCTTGATAAGGAACCCAAGAATATCAAACGCATACTTCATTTTAACTCATGCCGCAACTTACCGCCCGATGTTCACTGGCGCTCTACGGTCGTGTTATCTCGTCGATAACACCGAGGTCTCCAAATAAAATGTTGCGATTTGTATGGCTGCAATTTTTTGGCCTACCAAAGTTCCCGGCATTTTTTTTTATTTAAGCAGCTGACCAGCAAAACAACCGGCTCGTTAAACCTTTTCTTTCGGCGAGTTATCGCTAAATGAAGGCTTGTGAAAAGACCGCACTGTCAGGGACTTGATCTTGAGCAGATTGCTACGTCGCGGGCAGTCGCGGGTGATGTTATCGCGTTTCTGTTCTTTTCTGATGAGCGTGTAAGTGCCGACCCGTGTTCTAGGCACACTCTGTTTTGGACGCAAGTTGCAGAACTGCGAGAAAGCTGAGGGAACTTTTATAATCGCCAGTGATCAGAACCAGTTGCTCCTTTCACCTTTTGTTAAACCTGTTAAAGCACAGCCAAATTGGAATTCCCAAATTTACAAAACGGAGCCACATTTTCGGCAAGCACCGCGCAAAAGGTAGTGTTTGTATAGCAGCCATATGTTTGTATGTGCACTCTATATTTTGTTTTCCCGCCATGCAAACCAACCCTTAACGTATCTTTGCCGTACGGCCACTCAATTCCTTCGGGTCCGGGTTACCCGGAAGGTGCTGTCGAACAAGTTAATCAACTGTGCGAAGGAGGCGCGCAATGAACGCGAAGCAGCGCCAAAGCAGGCCCAAAGCAGTCCGTGCCCAAAACTACCGTCGCCGAAGCAGACGACAGAGCCGACGGAATGCGTTCCGCCAACTCGCCCGCCGGCGCACGGGGAACGCCGGCCGCTTAGCCGCCGCCGGCTAAGGTCCCTTTCGCTGCGCCATCTACATTGTGCTCCGCGAGTTATGGACATTAAGAGCCCGCCGGAGAGAGCGAAGTCGGCGCTCCTGTTTATCTTGCTCCGTGGTCTGGGCTAGTTAAGGAAGGTTTACCACATTCCGGGACGTTGCGATCAGCGGGAAATTGCCTGCTGGGTCTGGAAGCCTTCGCAATGGCGACATCTTCAAGAGGCTGGGATTCTAATCTTCCGCTCGATGTCCGTATGCCCAGGGATTCTTGACATTGTACCTGTGGTAAGAAGGCTACCTTAAACAAAGAAACAAGAAAACCGCCTCGATTAAACTGGAGTAGCTAACCGTGTTATACGTACACATAGCCTATTCCAGTTTAAATAACCAATATTTCGACGTACGAGGCGCACAATACATAAAATAATTCATGGCACCGGAATGTTCAGACTATTTAACGTAAGGAATAATGTGAGATCGAGTACGATGTAAATAGGTTTTTCTATATGTGTGACACACGCACATTAGCGCACCTATACTTTTTGTCTGGGGGATCTGAAATTTTCATTTCTGCGCTTGTAATTGCTGCAGCTTATCTTGACCTGCACATCCGCAAACGCGGTCAACTTCGCGCTCGTTTTTTACGTAATCAGAACAGAATTTCGACTATACCGAATTGATCGCACTTACCGACTTTCCATCGTAGACCCCAACGTCGGTAGTGTTGACAGGCTCGGGGACTGGAGCAGGCTCGGAAAAAATGGATTTTCCACACGACCCCTCTGGATGTGATGGCACTTCCTGGATCGCGGAATCCTCGAAGATGGGCGCCTCACATTCGGACGCTGAGGCCAAGTCCGTGGATTCTGTTTTTAGAGTCTTCTTTGAAAAGTAGGTTAGTAACGTATTTGACTGACGCTTTAATGAGGGAATGTTGGTCATGCGGCTCATTTTCACGTACTCAAGCGTGGACACGGCACCACTGCATCGTTGCCTAAAACGTGTCGAAATCTCCGATCGCAAAGAAAATCGGGCAGCAGCGAGCACAACTTCACCGGTCACCCCAAAGTAAGTGAATGAACACCATGGAGGAAAGAAAAGTTTAGGATGGAGCATCACGTGACAATCGTGAAGCCTAGTCATAAAAAATAAAAAGGAAAGACTGATGGGAGGTGTTCTATTCACGTGACCGGCAAGCGGTAGTTCTTTGCGCCTCATGTGGCCCTTCGCCGACGCTGCGTGCGTGCGTCTATCCGTTTGATTGCCGGGCCGTCCGCGTATTCGAGTTTCGGCGACGAGTCGTTGCGCGCAGCTCTGCCTGCAACCCGAAACGCGCAGCGGCCTGATCGTGCGGGCAAAGTGGTCGGACGGGAGAGGCAGAAAACATCTTTGTTTACTGAGCTTTCGGACCCGTCGAAGTTCACGCCGCAGTCGGAGAGTTGTGTGCCGCCGCCGCGTGCAGAAGTGAAGATGATCTTTTCAACTTTTCAAGCGGTAGTTCTTTGCGCCTCATGTGGCCCTTCGCCGACGCTGCGTGCGTGCGTCTATCTGTTTGGTTGCCGGGCCGTCCGCGTATTCGAGTTTCGGCGACGAGTCGTTGCGCGCAGCCATGTATTCTTTCCTCCATGCGCGCAGCGCTGCCTGCAACCCTAAACGCGCAGCGGGCTGATCGTTTCGAAAGCTGACCTGCTTTCAGTGATTCCGCTTGCACCTTGTGCACGTCTCCGATTGTGGAAAACGAACCTTCTTTTTATTTAGCGGGAACGGGATGGTTATTTCAGCTCGTGCAGTACTTATTAGTCACAAAAACAACAGTTGTTTTAGCTTTCAAAGGTAAATGAAAGAGGAATCTCAAGGGGGGGGACACTTGCAAGGGGTGTCCCCCCCAGCCCGAACACAAGGGGGGTCAGGACCCCCCTGACCCCCCCCCCATGATTTACGCCACTGGTCCAGACTCATAGATGAGTTGCCTGAGCCTTTCCTGTTGCTGGGGGATCTCAATGCGCACAATGTACTGTGGGGAAGTGCAAGAAGTGACACACGAGGCCGACTTATCGAGGCTGTAGTGTTCGCAACTCCTTTGCATTTATTCAATAATGGGAGTCCCACTTACATATGCTCATCAACCCGCACCGAATCATGTATTGACATCTCTCTTGCAACGCCATCCCTAAGTACCTTTTTCACTTGGTCAACACTTCAAAATCCTCTCGGCAGTGACCACTACCCGGTTTTTCTGGACTCCACACCGGCAGTGTATACCCATGCTACCAGTGCGCACCAAAAGTTGGAAGTTGGAGGAGGCCAACTGGTCTCTGTTCGAACAAGCATGTAAAATCGAATTGCACGAAATACAGGACTTGAGTGCAGATTAAACTTGCAGCCTAATAACTTCACGGCTCTTGGAAGCTGCAAAAGTGTCTATTCCCGAGTCCTCCGGGACACTCCCCAGGAGGTCAAAGCCGTGGTGGAACTCTGATTGCAGGGATGCCCGTAGGAAGCAAAACTGCGCATGGTCCCGTTTCAGACGCTACCCCACTGCCGAATGTCTAATAAACTTCAAACGACTCAGAGCAGAGGCGCGCAAGATAAGACGTCAGTCGAAAAAGGCTTCATGGCAGGACTTTGTAAGTTCCATAAGTAGTAACGTAAGCACAAAAACGGTCTGGGATAGGGTCAGGAAAGTGAATGGAACGTATACGCCTCGAGCGCGGCCTGTAGGGGCGCCACTGAAATCCCCCTAGCGGCCCGTTTCGAAAGCAGCCGCGGGAGTCCGCGCCCCGCTCCCCAGTTCCGCCGCTGCTTTTGCGGCTCGTTCACGACAGGGATTTACTGTTTGCGGGCGTTTGAAATCCATGTTTATGTGGAGCAGTCACTCTGTTCCCAATTGGGGTGTGTTTACGAGTGTAAATGTTTCTGACGCGATCTTAGTGTGGTATATTCGGTATGTATAAGCGCCAGGTGTGTGTCACAGGCCAGCGTCGCGGAACCGGCGTATGATGAAGCCGATTGTAGTTACACTGACCTGAATTTACGAGCCGTGTCTCCGTAACCACCGGTTCCTCAGATGTTCATGCTACGGCTATACAGCTACGATTTAGATCGGTTTTAATTGCGCTGACATAATCAGCGGAGCACTCATACCTGACAGCACGCCAGTTACGTTTGCCTCGGATATTGATCACCCCCATTTACAAGCCAGTCTGTGTTAATTTCGGGAATATTCAACAAAAGTACGATGGACAACGCATAATTATACTCGGGGATCAGCACACGACAGAGTCGTCTTTTCGTGAAGTGAGCGCCCACAAATGTACCTGCTACACATATACTCTGCGAGCAGCGCGGCGACGGGCTTATAATATAATCCGCGTCCGGGACTAATGCTTCTTCTAAATATCGTCATATGGCAAAGGGAGCCGGCAGAATAAAGCAGAAACTGAAATCAGAGGGTTTATCACATATACCACTCTTCCAACTACACCTTTCATCGCTTGCTGAACAGCCTATCCTCTGTACTTCCATAAATGCGGCCGCCGTACGATTAGCTGTTCGTTGAAGTAGAAAAACAAAATGAAAGTGAACGCGAGATTTGTGTGTGTGTGATTACTAAAACGTTCATTGCTTGATTCCGCTCCGCATTTGTACACAGCGTCCCCTTCCCTCCCGCCCCCCCCCCCCCCCCCCCCCCTTACCGATGTCTCGCGAAATAGCAGTGCATTTCGCGTATAGTTGGTTTAGTGAACCCAACCTGGCTTAAGTTTGGACGAACGTCTTAAGCATGTCAAAAGTAGCAATGTATTTTTTTTTGTCATTTCTGTTAGAGCTATTCTGTTTCCTAATTCCGCACTTGCACATCATTTATTTTTCCGTGGTTTCATAACTTGCTTTGGTTCTTGCTATAAGGCGTGTGTGGGCACACATTTAACGACGCACAGGCTTGGAATATACTTAACATTTTCGCAGGGTTTATATTCTTATAAAAGGCATAAGTTATTGTCCGGGATTGGGTTATCGCATCCCCCGAAACATTTTTCTGCGACGTACATATTCGAAACGAAGCCGCATACATTGTCCACGCTGCAAAATAAAGCCAACCTCTCATTTTGCCAGTATCAGGTCTAAACGAGGAGACAGCAGAATTCATTTGTGCCTGATGTTTTGGAGGTGACAGGGGTGATATGTTGCTACCGTCGGTGACGCCCGTTACGAAGCGCGCAGAACCGCATCCCCGGGTAGTTCTTGCAGGCGATCGCGTACTCTACGAAGACGCAGCTGCTTTTTAAGTGACCTAAACGTACTCTTTGCCTATAGACGTCACCATAACAAGTTTTTCTTAGGGTGCGGAAAGGCGAAACGAAGCGAAACAGAACCAAAACACTGCACGAGCCCCTATCAGCCACGCAGCTCAAATCCCGTCAACGCCGCGCAGAAGGGGCGGCAGGCGGCGCAGCGATCGCGAAGCTCGAGGCGTATAGTGCATTTACTATGCCACTTTTTGATGGTAGCAAAAGCCTTGCTGAGCAGGCAAACATTCTAGCTGAATATTTTGCCAAAGTGTCCAGTTCAGCCCAATACTCTGAATCATTCCTCAGGTATAAAGAACGGGCTGAAAAAAGTATAATTAAGATAAACCTGAGTAATGAAGAAGCATATAACGCACCTTTCTCTATGGCTGAACTACTTCTGGCGATTGCTCAGGGAAGCAGTCGGGCTGCAGGACCAGACCGAATACATTATGAAATGTTAAGACATCTAACCCCAAGAACCTTAAAAGTCATACTGCATTTCTTTAATAAAATATGGGTTGAAGCCTACTTTCCAGTAGCGTGGCAGGAAACCATTATGCTCCCACTACTGAAGCCAGGTAAAGACCGTAGTGAACCAGCAAGCTACAGGCCAATTGCCTTGACAAGCTGCCTCGGGAAATGTTTTGAACGGATGATCAACAAGCGGCTCACTCACCTTCTTGAAGAAAATCACATTATTGATGCCCTTCAGTTTGGTTTCCGTGCAAGGCACTCAACAACTGACCACCTTCTCCGTCTAGAAACGAAAATTAGGGAGTCCTTTGTTCAACGACAACACTGTGTCTCCGTATTTTTCGACTTGTTGAAGGCACATGGAAACATGGTATAATGCTAGATCTGCAGGGTTATGGTGTAAAAGGCAGAATGCTTGGAATGCTGAAAAGTTACCTTTCCAATCGCTCCTTTCGATTGAAATTTGGAACAGTATTATCGGATGTGTACACTCAAGAAAATGGCGTACCTCAGGGAGGTGTTCTTAGTGTTACCTTGTTCCTAATCAAGCTAAACTCAGTCGCACGTGTAATACCGAAATCTTTGATGTATTCGCTTTATGCGGACGATATGCTGATCAGCTTTTCCTCGTGCAACTTAGCATCCTGCGAAAGGCAACTGCAAATGGGCATCAACCGTCTAGTGCAGTGGGCCGAGGAAAATGGATACAACTTTTGTGCAGAAAAAACAGTCTGTGTGCCTTTCAGTCTGTACCGAGGAATTGTGTTAGATCCTCAGCTGCACATAAAATCGGCCCAAATCCCTGTTCGAACTGAGCACAAATTTCTTGGCTTAATATTTGACCAAAAGTTAACATTTAAAAGCCATGTTAACTATCTAAAACACAAATGTCTGAAATCAATGAATGTTTTAAAACATTTATCCTACAGAACGTGGGGCTCAGATCGCACCTGCCTTTTGCGGCTGTACAACAGTCTAATCCGTTCCAAGTTGGATTATGGCTGCTTTATCTATGGATCTGGTCGCGAATCTGTACTCAAAGCGCTCGACACCGTTCACCACTGTGGCTTGAGAATAAGCAGCGGAGCCTTCCGGACATCTCCGGTGCAAAGCCTGTATGCAGAAACCAATCAATGGTCACTTAACAAACGGAGAGTACTCCTCGGAAACATGTACATAATGAGAATTCTTTCCTGCACAACTCACCCTTGTCGACAGCTGTTTCTGAAACCTCACTTTGAAACTCTCTTTACCAACAGGCCTCGGACTATTCCAACCATGTTTTTCAGGTGCCGCATTCTTAATGAAGCCCTTGACTTTTATGTAGATGATACCATGCTGGTCACCCACAGTACCGGTTATGCTCCATGGGAATACCGCAAGCCACAATGTGACTTTTCCCTGCTGAAGTACAATAAGCACAACACTCCCAAAGAACTACTACAGCAAGAGTTCTTAGATATCCAGTTCAGGTATGCTGGATGTGCTACTTACTTCACGGATGGTTCCAAAGGAGAAAGACATGTGGGAGCAGCTGCAATTGGACCTTATAATGACGAATGCTAACGGCTCAGACCTGACGCTAGTATCTTCACTGCCGAACTGCATGCCATACAGCTCGTTTTAAACAAAGTATGCACTGAAAGGACACCACAGTCAATCATCTTCTCTGACTCTCTCAGTGCGCTAGCAGCCCTGTGTTCAGGAAACAAAACCAAAAATCCACTTGTCCAACAAGTACTTAACCAACTAATGGACTGTAGCAAAAATCACTTAGACGTGAGTTTCTGTTGGGTACCGAGTCATGTAGGAATTGACGGCAAAGAAAAGGCAGATGCCCTCGCAGCCCAGACAAAAGAGCTGGAGGTAACAGAAACTCGTTTACCCTACCAGGATTACAGACGGAGACTAAAATTATCAATAACGAAGAAGTGGCAGTCTGAATGGACAGAACTCAATGAAAACAAGCTCCACCTTGTGAAGCCGCACCCGAGAGAGTGGCAGAGCTGCAGACATAAAGAAAGATTTGTAGAGGTGGTGTTATGTCGCCTAAGAATTGGGCACACGCGCTTGACCCACAACTTCCTATTGCTGGGAGAAGACCCTCCAGAATGTGAGCAATGTGGGAAGCGCCTTACAGTAATACACATACTTATCGAGTGTCCTAGTTACGAAAACAAATGTCGGGAATTTTTTTCCCACTTTTATAAATTTCAAATTCCATTGCACCCTGCTTTACTGCTTGGCGATGAACCCCTGGTTCCCTTGGAAAAGGTTTTTAAATTTTTGAGTGCCATCAAGCTTTTAGACAAACTTTGATATTACCATGTTACATCATTTTTTCTTGAGCGGTTTTTAAATTTTTGACTGCACTCAAGCTTTTACAGAAACTTTGATTTTGCCACTTTACAAGATTTTTACATGAGCCTTTTACCGTAGTGTGTTCAAAATATTTACCTTGTGTCTGGCGCATTATAGCCAAATTTGGCTGCTGCGCCAATAAAATCCAAATTCATTCATTCATTCGATCAAGCTTTACTGCCATCATGAAGCAAAATTTTAAGCCCCATTCTGGGGTAACGCCGCGCTGCTGGGGAAATGTGGGCTTGTGATTGGATGTTAGAACCTGTCATCCAGTCATTGGAGCCGAAATAAGTAGGCAAAAACAAGCCCGACCTCAAGCTTTACTGAAGTCCATCATGAAGCAAAATTTTCAGCCCCGTTCTGGGGTAATGCCGCCTGCTATGGGGAAAATGTGCGCTTGTGATGGGAGGTAAGCAGCTCAGTCAGCCAGGCATTGGAGCCGAAATAAGTGCGCAAAAAAAGCCCGACATCAAGCTTTACTTAAGTAGATAATAAAGGAAAATTTTCAGCCCCATTCCGGGGTAATGCCGCGCTGCTATGGGGAAAATGTGCGCTTGTGATGGGAGGTTAGAAGCTCCGTTAGCCAGGCATTGGAGCCGAAATAAGTAGGCAAAAAAAAAAGCCCGACATCAAACACCCGACGAGGCTGTTTTGGCGCTGCACTAGGCAGGCAGCCGTTTGGCCAGTCTGCAGCTCTCGTGGCGGTCCATCGGCCGACAAGCGATGCGAGTGCTGTCCTGACCGGGGCACGGAGCCTACGTGCACAGAAGGGAGCCTGCTTCAGTGCTCTGTGCACTTGGTCAGACTCCTTTATGCAGAGCCTCCCATTCATGCAGTGTGCCCCAACCCACCCCACAGCATGCTCCCGCCAAGCCCACCCTGGCCGCTCTCTCTTGGCCCCCTCTGCACCTGCCACGTGGGACATGCCCTCATCAGGGAAGACGCCTCGCTCGACTCACGTGTGCGTGGCTGCCTCTGCATGCACCCCAGTACACACTACAGGGAAGGAGAAATGCTACTGAGCTACTTTGCAGAGATCGCACAATTTCTTCTGCAGAGCCACGGCTGGTGAGTGGAGCAGCCACGGGGTTTCTCTCCCAACGCCAAGTTCCTCCCAACATTCCTCTGCATGGGCTGCACACAGCAGTGCATCAAGCAGGGGCGCTTTATTTTCTTACTGCGACTGGCTGTACACACGTGGGCCTTTTGTTTCTCTACCTCGTGCACCTTCAAGACGAGCCTCGCGGAATGACCGGGACAGCCCCAACGGCTGTCGTAGGCCCGGCAGCTGTCCCCTTGCTGAAATCACTGCCAGTCACTGCTGCCACTGGGTTGTCCATCACAGGCTCTGTTCTTAGCTTGAGCACACGGCAGAGGCCTTGGTGCAGTGCTGAGGGCAGTGTGGCAGCACTCGAGGCCGCCACCTTCAGTGCGCACCCTGCAGTGCACGCAAGGCCTCGCATTTATTCGATGTCTTCCAGGTGCCCCCAGGAGTCAACCTCCGTTCACAAACGGCCTGGATGCCCCCCAGGCGGGGCTTAAATATTAACGCGGCCTATGACTGCACAGTTCAGGCGGGCGTGCTGAGCTGCTCGGTGGGTGGCCGCTGCCGCAGTGTGCCCGCCCCATCGGCCATCACCGCGGGGGGCCCCTCCGGGCCGCCGTCCTTCCCGCGTGGCCCACAGCACGTCTGCGCCACACAGTTGGTGCGGCTCGGACAGTCCAGCACACAGTCCTTGTCATCACCACTCTGCAAGGGGCAAACCAAAGCAACCATTCCAATGCCCGACAACTCATTCGGTTCACAGCGCCGCTTTCGGTGCAGCAAGTTTTCAGAAATTAAAGTTGGCTCTGCCGCACAACATCAAAACACTCAAGCTTCACCACACGGCATGCACCTTTGGGCTGGCCTTTTCCCTCGCTGCCAGAACTGCAAGCCTTGCGTGAAATCAGCAGGCGTTGACCCTGATGTATGTTAGCTAAACTGACATGATGCTGCTGGGTAAAACATAAGGGCCAAAAAACTGTCTGCTGTCAATATAGTTTCATAAGAAATCAAGAGCAATTGATTCTTGACTTTGCAGTAAGGTCACACCAGAAACACGGACGTTGAGCCTGTTTCCCATAACTGCAGCCAGTCAACTATACTTCCTGCCTCTTTAGCATGTTGAGGAACCCACACATCTTCGTGGCAATGTATGCCACTTTCTTGATCCACTGCCTTCCAATCCTGTCTTAATATTTTATATTTAATTTTGTGCTACCACACACTAGCACATTTACACTCAGGTGTGCTAAGTTGACTTGGTAAGTTATTTTCTTGTTTTGTGGCTATGTTTCGGGAGCCATATACACACTAAACCAAAGATCTGTACTCTAAAGTGTTCAATTCAAATTGTACTGAGTTTTTGCCACCCATATTCAATTCACAGCTGCAAATCGATATACGCATAATTGTGTCGGAAACATCCACTGCAATGGCACTCCCCTGCACTCTCAAACTCGGGCAACTCACACCCGTGTGCTCATCTGGAGTGGCACTGACTCACTCGGCAGACTTCAAGACTGCCTGCAACATTGTAAAGTGTAATGAATACGCAAAGAAAAGCAGACTGGAGTGTTCACCACAGAAGTCAGAAATCTGTGTGGTCCGGCGTCGGCACACTAAAAATGACAAGGACAGCATCAAAATCAATTTATACGTACCGTATTTACTCGAATCTAGGCCGGCCTCATTTCTAGGAAAACCCCCGAAATTCAGAAGGTCAGAAAATAAAGAAAACTTACCTCGCATGTAAGCCGAATTAAAAAAAAAAAAAGGGTACTGGACTGAGACTAGAACATGTACTACTTTATTACACTTGCAGCGCTTGTCATAGAATGTTCAATGCTCACTCATCGTCGTCGTCGTCGACATCGCTGCCCTCCTTGTCGCTGTCTTTTTTGCCACTGTCCTCACTTCCGTCCAGCGCGTTTGAAATGCTGCACTTATGGAAGGCCTGAACAATTACCTCGGCAAGAATTTCGGCCCATGCCGGGGCGACCCCGTTCGCCAGTTGGCTGAGTGAAGCGCGCTTGATGCGTCCGGTCGCTGTCAGCTGGTAATCTTGCAGCGTCAGCCAGTCCTTGTAATGCTCCCGCAGCCTGTCCTCGAACAGCTTGTTGATGGCCACGCCAAGCGGTTGTAGCTGGCTTGTCATA
This sequence comes from Haemaphysalis longicornis, assembly GCF_048455015.1. Lineage (NCBI taxonomy): Eukaryota > Metazoa > Arthropoda > Arachnida > Ixodida > Ixodidae > Haemaphysalis > Haemaphysalis longicornis. Next base: position 223,832,802 of record NW_027526335.1, read on the forward strand.
CCGCCAGGTGTTACCGCAATGTCCGTACCGCCCTCCAAAAGCACGAACTTAACGGCATCTGTCAAGTGGCTGCGGTAGGAGTCAAGAACCAGGAGTGACTCCTTAAACAGCAGAGCACTGGCATGTCGCTGTTAAACAGTCTTGACCCAATCTTCAACGAGGGCACCACTCATCCAACCATTCTCGTGCGCTCGCACAATGACGTTCTTAGGAAAACCTTCCCCGCCTGGAAGAGTCTTCATCTTAAAAATAATGTACGGCAGCAGCAGCTTTTGCACATCAGCTGTGCAACACTACATCACGGTGACATGCTGCTTCTCGTAGCCTGCAGTTTTGACCTTGACTTCTTTCGTGCCCTTGTCATTCACGGTGTAGGCCACAGGCATGTCGAAATACACCGCGGTCTGTTCGGCGTTACCGATCTGGCCCAGTCGGTATTTCTTTTCTACCCGTTTCTTGATGACAAAGTGCTGGAATGCGACTAGCCTCTCCTCAAAGTCAGGGGGCGGCTTTTGGCACACAGACGTCCGCCGTCGCAGGCTGAACCCGAACTGCTTCATAAAGCGAGTGACCCAGCCCCTGCTGGCCTTGAACTGAGTCCGTGAGACACCTCGTACATTTGCGATCTCCCTTTTGCCTGTTTCATCTCCGTCGTCACAGACATTCCACCCTCTCTTTGCTGCCGGATAAAGTCAGCGACTTCCTTTTCCACCTCATGGTGTCGACCTTTCTTGGGTCCTGTGGAGGCCATTTGCTTGGCAGTGCAGCTGAAAAGTTCGTTCCGCTGCTTCCGCCATCGGCGCACGTTCTTCTCATCGACGCCGAATTTGGGCTGTGCTTGATTTTTCTCGGACTCCAAAACTACCTTCCGCTTAAAAGCTGCGGTGTAGTGGCACCATTTGGTGGGCACCATAGTGCCGTGAACACGGGCGCGTCTCGAGGTCACGCAGCGACGAACACAAGCAAGCATGGAACGCTCAGAGCCGAATAGAACGCTCAGAGCCGAGTTCACAAGCTAAATGGCGCCTGCAAAACTGCAAGCTGCAAGCTTATGGCTGCGAGATGGCGTTGAGTGGCTAGTGGTGACAGGAAAGCTGCACCCTCGAATCTAAGCCGACCCCCAACTTTCGTAAACGACTTTTATAAGAAAAGTACCAGCCTAGATTCAAGTAAATACGGTACACTTGGGTACTTGGGCTTCTCGTACAAGCTTATGCAAAATGCGACATAATGCTCCAGCACCTGGCCAGAACGACCGAACAAGTACATGATTCGCAAGCGCAAACAGACACCGGGGCATGAAAGACGATGACACCATTTGTCTTATCGACGCCTCTGTTCTATCGAGGTTGACATACGCAGTGCCCTACATGACACTAACTAATAGATACAAACTAAACACCCTTAAACTAAGCAACACGGTGGACGAACTCATAGAGGGTTGCCTCTCCAGCCAGAGAGCATTGCTTGCAATGACAAAAACTGGTCAAAAACTGATGAACTGAATAAAATGCAGCTCCCCAGACATCCAGCCAACCAAGCAGCTTCCTGAGCAATGGTGGCGCCAGATAGCTTAGGAACATAGAAACAACTTTTATATCTTAGAATTCCTAAAACAATTCTTAGGCTCAATACAACTGCCTATATATATATTGTGTGTATACCTTTCTTGTGCATTTTTTTGTTTATTTGACCAATGAACTGTAAATGATTGTACCTTTCACAAAACTGCTGTTATGTGTTTGAAAGAGCAATCTACAGGCTTCAATTTCATGCATAGCAATGGTACATTTGTCAAGTAGCTCAAGAGAAAAAAAAAATGTTTCGTCGAAGCACTAAAAATTGGCCATTTTTCCGTGGTAACAAAAGAATTAAGGTGCTACTACTTGCTGTCTTCATGTTGCCATGGCTTTTTGGAGCAGACTGCCCATTGATGAAATGTTGTTTTTCCACAAGGTCTGCATTTCCTGCCATTTGGGTCCCTGCTAAGCCACAACTGCTGAAAAGTGCACTTCCCAGGCATCACGAACTTCAACTATGTCCACCATTTGCTGCATAAAAGCAAATGCAGAAACTGCTTACGACGCACAGCAAACAAGCAACGAGGCCACAATTAGAGTAGACTGGAATACGGGGAGTGTCGCAAGCAGCGGCGCCGAGCCATGCCAGTCAGTTTTGACACCGCCAGGAGCTGCTACTGCAACGTTTACCAGCTGCCCTGGCGCAGTGAAACTACATGTCTGGCCATGCACGGCAATCTCCTCGCAGTGTCTTTCTGTTCTGAAAGGCATAAAGAGGATGCTAAGCAAGAATGCAAGCAGCCACATGCGACTTCGGCTTTACTCACTGCAGCTCCAGGCCGAGCACGAGAACTGCGGGCCTCAGTTATGCTATGCCCCGTTCTATTTACCTTGAGATTTATATTGTGCACGGACACTTCTGAACGTTCACAGACCGTTGCCTGTGTTCTTCTCAACTCACTGCCTGACCCACAAGTGTTACAAAGTTTTTGCAAACTGCCAGGGGCTCAGCATGAACTGCCAGTTGCCTCGCGGTTCTAAAAACAGATTATTCCACGTATTGCAGTTTATTTGCTGAGGTGTCGCAGCCCACTCGGATTTGGTGAATGTGTGTAGGGAAGCACACTGACTGCACGCACCCTCCCTCCTTAAAAGGATGTTTAGACCTGCTGCATAGAACACCAAATAAAAACACTTTAATTGTTTGTTGAATCACAACGCAAACGACAAGACAATAGCAAGAGGACACACGAAGCCCGGATGGTGATGTGCGCACATGCATCCAGTGTCATCTGTGTCAAAGCGCTTTGTGTGTCCTCTCACTATCGTCCTGTCTTGTCGCTTGCGCTGTGGTTCAACATGGATCACCAACTCGTCCAAGTTTTCACATTCCTAACTTTAACTGCTGCATGCAAATATATCACTGTGGCGTCTTTACAATTACATTTTTCAGAATTAAGAAGTGCTTTCAAATAGTAAGGCAAATTTGCTGTGGATGATTACTAATCAAAAATTAGGAATAATATTTAATGTTAATGTTTACATGTTAAGCACAGTTGTATGCATGCCGGAACAACTTCATGTTTTTTAAACTTGACTGAAAGATCATATACATACAGTAGCCACACGGCCAGAAGAGTGTGTGCATCCATCTCTGTCTTTTCTTAAAACCATATAATCATTCAGGAAGGTTTGTATTTTTGCTGCTCAGATGAGTTTCCTGCAGGCACATTATACTTGAATGCTTGGTGTGCAGTATCTCATATACATTGTCAAGATCTTTGATGAGGCCTCTACAGTTCCATTGTACAATATCTTCCCTTCCCATTATTTGCAGTAGCAATTGGAAATGTGTGAGAATGAGTGTTTATGTATTGTCTTTCGGGGCTGTGACTCTTGGTTTTTTTGGCTTATCGGATGACTTGGACAATGGTACCCGTTCCTTCCGCTGCAATGCAGACAGGTAGGGTCCAACGTCCATGTCTTCGTTGGACGTCCTCGGAGCGCCCAAGGGACTGGGCTCCTTGGACCTAGCACCCTTGGGGGTGCTGTTTTCTGCAACCACCGCCACCGATGGCATCGGCACTGCCAGAAGTGGCATAGGCGGTGCGGTGGGGGCGGGAGCAGCCGCGGACTCCCCCATCTCCATCTCCTCCGTACCCTCACATGAGCTTTGGGCAGGTGGAGAAGAAATGGTGGATGCAGCAGCGCCCACAACTTCAGTCTTTGAAGTTGGCACTCAAAATGGATCCTTGCCAGTGTTGCCACCAAGGTTTAATGAGCTGTAAAATTAGTTCCAAGCGATGCATCAAAAAACTGATTGTTCATCAAAAAACTGTGCATCAAAAAACTGATTGAACACTCACCAGTGTTCATAGTGTTGGAAAATGTGAAGATTACACTTTTCTTACCAACACAGTTTTGTCTATTGTTCCTCCAAAAATGGTTAATTACCTCTAATTATCTCGGGACCTAATCGACCAACAAAAAAAAATAATGCCATATTTAAAATCAGTGGAGGAAAAGCAGCAAGACTGACAAGTTTCACAGAGTTAAATCAAAAATTAAAAATGTTTTTTTAAGAGCAGTGTCCCCCCTTAAGTTACCTTGCAGGAGTATTGAATGCGTGCCCAGGGCCGCTTGCTTGTTGTTCTGCTTAACATACAAAGATCGTCTGTTCCCTTTCGGGCCTGCATTGTACCAGTCTTCAACCATCAATGGCCGGCAGTCCCTCTTTTTTTCCACCGCGAGTTAGTGTAGTCCACTCCTTGCTTCCCCGAGTCAATGTCCTCTGCTGAGAACGACTCAGCCGGCAATTATTCTCTGTCTTGTCGCATGTCTCGCACAAAGGGATACAACGCATGCCTTTGGCGTCCCGTGCGCTGAGTTTACCCGAAGGCACCGTCACTTTTGGGGCTGCACCCCTCCGAAATCATCCCTCAACGGTTCGCACACCTCAGGCGCTTTGTTTTGTCACGGCCGGACTCGACTCCCTTTCCGCAGCGCAGAAAACAAGTCGAGTACGGCCGTGCTTTTGTGTAAACCCCCATGCGAAGGGCAGACATGCACTTTTGTGGCATTTTCGTAGCATTTCGAATATGCAGCTTTGTTCACAGGCAACGTACCAGGCATACAGGCGAAACGGCGACGGCCGGAAAAATTTTTGGGGAGGGGGGGCTGAAGCCCGGTCAGCCCCCCCTGGCTACGCCACTGGCTCTTGGCTAGTTGTGCGAACACGATAAGCAAGATGGAGTCGCCTCAGATGAGCTTGTTACCACAGCAGACAACGCACCTACCAGGCTCTGCCAATCAGGAGGCAGCATTTGGTCACGTGCCTTCATTCAGCAAATAGGATTACCGGCTGCGGGGATTTCTTGGCACTGCTTTTCTATGCAAGCAGTGGCTGTATGGATGCGTTTGGGACATCCATACAGCCATTCTCTTTCATACAATATTAGGGTTTTAGCATGCAGGTCGACCACAATGCAAAGCAAGAAAAGCAGCTTTTTTGCATTGGCTTCAGTGTAAATTCGACTCCCACGCACATTATAAATCAATGTCACGTTGTAAATACTGGTTCACAAGGCACAAAATTTAGAACATAAAAAGAATAATATAGTGGACCCCAAATGATAGGACTTGCACGGGACAGTGAGAGAGTGTCGTATGACCGGGGTGTCATACAACCGGGGTTCAGGTAAATGCCGACCTAGTAGACCGTCGTACACAACAGGTGGGCTAAGAACTTGTTAAAACTACCATGTTTAGTTCGTTCTCGTGTGATTTGAGAAGCTTTAGCTAAAATCCCATGTTAAAAAAAAGAACGCCTACGTTGTGCCTCGGAGCCCCCTTCCCTCCACAGCGTCCAAGCTACCCAGCGAGCCAGCCAGCCAAGCACCGCGCGCCATGCGACTCATGGCACTATTTATAGCCCACCAGCCACGCGCAGTGCACGAGCGAGATAAGGCCGACGTGGTCAAGCAAATTGAGAGGGCAAAAAGCGAGTGTGAAACTGCCAAGGCTAAAAATAACAAAAAAACTCGCCCGCATCTTCCCACGGGGGGAACTCGAGTAAATGAGTCGCAGAGTGGTGGGGGTATCGCGGGAATGTTGCGTAATTGGGTATGGTTTGGAAATGCTTAATTGTTATTTCGTCTTTATTATTCTTATTTATTGAATGAAGGAGAAGCGAAGGCAAGGAGTGTAAAGTTAAAGTCTGTCTTTATTGCTTGGTGCCGTCAAGCAAAGCGTCAAGTCAAGCGAAAGCCAAGCAAAGATGCCCTTGACTGAATTCCGAACGCACGCTCCACCGCTTATATACACACCGCCCGCGTTCGAGGGAGAGGAGTACGGGGGAGAGACGCGCATGCGCACACTTCCGTACACAAGCGCGCGAACTTTCCACGCACCCACCACGCCGTTACCACGTGTACACGCTCTGCTGCCGTTACTGTTGAGCGCGACGCAGCGCACGGGTAGCTACGACGCATGCGCGCACAGACGCGTTCCCCCCGCACCGCCGCAGCTGTTGTCGAGAGCGACGGAGCGCACGGGGCACACGCGCTCCTCCCGCACCGCCGCACCTGTTGTTGAGAGCGAGGAGGGTACGGGGGAGAGACGCGCACCTGCACCTCGACGCGACGCGCATGCACAGTGAGCGTGTGGACGGCGCTGACAACATCGACGAGTGACATCGCGAGCCTAAGAAATGCTTCGCTTTTAAAAAAAAAAACGGCATTCCTGTATGGGCTGGAGACAGCCTTTGAACGGTCGCTATTGGGTCAAGGTGCTCAACACATCGCTGTTTTCACTTCCCACAAGACCCAGCAACACGAAATAGATAAGGTGATTTGAACTTCGCGAGTAGGCCGTGCTGTGGGGAAAATTACAGCGCAGTCTTACTACAGTGACTTGCTGCGGCAGCCAGCGAGTGACCCAAAATGGCGGCGCCAACGTATGCGTGTCTCCCCCCCTTGCGTGGGCCGGTGTGAATCGAGGCCCCCTGGCAAAGAAAGGAGCGGAATGACAACGCAGAGAGCAGAGATAGAGCGTTGTGAAAGGAAGAAACTTGGATCGAGCGGGCGGGGAAGGCGGCTGTTCGGCCATCGCCGTGGGGTTGCATGGTATGCATTCGTGGGCGGCTCAATGGGAGCTTAAAATTCACGGTATGCCTGCCATCTGAACTGTGACTTCTCACGGTTGGCGCGTTGGCAAAATGCTGCTGCGTGGGGAGCTCAAAAGTTCACTCCCACTCACTAGTACCCGCTCCTAGCATTGCGTCTGTTCCGCAAGTGGTCTGGCCTGCCAAGAAGCGCCAAACCGGGGGTTAAGAATAAAGAAAGGTCGAGATGAGGCGGTGAAGCGGTGTAAATAATGGGAACAACGCGTTCATCCGCGCCAGGGTCTGCCGCATGAGGCGGACCATGTGCACCCCAGCGTCATGTCATCAGGGTTTTTAAAAAAAATGCATTGTTTATACAGGGAGTTTGCCAGGACCACAGTGGGTCGTGGTAAGTCCAGGGGACGTATCAGCGGGGTTCCACTGTTGTTGCAGAATTTAAAAATCTTGTTTTTAACAAATCAACTTTCTCGCGATTTTTCGGTCACAGAAACCCGTGTGCCCCCTTAAGTATCATCCTCTGCGCTGTGTTCAAAGCAGCAATCACCATATTTATTCGAATCTAAGCCGATAGTTTTTTTGAAATACTGATATACCAAACTCCAGGGACGGCTTGGATTCGAGGATTTTGAAACACGCGCCAATTTCCAAGTGAAATTGAGGGAAGTGACGCGCAGCTAGCGCCACCCAGAAAAGAAAGTATTGTAGCCATTACCAGACGAGCCAGTAGCCACTTAAGGGGCCATAGCTGGGAACGATGCCGCCATTTTGAACTGTGTGGATAGTGGCCTGTGTGTGGTGTGACGTTTGGTTTTGACAGCGCAATGGCACCAAACAAGCGGTGCCAATTTATAGTGCCGCTTTCAAAAGAAAAGTTGTTTTAGCCGCGGAGTTGTCGTCGAACGTTCAAGCCGGGCGGGACTTCGGCGTGGATGAAAAAAATGACTGTTGTTGGAGGACGCAACGGGAGAGGATATTTGCGTGCGCTGCAACAGGATGGCATTCAGAGGATAGCAGCGATGATGATTCAGAATGAGCACTGCATCTTCATGTTCAATAAACGTGTTTTCTTTTTGTGAACCTCGCCTTTTTGTTCAGCCTACATTCGAGGTAAGTTTTTTTTTTTTTTTTTTTTTTGTGGCTTCAGACTTTCGGGGGTCGGCTTAGAATCGGGGCCGGCCTAGATTCAAATAAATATGGCAAATGTCTGCCGAAGTGTTAAGCCTAACACCTCTAGGCTGAGCGCATTCCAAGCGCGCTTTCCTGCCCAGTGCCTCATTCTCTAAAAGAGGCAAAAATTAGTAGCCTTAGCATCACCTGCATGATGTCCATGGCCGCTTTTCGGATGGCGGACGGGTGCAGTATGTAGCAGCCTGAGCAAAAGCTGCCGCTCACGCACAACTGCCGGTGCTACAGCAGCTCTGCTCTTCGGTAAAGATTGGCGAAAGTGAACACTGGTATCCGTCCAGCGGTCACCTCCTCCGTGTGAGCGAAGGAGCCAACCGAGTCACGACCTCTCTCTCTGCTGAAAGGCTCCCGCTTAGTGAGGAAGGGACTGGCGCTGACTCTCACCTAGCGCGTGCTTTCAAGAAGACTGCACCCCCTTGAGTATCAAACTGGCATGCGAAACGGGAATGGAAGACGAGAGAAGGAGAAGCAGTGCACCTCGAGCTGGACGAACTCGGGCTGGATGGTGGTGGAGTGGATGCCCTGGTTGTGGAAGAACTCCTTGACGCGCTCGGCGACCTGCATGTAGTCGTGCAGGTCCTTGCAGCGGATGTGGGCCGAGGCGATGATGCGCTCGCCGGCCAGCTGCCAGACGTGGAACTCGTGCACGGCCAGCACGCCCTCCACCTCCTGCAGCAGCTTGCGCTGCAGCGACTCCATCTGGATGTGCGTGGGCACCGTCTGCAGCAGGATCAGTGCCGAGTCCACCAGCAGGGGCGACGTCGAGCGCATGATCAGGCACACCATCACCAGGCTGTTGAAGGGAGGGAAAGAAAGAGCAATGGGTGATATTGTAACCGATTACAGAAGAAAAGTAATCTATTGATTGCAGGGTTTAACTCACCAGATTAATTTTGACCACCTGGGGATCTTTAACGTGCGCCAAAATCAGAAGAAAAGTAACTGAATTAGAAGCATCGCTACTCCTTACACACGCCCTAAATAGGTTTCCGAGCATGCAATCGCTAGATTACATGCTAGATTACATGCTCGCTAGATTACATGCCATGACCCTTTGAGGGTGACAGCCGTACATGTACGGCATCGGCAAACACTTTCAAAATGGTCAATGACGTACATGTACGGCATTGCTTGTATATTTAAAAAACGCGCCTTTTTCGCCAACTTCCCTTGCTTGGCATGTGCTGCCACACTTCGGAAACACGGCGAATTTTTTTCTTGTGCCGATGGCTCTTTTTTATTTTTGTATGATTTACTTCAGCGGCGCGCCGGCTGTAGCTTGCGCATCTACTAACGAGGGGGCGTGCTGGGTATCACCCACCGGGCGCCTCTCGCTTCTTGCGCCTGCCCCAGACCAAGGTCGCCTGCAAAACCGATGAGGCTCTTTTCTCCTTTTTTTGCATTTTATGGGCGGTGCGCCGTCTATCGCTCCTGCATCCTGCCGCGCGCGCCCGAGCGTGCGCAGAGACTGGTTTTGGTATCGTCCTCTAGGCGCTTCCCATTTCCTGTGCCTGCGAAACTGATGTCTATCTGATTTTGATTCACTCAAAAGGTGCCGGCTTGTTACTCTCTCGTTTTTATTTAGAATTTTTCTTGTGTCACTCATGAATAAACCACATATATGTAACAACACAAACCATTTTTTTGTCACTTTATGGTCACCCTAAAAAAATTAGGACAATTTTTTCTCGAAATAGATTCATCCGGAGAATTTAAATCAGCAATAAAAAAAAGTCGACCCTCAAAGGGTTAAATTCTGCAGCCAATCAGTGCTTCCGGCTCGGGGTGGGCACATTTCAGCAGTTCAGGCAGCCGTTTATGCGAGCAACACTCTGGCATGGCATACGTTTGTACGGACAAATGTCAATCATTGCCATCCATCACATGAGCTTAACTGAGTATCTGCATACAACGCATTGTTTACAGAATATTAATAACACTACAAAACACAGAGCATCTCTGCAGGCAGAAACACCGATACATGCATGACCGTGGCAATCATCGGCCTGGACAGTGGGCAAGGAACCAATTGTGCGCTGTATGCACAAATCAGAGGTGAGACAGCTGAACCAGATTTGGGAGCAGCTTTTGGAGCAGCGAAATTTCGATTTTGGAGCAGAAGAACCTTGATTTGGAGCAGAAGAATGACATTTATTATGTCACCTTAGGAGCCTAAAAAATCAAATTTTTGGCCACTCAGGGGGGGGGAGTGCACTTTTTAATCAGTTTTGAACTTACATAACACTGAAACAGCCTTTCAATAAAGTTTTTTCTACCTGAGTATCACAAGGAACGAACTACACTACCTTTTTCAAACCATTTTTACATTCTTGGGCTCTATGCATAGATAACGCAGGGTTTCGTTGAAAATATGGAATTGAAAAACTAAGCAATTTTAAGGAATTTTTATTATCCCGTGAATGCCGAAGTTGTTATTTTTGTAATCCCAGACTTGGCGTTACGCACAACTGAGAGCCTTGGCAAAAGTTGCGCAAAGCAAGGTGACAGTCGTCGCACCCCACCAGCCCTCCCATTTCAAGCCCCAAGGTGGGCGTTCACTACGATCGTAATTAGAGTATTGGTATGTGTAGTCACCTCCCTTTTGGCATTAAATTTCAATTCAGATAGATGAACCATTATTAATAGCGTGCGATAGTAGCCCGTCCCGCTATCGGACACTGCTTGAACATTTGGGGGTGATGCAGCCTGCATCACCGCCATGATGCAGCCTTCTGCAGTGTCCATCGTCCCACTCCCGCTGCTCGCAAGCTCACTGTCAATAGCAACAATAACTCGGCGTTTTACAACGCCGCAATGAGTCCCAAATTTCACTTCAAGCACGCACCGTGCCTCACACGCAAGGCCGAAACACGGCGATATCGCGGGTACCCCGTTGTTTTTGATGAAACCCTGTCTTTCGAGTCGCGTAACTTCCTGCAATAGGTCAAACGACTAAATGTAAACCCGGCCACCCCCATAACCAAAACCGCGGTAGAAATCGGCGAAGAGCACTCTGCCTGAACCACGAGAAACTGCTTCGCCCAGCGGCCATGTTTTCCAATCTTCACCGCACCAAGATTGCGGCGCCCAGTAATGTCGTTCTGGAGATGCCGCGCTCCCAAAATTGCTGTTTTAAAATCAACTGGCAAGAGTAGTTTGTGAAAAGTTTATATAGAAAAACTTTAAAAATTCGCACAATATAACATGTGCAACCCGACATTGTGACTTTTGAAAAAACTATCCCGTGGACAATTTTATTTTATTGAATGATCAATCAATTAAACCTTTACAAACAGCATCACCTTGGAGGTGCTGGAAAATTATGCTGTCAGTAAGGATTTTTACTCACTGAAACTGACGGGAGCGTTAAAATCCTTGGCTCTTATACTCTTTCGGAGCAGATTGGCGCAATTTTTGCAATTTTCAAGCTTTTGGAGCAGCCTGGCGCAGGAAAACGAATTTGTATCAAAACTGCGCAATATGCGCAGCTGTCTCACCCCTGACAAATCGGCACACACTGTAGCTGCTGAAACTTGTCACCGGCCACTGGAGCAGGAGTATTGCTGAAAATCAGTTCACGAATAGCCGGTATTCAATGGCATGGAATGCATGCAGGCAACCAAGTGTGCGCCGCCATATCTGTGGCCAAGCGTCTGTTGCTACGCGACAATATGCACACGGCCCGCAGATCAGGCACCCCTCTTCTCCTCCATGCAACCGTGTGAGTGCGCCAGTACTCGTTACGTCGGGCTCCGCAGGATGGTGGTACTTGTCCATGCTAAGCACGACTGTGAAACACGACTGTGTTTCGCGGTACAAACTCTTCATCACCGAATGCAAAGTATTGCCTCGAGTTCAATGTGAGTGCGATTAATAACATCTCTGTTGACGCCAACGCTAAGAATTGCCAGGCAGACACCGCGGCATTTGATTCGCCAACAGTTGCTTGTGTATTTGACTACTTTTTCGCCGCTGGAGTTCTTAGCGGAGCGCAAGTTCGCTGCAATACCCGGGCTAGGCGACGATACTGAGCCAGCGCTGGCGAGCGACCGCCGTGTCACCTGAGGGCGGGGTCGACGTAGTAGCGCTGCTCCCAGGTGGTGAGCCAGATGACGAGGGAGCTGATGATGACGACCACCGAGCCGAGGGCGTCGGCCAGGATGTGCAGGTAGACGCCGCGGATGTTGAGCTGGCCCCCCGTGCTGTGCGGCTGGGCCCCCCCGGCCGGGCCCCCGCCCACCCGGTTGTCGTTGATGTCCTCCTCCAGCCCCTGCAGCACCACCTCCTCCACCGTGGGCAGGCTGTGGTGGTGGCCCCGGCTGTGGCTGTGCCCGTGCTCTGCACAACAACGGGGCCCACGACGACGCTCAGCAAGTGGCACAGCTCTGGGAAGAAGGGTGGCCGCACTCACACACTACTCGAGGCTTTACAACGCCGAGATTCAAGGGATCCCTGCAACTGCAGCCACTGCCATTTGCCAGAGTGTGTCAACACCAGTAAGTGATATCCAACTCGCAAAAATACACCGACCAGCTCGATACAGGACATACTTTGATATAAGCAATGGGCATCGTAAAAGCACAAAAGAACATTCTATTGACATAATTACCTTACCTCACTATTCCACTTGTGTAATGCTGCAGGCCAAAAAGGCCCAAGCAGGAGGGGCACAAATACAACCACAAAATCAGTACATGACACAGATGGACTGAAATACATCTGAGTAAGAGGATAGAGAGTTGAAGGAAAGCATCAAATCAAAGCACTCGAGAGGCATTCGGAGTGGTGGTCAAAAATTCACAAAATTAAACATTTGGTTTGACAAGATCTAAGGTTTAAAGGCAATGAGGGGAAAGTTATTCCATTCTGTGACAGTTATCGGGAAAAAGGAAAAAATTAATAAATTGGTAAGCGCAAAATACGGAGTTAAAGATAGGACACGAGAATGACGAGTTTTCCTGGTCGAAACTGGGGCTATGTAATGCGATGGGTCTACCACAGGTGTGTTGCTAATTAGCGAGTTCAAGAATTTTAGACGGAGAAGCTGACGTCACGATTGAAGGATCTGGAATTCATTATCACACATTAGCTAACTAACAGAAGTACTATGACCATACTTTGAGTAAATAAAATGCACTACTCGCCTTTGAAACTTTTCAAGGAAATATATCTTAGATTTACTATGCAGATCCCATGCAGTACAAGTGTATTCTAGGTTGAGACGTATTAAAGAGCCATATGCTAAAAGTTTCACTTGCGAGGGGGCGTCTTTGAGTTCGTGCCTTAGAAGACAGTGTACGGAAAGCCAAGGAAGAAACATCAGCAATGTGTACATTCCAACACAACTTATTTGTTACTGTTAAACCAGGCTATTTATACTGGCTAACTTCTTTTAAGGGCTGGCTAAGGGAGGAATAGGAAAACTGAAGGGGATTTTTCATGTTAGAAAATTGGAGGGAAACAGATTTATCGAAATTTGGCACCATGCCCCATTTTTTGCACACCACAAAAGGGCAGTGTTGACAGCAAATTGGTCATCTGGCGAGTGTGCATCAGTGAAAATCATAAAGTGAGTAGGCTTTATTTTAAAAGGCTGTATTTTCGCCGGATCTGCATGTATGTTTGTGTTTATTGGCGCAAGGGTATTGAGGACCAAAGAGTGCCAAAACTATGTTAAGCGGTCCGTCAATAGTCAGGTTTGAGCTTAAAATGTGTATGAAATGTGTAAGAAAAGAGAAGATGACAGGACAGGGTTAGAAAAGACAATAGGAAAGCAAAAGAAGGGAGAGGAGGACAGGAAAAGGCGACTGGCTGTTTACCCCCTGGCCGGGTCAGACTGGGGGCACCGTCTACGGGAAGCGGGGGCCGAAGTGGTGTGTTGCCTCTGCCAGGGGCCCATAAAGGTCCAAAGCTACCCTGGCTTTGGCTCAACCACCAGGATGCCCTTTTCCCCGAAAACGGCAAAGCCACGCACAGCCAAGGGCATGGGTGGGTCCAACCCACATGGGCTCGGGTCCGCGGTGTCGCCACTACCGTCACCTTGAAACGCAAGGCGCATCTGTGGGGTTTCACCGGGTCAGTAAATTGCACGAAACAGTCCTGTATCTTCATCCGTCTGCAACAGTAGGCACTTCTCCCCACTGCCTAAGGAGTCGCAGCAGCTGAAGCATCTGTGCAGAAGTGCCAGATTAGTGCGAGTGCACCTCTAGGCGTGTGGGCAGAGGATCTCGGCAGCTTCCCTTAGCTTGCACTAGCGCTTGGCAAGCCTGCTTCCACAGTCTCCAGTGACCACGTGGCCGCTGTCCACACGCACAAACTCGCCCACCACTCATCCGGCGATGGCATTTGGGAAATTCTTAGCGCTCGCTCCAGCCTGTGATGGCTTTACTCCACCCATCAGGCCTTGCAAAGTCACCGCCGGCACATTGAAGCAGCTTTGGACGGTTTCCTTCGTAACATCTGCCCAGGACCTACTTCAAGCAGGCCAAGGATAATCTAGACACAACACGAGGGAAAGAAGATTAATCTGGCTCCCTACACACACGAGCAATGTATGCCTCATTCCTTAGAATCTTGAGCGCCGCGGGGACACCGCTTCGCACGACCCATCAAAGTAACACTACACAAGAAAGCCTAAGAAATGCAAATACTACAGCGAACGACAAAAGTGTGGAGACAACTCGCCCGTTATTCGCAGTCTGGGCTAGCACAGCGGGATAAGGATGGCAAGCAGAAAGGGCCACCCGCGAGCAGCTGGGCTAAACCACCCTTAGGTTGTGCTGGCCACGAGGAAAAGCCAACCTGGGGACACACTTTTGCAGCAATTGACGTTCAATACATCAGGATTTGCTGCTGCTGTTGTGGCTCAATGTAATGTAATTTTTCCTCTGCGTTCTTATTGTGAATAGTCATTACTATTGTTATTGTAAACTATTATTGCAAATGTATTATTTCTTACTGTTTATCTACCTTTCAAGAGCTACGCTTCTAAACACTAACAAGGACAGACTTAAATATGCCCCCCAAATTTTACGCTCCCAGTTGTTCTTGAGGGGGCAGACTGGTCTTAGAGCTATTTTTTTTATTTACCAACCAATTTTAATGAAACTGCACTGTGTTATGGAGCTTTTGTGCTGATTTCAAATATGCCATTAGATTTTTTGTAAGTTGATTATATTTTGAGTTAATTATTAATTGCCATTATAGTACTTGAGGTGTTACAGTACTGATCACTGTAACACCTGCTGATGCCACGATGATGTTTTGTGACCTGGCCATGATTTTGTGCAAGCTTTTTTGTGCAAAGCTTCCATCGTTTAGTTTTAGTTTCCCCAGCATCTTGTGATTCTGTTTCTTTCGGTATGTGCGATATTGCTTGGTTTGTACACGAGTGTGTATATTTGCACGCCCACCCTGTATGAGCCTGAGAAAGGCTTACAGTATTAAATAAATAAAAATAAATAAAAAAAAATAAAATTTTGGGTCACAGTTACAAAATAAAGACTCCATACAGAATGGCAATTACCACGTGGCTAGGCAGACAAATGACTAAAGAATACAACATAGGAAGAACTTTTTTGATTCAGCTATTTTTGGTCGTTTTACAACACAGGGAACTTCGCTTCTCCCACGCTCTGCCAGAAATGGCTCGCAGGTGGTGCCAATTGAACACAATAATAATTTTACAAAGCCTCCATTTGAAAAATTTGTTTCCAACATTGTATTCTCCGCACATTTCGGTATCAGAAGCAAAATGAATTAAAGTTGTACCTGCTCTGGGTGCCGAGATATCTGACGATCAAATGCTAGCTTTACATTGCAAGAAAAGTGCCGTTTCACCATTGAATTCCACGCTAACTGAACTGTACAGTGCACTTTATACCCCTGTCACACGGCAGATCTAATGACACTTACAGCAAATGTCATTCGCTCTAAATGTCATTAATTCGGCGCTACACGAGAATACCAAATGACATTCAAGGCGAATGACATTTACTGGCTAACTGAGGTCCCGGACCTCAGTTACACCTCAATTGGCGGCCGAATGAGTAGCCTCGACAGCAGTAGTGCGTCCCTAGACAGGAACATTCAGGAACAAACCAAAGAATAGTGTTTCTAAAAACTGTCAGTAAACGTATATTTTCTTTTTTGTATTGTTCTAATAAAGAAAGACCAGCAAGTACTAACAAATAAGAAAATCTCGTCCCCAGTGCGCACTCAGACTCGTCTCAGCTTGTGATGTCTACTGATGTCATCTAAATTGGTGGTTTTCTTGTTTTTATTTAAAAAAATATTCCTTTGTTACGTTTTTTTGTTAAATATTACGTGTGAAAACATTCTAGATGCGCTTGAAATGTAATTTTGCGGTTTTGCGAGCTCGCTAATCGTCACCGCTATCCCAATCAAATGACATTTGTTCCACCGTGTAGACCCACACGGCCGAGCCAAATGTCATTTACAGCTAATGTCATTCAGTTTGAATGACATTAGATTTGCTGTGTGACAGGGGTATTACATTTGCTATTACAATATAATAACAACAAAATATGGTGCCTTTTAAAGGGACACTGAAGTGAATTTGTCAAGCTCCGTTTTTGCTTGCACTGCGTAGACTGGCTCAAATTAGCACACTTTTCATCGTTTATCCGGTTGACAAATCGGTAATTATTTTACAAAGCGCGAAAGAAGAAAAACTACCATGCGCGGTTTGCGGCGGCTGCACCAACTAAGGCTGTGACGTTGGGAGGAGGGTGCACCGTGATTGGACGATGCCCAAGGTTAGCAATCAAACAAGTTTCGGTTTCGGTTCTGTAAAACATAACCAATGGCGTTGTTGGATGGGCATTCTCAATATCTCAGTAATCATCGTACCGCGCTTCTGCCATGTTGTTGGCTGTAAAATGCACAAGATAAGCCTCCCAGGACGGCTTGTAGTCGTAGCATTCACTAACCGAGACCTACATGAACGCCCTCCGCGTACCCGCAGACGCCCAAATGTCATGCGCTTTTCCCACATATTTGGAGCTTGCCTCCCTCATGCCTGTATCGTAAAAAGCGTGTTCGCACCAGGCCAAGGGTCTGTTCATTCTGGCCTGTTCCCACTGCCTGCAAGCAGTCGGTGCTTATGGCAACAGCACGCCAACGAGAACTCGCTAGCGCGCCAGTGCCAGCCTGCGCGCGTTGTGTGAACTAGTTCGTGTAGCCATGAACGTTGCGGCCGAAGAAAAGGTGAACTCAATATAGAAAACATCGGTGGAAAACAAAAAAGTTAACTTACAAAAAAAAAAAAAAAAGCACGTAGCCGCGGGGATTTGAACTCGTGACTTGCAAAACACTTGCGGTGACATACCTAGCACCTCAGACAACTGAGCCACGGAGCGGGATGCGAAGGCTTGGCTAATATAGGGTATATATTGTACAACCGGTTTACACTTTTATTTAGTTTTGGCATTTCAAGCAGCTTAGGTGACTATTTGTTGTACTGCGCTCGTGCAGTAAGCGTCGCCCGAGTTTCTACAGTAGCTCACGTCTAGCAATTGCATTTTGTAGACGGAAAAGCATTCGCAGATGCGTAGTAGTGCTGCTGACCGCTGTGCTTGTTCGCCCAGCGCAAAAAAGTGCTTCCCGCGCCCTAGTTTTACGCTGTACGGTAAAAATATCAGTTGATTTTATTTCCTTAGTACCTGTATTGACTTCGCGGACTCTTCTCCCGCCTTCAAGAGGCCTTATGTTTTCCTACTGGCGTACCAGTCAGCGAAGCGTCGCATGTGCGCTTGTGCAGCGCTTGTGTGATTGACTTGGAGCTAGATACAGTGTACAAACAAACCAAGTAAAGAAAGGCACATTCTTCCATTCACAAACGTGTCCTGGCTTCGTTTCAACTAAGCGAACGAATTGCGACCAAGCAATTTTTTTTAACCTCCTGGACTGCGACGACCCGCCGGCGGACGAAACGCTGGGCCGACTGACTCTGTTGGCCGGGGAGCCGTGCAGTAGCGCCGCAGCCAATTGCCAGCTCATCCCTTCTTGACGTCACACGAAAACGCCACAGAAAATGGGCGAGCGTAAAGAGAGGAGGACAGCATTTTCGAATTAGTTTTTCTACTAAATAAAATCGCGTAAACGCGTCTAGAGTGGTCGAAACATGGCCTGGGGACTCCGGACTACAATTTGCGCTAGTAATCCCGCAATGTTTACATATCACTTCAGTGTCCCTTTAATGAGGAAATTTACGGACTGATAGAAAAATAGCTGTGGAGGCTAAAAATGCGATTTTTGAAAAAACGCATTTTTTGACCGTTTTTCGGCCCCAAAGACACAACTGCCCCCTTAAGGCCTGTCACTTGCAACTCAAGCATCGCCGCCCGATAATGCGGTGTTCGCACTTGCGACTAGTGACGATGCAATCGCATTTAGTGGAGCTGTTCCCCATCCTGTACGACATTTGCACTGGAGGAAAAACGTGTTACACCAGCACAAACAGCAAGGACAGATAGAAATCACTCTAAATTTAAAACACCACCATACTGTGAGTGACAAGAGAAGCCGCAACTAACAACGTCAAGCAGGTGCTTGTCAACATATTATTGCAGACAGAAATACCCCCGTTAGCTATAACGCCACAACAGTCGCATTACCACCCGTAAAGGTTGCTTCTTTGATTAGACACAAATTCTGCCGCCTTCGAAATTCTCGGTGTTTCATATGACAAGACTGCGAGTCAGCCCACCACCCCATATCCATCCAGCTGTATATGAAAATTACTTGCTTTTATGATTCAAACACATTTCTGCGCAATGGTAAGTTCCACGCTGTTCTTTGATTCGTACATCTGTATGCTGAACCCGCAAAGCAAAGAAGCGAAGCGCACGGCGAGTCCCCTGTCAACAGCGGCCCATTGCCGTTTACAATGCCGGAAGAAAAGAAGAGCTTGGTTTCCGGCTACGTCAGCACACTCTGCGGCCACGATTGGCCAACTGGCTTGCCATGGCATCGCGTGACGAGGAAACTCGATCCGAGAGCTATCGGCTATGCCGTGGCAAAGCAACAAACAGCAACAGATGGCTGGCCGCTTTGCGACGTCGCAAACATTGCGAGACGTCTACAATCTGCAAGAGGGACACACCTTTAGGCCTAAACTCAAGCTCATGTGCATAATTTGGGATCCGTTTACCACTCCCCACATAAGCACGTTGGAAAAAATGTAGCTGAATAGAACTCGCTGCTGGGTAATAGTTGGCGAGTAGTTCCCATGGTTCGAAGCACAACAAAAAACACGGACAGAGAACACAGAGTTGACAGGACACGTGCTATCCTATCCTGCCCACTGTCTTGTCCTGTACCAAGGAGAAAGAAGTATTTCAGGAGGGGAATCCGCTGGGCTGGGACAGCGCGGGCGGGCGGCGCATTAATGTCACTGTCTGGCGAGGGGGAAATGCACCTTGCGGAGCAGCACAACAGATGGCGCATCAAGCGCATTGCCATAGTTTACAAGTTTTTCTACGGCGCGACTCACAAAAATCGTAATATCATCCAAAATATTGTGAAAATTGCCAGATTTGTTCCTGTAAAATAAATAAATAGAAGTGCTGGACATTTTAGCAGCAGATATTAATAAATACTGCCCTAGTTAGAAGCCGTACCGCGCTTGAAAAGAAGCACTGGAAGCAGACGACGTCTGCCGACACCGCCTTCCCGTCACGAGTGGTTCACGCCCGCCACTCTCTCCTCTCGCGGGCGGCTTCTCAGATTTGCGCGCGTTTTTCATGCTTCACAGGCAGGGCGGCGAAGTTATGGCAGTCTAAATATGAACTAATGGCATTGAAGATAAGAACCATCATTCACTGGAACTAATCGTACCTAGATTCTCAACCACGTTTTTTAGTGTAGGCTCATGTTCGGAAAAAATCAGAGCCTCTTCGTCCTACGGAAAATGTTTGAAATGCGATGATTTCATCCGCCGCAAACCGACTCCAATGAAAGTCTAGTCGCGCGAGGCTACCCAAGGCGGCAGCCGGCTATGCACTGATTGACCTTGAACCGGCGAGTCTTTTCCCTTTGGCGCCTCGCGACAGAGGGCGCGTCGGTGCCGTGCCTGGCACCGTGACTTTATCCCGCCACCGGAGCAAGCCCAGTTGCGCCTCCTGAATAATTCTTGCTCCGTGTCCTGTACTATACTATCCTGCCCTGTCCTGTCCTGTCTCTGGGACTGATCTGTCTACTCTGTGTTTGCTGTCTGTGTTCTATATGGCACTTCAAACCACTGGACAGACTAAAATAAAAAACTGTGAGATTCAAATATTCTACGTTTTTACCTTATAACTCTGCAACGAAATTATTGCTTCATGATGATATTCCTTCCCCCCAGATGCGTCGAAGGACACTTCGTTTAGACTTTTGTTCCGTGCTTTTTAAGAAAATGCTTGGGCTGGACCCCACCAATTACTTAACTCCCTTGTCGAGATGTACGTACCATGATCAACTCGAAAAATTTGCCGTATTTCGTTCAGTGACTGGGACGATGATGTTCAATGTCAGAATGTCAATCGCCTTATGCAGATTATGCTGTTTTGATTTTTGTTGTGTTCTTGTTGAAAAGTTCCTGTCCTGATTTGACCTCTCAATGGCCTGCAGCATGCACATAAACAAATAAAATGAGAAGTAAATAATGCTTGTGCTGTGCTTCCACATCAACTGTGCCCTCCGTTGTCCACCACAGTACCATGCACTAAATGCATTACATTTAAACCTAGTGAAGCAAGGTAGAAACCCACTATGGAACCCACACTGCAGCTGTGGACTCCACGCTTGCTTGGGATGACAAAGGAGATGTGAACTGCGGCTGGGGACAACTCAGGCACAACCCCAAAACCCCAAGCCTTCTTGGCGCCAGCGAGTACAGCCATATCGTCAAGTTCAAGAAGCCAGCTGCTTATTGCTACTTTGATGTGTGCTCTCCTAGCATCGCCCATTTTAAATTACTGTATTGCCAGAAAAATGTGCTCTCACATTTCACCAAATTCCACTCCGCTACAACACCCTTAGCAAAGCTTTGCCACAAGGATTGCCTCCTGGAAGCACGTATAAAAAATACACTTGCAATTGACCAATAAAGTTGACAGCTGTCTCATTTCAAGCCAGTAGTGCCAATATTCTCTGAGTTTGCCACTGTCTGTTGGACGTGCACGCGCCAGTGGTAAGTCGATACGGTCTGCTCTCGCATTCAGCCACACACGTCTATTGAGCGCACTTGTATGCAAGGCGGTCAGTGACAATGGCACCGAAACAACGCTCGGGCCACACAGTAAGTAGCACGGCCTCTGAAGAGGAGGAGGAGGGGCGTACCGCGGAAGAGGCACAGGCCAACCATGTTGACGAGCAGGCCGGCTATGCCGACGTAGAGGATGAGCTCGGGCTCGTCGATGACCTCGGGCTTGTAGAAGCGCTTGAGGCTCTCCACCAGGATGGAGAAGCACAGGGCCACCAGGAAGACAGCGTTCACCAGGGCCCCCAGCACCTCCGCACGCGCCCAGCCAAACGTGTTCTTGGACCACTTCTTGGGCGACATCTGCACGCACACGGCCACCACTGCATCTCACGGCCTCTTGGGCGGTCTGCACGAGACGTGCTAGACCACACAGAGCCTGCCCACCTTGATGGAGAGGAAGGCGATGACGAGGGAGATGACGTCCGAGAGCATGTGGAAGGAGTCGGCCACCAGGGCCATGGAGTTGGTGACGTAGCCCACAATGATCTCCACCAGGAAGAAGGCCGTCGTCATGCCAAACATGAGCATCAGCCGGCCCCGCCGCCCAACCCCGCGGCCGCCGCAGCAGCCGCCCCCCATGGTGGTAGTGCGCACTCCCGCTCCTCACGCAGCCGCCGCCGCAGCCATGCACATCCTCCGCCGCCTCCTGCAAGGGACGCAGGCTCGCACAAGTGCGCCACAGACCCCTCCTTCCCCAACATGCTCGAGCACGCCTTCGCCACTGCCCTACTTCGCTACTGAAACAACCAGGCTTTTGCTTCTTGGCTGTGCCCCTGCAAAATTTAGTCCCACAAATAAGGACGCCAACACCATTTGCACAACAGACCGCCGTGACATGCATTATCCCCCTGAGGTGTGTACACTGCTCCAACGATCGCACGAGAGAGCTCCAGTTGGCAGGTGCTGAAGCTGTGCTCCATACTGTGGTCAGATCAGAACGGCAAAGGCTAGCCAAGACTTTCTCCCGCAAAAGTCACTCGTGGCTCCTTTACTACCTGTGAGTGACAAAGACAGGCTGCTCCTAAACGACAGCTTTTCTTCCTCCCCAAGGCCATGCCTTCCTGGAGACATCTCCAGTCTTCAGCCACATTCGAGTTCAAATTCATAAGGACTCATTTGGTCCCACACCCTACACTGTCTATGTGCTGCTTTTACCCCTTTTTGCAGCTGCTATCAGTGGTTTTGAACACACTATTGATATTATAGACGTATAAGATAGCCCAGTTGCATTAGGCCCAGGGTAATGTATGATGCCACCAATAATGTAGAGAGCATGCAGTCATGTGAAACAATAGCAATGTCATACAATGAACTAAAGAAAAGCGAGCAGCTTAGCACACTTTCCTGGCGTATGCCAAACATTATGGGAAGGGTACATGAATTAGTCTGTCAGTACCAACATACTGGTTGCGACTGTGGAGTTCCAGTCTATTAGGAATAATGCAAGTCCCATACGTTGCAATTCTTTTCCCATCATTCTGCCATGTGGAATGTGGTCTTGCTGAAATCAGAGAGAACGAGATCAACTTCTCTTTCCTTATCGAGAACCGGAGCGCAGTTGTTGGTCGACTGCAATGAAGCGACGGTAGAGCGACCGTCCCAAACCCAATGCTGGAACAGGGGAAATTTGATGACACTCAACAAGCTGTGTGATGCACATGGCTACAATGTAAGTATGTGCCACGATTCAAGGGACGCCAGCTTTTGTTACCTCACTGGCCATATGCAGAGCTGGCGCAGTTGGTGCAGCACTGGGCTGCTACTGCGCACTCCTGGGATGAAATCCCATTGGGTCACACGTGTTTTAAAGCGGTGGCCATATTACTGACTGGACAACAACGGCACTTTTTCACATGGGGCACTTAAAGCTTTCGCCTTAAAACGAAGCTTTTGGCAGAAGGGGGCCTTCCCTTTCAAATGACATTTTTGGCGGAATGGGGAACGTAAGGCATTCGCCTAAAACGCTAGAATGGGACACTTAAGGCCAACAGCACTCCAATTTTTGCCAACGCAAAAATAGTGCCATCTAATAGTACACATTAAAGGAGTGACAACTGCAAAACACCGTAAAAAAAGAAAACAGGAAGGCGGGCGACACAAACCGCTCGTGAAGATTGGCATTTTCGGAACCGAAACTGGGAGAAAAGGCTGACATTACCGGCAGCTGAACGTGACATAGGTGATGGAAAGGAAGTGGTGTGTCGGTGCCGGCGGCCGCTTGCAGCAGCCTCCAAATAGGCGCGGTAGCATCGCGTTTTGCACTTTTATTTCCCCACAACTGCCACTATCATTTTGCCGAGGCCAATGGAGTTGGGCGCAATTCTGACTTTGTGGTGCTATCAACCGAGATGAAGTAGACAGTTGACAGTTATTTTGGACTTAGAATACCTGCTGGAGTACAAATCCTTGCCACTGCGAGTAAAAAAGCAGGTTCAGATTTACAATGCTGTTTGCTCGCATGATGTCGAAAAGGAGCTTTGGTTAGCCGGTGCCTTGGCTATCAGCCCCTCCCCCCCTCCCTTCCGCATTTTTTTTATTGGAACAAACTGCGCACGGATGGCAATCAATCGCCAACCTCTTGCTGTGTGTAGACAGATTATCGAATATGCCCCCAGTAACTTTCACCTTGCTGCACATAAAGGATCAAATTGTAGAATTGGTTTGGAACTGCATGTCCGTTCCAAAAGCTCGATGAGGCCCTTAAATGCGAAAAGTTCCGTGGTTTGCTAAGTTCCCACAAGGACGTGTGTGGTTGATAAAATTTTACAGTCAGGTAAAGTAAAGTTAACATGCTGCCCACATAAGTTCCTCGATTTAAAAACGCTTTCGCACTTTGTGAAGATGACAACCGACATTAGTGCTGACATATTTGTTACCACTAACAAGGGTGATTTTAGTTCACTTAGCAAGGAAGAAAAAGTAGCACAAATGTTTACACCGGCACGTAGAACTCAAAACTGGTCGTTCAACTGTTGGAGTCGTCTAAGGGGTGGAGCCAGCCCAAATGCAGCACATATATTGCACGCCAAAGTGCAAGTGCTGAAGGACTGACAAAATATTTATGAAAGGCAAGTGCGCGTTTTGTGCTATTTTCGCGAGTAAAAATATTTTCAAATAAAAAGTTTTGCCAACTTCCAGGGCATTGCAAGCACGCGTATAGTTTGTCGGCTTCCGATCTCTCCTGTAGCATTGAAAAATTGTGGGCATTGCTAGCTGTGCGGTCCGTTTTAAAATGCGATGCCACTGGCGACACAGCGCGGCGGTGCAGCAGAGAAGCTCCCTGCGTGCGCCAGGCAGCCGCTGGAGAAGCACGAGCTCCACGGGAAGAGTTCCTCTCCTGCGTCACGAGCCACTTGGATGTTGTTTTGACGACTCGCTGCAAGGTGCATCGCCTGTTCAAGCTACTTTGAACGCTTGCAGCTGCTGTACTATGTGGGTATCGGGCTTGGAACTTCGCCAGTGTAATTTTTAGAGCATGAATAGCACAATCTGAATCAAATCTGGACAAAGAAAAATTTGAGTGCAGTTGGCCTTAAGGCCTTAAAAATCAGTGCAACTGCAGCATCTGACGGCACTGTAACAACAGGTGCCGAATTGTGGCTGCTTTGACGACAGTACGTAAATATTTGATTGACAGTACGCCATTGCTGCAATGTTTGTGCAAAGCTCACGAGCACTTTGGAACTATTTCCACCATCAAATTCCTGTCCCGCCTTGCGTTGGGAGTTGCACCATGTTTCTCGCACCACATTTCGGGATTCTGTTGTCAAAACTCCTGCGTGCCCCCCTTTTGCACTCAATCCCTTGACCCTGCCTCCTCCTTGGAGGGGCCACAGATCTACGGCATTTTTCCCCTCGCAGCTATTTCACAGCCGTCACTTTGTTGTCACAGCAGACTGATTAGGCCAGGGTCCCTCAGGAATTTCATTTGCTCCTCTGAACATCACCTTCTTTTGCTACTTCGATGCTACAACTTTACTCTTGTCTCTTGTATCGTGCATTTACGTTTGATGTACACACTCTGAAATAAACACAACCGCTGCTACCCTAATGATGCTCCCTACGGCGGTCTTCCAGTACCCCCGGATACCACAGTGGTTTCCCAGTGCAAAAACCTGCCCTCTCCCACAGCACTGCTGTGGGTGGCCCGGGTCTAGAACTCGTCACAGCCAACTCATCCCAGGTGAACTTGTCATCATAGGCCATCTCGCACTAGAGAAACTCGTAACCTAAGGCAACTGCCCATCTCGTCGCAATTTCCGTTTTTCGTCGGTCATGTTCAAATGAAAAGAATGCAGGAATTCATTTAATGCGCTACTTAAGTGTACACATCCTTTCACCCTTTCTTACCTAATGTTTCCCGGATGGCCTTGGAGGAACATGCCAGACCAGACAGCGCATTTTGTTGGGTTTTTTTTGTGTGCTTCGTTCAGGTAATCGCACAAGGACACTAGAAATATTAGGTATCATTTGCTTTTTTTCTGCTTTTTTTAATTTCACACTATTACTTCTAGGTAATCAGGTGATGGAGCTGTATTGCGAAGGCCTTTCCGATTTGGTTCTGTATTTTCGGTTTTTAATATTGCGATCTTATTATTTTTTATCTTCTCACCAATGATGATTGTCAGGTTTTGCCAACAGTAGCTCAAATGGGTAACCTTCGTTTTCTTATTGTTGTTACAATGACGTATATGTACACTGATATCTCAGATTCCACCACGTGGGCGCCCTCCAAAACATGAAAACATCTCTTCGTGCAGCTCCACTAACTAGTGGATGAACAACAAAAGCACAGAAGATGAAGATAGGACAAGAAAGGCGACTCCCCCAAAAAGTGGGACAATTTCTTTAGAAGGAGAAGAAAAACAAAAAAGGGAAAGCAAAACCAAAAGGCGAATTTCAACCAGCACCTGCAAACAAACGAACAGAGAGGCCAGTCCACGAACTACGAACAGGTCAAGCTGGGACCAATTATCAGGGTTGAAGCCACTGACTCACCCCCTCCCCTCCCCAAGTCCGCCAAAAATGGAACTGCGAGACGAAATTTCCAAGAGCGAGAAGGTC
This sequence comes from Haemaphysalis longicornis, assembly GCF_048455015.1. Classification (NCBI taxonomy): domain Eukaryota; kingdom Metazoa; phylum Arthropoda; class Arachnida; order Ixodida; family Ixodidae; genus Haemaphysalis; species Haemaphysalis longicornis. Next base: position 223,858,960 of record NW_027526335.1, read on the forward strand.
GATGCTGCCAGTTTCCCTAGTACAGAACCACCCAGAGCCAGATGCCCGCTTTGACCAGTTCACCTGGGACAAGTGGGCCTCTTCCCGGATGGCCCCTTCCGTGGGGGCCACGTGCAATCCCTGCCTGGCCTTGGCAAAAACCCTGCCACTACAGAATTCGCACCGCACCCGAGCAGAGCAGTCCCCGTAGCTTCCTTTAGCCACTCCACTTGATCACTGATCAAAGACGGCATTCAACGCAGGCCACACATGGGAAAACCAAAGACAACACAAGCGCTGTAAATGTGGCCACTTGTAATGCGAGTTAACTTTGACAGCAGTGGAAGGGGGCGATTCACCACCGTCTTCGCTCGTCTCAACGTAAGCTGTGAGCCCTCACAATAAAAGCGACCAACACCAACCAAACAGCGCCCGTAAAGTTTGGGGGAAAAACATAGTTCTGGCTTTGCTGCTGAACACCTGCCAACAATTTGTACTTTAAAGCTTTGGCGGGGTGCGCTATTTTTACTGGACGGGACCCTCGACTGCGCATGGCTGCCACACACAGCTCCTCTCTGGAATCCCTGCTTCCCTGCTGGGCACGAGGGAAGCACACCCTGGAGCCCCTCCGCAGTGCCCTGCTGGGAGGGGGCTGCTTCCACACGTCCCGAGCAGCTGTGCTGGCCAAAGAGGCCGCCGCTACGTGTGCCCTTTTAAACACACGAACGCTATCACAAATGCACAATCGGTGGCTGATAGGGGCTGCGGTGATAAGCGGCCCAGCTGCCGCTGCACGTGCCAGCCCCCACAGGCTCGGCTACACACGTGCTTTCGGAAAAAAAAGAAGGGCCTCCACTCCTTCTGCGATGCTAATATCAACGTCTTCACCTCAGCCAGGCGTGAAAACAATCAAACCTCCCTGCAACCACACCATGTGCAACTACGCACACAAACTGCTCAATGAACACACCAGCACCTGTGCACTCTAGCAATCACATCACCTTGGAGTCCTCCCGTGTATGCACATAACTGCATATTCGGTCCTGCACGGTGTGCCGACGGCTCCTGAATTAGCTCTAGGAGCCCTCGAACGGCTCCACTAATCTTCAAGGGGTAGCATTTGACAGCCTCACTTGCGAACAGCCCTTGCCGACTTGTTCTCGCGAGAGAACACATTGCAGCCATTGGAAGCGGATTTTGAGCCTAGACAACCACTGCATCGCCGGTATAGTCTTTCGAAGGAGCAAGCGAATCCTCAGTAACCCAGAAAGCTCTTCTGCAAAGAGCACCTCGGGGAAAGTAGCGTTACGAATGACCAGGCATCCGCCGCGAAAGGTCGATAGCGCTAGAAAACGGCATTAACAAGCTCGCCACGGGACCCTTGCCAGGTTTCATGGGACCAGTAAGGTATGCCGCAACCTGTGCAATACTTGCTTGTGTCAAGTGCGCGTGCTGTGCCCGAAGTTCGGCTAGGGATGATTTCTCACTCTCACCGTGCCCAGAGGAAACCAAGGAAACTCGCCCGTCTGGTCTTTCGCCACTGGTCAGCGAACAGTGTTCACACCTAAAGGAGGAGAAAAAGCTCCCGTCGAACAAGGCCCTCGGCCTGCGCTTCGTGCCCGTCGGTCGCAGCGCACTTTGCGGCAGCCACCGGCCGATCGAAGGACCGCGCTGTCACCGGAACGGCGGTCACCGTCGCTTCAGTCACGCGGCCGCCCGTGCGAAGAAGAACGAGCCCGTTGGCTTCCAGGTCGTGTGGGAAGCGAATTCGCGGCCGCCGCACATTTCGGCCACGCTTGGCCGCTGCCGCCGCTTGAACCGTGTCAAGGCGCGTGCAGCCCGTGGCGTCACGAAGCCGCCAGCCTGGCAAAAGCGCAGCCCCCGTAACCCTGGGAAGCGCTAGGAGAGCGCAAACCGCTGACTCACTTCGGGGGGCTTCCGCGATGTGTCAGGGCGCAGCGTGCAGGCGTCCGAGCTCCGGGCTTGGATCGGCGACGGGTTATCAGCTGAGCCCTATCACGGCCGGGAGACCACTCATGAGCGCAGCCACCAGCGCGAAAGAAGAGACTCACCCGCGCCCCGCACACATCACCGGGCGCGCTTTGCGCACCGCACCACACTGACGGCGGCGGCGACTTCGACCACAGTAGGCACCACCACGTCGGCCCTTCCCCGCACCCGCGCTGCTTCCGCTTCGCCGAATGCGTCGCCGCCGCTCTTGGGCCCTCGCGAGGACGCGGCCTCCTCCTGCTTCGCAGACGACTCCTAGCCCCGATGCCGGCACGCTCGGCAATGCAACAGCAGGCCGAGCAAAACTAGCTCTCGCAGCGCTCCGGAGAACACCGTGATCGGGACATCTCACCGTTCGCACACATCCTTGGACAACATCTTCAATATCCTCCAATGCAATGGATCAGGCCAACGAGCCAACGATCAGCCGGCCTCAGACGAGACGACTGTTTCGGCAGCTGCGCGCGCAAGTTTCGCACTCAAACAGGCCGAAAACTCCACGCTTCAATAATTTCGCCAAAGAACTTGCTCTAAAATTGCTCTAAAATTACGCTGTTTTGTGATGTAGCTCTGACGGAAAATGCGTAGGCATTTCGTGGGACATCACTTTTAGCGGGAAATTCAATTTCAGGGGAGCTGATGGGTGAGCCCATCAGTCGACTCCGCACATATGGACTGCGCTTGAGTAGGGGATGATGAAAGACTTCGATTACAGCCAAGCACTTCTTACCTTCGATTTCCAGACAGTTCAATTGTTCCTTCCAGCTCAATTAGTTTTATTCTCTTGGAGCCGTCGGCCGTTTTGCGTGTCGTTCTGCCGCTATAACCGCTTTGGATGCGACAGTAGCGTATCGCATTTCATTTGTCGCATTACTATATCGCATCTCATGTAAGCAGGACAATTCGCTTGGGGGACGCGTCGCATCCGATGCCCTAAACCAGGGTAGATCGACAACGCAAATGCAACTTCCCGAACGCATGTAGCGGCAGTCGCATCGCACTTCTCGGCAACGTTTATAGAGTGTCACTCGGGCTGCGTTGCCCGGGCGGCGTTTCCGCAGGGTTCCTATCCGGTGGGATAGTGGGCCTGGGCCTCAACGAAAGCCGTCGCCCTTGAGTCGCTTTCACTGGTAGTGGTGGTGGTGGTGGCCCATAAAGTGGTGCATACCCACTCAGGGGGATTGGCCAAGAAGAGTGTTTTTTTTTTTTTTACTAAAAAACCAAATAGGCAAAGAGGTGCAGTCGAAGAAAGAATTTAGAATATAGGTTGAAGATAGAAATAGAACAAGAAAGAGGAGCGAGAGAGCCTGATCAGAATCATTTTAACAAGGCAGACGAGCCTTCTCTGAAATGAAGGAATGAATGGCTTGACAGACATCCCCATGGCAGTGGCCTAGCTGCGTGCCTCCAAACGACAAAAGCACTGGCAAGGTTAGTGGCATTCCAAGACGCCGCAGGGGAGCCTCCAGCAGCCTTCTCCGGTGATGCGAGAATCGGCGGCAAAAAAGGAAGAAATGCTCATCCGATTCAATTTCATGGCAGAAGTGGCACAAGGGTGAGGTTGCTAGATCTTCCCGGTATAGATACCTGTTAAGTGGGGGAACACCACACCGAAACGAAGTCAGCGAAACTTCACAGGAGCGAGTTTGGCAGAGGCTTCTTTTCCACCGAAACCTGAGGTGTTCGAGTTCCGGAGAGGTGTGCAGCCCGTGATCGGACACGCCCTGGGCCAACAGGTATTGTCGATAACGGGCTAGCAACACGAAAGCAAACGGGGGAAGCACCTCCACAATAGGTAACGACAATGCCATTTTCGCTAATGTATCCGCGGCTTCATTAAGGGCTAATCCACAGTGGCCAGGGAGCCAGACAAGCCTAATTGCCCGCACATACGTGGGAACGAAGGAGTAAAAAGTTTTAAGCATGGGACTGACAGATTCTGAAGAAAGGACCATGCACACGGAGAGGGAATCCGTGAGTATCATCACTGAAGATTGCGCCGAATCGAGTTTCAGAACAGCAAGAAGAATAGCCAGAAATTCTGCATAAAATATGGGAATATAATCTGGTAGACGCAATGAAAAAGACCAATTCAATGCCGGAGAGAAGATACCCACCCCAACTTCCTCATTTTTTCCAGAGGCGTCGGTTGCAATAACCACGTGCGATGGGTATTCAGACTGGTGAGCCAGGAGAATGTTTTTAATTAAGTTGGTTGGAAGCAACTTAGCATGTTTTGGGAAAATGTTATCAAAAGAAACCTCCACTACTGTGGGTTGAGACTGGAAGACGAGAACTGATAGGAGCGTGGAATTTAATGGTTGAAGTAAAGAATTGGCAAAAATGACCTGCGGGCGCCGGATACGAGACCAATTAGAGCCGAAAAACGCAAATGCGTGTTAGACAAACACAGCCTGTGATCTGGCCAGCGGTGACTCTAGGAACTTTGCAAATGCATTGATGGTGAGATATTTAAACCTGGAATTCAGCGTTGGGACTCCGGCCTCCAAGTACAATACCCGAATCGGGACGTAACCGGTAGGCCTAAGCAGCAACGCAAAGCTTGTCGTTCCAGCTTCACCAAAGGCATGCTCTCCGATGTTGGTTGGTTGGTTCCAAAAAAAAAATGGCTCGTACCCACTCAGGGGGATTGGCCAGGAAATGGGCGCTAACTGAGAGAAGAGGAAAAACTGGAATGTGGATTAAAAGAAGAAAAGTGAATAAATACAGGAAAAAGGTGAGTATAAACGGGAATAAAAATATAATAAGCAAACTGCCAGAAAATGAGGTGCGGTAGCAGATAGAGCTCACCAACTACAAAATCAACCCAAATGAATAAGGAAAGGATAGGCCGAAGGACAATCGTGGAAAGTACGTAAGAAAATTAAAGAAAGAAGATTCGGCAGCGAAGGAGAGGCAGTGAGCGGGAAGGCAGAGGATACAGGCGCAGAGATTCGCTGAAGAGAAGTTTCAGCATGCGAACTGTAATGTTATCAGGTCCTGGAGCCGAGTCAGGGGCTAGACGCAATGCCTTCTCGAGATCTTCCATAGTGGCTTCCTCAAAGTCATCCTGACCACATCCTGTGAGGATTGGTGGCACCACTGATGTAAAATGCGTATGCAGTCCTAGAGCGATCCGGTTCAGAAAATCTTGAGTTTCATCCGGGGAATTGATAACGGAATCAACATTCTGATCGGGAGGAGCCACTTTCCAACTGCGTAATAATTTAAACAGGGTGCTTTTTCTCCGCGGGTCTGATAGAAGATAAAGCCGTTCTGACTTATATTGTTCTTTAGCCTTAGCAATAGTTCGTTTAAAAATTGCGCGAATAAAGTTTAAATTACTGCAATTAGCAGGGTTCGCGTCTCCTGCGTCGTCTTTTTCTTCAACGTGCGGACGCTTGGCTGAACCCGCAGCAGTCACAGCCATGTCCGCGTCCATGGTTTCCTCCCCTTGCACTACAGTGTACCTTGCACCAACGCTTCCCCGGAGGCCCCGGCGTTCGAGCGTCTTTCGTCGCTCTTATCCGCGCCCTCCTCCTCGCTGGTCAGCGTTCCGCGTGGGTCCTCGGCGTCTCCTTCCTCCGCGCTAGCGTCGGCTTCACTCGGTGTCGTCGCGGTAGTTCCCGGGGTCTAGCTGCCACCCGTTCCTTGCGCTGCTTCCTCTGCTTCGGCGACGTCCATGAGGTGCTCAGCAGACTCCTCGGGGTCAGCGCGCCCCGTTACCGACGCGTACGAGGGCACGCACTGCGCGGCGAGATGTCCAAATCGCCGACACTGGGTACAACGCGGCACCTTACACTCACGGCGCACATGTCCCTGTCCATTGCAGCGAAGACACTGCATAGGCCGCCTCGACACCACCACTAGGGCGACTAGGGCGAGCTCTCCCGCGACTCTTATCTGATGTGGCTAGTCGTCCAGCTTGATGCCTCTTTTCAGCTTAAGCGGCACCGTCCTCGTCGTTGACCCCTTGTCTGTAACGCCTCGGACACGCCAGCGTTCGCGGTTCACTTCGGCCACTTTGCCGTACGGCGCGAGGGCGGCACGAATGTCTTCGTCGGCGACGCCGTGCAGCAGCCAATGCAGTTTCAGCCGTACCTGTTGGTCTTGCGGTTCAATGATGACGCACCGCCAGCCCTTCACCTGTAGCTCAGTGACCGCTAACATCCTCTTCGTCGCTTCGGAAGCGAAGAAGATGATCCTTTTCGTCGGCTGCGTATTTTCGCAGCATTTTGGTGAGCTCGTTCCTTTTATACCTCCTTCTCACGCTTCGCCAGGCTCCTTAACGTGTCCGGCCTCCGCCACAACTGGGGCGGCCACGGGAAATGTGGGTTTTTTATGCCCCGCGGCCTGCGTTCGGAATTAGGCTTAACTGCTGCTCCGAGTGAGGCTAGTCTTGGGGTATGTTGAGCTAACCTTGCTGCGCAGCTTGAGCTCCTTGTTTTGCTTTCGCAAGGAGGCGGGTCAGCTGCCTCCGCGTTCGGCGTTGTCGCCCACATGCAGCTCGATATCAACAGATGAGGCAGCTTCAGTCATTGCGGCGGTGGATGCGGTTGAAACAGCGGCGTGGGCAAATACCCCGCGCTCTGGCTTGGAGGGCGCTTCGGTGCCTTCGGTCAATCCCTCTGATGGCGTTGTGGGGGTCAATCCCCCCAATAGTGGGGATTTGCCGGGTGAGGACTGCTCGGCGCTTGGTTTATCTCAGGACTGAATCTCCTCAGTGACTCCAGAAATAAAGTTCCCTGCTCCGTGCGAGAGAGGGTCATGGAAATCTATTTCAAGCTGCAGCGCCTGATAATGTCTCTTACCGCAGGGAAGTCGTGTGCCGAGGGGCAAGTCCTTGAACTTCGGCGGGAGCTGGAGGGCTTCCGGGATTGTCCTCCCCGGCCTGCGGATGGGGGTTCCGTGGCGGCTTCTACGCTCTACGCGGATGTTCTTGCGCATCCCGCCGTGGCGCCGGGGGCTCCGCCGGCTTCCTCCCCCCCCCCCCCCCCCCCCCTGTCCCGGGTGTCGTCCGTCGCCGGGGATGGCCGGCAGGAGCACACTCTCCAGCTTCGCACCAGCAAAGGACATCGCAACGCTACTAAAGTCTACATTCATCAAAGGTGAAATCGTAGTCGGCCCGGTTTCATTAAGGCCCGGGCGTTCAGGTCTGACGATCGCATCTAAGACCAAACGTTACCTCGATAACTTAGAACGCGCCATAACCACTACCCCAATAACCAGATAGGCTTTAGAAATCAGAAAGCCCATTAGACGCCTCCCTCAATTAAAGATTTCCGGAGTAGACTGGTCCATTGTGCCGGCTATGCTCTTGAGCCAAATCAACTCCCAAAATGAAGCACGTTAAACGCCTCCCTCAATTAAAAATTTCCGGAGTAGACTCGTCCATTGTGCCGGCTATGCTCTTGAGCCAAATCAACTCCCAAAATGATCTGGCTATTTCTACGGAGGACTTCCATCATCGCACGGTATTTACCGAACGGCATGGCATGAGGGCGCACATCGTTGAGGTTTCGCCACAGGTTTTTAACTCCCTGAGGCGAAAACGCAGACTCCACATTGGATGGACCTCTTGTTCCCTTACGGAAAACCTCTATGTCCCGACATGCTTTAAGTGCTCCTCCCTCGGACACGCCACGGCTCGGTGTGAGGCTAGCAGCGTAGTTTGCAGCAACTGTGCGGCTGACCATGAAACCTCACAGTGCACGCTGGCCAAACATGCGAGCTACGTGTGTAAAGAATGCCGCAAATGGAGGAGGCCACACAACCACTCCTTCGGAGCGAGTACCTGCGCATCTGTTTCGGCGTGGGTGGCCAGACTACGTGCTCGTACAGATTACGGAGAGGGGCCGGGGATTGACCCCGCAGCCGCCTGAGATCTCCTGCAGAGCCAATATTGTTGCTCATGTCACTGGAGGGTTTAAAATTTCTACAGGCAAATCTAGATCATACCAGATCGGCTACCTCACATTTAATCGACTTTATTCAAAATCAGGCTATACACTTCACCGTGGTCGGGGACCCTTACGTTCGGTCAGGTCGTCTACCCGGCTTACCCCATAACATTACACAATTTGCTCACCCAACCGATCCAAAAGTTCTCCTTCTGACTCACTCTGTTCCTTATGATCCTTTCCCAATTCTGACTTCCCAGTATGTGGTAGCTACGAAATTTACCTCCGTCTTTTTCCTTCTTATTAGTAGCAGTTTATGCCGCCCCATCCGTAGCTATTTCTGAAATTTTGTCCCTGTGTAGCCAATTACTGCTTTCAAACGTAAGTCCGCACGTAATCATAGCGGGGGATTTTAATGCTAAAAGCCCACGCTGGGGCGGGCGGGCCATGGATTCTCGCGGTAACGAAGTGGCCCAATTTTTAATGTCCAACGACTTGGACGTGATCAATGAGCCGTCTTCACCGCCCACTTTTGTGACGGATTACTCTGAGGCGTGGATTGACCTAACCATATTTTCGCCCGCGTGGGGAAACGCGCTGGTTAATTGGAGAGTGTGTGATACGCCGACTCTATCCGACCATAAGTACATAGCCTTTTCAGTTCGCTCGCACTGGCTTCCTACCTGTAAGCGCTTGACGCGGGCAGGTATGAACAGGGTTGTGTGCTCAATCGCTAGAGAGCAATGGTTCGGCCGGGTCATCCGATGCGAGCTAAACGATCCGCAGTCGCTTGACCTAGTCGTGGATCACTTCTATGATATCTTCAATTCATTAAAGGCGGCGAATGTTCAGACGGTCAAAGTGTACCCGCAGGCCAAGCCGTGCCGTGGTGGTCTGCAGAAATAGCTCGAGAGCGGTCCTGGGTGAGGTCCTTGCGCCGCAGGTTTCAGCGTGCCCGAGATCCTCTTGAATGATTACTTCGTAATGATATGTATTATTTGGCCCTACAAAAGTATAAGTGTAGAATAGATAAGGCAAAAGACTAATCGATGCGGCAGTTTCGCGCGGAAAATTCCAAAAAAGTTCTTATTTGGGGACCCGTTCAAATTGGCATTCGGCAATTTTCGGGCTCCTATTATCCTCCCGCCTCTGCTGAAACCTGATGGCTCACTGACTTCATCCCAGCTGCAGTCGGCCCAAGTTCTCTAAGACGCACAAATTAAAGCCGACGACCCTTCCACAGACGGCCCATTGCATTGCGCGGAGCGTTGTTTGGCAGGGGCCGCCTTACATTGCGGCATCCTCCGATCGACCATTTACGTCTGTCGAGGTCGGAGCGGCCGTGCGGGGCATCCGCGTCCGCTCCGCTCCTGGGCTGGATGACCTTTCGCCGCAGTTTATACAAGAATTTTACAAGGCTCACCCACAGTTTTTTTCTTTTTATTTTCAACACGGCGTTGCGTCTGGGTCATTTCCCCGCCGCCTGGAGACGGGCAAAGGTGGTATTTTTACTGAAGCCTGGCCGCCCCCCTGAAGCTCCGACCTCCTACCGCCCGATTTGCATGCTATCGGTTTTCGGCAAATTGCTCGAAAAACTACTCTTATCTCGTATCTATTTCTTTATGGTGAAACAAAAGCTCCATCACTCGGCACAATTTGGTTTTACTCACAACAAAAACAACACATTGGCTTTATTTCAGCTCCGCGAGATTCTACAAGCTCGCCGTCAAAATTCCCTTCACTCCGTAATAAGTTCATAGGACTTTCAGGGTGCATTTGATTCGGTGTGGCACCCGACCGTTCTAAATTTTCTCCGGCAGCATTCTTGCCCGACTAACCTTTTCCGGCTTCTACGTTCTTTTCTAAGCCAGCGAACGGTGGTCTTCAGATCGAGGGAAGGGGAAGTATTTGCGGAGCAGTCAGTCGGTAGTCCACAAGGGCCCGCTCTTATGGAATATCGTCTTGAACGGACTACTCGACATATCGTTTCCGTCCGGGGTGCACGTGCAGGCCTATGCGGATGACACTCTTCTCGTGGTTTCCGGGGCCCAGAGGAGAGAGCTGGAGAGCCTAGCAGAGCTCGCCTTGGCCAAAATATCCGAGTGGGCCGGCACGGTAAAATTCTTCCTAAATCCGCCAAGTGCTCCTATATGTTATTCCCTAATGGCAGAGTCAGTATGGCGCGCCGTCTTCCTACGATCCGGCTAGCTGGAATTAGTCTCTAACGTGTAAAATAACTGAAAGTTCTTGGTGTCGTTCTGGACCCCTGGTTTACCTGCATGCCTCACTTAAGCTACCTGAAAACCAAAATTGAGGTGGTAGTCCTTAAAATAACTGCATTCAATATGCACTATAAACTCCCTCCTGATAGCCTCCGACGGCTTTACGTCCAGCTCGTGGAGCCAGTAATCACTTATGCCTCTCCGGCATGGTAATCGCCCTCCCGTATACCATTTACCTCCAAAGCCGACTCCAATCAATTCAGCGCCTTCCGTTACTTGCGCTGACTTGAGCGGTACAAGCCGTGAGGACCGAAGCCCTAAATGCACTAACAGGCATCCCGCCGACTTGCGAGGCCCTCTCCGCTTGCCGGTTGCATTTTCCGGCGTTCCACTTACGTAAGGACGTCTCCTACGGCCACATTAATGTCACGGCAGCGGATGTGCAGGCGCCTTTCAATCCCTGGCGCTTCCACCTGGCGGACCGGGTGATTTGTCCGTTTGACAGGTTAAAGGGACACTGAAGTGATATGTAAACATTGCGGGATTACTAGCGCAAATTGTAATCCGGAGTCCCCAGGCCATGTTTCGACCACTCTGGGCGCGTTTACGCGATTTTATTTAGTAGAAAAACTAATTCGAAAATGCTGTCCTCCTCTCTTTACGCTCGCCCATTTTCTGTGGCGTTTTCGTGTGACGTCAGGAGGGGATGAGCTGGCAATTGGCTGCGCCACGGCTGCGCTACTGCACGGCTCCCCGGCCGACAGAGTCAGTCGGCCCAGCGTTTCGTCCGCCGGCCGCCGGCGGGTCGTCGCAATCAAGGAGGTTAAAAAAAAATTGCTTGGTCGCAATTCGTTCGCTTAGTTGAAACGAAGCCAGGACACGATTGTGAATGGAAGAATGTGCCTTTCTTTACTTGGTTTGTTTGTACACTGTATCTAGCTCCAAGTCAAGGTCGCTTCACACAAGCGCTGCACAAGCGCACATGCGACGCTTCGCTGACTGGTACGCCAGTAGGAAAATATAATGCCTCTTGAAGGCGGGAGAAGAGTCAGCGAAGTCAATATAGGTACTAAGGAAATAAAATCAACTGATATTTTTACCGTACAGCGTAAAACTAGGGCGCGGGAAGCACTTTTTTGCGCTGGGCGAACAAGCACAGCGGTCAGCAGCACGACTACGCATCTGCGAACGCTTTTCCGTCTACGAAATGCAATAGACCCTATGCGAAATTGCTTGGTGATCTAGCAACACTGATGTAAACGAGACCGTCGGCCATATTGGTACGGGCGCCGATCGGGAAGTCCCGTATTGTTTACTGTGGAAGAGTAGGTGACGGTAACGCGGTATGGCTCAAACTGGACGGTGTTTTCCGGCTCTCGACCGCGGATTGTGGACGAAGGACTTGCCTGCGCTGCCGAGTGTGTCTGAAGACTCATACCACTCGGGGTGCCGCGCCAAAGACCCATCCGAGCGGCAGCGAAGCAGGGCATGCCGCCTAGCCACCGAGGCGCATTGCTCGCCTTCATCGGTGCGGACAAACACGTGCGACTCGCAGTAAGTAAATCCTTCTTTGTTTTTACTTGACGCGAGTTAACCGGTATGAGCATTTGTAGAGCACTTTGTTCATTGTTGTTTACCACGCAAATGCGTAGCGGCGACCCTGTTGCAGTAACCCTGAAAGAGACAATCGCTAGACCGTACCGCTAGTGGGTGGATTAGGTGTTTTCAAATGCTGTACATGGAATTTACGGGCTGATTTTTGGCGAAGATGTTTAAGGAAAGGTTGCGGCCGTTTCCCGTGACGGTCGTCCGCCCGCGCGTGTGCCGCAAAGCAATCGTGCTTTGCGGCGAAGTCAACTACAAAAGCGCACATACGCCTTGAGTTTTCTTTTTTTGTGTGTGTTCATTATTTATTGCGCATGCTCTGCGCAAAAATCTGTTTGTGTGTCTTTCTTCTCCCTTTTTGGCGGTGGGGTGGTTGTGTTTGTTTCTAAAGCGCATGTTTTTTGTGTGCACGAATAGATAATACAGTAAAACCTCGTTAGCTCGAACTCACTGAACTAGAAGATTTTTTTTAATTCGATGGGTCATCGGTATAGCCCGAATGTTTACCTGTTTATCTCGAAAGATTCTGGAAGTGAATTCCAGATAATCATATTATTGCTTGCTTAAGTTATGACGAACACGATTATGCGGGTACTGGTAGACATCATTACCCACACTGAGGTTTTTAAATGTTAACCTTCCTTCTCTTGAAAAATGCATTAACAAAGCATGCAGAGATACTTGCACGCTCGAACTTGACAAACAATTTTGACATCATTGCTATTTGAGGTGCAGATTATTGCCCTTGCAACAGTGTTAAGCAAGACACAAAATCTGGCCATTTTGAGTCTGTTCCTTGCGGCCACTGCTTTCTGCTCTGTCCCTTTACCATAAACTGTAGCGGACTAGTCCTGTTCTTCCCTGAGTGTTATTTACTGATACTCTCTCTGTTCTTGCAGGTTGGGCCTCATCCATGTGCTCAGCAGCTGCTTTCGCTCCCAGAAGAAAAGTGGCCGGCCCTATGTTGTGTGCCTCACCTTTGAGACGGACAGTGGGGCGATTGGGGAGGCATCGTGCGAGTGCCCGGCGGGTTGCAGTGGAGCATGGAGTCACATCCTGGCTGCTGTGCACCTACTCGCCCTCTTGCAAGCCGAAGGTTTTAAGAGGCGCCACCGGAGCTTGCGTGCACTGAGCTGCCACAACAGTGGGGACGTTCGAGACAGGAGGGTATCAAGCCAGCGAGTGTCCAAAACATTGACTGGAGAAGCCCGCGATAAAATGGCCCCTCCCTTCCCTTTCCAATGCGTCTGTTCGATGCACGTCGAGTACAGGAGCAATACGAGCAGCAACAAAGTGCCCTGAAGGCGCTTGGGAGAAAACTTGGTAGCCTTGGGAATTAGTTTTTTGCCCCAGTTGTGCTGGCCTCCCCCTCCTCCTCCCCCCCCCCCCCCCCAGTGACAGCAACAAGGACTGGCATGGCACCTGAAGGGTCACCTATGAGCTACCAGCAAGCATTCATGCCACATTTCGCCGTGGTCATCTCGCAAGCACGCAGAGGCTGGGCAACGTCGTGTTTACTAGACCGCGACATGCAGGGGTGCGCGAATGCTTCTTTTTGTTCCATTTCTATCTACAGTTATATCCACAAAAACGCAAAAGCACTAAATCTGATGCGCGGCGGCCTGATGCAACTGTGGCCGTTTTCTTTTTTCTTTTTGAATAAAACTTGAAAATTGTCTCAGCTACCTACATCAATGGCCACTATCATTACGTCGGAGGCATGCCTGCAGCATGTGACAAACTAGAGGAGTGAGTGTATTTTAGTCGCAAAATATTCGACAGTAAATACATCGTTGCTGGAATGACAATGGGCACCAAGTTAACTTGACGTTACAACAAACCTTTCAGCCCAGCAAATCGGGAACCAAGTGCAAAAGCTCGAATTTTCCACCGTTAGATCATCATAAAACTGTGTTCGCCACTTCTGCAACGACACGCGGCTAAATGCAACGTAAAGAAACCAACAACACACTCCCATACCGTGCGCGCCCGCCACAGAGGAAATTTTCAACCGCGCCGTGACGGCGTAGTGCGGCAAGAAAAGTTTGTTTACAGCCCTAGGTAGGATAAAAGCTCGTGTAGGGGCTAAGCGGTACCATTTAACAATGAAATGAAGCGTGCGCAGAGCCAAAGGGACGAGTAAAGAAACAGCCTAATTTTGGCAACGTGGGGTACTTTTTCCCGGTCGAGCGCCGCTGTTAGTCGCGTGAATAGGCAGCGCACGCTCAGGCTTCATTTAGAATACAAAGGCTAGACAACAGAACTCCAACACAGCTGTATATTTCATACGGACAGCGACTACGGAACCCCGCGCTTAGCGAACCAACGACAAATATTCGCTCCAAGCGCACCGCGCCCAGCGTGTCACAAAGGTTGCTCGCGCCGGCACAGTTCGCGTCACAAAGTTCGCTCAAAATCGTGGAACTTCACGAACCTTTTCTCCATTTGAACCGGTATTTCCGCATTGCGTGCTCTGCGGCACGAATCAATGCTCCGGCATTGTAGTCTATCACCAAGAGCGGTCAATGCCCGCCTTCTATGTTTTTCTAATTGGTTTCGGTTTCAAACGACCGTACCAAAATGGCGGACCTAGTTACCGGAGTCGACGTGAGATGGCGGGGCGCATTTTGCATAGGGTCTATTGCTAGACTTGAGCTACTGTGGAAACTCGGGCGACGCTTACTGCACGATCGCAGTACAACAAATAGTCACCTAAGCTGCTTGAAATGCCAAAACTAAATAAAAGTGTAAACCGGCTGTACAATATATACCTTATATTAGCAACCCCTCCACGTTTCGCTTCGTGGCTCAGTGGTCTGGGGCGCCCGGTATGTCACCCCCAATGTTTTGCAAGTCACGAGTTCGAATCCCCGCGGGTACGTGCTTTTTTTTTTTTGTAAGTTAACTTTTTTGTTTTCCGCCGATGTTTTCTATATTTAGTTCACCTTTTTTTGGGCCGCAACGTTCATGGCTACACGAACTAGTTCACAAAACGCGCGCAGGCTGGCACTGGCGCGCTAGCGAGTTCTCGTTGGCGTGCTGTTGCCATAAGCACCGACTGCTTGCAGGCAGTGGGCAAGGCCAGAATGAACAGACCCTTGGCCTGGTGCGAACACGCTTTTTACGATACAGGCATGAGGGAGGCAAGCTCCAAATATGGGGGAAAAGCGCATGACATTTGGGCGTCTGCGGGTACGCGGAGGGCGTTCATACACTGCGTAGGTCTCGGCTAGTGAATGCTACGACTACAAGCCGTCCTGGGAGGCTTAGCTTGTGCATTTTACAGCCGACAACATGGCAGAAGCGCGCTACGATGATTACTGAGATATTGAGAATGCCCATCCAACAACGCCATTGGTTATGTTTTACAGAACCGAAACCGAAACCGAAACTTGTGTGATTGCTAACCTTGGGCATCGTCCAATCACGGCGCCCCTCCTCCCAACGTCACAGGCTTAGTTGGGGCGGCCGCCGCAAACCGCGCATGGTAGTATTTCTTCTTTCGCGCTTTGTAAAATAATTACCGATTTGTCAACCGGATAAACGATGAAAAGTGTGCTAATTTGAGCCAGTTTACGCAGTGCAAGCAAAAACGGGAGCTTGACAAATTCACTTCAGTGTCCCTTTAACCCCTGCAGAGGCGATGCATCTCGCGCGGAGGCCGGGCCTGCACGTGTACACCGACGGAGCGTTCTCGAGTCTGTCGGCGGGGGCAGCCTTCGTGGTTTACACGCACACGGGCCGTCTTGTGGAAGCAAAAAGATTTAAGCTGTCGTCGGCTGGCAGCGCATTTGCTGCCGAACTTGTGGCGTTGAGAGAGGCTTTGATATACCTTCTCGGATACCACACGGTGCTGCCTGCGCATTTGTACACCGACTGTCTCTCATTGCTGATGGCGCTAGCATCACTACGCACGCGTAGTAATGAAATTGAAGATATCAGGTCCATCTATGCTACCCTTTCGAATAGGCTGCGGGTGTTTCTCTATCACATCGAGGGACATGCTGGTGTGGTGGCGGACCACCTGGCGGTGTGCGCGTGTACTGTGGGTGAGCCGAGGGCGGCTTTACTTTCGGCCCGCGTTGTGCGGTCAGCACTGAGAGAAGAGCTCTGGAGAAGGTGGGGAGAGGATTGGGCCACCAACCACAGGGGAACTGAGCTTTTTACGTGGATACCTGCTGTTAGTTCGCTACCGCCAAATTTTCGCCCTCACAAGAGAATTATTTTCTTAATCACAGGCCACGGAAGATTTCCTTTTTATTTACACGGCCTTTCGTTGCTCCCGTCCCCCACATGTTTTTGTGGCTCTGTCTGTACTTCCATTGATCACTACATGCTCTCTTGTGCTGGCACCCTTTCATTTCGCGATCGCCTGGCGGCGTTACTGGGGGTGGCGACATCTCCAGGTCTGTACCCTTCGCTCCTTCGCGATCCACGCGCACTTGAGATGCGCGTGGATCGCGCACACATACACATATATACTTACATTTTTCTTCCGTCCTCTAGCACGTTATCACCAACCACCAAAAATATTAAACAAGAAAGAAGGAAAAACACGCCCCTCCAGTGGTCTCGGGCAGCGTTTGGCTCCTGCAGGAAAAGCTATCATTGACAAGCCGGACAATGCAAGGAGTTCACTGGGTTTTGCGTCTAAGGATTTGCGGGAGGCTGCAGAGCAGGTTTTCGTGTTCTGTTTGTCTCAGTACTTTTTCAGGCACACAGGGCGCTGGCGACGTGTTCTGCGGGGAGTACGGCCCGCGTCCTTCTGGCCTTCGGAGACGCTCTGCTTGGCTTACTTGGAGCGCCGCATAGGCGGATCCTGCAGATGGATCGTGGTGGCGGTCGGGGAGTGGCTCGAGGTGCTGGTTTTGCCTTTGCGCAGACCGCAAGCCGCAGACTTCGACGGTGACAGCGGTCTGTGTCTGAGCGGCAGCGGCTGCTCTGGCGTCGCTGCTGCACCTGTCACTTCGACCGCACTATGCGCTGACTGTTCCTTGTTCTGCCTGCCTCTTCTCGGAATAGTGCCACAGGACAAGAGGTGGAATTGCCGGGACGGCTATTGAACAATCTTTTAGTGAGGTGCCTGCCAAATGGGACCTTGTGTGGGGACTCTGTGTGGGGACTTCGTGTAGTGGGTGTGCGGGGGCAGATTGGAGGGGGGAATTAGGGGGGAGCCGGGTGGACGCCGAACGCTGTGGTATTGGACAATGTTTTGGACTCAGTGTCTGGACCAACGGTGCATTGGAACAGCTTGTGAACTTTTTTCTTTGGACTGGTGTTCTTTCTGGGACAATGAGGAGGGGTGAGGTGGATGTGGTGGGGGTCTCAAGGACGGTGATGTTGTGACCTGGCTGTGAGCGGGGTCGTATGCGGGACCTTTTCTGCTGTTGGGGACTTTTCTGGGGTCTTTTGGTGGGCTGGCGGACGCCATGGTGTTCGCGGGGGTTGTGGGGAGTGGGCTGTTCGAGCTGAGATGTGTTGCTGGGTATGGTCAGAACTCTGAAGGTGGTTTCGGAAGGGTGGGGGGGGGGGCGGCAGCGTCGGGAGGGAGGCAGGGTTGGGTTGCCGTAGGGGGACGGGGAGGGGGGCTGCACGACGTTGGGGGGGGGGGTTTACTAATGATGCATTCTGCAAGAGGCGTCTTTCCTATGCTACAGTTCAATAAAGGTGTTGGTTCTGGGCTGTGTTGTTCTTTGTCGACCGAAGCAAGAGCCTTTTTTTTTCCCAATTGGCTTTCCGTCTAAAACTTTTGAGTCTAGGCTCCCTTTTCTTTTATTTTTCTAATTGGCCTTAACCTGTTATAGCAACGCTGGTACAGGTTTGTTCCCGCTTTTATTTATTGTCTTTTCATTTCATTTGGGAACGTTTATTTTTTAACATCCTCTTCGTCGCTTCGGCACTGTTGAATGTTATCGCCCACACGTAGGCTCCCAAGGCGACAACCTCGGAGAGCAAACCAGTCCGTGCAAGCGCGTCCCTGAAGTCTTCGACCTTGAAAGGTCTTGCTTTCACATCACCGTGCAAAAATAACGCGTTCACGACAATATGACCGGTCGGCAGTTGGGGCAGTATTACCTGATAATCCTCGCTGTCGCTTCCGTTAGGCCTGTTTCCGCGGCTCTGTTGAGCCGCCATTACCGCTCCGTCGGAGCTCATGATTCACACGTCCGAACTCTAGGGCGACCGGAAGTAGAATCACTCGGCCACGGGCGAGCGCAGGTATGTTGTATTGTGCGCCTTTGGGCCACGTGACATGTCGTCACCACACTCTCGGCCTCGGCTCCCCTCTAAGTGGTTATATCTACAGCTCGCCTACTAGTGAGCCCTCTCTTTTTAAATGCAGAGCATTTCAGTAACTCACGATGTCACCCGCGTTGACGTCCGTAGTCGTAGTCCGCACCCCTCCCCCTACACTATATATAAAAAAAATACTATCCGGCGCTGGTTTCGATCCCTCGACCCTGGGGGCGGAACGCAATGTACATGGTGCTCTACCCACTGCGCCACAAAGCCGACACAGAATGGGAGGCTACGAACGCGCCTTATATCCTTGACTCATTCAAACTACGACAAGAAGCTGCTGATACAACGCATTCACTACCACCAACTCCCCAAACACTAAACGTTAACGCAATACACCCGCCCCATATGCGACGCATTTACTCGAGTCCCCCTCGCGGGGAGATGGGCCCAATTTTTTGTTTCACCCGTTTGTCACGATGGAATAAACTCGTTCCGTGCCTTGCCACGTTCGTGTGCCGCCCCGTTTGTCGTCCTGGCATGGACACAACATAATGGCGACGAGGACAACGAGCCTGCGACGGGACTACGCCTCCTTCAACGAATGACAGTGACACGGCCGCTGCAACATGGACGACGACGCTGCAACAGTGGGAATGACTACGCTTTCGGCAGCTGGAACCGTCGCTATGGGCTTCGGGTTCGGGCAAGTAGAGCATTTTGACGAGTCTACCAACGACTGGCTTTCGTATGAAGAGCGTTTGGTAGCGTACTTGAGCTTTAACAAGGTGCCCGAGGATTTGCGAGCTGACGCTTTCGTAAGCCTAATCGGCCCGAAC
Source organism: Haemaphysalis longicornis (assembly GCF_048455015.1). Classification (NCBI taxonomy): domain Eukaryota; kingdom Metazoa; phylum Arthropoda; class Arachnida; order Ixodida; family Ixodidae; genus Haemaphysalis; species Haemaphysalis longicornis. Next base: position 223,877,755 of record NW_027526335.1, read on the forward strand.
ACATACGCACTACTCAAATCTTTGACCATCCCTGTTAAGCCGTCAACAAAATCGTTTGACACCCTTCTTGAACTACTTCGGAATCAACTTTCCTCCAAGCCATCTGTAATTGCGGAACGTGCAAAATTTCACCGCAGAACGCAGAAAGAAGGCGAAGCGATATAGCCCGTACTACATGGAGCGATTTCGCCTGCGAATTCGCTGATGCGGCGCCGCTCGTGCGGCAAAACCACTTTTTTTCGTTGCTGCGGCGAAGTGCCAAACATTTGAAGCGGTCGAGCAAACGCCGCTCGTGCGGCGTGTGCGGCGTAGAGGACCCGGACCTGCGGCCAATAGGAGCACAGCTCGGCACCACTTGCACGCTTGGAAACCAGATGGCGTTGCTTGTCTGAGCGCGACAAAAGCGCGGGCACACCAAAACGTTTGTCTTCTCTGCTGTGTGTGCGTATATTGATAAAGAATTGGCGATTCTTATATAAAACCGCAAATAAACTTATGTTTACCGCAAACCAGGCAGAAACAACTTGCCAAGAAAGTAAAATAAAACCACCATTGTTAAAATCACAACAACCTTTGCTGGTGGCAAACTTAATTCAGTCTGCAAACAAGGCGCATCTGAAATGCGAAAATCGCGGCCTTCGCAGGCCCCATGTAGACGACAATTCCAGGCATTGCGAACTTCGCAAGTGCGAATGTTCGTTCCAGCGGATTCGCAGGCGAAATTCGCTCCATGTAGAACGGGCTTATCAGCGTATGTGGCGGAGATAAGGCGACTTGCCCAAACGTGCGAGTTCGGAACCTTTCTCGATGAAGCTTTGCGTGACCGCTTTGTATGCGGCCTTCAGCGCGTCGATATTCAGAGGCATCTTTTCACGGAAGATAAGCATTTGACCTTCCAGAAAGCCGTCGAGCGCGCTTTGTCTTTAGAGGCGGCATTAAAGAATGCAACGGCAACGCACGCACAGCCCGAGGAAGACACGGAACTGCACAAAGTGCAAAGCTCGAGACCGAAAGTGTTGCAAACAGGTAATTGTTAACGGTGTGGGTCACCGAAACACGGAGCACGGCAATGCCCAATTAGTAAAGCCACGTGCTTTACGTGTCATCAAAAAGGGCATATTCAACGTGCCTGCAAGGCAAAGTTTGGAAAAAGTAAGCAAGGGTTCCATGTTAGGGCTTTAAAAGCCGATGTGGAGCTGTCCGTGAACGACGTGACAACTTCTGCAGTGTCAACGCCCATAATGGTAACCCTGACTGTGCAAGGTGTTACTTTGCAGATGGAACTGGATACAGGAGCTGCAGTGTCCATTATTCCAGGAAATCTTTTCAAGCGCCTTTTCCCTGGTATGCGCCTCAAGGGCACTAGTCTTCGGCGGCGCACATATACAGGAGAGCTCATCACGCCGACCAGAGTGGTAAGCGTCACAGTGAAATACAGCCACAAGCGACATGTTCTTCCTCTCTACGTTGTACAGCAGGAAGGCCCACCACGTTTTGGACGAGAGTGGCTACAGCACATACAGCTCGACTGGGCAAGCCTCAAGGAGCTGCATGCCATCAAGACGGGGTCGCAAGCCCCACGGGAGCTGCCTGCAGAACTCAAGGCACTTCTCCAGAAGTACAGTCATCTGTTCAGTGACGAGCTGGGAACAATTCAAGGTGAGAAGGCACAACTTCATTTCAAGGATAATCAGGAGCCTAGGTTTATAAAGGCAAGACCAGTACCTTTTGCGCGCCAACCTTCAGTCGAAGAGGAAATTGGGAAGCTGACGAGACTGTGTATACTTTCGCCTGTCACCAGTAGCACGCGACGCCTGTTGTACCAGTTATCAAGAGCGATGGGTCCATCAGGCTATGCGGTGACTATAAAATGACCGTAAATCCAATCTTGGACACTGAACACTATCCTCTTCCCAGAGCCGACGAATTGTTCGCAGTCCTGGCAGGAGGCAAGAAGTTTTCGAAGTTGGATTTGAACCGAGCGTACCAACAGTTAGAGTTGGATGAGACCTCAAAAGGGTATCTCGCACTGAATACCCATCAAGGATTGTATGCAGTAAATCGCCTCCCTTTCGGAATTGCTTCGGCTCCGGCAATTTTTCAAAGAACTATGGATAACATACTGAAAGGCGTGAAAGGAGTGACGTGCTACATTGACGACATCATGGTAACGGGAAAAACGGACGAAGAACACATGAGCAACTTGGAATCCGTGCTGCGGCGCTTGTCTGAAAAAGGAGGGAATGTGAAACCGGCCAAGTGCGAGTTCTTCAAAGGTAAGCTGTAGTATTTGGGCCACATTGTAAGCGCCGAGGGAGTGCAACCAGCAGACGATAAAATCAAGGCTATAGTGAAGGCGCCATTACCAAATGATAAGCATTAGTTGCGGTCACTTTTGGGTCTTGTGAATTATTATGGAAAGTTCGTGCACAACCTTTCCAGTGTTGTCTCGCCCCTCAATAGGCTTTTGGGAAACGACGTTCCCTGGTCATGGAGCGACCAGTGCGAGTCAGCCTACCGGCAGGTGAAGGGTCTCCTGTCGGCGCCCCCAGTGCTGACGCACTACGATCCCACCGCTCCACTGCAACTATCGTGCGACGTTTTAGCCTATAGGATCGGTGCGGTGTTGTCACATGTGGATGCCAAAGGCCAGTGTCGTCCTATTGCGTACGCATCACGTACGCTCTCTAAGGAAGAAACTGGCTACAGCCAGATAGAGAAGGAAGCGCTTGCGTTAGTTTTTGGAGTGAAGAGGTTTCTCTACTACCTGTATGGACGCACCTTCGTCCTCGTTACGGACCACAAACCTTTGCACACAATCTTGGGCCCGAAGACATACATTCCAACGATTGCTGCAGCGAGGCTGCAACGTTGGGCCGTTCTTCGGTCTGCTTGCACGTATACGCTGAAGACTTTTTGTCACGCCTCCCACTTCCTGATCACAGCGAAGAGCCTTCAGAAGAGATGTTTTACGTTTTGTCTTTCAGTACATTGCCTGTGAACGGTCGGGACATGGCAGGTGAGGCTTGCCGCTACCCTGTGTTGATTAGTGTGTTGCATTACGTGCTGAGTGGTTGGCCGGATCGCGCTCCAAGCGACGAACTGAAACCATTTTTCCACAGACGGTGTGAGTTGTCTTTGCAGCAGGGATGCCTCGTGCTTGGTACCCGTGTGGTCATTCCTAAGCACTACCAGTCCTTCATGCTCGAAGAACTTCATCAAGGGCACCCTGGCATAGTCAGAACCAAAGAGTTGGCGAGAAGTTACGTCTGGTGACCCACCATTGACCGCGACATTGAACGGCAAGTGAGCGCATGCCAATCTTGTCAGTCGCAACGTAACCTGCCCTGCCCCTCTCCACTGCACCCATGGGCCTGGCCTACCCGACCTTGGGAGCGTGTTCATGTAGACTTTGCAGGACCTTTCAAAGGTACTATGCTACTCGTTGTGATTGACGCGCATTCAAAGTGGCCAGAAGTGTTTGTAATGAAGCAAACGTCAGCTGAAAAAAACGATCAGTTGCTTGCGCGATTTGTTTTGCCACTCCGGGTTTCCCGAGACGCTCGTCTCAGATAACGGGCCGCAGTTTGCATCTGCAGATTTTGCTGGGTACATGCGTAGTATAGGTACGCGTCATATTCGAACAGCGCCTTATCATCCAAGTAGCAACGCTAAAGCAGAGCGCTTTGTTCAATCACTGAAAGCATCGCTGCGAAAATCTGCAGGGCTACCAGTGCAGTCCGCTCTTGCAGATTTCCTTTTGGCATACCGTAACACCCCCCACACTACCACAGGCAAAGCTCCAGCCTTGTTGCTTCTAGGAAGACGCCTCCGCACCCGACTCGATGCGGTCAAACCGTCGATTCAAGAAAAGGTAGCAGCAAAACAGTTCACCCAGACTCTCTGCAGAGGCTCATCGAAGCGACACGAGAGACATTTGACTGTGGGTGATAGTGTGAAAGTGCGAAATTTCAGGCGTGGGGAGAAGTGGTTGCCGGGGATAATTCTCGCTCGTACGGGACCTGGACCTGTGACTTACAAATTGAGTGTCATGACCCCTCGACCCCTCGTGGTGTGTTTCAGTGGACTCGTCACAGGAACCACATCGTTCGCGTGCCGCCCGAGAAAGACACGTCCGCTCCATTGGGGCCCATCGACAGCAGCGGTGCCCAGCGTCAGCCTGCCACGGGTCAGGGCCTTCAACCGGCCCCCGTGCACACCCCCCCCTTCGACAAAGGCAGCCGCCGGAGAGATACTCACCATAGTTATGTTGTCATAAATTAAGGCCGGAGGGATGTTGCATTGCGCGCCTTTGGGCCACGTGACATGTCGTCACCACACTCGCGGCCTCGGCTCCCCTCTCAGTGGTTATATATACAGCCATAGCCTCCTTTATAACATACAGCTCGCTTACTAGCGAGCCCTCTCTTTTGTTTCACCCGTTTGTCACGATGGAATAAACCCATCCCGTTCCTGCCACGTTCGTGTGCCGCCCCGTTTGTCGTCCTGGCATGAACACAAAAAGGTATATAATGTATTACCAGTTTACCCTTTTATTTAGTTTTAGCATTTCAAGCTGCTTAGGTGACTATTTGTTGTATTGCGCTCGTGCAGTAAGCGTCCTCCAAGTTTCCACAATATCTTACGTCTAGCAATTCCATTTCTCGGAAAAGCGTTCGCAGATGCGTAGTCGTGCTGCTGACCGCTGTGCTTGCTCGCCCAGCGCAAGAAAGTTCTTCCAGCACCCTAGTTTTACGCTGTGCGGTAAAAGTATCAGTTGATTTTATTTCCTTAGTACCTATATTGACTTCGCTGACTCTTCTCCCGCCTTTAAGAGGCCTTATAGTTTCCTACTGGAGTACCAGTTAGCAAAGCGTCGCATGTGCGCTTGTGCAGCGCTTGTGTGAAGTGACCTTGACTTGGAGCTAGATACAATGTACAAACTAACGAAGTAAAGAAAGGCACATTCTTCCATTCACAAACGTGTCCTGGCTTCGTTTCAACTGAGCGAACGAATTGCGACGACCCGTCGGCTACCGGCGGACGAAACGCTGGGCCGACTGACTCTGTCTGAAGGCCGGGGAGCCGTCAATTGTCACCGGGGTGCAGCCAATTTCCAGCTCATCTCCTCCCGACGTCCCACGAAAACGCCACTAAAAAAGGGTAGAGGGTGCAGAGAGGAGGACAGCATTATCGAATTGATTTTTATACTAAATAAATTCGCGTAAACGCGCTCAGAGTGGTCGAAACAGGGCCTATAGGGACCCCGGACTGCAATTTGCGCTCGTAATCCCGCAATGTTTACAAATCACTTCAGTGTCCCTTTAATATTACAAAATTTAAGATGCATTTTTAGTTCGAGTTTAATGCCTGGTAATATTAAGTCACTTAGTCACCATGACGTTCTAGACATGCTTTGTATCTGTTTGCATCATATTTTCTTCTCCGAAACTGGAGTTTGTTTTTGGTTTAGACACTAATGTAGAAGAAATTGTGTAAATAAAGCACTTTTTATAGATTTACAACGGGTTTAACGGATGACCTGCGGACGAGAGGCATGAAGATGAGGTCGAATTCCGTCGAAGAGCGAATTTTGCCTCCGTACTGGCATCCTTACGGGCTTGTCTGTTCCGTGGTACAGCTATCAAGACCTGTGTCTCCGCGCTTGTATCTTCTGCAGTAATTCACAGGCTTCAAAGTTCGATAACTATTCTTGGCAGCAACGCGAAGTGTTGGTCAGCGATTGCGCAGAGCGCAGCGTTTTGATATCAAATACGTACACTGGAATGGCCGCCGGATCAGAGCCAAATGTTGCCCCAAAATGTGCCGTAAGGTACGAAGCACAGTGTTGCCTTCAAAACGCGACCGAGTTTTGTATTGCGTCGTAGTTTTCCAGAGGTTTATGGTTTGTGTAAAGCTGCTGGCGCTGCATTCATCGATGCTACACTGTGTTGCGTCGGTATCACCACGCGAGGCAGATGTTGTGATACTGCTCCGTGCTTGCGTGTTCTTAAATGATGGGTAGAAAAGTGTCTAGATCCGTGTCGCAGCAGGAGTGTATACGTGGATAATCTAGAGTCTCATCTGCTAGCAATGGTGCGTCGCAGTGACAGCGAGTTTTCAAAAATGCGCCGGATATCTGTCGTGAGTTACTGTGTCATTTTCCGTGTGTGTTGTGTTCGTGTGCTCCAAAATTTACGATGTCGCCAAACTTATGTGATCGTGCCCATTTATGGAAGGCTAGTTGATTCGTCAGTGGCTTCTGCAAACAGGTGCTACGAGCTGTGTTGAACTACATTCTAAGCATACCATCTAGGTGACTCTGTGTAGTTGCTGTTTCTATTTGCTACTAATCCTCAGTTGCCTTGTTCATCTTTTTTGCAGGGTATTGTTATTTACGTGTGCATGCAGCATATTAGCACTAAGTCAACCTTATAAACACTTACCTGTACAGGCCGTTACTTTCTTTACAACCACGTTTGCATGTGCTAATGTAACACTGCAGTATTTCGTCAACTACTGTGCATGCTAGCAAAGATTGTTTACATGTAGTTATGAACCATTGCTAATTGCCTGAATTTCCTTTAGTATTACTAACATACCTTTTTCTTTCTCGCCTGTTCTCTTCGTGTTGCTTTTAAAATAAATGGATGATATAACGCTGCGTCTAAAGGTGTGCTGGACAAACTTGCAAAAAACGTAATACACGGGATATACCTGCTAAATTTCTCAATGGCACAAAGCACGTACACTGATCGCACAGGCTAAAAGTATGTCTGACATGCTCAGCACTCTTCGTCTGCCCCTCAACGCAGTCTGCTTGATTTTTATCCAACTGGGAAAACCAATTCTGCTTACTGACGAGCCAGGGTCACTGCCACGCCTACTTCACAACACATGGAGAAAGCTGTCTGTATTTCCCCGCAATTTCCCGCGGCCTTTACGGTCTTTTCTCGCGGCCTTTACGGGCCCCATACGTTTGTAGTACCTCCCCTAGGGACGAAGCGAAAAAAAAAAGAACGAATCCGGGCCAGAGCCCGAGCCGTGGCGGGAGCGAGCAAGGGTTTGCAACCAGAGCGGACTGACAGATCCGCACCCGGGCCCGAGCCAGAGCCCGCGGCGCGAGCGCGCAGGGGTTTGTAACCAGAGCGGACTGAAACTGGCGACCACCTGCAGCCGCTCTTTTAGCGGGGAGGGCATTCCTGGTCTGGCAACCATGGTAGCCCCGCAAAAAAAATGGCGGGAAAATTTGCGGGTACGCCAGCCGAAATGCTACCCAACAAACCAAATTACTATAGGACGCGAGGACAACCCAGACTGCCTTCTGTGTAGGTGTACAGAGAGAATTGATTATTTGCATAGTGTTTGGCCAAGGTATATACTAGTGAGTGAAAAGACCTTGAATCAGCCTTACTACGCTTGAATTCTTACCCTCTGTCCGAACAAAAGATTTTGGGCACGTGGGCTGACATGAAGCAGCAAGATCGAGCTGTCAAATCGCTGCATTTCCCGTCTGGACTCGGCTCTAGGTGGTGAAATTTCACAAACTGCGGAACAATTTTTTTATGGACGTTAAATATGTGATGCGAATTGCACAGTGATTATTCTGTTTATGCGCCCCATTGCATGTTATACGTGCTTTAAGTGTACAAAGAGGACTGTGATTTGGGCGAGTTGGTGAATGTTCATGATTGCCAATCCAGCGCGCGAAAACACGGCACAAAAAGAACGAGAGTTAGACAGGACAGCGCTGCACTCACAACTGATTTATTTTGAAGAAAACATTGGTCATATATACAGATCAGTCTCCCACGTGGTGGTAAATTATTGCACCCGATAACAACAAACAAGAAAACGCGATCATTAATCGGTTTGCACATGTGTAGTCTTTGGTTTACTTAGTCATGCAAAGGCGTCACTCAGATACGCGTATTCCCAGTCATGCAGCACTATTGAGGGCATACTTATACAACGGTCAGCAGCTCGTCTGATTTGAAAGGCCTCGATAATTTCCCGTGTTGTTTTATCTTTGTGTCTCGACAACACAGTGGTTTCATTAAAAAGCGGCTCACAATCTTGTTTGCAGCAGTGTTTTGCCAGGTGGCTGTGTGGATTCGTTTTAAATGAACGCTGGTGCTCGGACAACCTGGTGTTCAGACACCTCCCGGTTTGTCCCACATATATATATATGTCCACACCGAAGTGGCAACATATTGTCACGAAGACAAGGACGATGCAGTTGTGTTGAATGAGAAACACGTTTATTGGAGCGAACTTGTGCTCCCCTAACAACTCAAAAGAATACAGAGGCGGCGAAGCAGCGGTCAACAAAGTGACTTGCACAGGCGAGTGTCGTCGAATCGAATGCCCCGGCGTCCGCACTGCAGGCTTTTTATCTTTTGGCGCGCGTGGTTCTCGAAACGTCGATTCGCATCGAGAACATAGTAGATCCAAGAAGATTATTCTGGGCTGTTCACGTTAGATCGGAATGCTCTCCCTATCACAACAGATAACACATGCGGCACAGAAAGAAAGAATGGAACACGCGCTTCCCTTGGCGCAGAGATAACACAGACCGGCGCAGCCGGGCGGTAAAAGCAAAACACAAATAAACAAACCCAATGTATGGTTCGCGGCATTACCCCCCCCCCCCTCTAAGAGTGCATCGACCCGATGCTAACATAAGCGACAGTCCGAACAAATGAAAATAAAAGTTCGTCATCGTCCGTAGAAAGGTTTTAAGCGAACCACGTGGACGACTTCAGGCCGCGTGCGTCGTCGTGATGTGCCGGAGTCACCATCGGGGATCACTTCGTAGGTAAGTTGGCCAACAAGTCGTAGAATCTGGTAGGGTCCGAAATACCGTCGCAGGAGCTTCTCACTGAGTCCGCGTCGTCGGATGGGAGTCCAAACCCACACACGATCCCCTGGTTGGTACTCGGCGTCTCGGCGTCGGAGGTTGTAGCGGCCCGCATCCACCAGCTGCTGGTCCATTATACGAACTCGAGCGAGCTGGCGGGCCTCCTCCGCACGTTGAAGATATCCGTGGACGTCGGCGTTGAGGTCGTCGTCTTCTACGTGCGGAAGCATGGCGTCGAGCATCGTAGTCGGCCTTCTACCGTAGACAAGCTCGAACGGCGTCAGCTGTGTCGTCTCCTGGATAGCCGTGTTGTACGCAAACGTGACATACGGGAGCACTTCGTCCCAAGTCTTATGTTCAACGTCAACGTACATTGACAGCATATCTGCGATTATCTTGTCCAGACGTTCTTTTAGTCCGTTCGTTTGGGGGTGGTACGCCGTCGTTCTTCGGTGATCCGTGTTGCTGTAGCGTAATACTCCTTGCATCAGCTCCGCAGTAAATGCCGTTCCGCGGTCTGTGATTAGGACTTCCGGGGCTCCATGTCGCAGCACAACTTGGCTTATAAAGAACTTCGCCACTTCTTGTGCAGTCCCCCTCGGAAGAGCGGCGGTCTCTGCGTAGCGCGTCATGTAGTCTGTCGCTACGACAATCCACTTGTTCTGTGATCGTGACGTAGGGAACGGGCCTAAAAGGTCCATTCCAATCTGTTGAAATGGTCTCGATGGGACGGCGATCGGTTGCAGAAGTCCGGCGGGTCTTGTCGGCGGCGTTTTTCGTCGCTGGCAGTCACGGCAGCTCCGGACGTAGTGGGTGACGTCAGAGGTAAGGCCGGGCCAGTAGTACCTCGCCTTGATTTTTCCAATAGTGCGGGCTGTGCCCAGATGACCGGAAGACGAGTCGTCGTGGCACGCTTCCAAAATTTCGTCACGAAGGTCCGCGGGGATGACGAGAAGGTAATTCGCTCTTGTTCCGGGGCTGAAATTCTTCTTCACAAGGACGGAGTTTCTCAGGCTGAATGCTGGTAAGCTGCGTTTGAATGTCCTAGGAACGGCAACGTTGCATCCCTCGAGATACTCGATTATGACGCGTAAGTCGGGGTCGGCACGCTGCTGGGCGGCTAGGTCGCTCTCCGTCACGATCCCGAAGAACGCGCTGTCTTCATCAGAGTCTTGTGGTGGTGGGTCGACGGGGGCGCGGGACAGGCAGTCGGCGTCGGAGTGTTTCCTGCCGGATTTATAAACGACTGTAACGTCAAACTCCTGCAGGCGCAAGCTCCACCGCCCAAGACGGCCAGAGGGGTCCTTCAAATTGGCGAGCCAACACAGCGCATGGTGGTCTGTTACAACCTTGAATGGCCTTCCATACACGTATGGGCGAAATTTTGAAATCGCCCATATAATAGCCAGGCACTCTTTCTCAGAGGCAGAATAGTTTTTCTCCTCCTTCGACAGACCACGGCTAGCATAGGCGATTACCCTTTCGCAGCCGCTTTGCTTTTGGACAAGGACGGCACCCAAGCCTATATCACTGGCGTCCGTATGCATTTCCGTTTCGGCATTTCCGTCGAAATGAGCGAGCACGGGCGGGCTTTGCAGGCGTTTTTGCAGCTCGCCGAATGCTCTTTCTTGGTCGTTTTCCCAGCTGAAAGGGGTGCTATCTTTCGTCAAGCGCGTGAGTGGCTCTGCAATGCGTGCGAAGTTTGCGACGAAGCGCCGGTAGTATGCGCACAGCCTGAGAAATCTCCGCACGCCCTTCTTGTCTTTCGGCCTTGGGAAGTTCGCAATGGCTGAAGTTTTTGCCGGGTCAGGTAGGACTCCCGCGGCGTTGACGACGTGGCCCAAGAACTTGAGTTCCCCGTATGCGAAACGGCACTTTTCAGGCTTCAGCGTCAACCCCGACGTACGAATGGCCTCGAGTACAGACTCCAACCTTGCAAGGTGTTCGTCGAAAGTCCGGGCGAATACCACTACGTCGTCGAGGTACACGAGGCAAGTGTGCCACTTCAGGCCAGCTAGCACAGTGTCCATGACTCTCTGAAACGTCGCTGGTGCTGTGCACAGCCCAAACGGCATCACCTTGAACTCGTATAGGCCGTCTGGGGTTATAAATGCAGTCTTCTCTCGGTCTCTCTCGTCCACTTCAATTTGCCAGTAGCCGGTCTTCAGGTCCATCGATGAGAAGTACTTCGCGTGGCAGAGGTGGTCGAGGGCGTCGTCGATTCGGGGGAGGGGGTACACGTCCTTTTTCGTGATTTTGTTCAGTCGCCGGTAGTCAACGCAAAACCTTAATGTGCCGTTTTTTTTCTTTACGAGTACGACGGGCGCAGCCCAGGGGCTTTTCGATGGCTGTATAATGTCATCGCTCAGCATGTCGTCGACTTGAGTCCGGATGGCTCCCCGTTCGTGTGAAGAGACGCGGTACGGTGACTGTCGGGTAGGTCGGGCTCCATCTTCGGTTATTATTCGGTGCTTCGCTAGAGGGGTCTGACGTAGTTTTGCGCTCGACGAAAAACATTCGCTATAGCGACGCAGCAAAGCCAATAATTTTTTCCGTTGTTCTTGCGGTAGCGCCGGATTCACGTCGAATGGCTGCGGGAGCTTGAATGTTTCTACGGGTGTGCGTTCAAAGTCGGCGACTGCGATCACATCACTTGCTTCTTGCGTTTCTTCGAGGAAAGCAATTGCAGCTCCCTTGTTTAAATGCTGGTACTCTTCGGTGAAATTAGTGACCAAAACGTGAGATTGGCGTTGCTTAAAGTGCGCAATGCCTCTTGCGACGGAGACACCGCGGTCGAGAAGCAACCTTCGATCACTCTCTACGATAGCGTCGATGTCAGAAGCAGCATCCTCACAGTGGACGGCGATCATCAAGCTTGCGCGGGTTGGCAGGGTGATGTGATCGTCGGCGATCCTGACAGCAGCACGGTGATCGGGGTTCGGCTGCGGCGTCGTGGAGTGATTGGAGGAAAATGTTATCGACTTGGTCTGCAGATCAATTATTGCGCCGTTGTCCGTCAAAAAGTCCATTCCGAGGATCACGTCGCGGGAGCAGTTAGGCAGAACGACGAACGCCGCAGGGTACGTTGTGCCGTCTATGGTGACGCGCGATGTGCACGTTCCACTTGGCGTCACGAGGTGGCCTCCTGCTGTGCGTATGTGCGGACCGTCCCATCTGGTCATAACTTTCTTCAGTTTAGACGCAAATGGTCCGCTCATTACCGAATAGTCAGCTCCCGTGTCTACGAGGGCGACTACGTCAAAGCCGTCGATGGACACCTTGACGTCAGATGCAGTCGTCCTCGAGTTCCGGGTTCGTCGGGGCGTCGTATCTCTGCTTGTACGTGTTGATGGTCGGGCACTGTGCATCGTCGTTGTCGTCGTCTTCTCAACGGACGTCTCGGTCAGGTCGGGTACGCGTCGCGCCGTGTAGCTGTCGTCGTGTTCGGGAGTCTCGTCAGGGTTAGGTCGGGTCGTCGGGATGAGGGCATGTCGTGAATCACTGTCTTCAGCGCGTCCTTGCGTCGTTGGAGGGTTTCTAGTTTTTCGCCGTAGAGCAACTTCACCTCCAGAAGTTGCCGCCTTTAGTTTCCCCCGCGTGGGCTGGGGGACCTTCCACGGGCGAAGTCAGCGTTGCTACGGCGGTTCGGCGATTGGTAGGGGTAGGGCGACGGCGAACGGTTGAAACGCGCTGGGCCACGGCTGGTTTCAGATAGATACTCGTCGATCTCACGTGGTCGTTGGCCAGGGAGAGGGCGAGGTGCGTCGACGGAGAAACCACGCAGTCCGAGTCTCTTGTATGGGCAGCGACGGTAAATGTGGTCGGCCTCTCCGCAGTGGTAGCACAGAGGACGGTTATCGGGAGTTCGCCATACGTCCGTCTTCCTCGGCGTCTGGTTTCGGGCTACCGGGGGTCGGGCGGGTGACAGTGGGCGGCGGTACGGCGGGGCCTCTTGACGGCGTGTTGGAGCAGGGCGGGGTCGACGAACAGCCGCGGAGTATGTCATAGCTTGTGGCTCTCGGTGTACCTCGGATGGCGTAGAAGTTCCCAACGCTTGTTGCACTTCTTCTCTAATCACGTCGGTGAGGGAAGCGACTTGGGGCTGCGGCGGCGTTGGGAGAAGTTTCCGCAGCTCCTCTCTCACAATTGCGCGGATAGTCTCGCGTAGGCTGTCGGCCGGGATCCGCGTGCTGCCAAAGTCGTTCGCATTGGCCGCGCCAACAAAGTTGCGGTCATACTGCTTAGCACGCATTTCGAGGGCTTTCTCAATGGTGCTGGCTCCGGTCACGAATTCGGCGACGGTTTTGGGCGGATTTCGGACAAGTCCAGCAAACAGTTCCTCCTTCACTCCGCGCATTAAGAAGCGCAACTTCTTTTCTTCCGTCATTTCGGGGTCCGCGCGGCGAAATAGCTGCTTCATGTCCTCAACGAAGATCACGACACCTTCGTTGGGGTGTTGCGTGCGCGTTTCCAACAAAAGGGCAGCTCTTTCTTTCCGCACGACGGTAGTGAAGGTCTTAGTAAACTCGCTTTTGAACTGAGCCCAGTTTGTCAAGGAGCTGTCGTGGTTCTCGAACCAAGTGCGAACCGAATCTTCCAAGTAAAAGAAAACGTGCCGGAACGTTTCTGCGTCGTCCCACCTGTTGAATTTCCGGACGCGCTCCAGTTTCTCCAACCATTCTTCTGGGTCTTCTGCGGGGGCTCCTCGGAACGATGGCGGTTCCCGGGGCTGCTGCAGGACGATTGGCGACGTTGTTTCTTGCACCATGGTGTTGGTTGCAGCGTTCCTTTTCTTGGGCCCTTCTGGCATCAAACCAAACTCGGGCGGTAAATCTTGCAGGCGGGGGCTGGCTCTTGTTGGACTGGCTTGGCGGCTTTTCGAGGTTGTAGTGGGCATGAAGGGTGCGTACCCAGCACCTCCACCAGATGTCACGAAGACAAGGACGATGCAGTTGTGTTGAATGAGAAACACGTTTATTGGAGCGAACTTGTGCTCCCCTAACAACTCAAAAGAATACAGAGGCGGCGAAGCAGCGGTCAACAAAGTGACTTGCACAGGCGAGTGTCGTCGAATCGAATGCCCCGGCGTCCGCACTGCAGGCTTTTTATCTTTTGGCGCGCGTGGTTCTCGAAACGTCGATTCGCATCGAGAACATAGTAGATCCAAGAAGATTATTCTGGGCTGTTCACGTTAGATCAGAATGCTCTCACTATCACAACAGATAACACATGCGGCACAGAAAGAAAGAATGGAACACGCGCTTCCCTTGGCGCAGAGATAACACAGACCGGCGCAGCCGGGCGGTAAAAGCAAAACACAAATAAACAAACCCAATGTATGGTTCGCGGCAATATACACGACACCCATTGCACATTTCACAAATGGGTCTGAATGATTTATCGGGCACACTTTTTTTGTATTCCGGGAAGCTAATCTTCGATCAACCCTACTGCACAATTTTCCTAATTTATTTGGAGCCGAGAATACCACGTCGACTGCGTATCTTTTTGCCACGTTTTTTAAGTTATGAGAGAGCCGGTGCTTATATGGTATCACAACGGGGTATCTTTTTCTTTGCCTTGGTGGCTGCGTCACAGAACCTGCCGTATCTTTTCCTTTTATCCATTTGACTAACTTCTGCACGACCATGAGGAGAACATTGTCAGGGTAGCCAGCCGTCTGCATTCTACTTATCTGGTTCGAGAAGCTGTCATTCAGCTGATGGTCACATGACTTTGAAAGGGCTGAGCGTAACAGCTTCTCGAACCAGATAAGTAGAATGCAGACGGCTGGCTACCCTGACAATGTTCTCCTCATGGTCGTGCAGAAGTTAGTCAAATGGATAAAAGGAAAATATACGGCAGGTTCTGTGACGCAGCCACCAAGGCAAAGAAAAAGATACCCCGTTGTGATGTTGTGATACCGTATAAGCACCGGCTCTCTCATAACTTAAAAAACGTGGCAAAAAGATACGCAGTCGACGTGGTATTCTCGGCTCCAAATAAATTAGGAAAATTGTGCAGTAGGGTTGACCGAAGATTAGCTTCCCAGAATACAAAAAAAGTGTGCCCGATAAATCATTCAGACCCATTTGTGAAATGTGCAATGGGTGTCGTGTATATGTTGCCACTTCGGTGTGGACATATATATGTGGGACAAACCGGGAGGTGTCTGAACACCAGGTTGTCCGAGCACCAGCGTTCATTTAAAGCGAATCCACACAGCCACCTGGCAAAACACTGCTGCAAACAAGATTGTGAGCCGCTTTTTAATGAAACCACTGTGTTGTCGAGACACAAAGATAAAACAACACGGGAAATTATCGAGGCCTTTCAAATCAGACGAGCTGCTGACCGTTGTATAAGTATGCCCTCAATAGTGCTGCATGACCGGGAATACGCGTATCTGAGTGACGCCTTTGCATGACTAAGTAAACCAAAGACTACACATGTGCAAACCGATTAATGATCGCGTTTTCATGTTTGTTGTTATCGGGTGCAATAATTTACCACCACGTGGGAGACTGATCTGTATATATGACCAATCTTTTCTTCAAAATAAATCAGTTGTGAGTGCAGCGCTGTCCTGCCTAACTCTCGTTCTTTTTATGCCGTGTTTTCGCGCGCTGGATTGTCAATCATAAGTGTACAAAGTTCATTGCTTGATTTCACTGTCATTTCTCACACCCTCAATATTCAGTACCTTCCTTGCCCCAATGGGATTTAAGTAGCAGACCCAAGTTCAGTTTCTCAGGCTGACATCTTCTCCTTTCAAAAATTTTTACTCTCTCTCCCTCTCTCTTGCCAACATGCCAGGTGCTTGTAAAGGTTTACTAGGTTTCGCAAGGGTCAACATATGATAGAAATTTCTTGTGATTACTTTCATTGCTGAAGTTCACTGCACTCAATGTACTAGAGTGTTTGGCGAACAATAGTAACTATGGCTGCAGACACCCTACAGACAACCTACAGTTCTTAAAGCCCACATTTAAATCTTGCCATACAGTCGTTCTTGCCTTCACTTAGATAAGGCCATCGCAAATGGGTTGATCCTGTGACCATGTGTGACCACAAATGGTTTAATCAACCGAACATGCTGGAAGGGATGTTTTTCTACTCTCTGAATTAATGTTTGATTAATGTGCATGCATTAAAGCATTCGTGCGGGTTCTTCCTTTTTATCTCTTGACACCCAGTGCAACCAATGGGCTGCTCAAAGCTGTGGCTTGTCATATGTGTTTCCAGTACATAATGGTACATTTGCTTGTTGCCAAAGCCAACTGCAGAAAAGTTCTTAAGCCCTAATGCAGTGCTGGCGATTGTCTTTTGTGGGCTATAAAGTCAAAATGTACTTGTCGGTCAAATAAAGTGAGTCAAATTTAAATGTATGTATGTATGTTTGTGGTTTATTGGCGCAAGGGTTTCTAAGACCAAAGAGCGCCAGAACTATGTTATGTGGTCTTTCAATAGGCATGTTTGTGCTTAAAATATGTATGAGATGAGTATGATATATCTTAAAATACTGTATATATGGGTGTAGAGGGCCCGTCCACTAAAGCATGAAGATGTTCATAATGGTGGCTAAAATGGATTATGGGTGCAACGTGATGCACCTCGAGCCAAAGAGCATGCGACGAGAGTGGGCCTCCCATGCGGACAAAGGGAGCATGAGGGCTTCACTCACTGCTCGTAGTCTCTGAGGTCACGCACTGTACGAGATGAGTTTTAAAAATTTGATGTCTGCAAGATAACTTAAAAGACTTTTGTTTGTAAACATAGGTTCATCTCCTAAAAACAGTGAAGGATGTAGTAGAATGTTGTAGGTATATATTTTAGGGAAATGCCGTTTTCTGGCTTCATTGCAGAATGTGCACTCAATGAACACATGGAGGACGGTGAGCCGTTCCCCACACTTGTTACAAACAGGTGGGAGTGTTCCATTCAAAAGATATGCGTGTGTAGCGTAAGTGTGGCCTATTCGCAGTCTGCAAATGGATACTTCAATGAATCTGTTTTGTTTTTCTGTTGTGTATCTTCCTAGGTTTGGTTTTACTGAGTGGACCTTGTTGTCTGTGTGTGTGTCCCACATGTGCTGCCAGCATTTACGGATTCCCCTTCGGATTACTGGTTTCAGATTGAGGTGAGGGACCTGCGCTACATCAACACCACTACGTAGGGCCGCCAAAGTGGCGTTCTGGTCAGCAATTTCATTGCCCAGAATGCCACTGTGTCCAGGGATCCAGCAAACAAGTATTTTTAGCTTTGACTTATAGGCAGTTATAAGAGCTTTAAAAAGGCGGTTTAGAATAACGTTTTTTGTGGGCTGAAAGGAATCCAATGCAGTTACTACGCTTAGGGAGTCTGTGTAGATGACTGATTGTTGTATTTTGTTCTGTGTAATGTGTTCCACTGTGATTAGAATACCATAGGCTTCTGCTGTAAAGATGCTACAATTTCTGTTCAATGTCCTTGTGCTGGCAAAGTCCGGGCCATGTGCAGCACAGGACACAGAAGAAGAAGACTTGGAAGCATCTGTGTAAAAAGAGGCGCATGGATATCTGTGTTGTAAACTTAAGAAATGCTGTAAAATCAATTCGCGGGGTACACGACGCTTGTCAATTTGTTTAAAGGATGTGTCACAATGAATAGTTGATATGTCCCAAGGTGGGACTATATCGGCGATACAGGTTTTTATGCCATCATCTAAAGACACCCCTATCTCCTCTGCAAGGCCTTTGACACGCAAGGCTACAGGGGCAGGGATCGACGGGCGCGCTAAATACAAAAGGACGGATGAGATGTCATTCACAATAGAATTGCATGGGTGATTCGTCATAGACATTGTCCTAATAGCATACAGGAGTGCTGTATAAGCACGCTGGTGCTCTAGGCACCAGTGGTCGCATTCTACATAAAGACTCTGGATTGGACTTGTCCTGAAGGCTCCAGAGGCAAGGCGAAGGCCCAAATGTAGTACTGGGTCTAACATTTTTAAGGCAGTTTTAGACGCGGACCCGTATGTTACACTTCCATAGTCTATACGTGACCTAACTAAACTCACAAAGAGACGTAGAAGGCAGTCTTTATCAGCACCATAAGACTGATGTGACAACACTTTTAAAATGTTAATGGTGTTTAGGCATTTTTGTTTGAGTTTCTTTAAGTGCTGTACGTACGTTAGTTTTCCGTCAAGTACAACACCTAAAAACTTGTGTTCTTTCTTGACAGCAATCCGTTCTCCGTTCAGTGTGACATCAGGTTCTCGACGAATTCCACGCTGTCTTGTGAATAAAACACATGTACTTTTGTGAGGATTCAATTTAAAACCATTTTCTTCCGTCCATTTCGCAAGCCTGTTCACACCTAACTGTATCTGCCTTTCACATATGGACTGATTGCATGACCTAAAGCTTATTTGGACGTCGTCAACATACATTGAGTAGGAGATAGAGGGTGGCAACGATTTCCCAAATGAATTCATTTTAATTATAAACAGAGTACAGCTTAATACTCCACCCTGGGGAACCCCATTTTCTTGTATGTATGTTCTTGATACCACTGTCCCTACTCTTACCCTAAATGTCCGCTCCGACAAATAACTTTCAATAGTGTTTAGCATATGTCCAGACACACCGAATGCCTTGAGATCAAGCAGTATGCCGTAACGCCAAGTTGTGTCGTATGCTTTTTCCAAGTCAAAGAAAACAGAAAGACAGTGCTGTTTGTGGATAAAAGCATCTTTGAGATACAACTCAAAGGCAACTAGCTGGTCAGTTGTGCTTCGACCTGATCGGAAACCAGCCTGACAACTATCCAGGATGCCGTTATATTCAAGAAAATGAATTAGCCTCTTATTTACCATTTTTTCAAAAACCTTTCCTAAGCAACTTGTCAGAGCTATTGGTCGGTAACTGGCAGGTAGTGAGGCATATTTCCCCTGTTTTAATACGGCAACTACAGCTGCTTCTCTCCAAGCTCTCGGAAAGTATCCCGCCGCCCATATTTTGTTCAACAAGTGCAAGAGTGTTCGGAGAGTTTCTGGGTGCAGATGTTGTATCATTGTGTATGATATACTATCTGCCCCAGGCGCTGAAGCCTTACATGTTCCCAAGGCGACCAAAAGCTCTGTTATGGAAAATTCGGTGTTGTATGGTTCGTCAGATCTTTTGTTATCACGAATCGGTTTCTTCTCCATGGATGTTTTGTGTCGTAAGAAAGCATTCGTGTAATGAGCAGAACTCGATACATATGAAAAGTATTTCGCAAGTGTGTTTGCCTGGTCCTTTAGGGTATCGCCTGTACTGTTGACCAAAGGTAGGGTGTGTGTTTTACGTCCATTAAACTTTTTAATTCTGTTCCATACTTTGCCTGCATCTGAGTACGAGTTGATAGAAGTTACGAAAGAGCGCCAGCTATCTCTTTTTGCTTGCTGGCGAATGCGTCTTCCTTGTGCTTTTGCACGTTTGAAGGAAATCAAGTTTTGTGTAGTGGGGTACCTGCGAAGGACACCCCACGCCTTATTTTGAGCCTGTCGTGCAAGCCTACACTCTTCATTCCACCACGGCCTCCTAGTGTTAGGTGTGGCACCAGATGTTTGCGGAATTGAGCCCTCGGCAGCACGAAGAATGTGTGCAGTCACCAGTTCACAGGCTTCGTCAATGCCCAAATAGCTTAAGGACGTGTATGAAAGCTGAGATAATTGTTTAAATTTTAACCAATCAGCACCAGATTCCTTAAACTTTTTATGGCAGATGGAACTGTTACGGGCTTTATCAATGCCTTTCAAGATGACAGGGAAGTGGTCGCTTCCATAGGGGTTGTCGTCCACTTCCCATTCAACAGCCGGAAAGAGGACAGAAGAGCCGATCGCCAAGTCTATGTGTGAGTATGTATTGTGTGTAGTGTTGTAGTATGTCGGCTCTTTTTTGTTAAAGAGACAAGCTCCGGATGAGAAGAGGAATTTTTCTATCAAGCGGCCCCGGGAATCTGTGCGTTCAGATCCCCATAGTGGGCTGTGTGCATTCAGGTCACCTACGAGTAGGAACGGTTCCGGCAGCTCATCTATGAGAGACTCAAATTCAGAGCTAGATAAACGATATTCAGGGGGAATATATAGTGAGCAAATTGTTGTTAATCTGTTGAAAATAATTGCCCGGATTGCAACCGCTTCTAGGGCGGTACGCAATTGAAGAGATTGGCAAGGGATAGATTTTTGCGTAACTATAGCTACGCCACCAGAGCAGTGCGTGCAGCTATCTCTGTCTCTCCTAAATACTGAGTATTGGTTCAGGAAATTGGTGTGCTTAGGTTTCAAGTGTGTCTCTTGTAAACATAGGATGGCTGATTGCGTTTTGTGTAGGATTTCATATATATCATCTAGGTTTTTAATAAGGCCCCGGCAGTTCCACTGTGTAATTATTTGTGCTACCATAAATGTTTAGGGAGGAGATTTTACCTGGTGTAGATGAGGACTCGGGCTGGATGTATACTATCTACCAGTTCTGACTTGGGCCCGTGACACGGGTGGCTGGTGGCTTTTTGCCTTGCCCCGCCATGGTGCGCTGTTGTCTTTCCGCCTTTGGCACTGGCAGAGACGGTGTTACCTCCATGTCATCATCTGAGTGGTGTGACAGTGACGAGATGGAGTCCTTGCGGGCTCCACCTCGGGATATGTTCGAAGTGGAGGCAAGAGCCCCTGCCGTCCCCGACTGTTTGTTGGACACAGAAGTGGCCGTGGGACCGACCACATCTACGTCCATGGCCGCCTGCAGTCTGGCAGCCGGAAGAGGAGGATTGACGGCAGAGCCGTCACTCCTCACACTCGCAGCTAACACAACACTTGCGGGCGCCATAGGTGTCGTGTCCGATGGTTGGGCTGCCTTGGGCAGCACCTGGGGGGGCTGGGACGGCACCAAGTCTGCTTCGCAGTACTGGGTGGCCGCCGTGACTAGACGCCGCTCCGCCCCCCGGGGAGCTGCATCGGCATACCTTTGCGAAAACATTGAGTGTTTCTGTCGTGCTTCTTGATAGGTGATGTTCTGGGTGACCTTCATGTTTATGATTTCTTTCTCGGCTTTGAATTTAGCACATGACCGAGAGTATGCAGCGTGGGGTTGTTCACAGTTGGCACATTTCAATACGTTAGAAGCACAGTTTTCTGAAGGGTCATGATGTCCTGCGCACTTGGCGCATGTCAGTTTTCCGCGGCAGGTGGTAGTACTGTGCCCATACCGCTGGCACTTGAAGCAGCGGCGTGGGTTGGGTATGTAAGGTCGTACGTTGCAATGAAGGAAGCCTGCAGTGACAGACTCCGGTAGGACACTTCGGTCAAAAGTTAGGATCACATGTTTCGTTTTTACTTCTTTGCCATCGCGTCTGATCATTATTCTTCTTACCGCAGTAACGCCCTGGTCACGCATGCCCTCGAGGAGGTCAGACTCACTTTCATTGAGCAGGTCCATCTCAGATATGACGCCCTGCGAGCTGTTAAGGCTCCGGTGTGGCGTTACAGCTACTTCAAGGCCAAGTAGGTCGGTCTGGTTCAAGAGACTATCAGATTGTTTTTTAGTAGATAGTTCTACAAGCACGTCCCCCGATGTCAGCTTCTTTGCCTTGTAGTTCGCGCCAACTACACTCTCAATGAACTTGGCAATTAAGAAGACCGACTTGCAGGTAACTGGAGATTCTTTGTTCTTAGATTGCATCACTAAGAAGCGAGGAAAGTTGTCCGGGGTGTTAAATTTCATGTTGGGCAGAGGTTTGAAAATTACATAGGTGCGCGCCCTTTTTGGGGCCCGATCATTTGGAAGAGAGGGTTTCGAAAATACCATGCGACATAGTATAAAGCAGGGAACTGGGGTACTTTCTTCTTTGACGTTACCCTGATGGTCAAAGAGGTCCCGGAGCTCCCAGCCTGATAGACAGACAGGGAGCCCATCGGCCGGAGCTTGACCAGGGCTCCGACCGCCACTGTTCACGGCTTCTAACCCTTCACCTTTCAACTTCTCGCCACGGTAGGTAACAGCTTAAGTATGGGGGGCTCGGGGTACGCGGTGTCGCCACTCACCGTCACCAAGATTACTCAAGGTGCCCCGTGCGGGGAGTCAAATTTAAATGTTTCTTCCCAATGCCTGATGTGTTTTCTTGGGCGTTCTGTGTTTGCTTAGCCCTTTTGGGAACAGTAGGGGATGTATGGCTCATGTGTTGGCCAGGACCAGGAACATTGACCATCTGCTCCGGGGGGAGTAGTAGGAGTGGGCGTACACTCCCCCCTGCCCGCACCCGCCTCCATGTGGTGTCCCACGGGCAACGTCCGGCTCACGAGCCCGACGGCTAAAGGGGTGCGCGGCAACTGGCCTAAGTGGCCGTGTGGTGGAACCAAGGGTTTTAAGAGTTTCAGGAGCGCCGGACCAACTCAGCCCGGCGTCCAACCACCACACACGCGGGGTGCGGGTAATCCCGGATTTGTAAAACCACTTCGGCCTGGCCGGAGTGGCCACGGACTCGACTTACCCACCTAGCGGCTCATGCACAAACTGTATCAGGACTGACCTCTACCCCATCCGGGACCCCGGTGAGCAATCGGCCGGAGGTCTCCGTTCAGGGGAATGTCACCCTAGACCAGTTGCTCGTCTCATATGACAGAGTTCTCGAGTGGTTTCTCGGCCCTGAACACTACGGATGGGTGGTTATCTTTATTGCACACTACGCCCCCGGGGGACGCGTTAGGCTACACGGGTACTGCGCGCGCACTGGGAACTCTTCTGGAGGCCAGTCCTCAACTGCTAGTCGCCCTTTGCTCAGCCGTACAGGGAGCGCGTTCCATCTTGCGTGCCCCGAGTAGGAGACGATGGGTTCGCCCTTTCCCTGCGATTCGGCAGGTGGGACTCCGGTGGGCAGTGCTTGCGCTTCGGGCAGCCCCCACCTGCACGATTTTGACCCTCGCACCCCAAGCAACCAACAATAACGTTGGCTGTGAGGTTTCCACCCATTTCCATTCAGGTGAGCGTATTTTTTTTCCCGAGAGTCTTGTGCTCCCGCCTTACCCATCCCAGGGTACATGGCATCTGCTTGGGCAGACCGGTCTCGTGGGTCCTCCTCGAGCCGGATTCTTTCTCACCACGGGTGGTCTCCGCATTACAGCTCGTCGCTGAAAAGCGGCGGGAACATCAAGGTACTGGCCATGAGACTATTCAGCATTTGAAGGTTCACGGGACAGGTACAACAGGTACAACGCGCGCGCATCAAGACCGGAATCGAAACAGACCGGAACCGGAACTGATACAAATAAATCAAATCAAATAAAATTTTTATTTCCAGGAACACTAGACGGTTCCCTAGCTATAAGCTACAGCAATAGCTTGACATAGGCCAGGGAATCGTGGCAAGGCGCAGCGAACAGCGCATGAAAAACAACACATACTCTTGAAAAAAATACAACTTGTTAGACAGCACAATGTTTAAAACAATTTCAATAGCTGAAGCACACAAATGGCAAAAGTACAGCAGCATGCATTTCTAGGGTAGGTACAAAATATACAACATAATACCTCGTGATGCCTTAAACAATACAACAAAAATGGGGAAAAATACAAACACAACGAAATCTTACCCTTACAATCTCACAAAGAATGAAGTTAATTGTTTCTTGGACAAACTTGTGGTTTTCTTGTATCTGTTAAATGTTACTCCTGGCATAACCACGCTTGAACCTAGCCGAACCAGCAGCTTATAATTTGTGCGGAAATGCGGTACCGTCCATACGTCAGTGTTACGGGTGCGTGCATCAGCTGGTTTGTGCTCTAAGCATGCAAGAGATTTTACAAAATTTACTACAGCAACAGAAGAGAAATAAACCGTGCACAACAAACGGAATTCATACATATGGTCAACACGAACAATCTTTTCTAAAAAGGCATTTTTTGTGGTGGACATGCATTCGACATACCCAATGCTCCGTACCATTCGTTTTTGGCTTACCAGGAGTCTATTCATGTTCATTTTTGTTGTCGCCCACACAAGGTGACAATATTTCAGTTATGACAGGAATAAAGCGTAATGCACTTATAGTTTAGCTAATACTGGGAGTATGGAACTACAACGCGATAAGACAGCCGTTACTGCACATAGCTTTTGACAGAGGTATTCAACATGAGCATCCCAGCTCAAGTTAAACGAAAAGTACACCCCTAAAATCTTGTGCTCTGGAACAAATTCTATTTGCTGATGTTCGAAACGTAGCATGTGATGGGGAATTAATTTTTATTTTTGGCGCAGAATAAAATTGCTTTGGTTTTCTTGGGATTAACTTTATAATTTTTAATCTTGACCATTGTAACAGCTTAGCTAGCACTGTATTGGATCTTGTTATTAGCTCATCTGTATCAGTGTGCTATCGTCAGCATATATTATAAATGTAACAGAAGAGTCAAACTGCACAATGTCATTAATATATGTAATAAATAAAAGAGCCCTAATTCACTACCTTGAGGTACACCACACTTACTTGGCAGTCTGGTGGACCTGTGATTATTAATATATATGGACTGTTCTCTGCCATTTAAATAAGATTCGAGCAGATTCAATGGCTTCCCAGGAATACCGTGCCACTGTAGCTTATTCGAAAGAATATCATAATTGAGGTAATCGGAGGCCTTCGAGAAATCGATAAATATGCCTACCGTGTATAAGTTTTTTTTTTTCAATTTTCTGCAGAATGCTTTTTTTAAGCTTAGAAGAGCTGTTTCAGTTCACCGACCAGCAGTGAATACAAATTGAGAGTCGCTTATAAGTTTGTATTTCTGATAAAATTTTGTCATTCAAGCGGAAATTACTTTCTCCAGACCTTTAGACAACACAGGAAGGATGGATATAGGTCTATAAATTGAAGGCACGTTCCGATCTCCACTTTTATAAATTAATGATACCCTTGCTGTTTTCATACAATTAGGAAACACACGGGACCCCATTGCCAAATTGCAGACGTGATTCAATGCCGGAACAATGAAAGGCAATACACATTGACAGGGCACGGCAGCACTGCCAGGATGCAACGTCTCAACCCGTTTGTTTATCTGCCGCAGATAATTGGCGTCCTGCTGCTCACGCAAGCAGGAAGCGAAGACCCGGCTCTGCTATCTGGATTCGACGGCGCACCACTTCCCAGTCACCAAGCGCATCATGTGCGCATTGCGCACTTGGAATCTACGCTCGGCGATTTTCCTGGAAACAGGCCTGCTTCGGTGACTCACGGCCGGACTGGAGGAGTGGCGAACGCGCACTTTCATACGGCCTGCGCACCCAACAAGGAAACGATACTGCAGATTCTTGACAGAGTGAGGGCGCTTCGAACCAACCCTCTACCCTCCCAACCCTCTTTTTTCTTAGTCGACGCATCGCCTCTGCCGAGCGAGCCGACAACGCTTGCCGCACGTGTTTTGGATCTGCCGCGGAATATCACTGGTGCCAATGAATGCCTTCGCTGCTATCTCACCGAAAAGAAGACTCGTTGTGCCCTTCAGTTGCATGAGTAAGAGTTTTAGCTGTATGTTTTAAATGCAGAGCATTTCTTAGCCTCGCCTGTTCCTGCGTCGGACGGTGTCAACAGTTTCGCGTCCGCAGCAGGTGCGCCTCTCCTTCCCTCCTCTCTCTCAACAGCAGCTGGCGCGCGCATGCGTCGTAGTCAGCCCGTCCGCTCCGTCGCGGTCTCGGCCTAACAGGTGCGTGATAGCAGCGCGGTGGGTCCTGGAAGGGCGCGCGTTGCTTGCGCATGCGCGCTCTCCCCCCCGTACTGCTCTCCCTCTACTGCGCGCGCTGCAAATACAGCGGCTAGCGGTCGCTCGTGTTTCAGTCACTGCGTTGCTCCTTCCTTCCTTGGTTGACGCTCGTGCCCACGTTTACTCGTGTCTGCTACTCCAGCATCACGGAAGAAGCGATGGAAGCAACACTGCCTTCAATCAGTACTGAGGCCCCAATGCTCTGCATTTACTCGTGTTCCCCTCGCGGGAAGGCGCGGGAATTTTTTGACAGTGCGCTCGCTGCCAGCGGTCCGCTCAGCCCGACCGGAGCATGAGCAGCAGAAACACGTTTAGCTAAGCGATAACCGTATCTCCCTCGGCGGGAAATCATTCGCGTCACTGGTCGTGCCCTGTGCGCGTGCAAACCAAGGCATCACCCGAAAGGAAAAATAAGAACTGATATTTAAGTCACGGAAAATGCCGCGTTTATTGCCTGCCTCACCATTTTCATATAATACAGTCGCTGATAAGATATGAAGGCCTCGCGTATTTTTCTTCGTGTGCCCCAAGTTAAAATGTTTCTTTCAATTTTTTGATTAGGCGCTTCCGAGTGATAATGTTAGGCTGTTTGACCCTATTAAACCGAAAATTCAGAAGGGGGGAAGGAGTCGCCTATTTTTATGGCGCACATGTAAATTTACACGAACAGGTCACGTGTAGCTACGGCAGGGCTAGGGCAGTTGCAAATGCGCGCGCGCCGCCGCTCTACCCCGCCCGTGCTGTAGGTCAACCGGCGAGGGTTGGTCCGCAGCGCCACGAACTAACGGCGATGAAAGGTGGGAACTATACCCGAAGCGCAGGCCGTATGAAAGTGCGCGCCCGCCGCTCCTCCAGCCCGGCCGTGGGTGACTTCATGCGCTGACGCAGATCGCCACAACATGAAGACGGCGCTGCTGGCAGACTGGAGTGGTATAAAGACTGGACACCCCTCAACTCAAGCCACAGGGCACGGCAGCACTGTCAGGATGCAACGTCTCAACCCGTTTGTTTATCTGCCGCAGGTGAGCAAGCGTTATGGCAAATGTATTCGTTCAAATTACCTATGCCTAATAGTGCTGCCGTGCCCTAGGCAGATGTGTGCACAATTGTGTGACATGTGTGCCTGTATTAAGGAATTACTGTTGCTCAGTGGTGACATTGAAACAAACCCGGGGCCCGATATGGCCATGATCATGAAACAACTTCAAGTTATTGCAGATGACATAAAAGAAATAAAAGAACGGTTGAAAGCTATTGAAGCCAAACTAGAACAAGTAACGTTACTGGAAAACAAGATCACGTCCTGTGTCTCCCAAGTAACCAATCTTCAAAAAACTGTTCACTACTTGGAGTTAAAAATAGACGACTTAGAAAACAGGTATAGAAGGTCAAATTTACTTGTGTACGGTGTACCGGAGGAGGCAGACGAAAACCCCGAAACCCTCGAACAAACCATAGGTGAGCAGATACTTAAAAATATACTGAAGATCAAACCCGTTCCAATAGAAATAATTCACAGGATAGGAAAACAAGACGCTCAAAAAACTAGACCAGTCATACTAAAACTCCCCGACTTCCGAGACAAAGCAACAATTCTTAGAAACTGTACGAAACTAAAAGGAACCGCTTTCTCTGTTGGAGAGGACTTCTCAAATAGAGTAAGAGACATCAGAAAAAAGCTTTGGCAAGTTGCAAAAATAAGAAAAGAAGCTGGAGACAAAGTATTTCTGGTCTATGACAAGTTAAAAGTGAACGAAGATCTGTACCGATGGGATGAGGAAACAAATGCTATTGCGCTCATAACCGCTCGCCGTCACAGCATCAACCATGAAAAAAACGACGAAGCGAAAGCACCAGGCAAGCCACAACGCCGCAGCCAACGAAAGAAGTAACATTTCTTAACATTAACACCCGCAGCATGCTTCAAAAATTAGTACCGCTTGAATCCTTACTTCTTGGAATTGAACCGGACTTCGTAGCTTTGACAGAAACGTGGCTGACAAATGACATAAAGGATTTTGAGGTAACACCCCCCAACTACGTTATCATTCGTAAAGATAGGCCGACACGTGGGGGAGGCGTGGCCATCCTCATAAAAAAAGACCTTTCCTTTGAAATACTTCCTGAGGTTACCGGAGTCGAGGCAATAGTTTGCAAGCTTCTCTTCACTTCTCGCCCAGTATTTGTTGGCTGCGTTTATCGCAGCCCATCTTCAGACAAGGATAGCTTGCAAGCATTGCACACGTATATGCATCGGCATGTTCTCGGAGCCAGGCTAATCTTGCTCGGCGATTTTAATTTACCCGATATAAACTGGCAAACAATGCAACACCACAGCGCATGCTCGGATGTGCTCCTTGATATCATGTTGACATTTAATCTCTCCCAAATTGTAAAACAGCCTACCCGTGTTCAAGGGTGCTGTTCTAATGTACTTGACTTGGTGTTTTTAAGTGATCATTTTCCTGCAGATCAAGCACAGATCGTAATTCTTGAAGGCGTATCGGACCACGAAGTTATTCAAGGCTCTGTTTCTATATTTGACATCCCAATACCGGTTAACTCCTTTACTACATATCTTGACTTTAACCATGCCGATGACACCAGCATACTTGATCATCTTTTCCATGAACTTGCTTCGTTTGAACTACTTGCGAATGATTCAGACACAAATATAGAAACCCTATGGGCAAGGTTCAAAGCGGTCGTAACACACTGCGTTCTTAACTATGTGCCGTCTAAAACAAAGAAAACAAGAAAACATAATCCCTGGATAACGCGTGAAATTATTCATTCCAAGCGTAAAGTAAAACGCCACAGAAAAACTTTGAAGGCAAAACCTACGCCACAAATTCGGAACAAGTTGAGTCAAGCTATTAGTAACATGAAATCCCAAATAAAAATGTCCAAAGCAAACTATTTTACGAGTACGCTACCCAACTTTTTGAAAACGTCTCCCCAGAAGTTCTGGAACTACCTCAATCCTAAAAACCGTAACAGGCCCGTGGCCCCGGAAGAAAGCAAAGATAAAGCAAACTTGCTAAATAACTATTTTCAATCTGTTTTCACGATTGATGACGGAAATGTGCCTGATGTTGACATTTGCAACCACCGACATATTGAACCACTTGTTGTGACAGAGTCCGGAGTGCGTAATTTGTTGTTAAAATTAGGTACTAAAAAGGGTGCCGGTCCGGACAACTTGCCGAACGAATTTCTTAGGAGATATGCTGAATGCGTAGCCAAATACTTGTGTATACTTTTTAATAAGTCCCTATCAACCAGTTCCCTCCCCCAAGAATGGAAAATCGCAAAGGTAGCCCCTGTTCATAAATCTGGTAGCGAAGCTGACCCATCAAACTTCAGACCCATCTCACTAACCAGCACAACCTGCAAACTACTGGAACATATAATTCTTAAACATCTAACATTGTACCTTGACCACAATCGCATCTTATCGCCATTACAACACGGTTTTCGCAAAGGACTATCCACAGTTACCCAACTGGTTGAACTAATTCACGGTATCTCCCTCAATGTAGACTGCAGAAAACAAACCGATTTTATTCTATTGGATTTCTCAAAGGCTTTTGATCGGGTGCCACACAAAAAACTTGTAAGAAAATTAGAAGCAACAATAGACACAGGTCCACTTACTGACTGGATAGACAATTATCTGAGTAACCGAACGCAGTACGTGCAAGTCAATCGCGAAAGTTCTACCATAGCCAATGTTACGTCAGGTGTACCACAGGGCAGTGTTTTGGCACCCATTTTATTCCTGATCTTCATTAATGATTTACGTGCTGGCATTGGTGTTAATGTGAGGCTTTTCGCCGATGACTGTATACTTTACCAAGAAATTAACGCCCCAGAAGATCATGTAAAATTGAACAATGCCTTGCAGTACATATCTAGCTGGTGTGCTCTCTGGCAAATGACCCTGAATGTTAAAAAATCCGCTCTCTTGAGGATAACCAGAAAAAAGCATGTATCTGAATTCGTTTACGTTATAAATAACTCTCCACTTCCGGTAGTGACTGAACACAAATATCTAGGTTTAACTTTAACACAAGATTTTAGATGGGATACTCACATTAGCCATGTCACATCAGCTGCATTAAAACGACTGTTTTTCCTTCGTAGAAGTCTCGGTTCTGCACCACATGAAACCAGACTTCTCGCCTACAAAGCATTCGTCAGACCCGTCTTAGAATATGCAAACGTCGCGTGGTTTCCCTATACAAACAATCTCATAAATGCCCTAGAACGAATACATCGAAAAGCGATAAGATTTGTTTATAACAAGTACAGAATGACAGACTCACCCACAGAACTTTAAAAAAAAGCAGGTCTCTTAACAATAAAAAACCGCGCTAAACTGGCACGTCAGAAATTCCTGTATCAATTAGTTCACGAACAGCTAAACATAGACAGTTCGAAGTACATCTCATACGCAGAAACAAGGCCAACACGACAAAAGCATTCACAGACACTAAATGAATATCAGTGCCGTACTGACTGTCTTAAATATTCTTTTTTTCCACTAGCAATTAGTGAGTGGAATAATTTGCCAATCAGTATAACAAACAGTCCATCATTGGAAACTTTTTCATCCCTGCTTGAATGTTACTTATTGTCTTTGGAATGTCAAAACTGAGTTTTTTTTTTTCCTGTACACTGTTTGAAGTGCTCACTATTCTTTTTTCAATACTAGTTGGTATTGATGTCCTATGGTATTGATGTAGTTATGATGTACTGATATAGTCATAAAATGTATTGCTGTCGGTTTTGTTTCACTCGTATTGCAATATTTCAGTGAGTACCCTTTGTATAAATCTCGCACTTCCACAATGTATGTGCCCTTCCTGCAATAATCCCTAATTGGGATTGGCAGTATGTGTAAATAAATAAATAAAAAATAAATATTTTACGGGTTTTATTTGCAAATTATCAATGCTTAACGCTCGGCTATTTTTCAATGGCATAATTTTCAATGGCATAATCATTAGGATTAAAGAAAATGCCATTTGGATAGCAACATCACCAAGTACTCATTGTTTCTAAGGAGTTATCGCACGGGGAAATTCTATTTACCAAATAATGTCTTGAAACATTCAGCAAGCTCTCGCGCTTCTAATTGTTGGAACTTGATAGTAAGCGTTTTAGGAACATTGTTATAGCGGCGACTACCCAGAACTGTGTTCAATGCTTTCCAATGAGGTTGCAAACAATTATTGACGCTGCCATCGACCATCTAATATGCCACTCTATGGGTGCCTACCAGCCCACTCTTAGTGGGCTGGTAGGCACCCATAGCAGCGAAAAAATATATATAACACGAAAATTTCGCGCCAGCATTCCAGTAAGTTTGACAGCAAGAGCTTGATTTGTATATGGAAACCTCGACGGCCAGGCAACGACGCAATGGAAATACTGCTTCGCATATTTCGTCATTGTGCTGCCAGCAAACTACAAATCACAAAGTTGCCGGGGGAGCTTTGCACTAGAGGGGCAGCTTCTCACTAGTGTCGCCAAGACTGGGCAAACGGCAAAACTGGCGGCCCCACCTAGCTTATTCTTGGTTCGGCTAGGTTCAAGCGTGGTTATGCCAGGAGACTAGCTCGGCTGAGTTTTCTGCGTGGTGTCGTTGTTAGACCAACAAAGGGCAATTAGCACTCGGCCATAACCGTACAGCTAAAAGCCGACGTAACGAATTCCCCGGGCAGCATTTCGTTAAATAGAGAACTTTGTAATATCGGGAATGTGGTTTTACAAGTAGTGAATTCTATAGACGTCTGAAAGGAGGCGCATCACAGAAGCTACCATGACATCGTTATTGCAGCGAATGCGTTGAGCTAGCTTATCTCGTAGAGCTCCGTTGAAACGAAACTATATATATAGCTATGCCTCGTTTTTTTCTTTTCCTGGCGTTCTGCAATAATATTCGTGGCATTGGTACGAAAGGCATTCGAAATTGCATTTTTATGTGTCTGTTTCTGGAAATACTTCGCTAAATCTGGAATAGTGCTGAATCTTTTTCGTTACACCGAGTTTATAAAAGCATTGAGCCGTATGGGCACCTGCGCGGGAACCTGAATTTGTTCGGAAGATCAAAAAAATTCTAAAAGCGTTGTTCGTTTTGACTGTAATGTGTTTTTTTATGTTCAGTACGATCGAGTAATTTCGTCATCGTCATCTGATAGGACAATTTCGGAGGGTAAATTTTCGTCCGTCGCGCCTTAACCAGTAAATAATGCGTCGCAGGGTGGCTCACTCATCGCTTGTTACCATTGGACGTAGTTTACAAAGGGCGGCACCGGCACGCGCGATGACGTTATTGCTCGGCGGGGTTTCGCTGCACACGTTCACCATCCTAATTAACCACCAACGTAAACAACATCACCGTCAAAATGGGTAGGCTGCATAATTTTTATAGAGGCGGATCAGCTGCAGTGATTCTGTTTCAGCTTCATTGGGTTGCACACATTCACGAAAGAAAACATGATTGACCACGGCACAGTCCAACTTAAAGAAACGCACGACGTGGCTGTTTCTTGCCAATCGGTTTTCCGCGTGCAATTTGGCGGTGTACATGTAGGGTAATCAACCGGACTTTTCCTGGCTAAATCTCCCTGCCTTTCTCATACTGTTCCTTCCTTTCTTTTTGCCTTCTGTGTGTACAACTCCAGCGGTCCGGGAAGGCGAATATTTTATTTTTTGGATTTAGATAGATGCAATTATATACCAACAGAATGTTCTGAATATTTCTGTTTATTTACCGCAGGTCACAAATGCGTGATCATCTTACTTTCGACAAAGATGAACCAATATTAGAGCAGTTAAAGCTGGCTCTGCCGCAGGACTTACAAACTTTAAAGCTTCACTGCACGACCTGCCCCCGTGGGTTGGCTTGTTTGCGCGACGTTGAAGCTGAGCAAAAAGGCTGAACATGGTTAGCCCTGCAAAAAAATGAGCATGCTAACGCTGGTGTATGTTTGCCGAGGTGTAACGGTAGTTGGGTAAAATTTATACGCTGAATTTCACTGTTGATGTGGTAGGAGAATTGAAGAATCAAGAATTACTCGTTGGCTCGCAGTCCGGTGACACCAGCCACTAACATGCATAACAAGGGTCCCTTTTTCAATGACTGGAGGTACTGCAGCCTGTATTCACAGCCAGTTGTGGAGCAAACCCGCGTCTTTTCATTGCAGTGCATGCCAGATTTTTGTTTCACTGTGTTGCCATCTTGTAGTCGTACCATTCAACTCGATACTCAAATCTGTTCAGTCCTGACTGTCTAAGATATTTTTTTTGGCTTTGTTTTAGCACTACACTCACAAAGCAAAGATATGTGTGGTTGAAAATATTAGATTCACAATTAGTTTTTAATATTTGTATTTCATTAGCAGTCCTAAATTTGATATTAGCACATCCGTAGTTATGAAGCAGTTCACTAATGTTGTAAATTGTAAATACTATCACAGTGAATACCCATTCTTGTGTACTTTCTCACACACCCAATTTTTCACAACGTTGAGAGCTGTCTACCCCAGCTGTGAGTATTACTGCGTCTATACATAGAATAAACTACCCTCTCCTGATACGAATTACATTCTATAACATTTGAGAGCACTTCTACCAGTTTTGCCTATTCTGGGCCTACTCAATTTAGACGTCCGATCGTCTGCTGGCACTTTTTGGGCAGGGAGCCCCACAGGCCTAATACAGGTACGTATCATACGGAACAGCATCTCAGAGAGTCCATGGGGATCAAGTTTAAATATGATAATCGAGGAAGGCCAGAATCGCATTTAATGCAAGTTTACATCCTCACCAGGCATATTACATTCTTCGTATGAAAACAGCACATTCATATTGTGAGTGCTATCGCATTTCACCATTGTCCATTCCATCCTCATAAGTTCATGTCCATTGCAGAATGATTGCCTCTTCCACCGAGTTTTAACTTCTCCTATTCTGCATTGTCACAGTCCGTTCTCTGCAATCAAATTATTTCTCACCCTCAACTAGTCATTGGTCTTCTCCCCCTTTAAAACCACCTCTCAGTAGCCACTCCATTCCCACTGGGGTAAAAAAGTGGCATTTCAAAACAACTTATTGTCGACGTTCGCCTACGTCTCACCTTTTCCTTTACAGCAGGCTTCAAGTGCTGATAGTTTTTTCTCTACGCGCTAAGATTTGTGCAAGTGATTTGTCTTCCTTACTTCATAGCGACAGGTAAACAAGCAAAACTGCAACTGACTCAGCAGTTATTAGTGTACCATGTGGAAGAAATATATTTTAAAGGGACAGACAACCGATTTTTGTCGAGTATATATTCTCTATCCCAAATGAAAGGGCATCACTTAAAGCATCTTGACGAGAAACGGTTTTTCTGATAACGCCCTTGAACTTTTTAAAGTGAAATTTTTAGATCGGCGAGCCGTATGTGTCCCTCCCAAAAATCATACTGCAACCATGACATAGAGTAGCTTGGCAACATACTTTCGTCTGTATGCAAAATGAAAAACGATATTTAAAAACTTGTCCCCAGCTAAAAAAGTTTGAATCACCGGCTTTTCTTTTCCGTTATGTGTTTTTTAATGCAACGGTCTATTTTGCACGAATGCGCCATCTGTTGGGATAGACGATAGGCAGAATCTGGCTTCACGTTGTGGAGGTGGGAAGTTCGATTCTCCCGGGGCGCGACGTTTTTTTTAAGCTGCCAATGGCGTATTTGGAAACTGAAATAAAATATTTTGGCAGAACCAACGCCTCTGACTCAGGCAGAATTGTCAAAGCTCCTTCACTGGCTCTGTTTACTGAACGCTGGCGTTGATTCTGGGCATGGTGGCTCAGTTAGCCACACTGAGAGCAACCCAGCGGTGGCGGGCGGCGTGTCTTTAAAAATTTTCAAATTAATGTTTAGAAATACATATGCAATTTAACCTTGCACAAATACTTGTGTTAAAAGGTTTTCAATACTTAAATAAACGTTTCAGCACTTACAGTAGCTGCTAGGTTTGCAGGTCACGTGACAGGGACACATACTGTAGCGCCAAGTTTTGACGCTACGAAACGCCACCCTTCTGATTTCAGGAAGTTTGCTGCCAAATTAAAAATATTTCCGCCGATTTTTTCAAAAATTGCTTGTGGTTACCGGGCTATATAAAACGCTGCAGGGACACATATTGTAGCGCCAAGTTTCGACGCTACGAACCGCCACCCTTCTGATTTCAGGAAGTTTGCGGCCAAATTAAAAATATTTCCGCCGATTTTTTCAAAAATTGCTTGTGGTTACCGGGCTATATAAAACGCTGGCTTTCATATGAGCTAGAGAACATATACGCGACAAAAATCGGCTGTCTGTCCATTTAAGATTTGTGGCAATACAATGCAGGTTTACATTTCACACGCCCTAGCCAAAACAATTCCGTTCTAAATTTCAACTGCAACATGTATGCTCAAGTTGCTAAGCAAACTCAATTACCTGGTTTTAGTCACTTGTACCGTTGTGCACCCTAAATGACAAATTTTTGTACTCTCCCGAAATTGGCTTGTGGCTCGCAGACTGCAATTGTGGTTCCCAGACCAGAAATTTTCATAATACAAGACCATATTATGAATATTTCAATGCAAGGTATACATAAGTGGGCAAGAACACAGCAGCGCTAGCATGATGCTCAACCGCTTTCTGCTTTTTGCGCAGTTTTTAAAGCAAAGCTTTTTACCTCTACCTCCCAAGGGTTCTTTCGCGACCGTTGGTGTCACCAGAAAACTACAGCGAAGAAATTAAAGAATTTACCGGCACCGCTGGGAATCGAACCTGGAACTAAGAGAGGAACCTGGAACTAAGAGGAACCTGGAACAAAGCGAGAGCCCGTTGTCTTGCCGATTTAGCTACGAGCCCACGCGAAGACAGGGCAGACAGGTGGTGTACTCACCAAGCACGTCTACGGGTTTACCCCCTGCGTTCTCGCTGAATGCCACGTGAAAGGTCACGCGACCACTCACGCCCATCTAGCGGCCCTGCGCGCACCTTGCTCATGTGATAACAGCTACAAAAACTAAAGGAAGCTCACACCAATGCATGGAATCTCACTTCTAGTACGCCAGTGTGCTAAAGCCTGTGGCCTCCAGTGTTCACGTAAAAAATCGCAGCTCCTTGTCGTCCGCCCTCACGCCAAATCAAGGAATACATTCAAATACTCCTTGATTGCCAGGCCATCACTCCAATCCCCAGCATCAAGATCCTGGGCCTACATCTCGACGCTAACACCAAGAGTGACGTCTATTTGCAGCGCCTCAAAAACAGCATTAATCAAATCACACACATGATCAGGCGAGTCGCCACCAAGAAGCGAGGCCTAAAGGAATCCGGTACCTTTCGATTAATTGAAGCCTTTGTCCTCTCCAGAGCACTTACTTCAACCCCCTGTCTTCTTCTCAACAAGGAAGACATAGAGATGCTTTATATAATGATTAGAAAGGCGGTCGAGCGGGCCATTGGTATTCTCATGAGTGCGTCCACACAGAGGCTGCTTAGCACGGGGTTACACAACATGGTGGAAGAGCTGATAGACGGCCATCTTTCTAACCAGAAGGTCCGACTCAGAACTGCGGTGGGTAACCGCACGCTTCACCAGATTGGCTGGGCAGCCCAGAATGTCACTCCGCTTGACGTACTCCCAGACTCTTGGCCACTAAAACTAAAGATGTTCCCTTTGCATAGAAATATGAACCCCTCACATGAGGAGGGTCACCGAAAAGCATGGGCTCAAGCGCTAAACACCACCCTCGGTGGGGATCATGCAGTTATCTACACAGACGCCTCCAATCATCGAGGGCAGCAATACGCCATCATCGTGGCTACCTCCAGAACCAACCTCCTCGCGTGTACCTCGCTTAAGACCCAAGAAATGATGGCAGCAGAAGAGGCAGCCATCACCCTGGCTCTCACTCAACCAGGGGTTCGGAGGGTAGTCACCAATTCCCAGCAAGCCTACTGGAATTACCAGCCGGGTTGGGTGTCCTGACCTGCACTGCCCGTGCTAAACAACCCCTCCCCAAACGTTTCCATTCAGCTCATCTGGACACCCCCTCACGCTTTAATGGAGGGCAACAAATACGTCCACCCAACAAGCCTGCGCTTTTACCTCCCGTGCTATGGAGCTGCACGAGGACAGTCACCCCTTTGTCACGTTCAGGGAGATAACCAAGCATTATCGCCTTCTGAGACAGAGCGTACCTTCGCCTTACCCTTACCTTTCCAGAGAACAACAAACTACCCTACGGCTCATACAGTCCGGGCTACGCGTCTTCACCTAATGCATCCGAATCGCTACGACGCTGAATGTAAATTTTGCTCAGAAGTAGGAACACTCCCACCCGTGATAGGGGTGTGCGACTTTAGCCCTGAGCACCCTCCTCTCTTTCCGTCAACTACCCAAGAAGAGCAATGGGAGATGCTGCTGTCCAGGCCTTCTCTACCTACCCAGCTTCAGCGGGTGGACAGAACACAGGCCGCGCGGTGCTGCATATGGGCCCCACAGAAGAAGGAATCACTCACCAGGGTTGCACTCTGGGCCGTTCGGAATTCTGAACAGAAGTATTTCTTCCTCCTTCTCCTCCATCTCTGCCGCAAACCTCGTCGCCTCCGTCCGCGGCGCAGAGACGGAGAAGTCAGATCGTCTAACACCGGGTTGGAGCTTTAATTTTATAAAAAAACGTTTCCTCTCTTGTGCTGCACCCATACAACTCAACCAAACACCGTTCATTCTTCATGCATTGATTTAACCTTACCAAAAATATCTCTTTGAAGCAATAAATGGTGTGGTTAAGTGCATTTCACTTTTCTCTTGTTTTACTATTTGTAGAGCGATGTGAGTGAATTTAAGTGACGTCGCATGGGTAATCGTTATAGGTGCCGTTTAAAGCTTTGCTTTCCAACCACATTCACAAGGTGGATTGGCGCGATTTTTTAAGTGCGAATGCACTTTATAAGCGACCCCAAACCTTCCACCGCCGGCGGCGGCGGCGGCGGCGGCGGCGTCCGCAGTCCTCCTCTCTATATAAAAAAAAAACAGCATCCGGCGCCAGGTTTCGATCCAAGGACTTTGCGGCCGCAGCGCGACGCTCTACCGACTAAGCCACGGACGCGACTTTTTTTTTTTTTTTTTTTATTGCCGAAAAGGACAAAACAACACATATACAACAATACCAGCCACAATGACTGATAAAACAAGAAAGGAAAGAAGGAAAAGAAAAAGGGGGGACTGCATCGCTTTGAGCGAGCAGTTAAAAGAAATGTACTTTCATGACAGCCAAGTCATCCATTAGAGACAATATTTCTTCATCATAGCCTGCTCTGTGGAACACCTCGCGTAATTTGCATATGCTTTCTACAAAATAACAACATACAGATCGAGCATTTACATCTGCATTACGCACATCCATACGGCTCCTCCACATAGCATGTAGGCCCAGGAGGAAGAACAGGTCGTAGGGCAAAACATCTGGACCTATAGCGAGGTATCGAATTCCATGGGGCGTCAAAGGCAGTTCTTTCTTTAAGGTGCGCTGCAGGACATCCCCAAAAAAAACTGCGTCCCAGCAGTCCAGGAATACGTGTTCAATACTCTCCGGTTTCCTGCAGAGTGAACAGTCCGCACCCCACGGCAAGAAGAGCTCCTTGGCAGCCATCCACGTCATAACCGGAAGAATTTCTGTGTGCATCTTAAAGAAGAAAGTCTTAATTCCCCCCGGCACTGGCATTTTCTTCACTCTCTTCAAGACATCCTGACCTGGGCCCGCATTGTAAATAGAACGATACAAGGGTTCGGGAAATAAACATTCGATCAAATCCCCCATCAATTTTTTACGTGTCACGGAAGAAAGAAAATCACGCGAGAAGCGTGCCGTGAGAAACCGATATGAAAAAATCACTTCCTTCAAAAAACGACTAACGCTGTAACGAGCCACAACAGCAGAAGTAACCAGAAAGTCAGGCAAAGCATCACCCAAAGCAAACTGCATAAAAGTTCGCAAGAAAGGGTTAGACTGGTCCCGCAAAAAGAAAAAACGCGACACAACCTGTCTTAAAAAGAGATGGGGCAAAGCTAGCCCACCCCCTTTGAGCTTTCTAAAAAGATTAGTACGACTAGTTCTTTCGAACGTTGAATTCCAAACGAACACGGCAAAAATGCGGTGAAACTTCTGAATATTCAAACGGGAACAAAACAAAGCCTGCATAACATACCAAATCTTGGCCACTAGAAAAACATTACAGATCGTGACACGAGCAAAGATGGACAGATTACGACCCCCCCAGTTCCCTGTCCGTTCTCGTATTTCCTGTGCCTTTTCACACCAGTAAGTCTTGTTATCACGGTAATGCTGCAGCGGTACTCCTAGATAAGACGTTGGTTTTGATGACCACGTGACACCCTTGAAGATGCGTGGAAATTGCAGCCAATCGCCATGCCAGAGGCCGACACACTTCTTGTAATTAACTGAACTGCCCGTGACATCACAGAACTCCTGTGTTATGTCCAAGGCATTTGAAACACTTTGTTTGTTAACGCAAAAAAAAAAACAACATCATCTGCGTATGCCATTACTCTGACTTCGGACGATTCTAGTGTAAAACCCTGTATGCCGGTACTGTTGTTAATTCTTCTACATAAAGGTTCCAAGTAAAGCGCGAAAAGAAGAGAGGAAAGTGCGCAGCCTTGTCGTATTGAGGCACACACATCTATACTCTGTGTTAGTCGTCGGTTGACTAAAATCGTAGTTGTGCACTTATGGTAGGCCATTTTAACTCCGTCAAGTATAACTTTTCCAAGTCCTGCGCGTTCCAGGATTTTGAAAAGAATGGAATGGGACACCTTATCAAACGCCTTTTCAAAATCAATTTGTATCATCGCCACCCTCCTAAAATCCATGTCACATGCTTCCAGAATACTCCGTGCAACATGGATGTTGGTATAAATGGTTCGTCCTTTTATCCCGCAAGTTTGATGGGGCCCGACCAACGTTTGGATGACCCCCTGAATTCGCTTAGCCAGTACCTTCGTGAACACTTTGTAATCAGTGTTAGTCAGGGTAATGGGCCTATAGCCAGTGACTTTTGACAATTGTTCTGCATCGTCACTCTTGGGAATCAGAATTGTATGTGCTTTTGAGAAGGACGGAGGTAAAAAACCAAAGCTGAAGGATTCACGGAAAACTTCATATAAAATAGGCGCCACATCCTTCTTGAATAATTTATAGAACGCAGTACCTAACCCGTCTGGTCCCGGCGATTTCCCGTTATTTAAATTGTTTATCGCGTCTTCGATTTCCTCCACGCTTATGGGGCTACCTAAACTCTCAGTTGTCTCTTTTTCTAATTGGGGCAAAAGGCTAAGAAATGAGCTCTCAAACCCATCCGGTGCCTGTTTACAGGAAAAAAGATCTTTGTAGTATTCGAAAAAAGCTTTTTCAATTTCAGCTTGTTCACGGACTTCGGATCCTTTCTATTCTATTCCCCCAATTTCGTTCTTCTTTGCCTGCCTTTTTTCGTCTGACAGTGAGCGCTTCGTTGGCATTTCCCCGGCCATAAGGTTCTCTGAACGGGCCCTTATTGCCGCCCCCTTGTACTTTTCTACTTCGATGGCTTCTATTTTTTCTTTTACACTGCGCATGTCAGCCATAAACAGACCGGGCATTTTTGTCTCCTCATCTGTCAGCTGTTTAAGCACGTTGCGTAAATCCTTCTCTTGTTTTCTTTCTTCACGTCGAATTTCAGTAGAACGCTCAATAGCTACAATCTTCACTTCTTGCTTAAAGCACTCCCACTTCTCGATACAGTTCTTGCCTTCCGTGTGAAAAAGTTCATCTCGCTCTGCGTTAATCATGGAAAGAAACTTGTCATCCTTAAGGAGCTTTTCATTTAATTTCCAAAGGGTCCAGTTAAACTTTTCCCTGCTTTGTTTTTTGCCTCCGACAGGCGCGGTAACCAAACAATGATCTGAAAACGAGACGGGTTCGACTGAATAATCATTGCACGAGGGGCCTAGCTCTGCCGACACATAAATCCTATCTAATCTGGCATGGCTAGCTCCTTGAAAATGTGTGAATTTTCAACCGGCGAACGGACGGCTCAGCGAACGGACGTGCGGATGGCTGGCTCCGCGCCAGGCGTTTCAGCGGCCATGTCCGGCCGCGGTGAACGGTTTCCTTCTGCGCCTTCGGGGTACAGGTTTTTGCTGCCGACGATATCGTCGGAAGACTCGATGAAAGCTTGTTTAATTCTTCACTGTGACCTTGGTGGGAGACCATACCGGATTGAGGACTTTCGCACGCCTTTACAAGAAATGGGCGTGCTCAAGGACATCGCAGGAATAGGGCCCTTTAAAATGGGCCATGTCTGGCTGATAAAGCTGAAGACACCGGAGGCGCGCCAACGGCTGGTGGACGCGGGAGGACTGAAAGTGAAGGGGCGTTACTGCGCCGTCATAGACCCCATTCAACAAGAAGTTACCATCAAGCTACATTGGGTACCCTTTCACGTTCCGGATGCCTCGATACGCAGGGTGTTCACAGAGTTTGGTGAAGTGAAGGACGTTCGCCAAGACGCATGGGGGGCAGCCGGCTTTGAGACTGCGGAGTCGACGACACGCCTCGTCCGCATGACTCTGCGTGAGGACCTCACCACCGACAATTTGCCCCACCTGTTCAAGTTCTACGGAGGCTCCGTTCTTGTCGTCGTGCCGGGTCGTGCGCCTCAGTGCCTGCGGTGCAAGCGTAGAGGACACATGCGAAAAGAGTGCCGAACACCGAGGTGCTCGAAGTGTAAGCTTTTTGGTCACCTCTCAGACGAATGTGTAAGGACCTACGCCAATGTCACCGGCCCTGCTGATGAACCGGAAGTACATCCTGAAGTCATGGATGACGAAGAAGCGGAGAGGGCAGCGGCGTCGACAGCTTTGGCCGCGGCAGCGACGGAGAACGACGTAAACCGAGTGAACGTGGCTGGCGACCAAACGCCCCTTGACACTGCAAAAGTAAGCGAGGAGCAAACCGCCAACGGGTCACAGCTCGAGCCACAGACCAGCGACTGGGTTGCAAGTACACCCGAGGCCACTAAGGAGGACGCACCCATCGAGCAGCAACACGAAGACAGCGCGGACGACGACGACGCAGTGAGCCAGCACTCATGTGTTTCCACACGGACACTGCATAGCGGAGAGTATCTAACGGAGGACGAGGGCACGAAGGCACAGAACACCGGACGTCGAGACGAGTCAGCAAAGCGACGCCGGGATGCAACATTGAGCGAAGAGCGACGCCTCGCCCGCCTAGAGAAAGAATGGAAAATATCAACAAAAAAAAAGGGCAAGTTTGAATCGCACCAACCGCGGTCACAGTCCGCGACGCGTTTTAAGAAGCACTGAGTCTTGTGTTTCCCGCTAAAATGTAAATCATGGTGTCTGTGTGTAACTCATTATCGGTGACAGCCGATACACCCCTCCAAGTAGCGACGCTAAATGTACGAGGCCTTGGTTCAAGGAAGCGTCAACTTCAGCTTCGGAAGCTAATGGAGGAAATGCAAATTGATTTGCTAGCCGTGCAAGAAACTAAAATTGAATCCGAGCAACATACAGACACCATGGTGCAACCGTTCCTTGATGCGTATTACGTGTGCGTTAGCCATGCGGCTGGAACTTCTGGAGGCTGTTGCTTGTTTATAAGAAAGGCGAAAAACTGCGTGGTTGAAAGCGTTAAGGCCTGCTCAGAGGGCCGTTTCGTCTGCTGTGATTTCGTGTATCACCAACAGCCTTTTAGAGTTGTGTGTGTTTATGCGCCCACAAAGCCCAAAGAGCGCCGTATTTTTTTTGAGGATATAGTTAAACTTCTCGAGTGTGACAGGAAGCTTATTTTTCTCGGTGACTTTAACTGTGTTTGCAGGCAAGAGGACCGTTCGAACGAAAACGCCCCCTCTGATCCAAGTGCTATTTTTTTTGTTGGAAAACATCAGCCGCTTGTTACTCGAGGACGTTGCGTGCTTCGCAAATGCTACATGCGCGGCAAAAGCCACGGACGCGACGCTGATATCAGTGTTAGTAACGCGCCTTATATCTTTAACGCATTCAAACTACGTCGTCAGCGGCGTGCGTTGGCGACTCAGCGGCGTTATAGCGGCTTGATAACTGCGTGGTGTACACGTGATACTACAAACCCGATGGAAGAGATGGAAGAGAAGGCGGCGAGGCGGTGGGCTGCGGGGGCCGAGCGCAAGCGCCGCAAGCGGGCCGACAACCGTGCATTCGCACTTTCACATTCTCCTCCTCGGGGAAATGCGGGGGAATTTTTTTTGCCTGCTGTGCGTTCCCGTGCCCGGCCCGTCCCGCTATCTTCGCTGCGATGCCGATGTGTTCGTCAGCCGTTCTCCGACAATGCTTATGCACGTGGAAAATTCGGCTTGCACGGGCCTGGACGACCCTATCTACTTCACTGTAGATAGTCCTGGCCTGTTCATCGCCCCGCCAGCTGATGGTCTGCGCACCCCTATCTTCCGTGACGTCACTCTGGCCCCTCCAATCATCGCTGACTTCGGCATGGTGACTACCCCAGCAGAGCTTATAAAAGTGTCCTCGACGGCTGCCTTCTTCAGTGGGCAAGAACACAGCAGCGCTAGCGTGATGTTCAACCGCTTTCTGCTTTTTGCGCAGGCAGGTTACCTGAACAATGCGAAATGCATTCGCTCCGATAATCGTTTTCTGCTGCTGTTTTCTTGCCCACACGATTGCACCTGTTCTCATGATTGTGTGAATTTATGCTGTGCCGTAATTTACTGCGTCAGGAGCCTTCTTTTGTGTGGCGATGTTGAAACTTAACCCTGGGCCCAATAAGCAACACAAGGGAAAGGACGTTCCGGCCTCTGATACTCGTTTGCGAAACTTTTCTACGGCTGAGGAAACCGTGGCCCCAGAAGCCAATGCTGTTGACTTGTCGGCCGTACCTCAAATGCTTGCGGAATTAATTAAGGGGCAGAAACGCATATCGCAGGAAATAACAGAAATCAAGAACTTTAATCAAATGAACCACTCCCGGTTTGACGCCCTAGAGGCACGCGTCTCCGCACTGGAGTCGGTTCCTGCCGCCCTTCCATCTGCCACGCTCAACGGCAATGTGGAAAGTGAGCTTCATCAACTAAAAATCAAAATCGACCAACTCTCTTTGAGCAATGATGAGTTAGAAAATCGTTCCCGCCGTAATAACTTGCTGTTGCACGGCTTTCCTAAGGTGCCTGATGAAACCCACGACATTCTGCTGTCTAACATTTCCGCGTGGTTCGGGAAAGAGCTTGAAATCGATTGTCCGAGTATTGAAAGGTGCCACAGGATTGGCCGGAAGCATGCTGATCGCCCGCGCCCAGTTATAATGAAATTTCTTGAATACCGCGAAAAAACAAACGTCCTCAAAAATGGCCACAAGCTTAAAGATTCTGACTTTCACATTTCAGAAGACTTTTCTAAACGCATACGTTCAATCCGGAAAAAAATATGGGAGGCAGCTAAGCCCTTCCGTGATAATGGCTCGATGGTTCACTTAAGCTTCGACCACGCGTTTATTGATAAAGTTCGGTACAACTGGGACGATAATACTAACACCCTCGTCAGGGTTCCTTCTCGCCCTCCAAAAGCCGCGTCCAACGCTGCTACTGTAACCCCCTGACGCCAAGTAACATACAAGAGCAATTGCGCTTCCTTAATGTTAATGCCTGAAGCTTAGTTAATAAATTCCCAAATTTTCTTTCACTGGTCACCACCCATTCACCCCATATTGTTGGCGTGACTGAGTCATGGTTACACGATAACGTTTACGACAGCGAGATAACACCACCAGGTTTCGCTGTTCTTAGAACTGATCGGCGACATGGGAGAGGCGAGGTGTTGCGTTATTTTTGCGGTCTGACCTTCAATTTCTAGTACTCCCCAGCCCGCCTGACACCGAATCCGTTTGGTGCAAAATCTTTTTCGCGAACTTTCCATTACCTTTCGTGTTATCTATCGTCATCGAACGTAGCTCAGATGCTCGCCCTTAGTACCCATTGGACCACAGACGTCTATAAAACATCCGTTGGACATCCAGTGTCGAACATTTGGACGTCCGTTAGACATCAACAGAAAGCCAGCGGACGTTTTAGGGACGTCCGTGGGATGGTCCGATGCAAAGGAATTTCTCATCCTACGAACGTCCGACAGACGTCCTAGCCAGATTTCCCGAC
The DNA here is from genome assembly GCF_048455015.1 of Haemaphysalis longicornis. Classification (NCBI taxonomy): domain Eukaryota; kingdom Metazoa; phylum Arthropoda; class Arachnida; order Ixodida; family Ixodidae; genus Haemaphysalis; species Haemaphysalis longicornis. The sequence goes on from NW_027526335.1 coordinate 223,922,666, forward strand.
ATCCGGCGGATGTTCAAAATCGGACATTTACAAACCGAGATGTACAGGGGACTTCCAGGGGATAACAAAATTTGGATATTGGACGTCCGCTTCTAATCCTAAATTTTTCGAATCAGGGAGAACCTGTACTCTCTGTAAACTTCAGTGCTTTGTTGATAACATGCCTCGAAGCCGTACTCCAGCTTTAAAGGGGCACTGACACAAAATTTTGAAGGCGCGATAACTTCGGAGATAGATTGGTGGGAACACATATATATCATCTGCAAAATATCAGCGGCGAATACAGCCTAGAACATATTTAAAATCAATTTTAAAGTGTGCGAAACACAACCGAGCAGCAAGCAGAGGACCACGCGCAATCGACATCCCGAGGTTATTGTGTAAATAAACAACGTCCAAACACGTCACGAGTTTGTGTTTGCCGCTTCCGCACTGCCGGCGTTTTTCGCCGGCTCGCCTGGCTCGCCGCTCCAATAGGAGGGCCGGAGGGCGGAGCTTCTGCTCTCGAGAACGAACGACCCGATCGTTGGCGGCGGAGGCGCCGTGATTTCGTCGGCTAATCGGGCAGCTGGCCGCGACGAAAGTTCTACAGCGATTCCAGGCACTCTGTTTCTATTACTGTTTCTTACCATTGGATGCGAAAACGCCCTGGAGGCACGAAAAGCCCACTGAGCTAGCCGCACGGTCGCTGTGCAGGCGGCGGCCACGGCCGCGAAGTGGCCCAGGCCGGCGCAGGTAGCTCGAGTGATAGCTTGTTACCGCTGCACGAAATTGTCCCCAAGTCTCGACCATGGTGGCTTACTTGAGAAAAGAGTTAATGATGCGATGGCGGGTTGCATTAAAAATTGTCATCTGCACTGCTTACGAGAGCGGCACTCGAATATCAGCCGCAGTGCTAAGCCCAAAAAATCTGTAGGCGGACCTGTAGGCAGACCGGCCGGCTGCTCCCAGCGCGCGTCTTGCCACCCACCGTCTCGAGCGTCGCGCGTCGTTCTTTAGCCGCGATAGCATTTGCACTCGCAGCGCCTGCGTCACATCCACGGTCGCTTTTTAATTGAGCGCCTCACGAGATCAGTACGTGGGGGCATTCGCAGAAACTGCCGTCGATGCGGATTCGACAGTGCTACGGCGGCTCTGCTCTGTGATATCCCTCCGACGGTCACGTGGTCAGCTTTGTTCACACAAAATCCACAAAATCCATCGTTTCGCGGCACTCGCTGAAACCGAAACTGCGACTGGCCGCATTGAAAATGCCTCTAATTAAACAACCGTCACACGCTGAAGTAAATGAGGTTTCTACAGTTTATAAGTAGGTCACTAGCTACTTATCGCAACAATAAAAACAACATGAAAAATTTTTGTGTCAGTGCCCCTTTAAGAATACTTGATACAAAAGCCTCTTCTGTAGCTTGTTTTGGCACAACCCTAATTATAAATGCTTGCCCCATGCACTCTGTGGACAGACAACTCCACACCCTATTCATATTTCTTGCCAAGAGTGCGAACAGTGACGTTACAGAAGCATAATACAGTGGAACGTTGCAAGCTTATCGTCATTGAAAAGGGGTTACGATAAGCTCGCAACTTTCAACTGTATTATGCTACTGCAAGCATCACTTCTCCCACTCTTCTGAGGGCCCAACACCACATTACGATGCTGTCTATCCTCCTCCCTCCCACTCTTGCCAAGAAAAGTATGAATAGGGTGTGGAGCTGTCGGTCCACACCGTGTGTGGTACAAGCACTTATAATTAGGGTTTTGCCAAAACAAGCTACAGAAGGGGCTTTTGTATTGAGTATTCTTAAAGCTGGAGTAATTCAAGGCATGTTATCAATAAAGCACTGAAATTTACAGCAAGTACAGGTTCTGAAGTTTACTAGAAAACTGAAACCTACGCTATTAAGCTTTATGAATTCATACCGAATATGTTTGGGATATTTCCATTAAATTGCTAAAGACAAAACTTCCATCAATGCACGCTAAAGAACAAAGACTTAGCTTGAAAAAGAAGTTGAACAGTTAAGCAGGCTACTAAAACAAATATACTGAATGAAATATTACATGTTGCAAAGTACGGAATGCAAAACAGATACAATGTCGCAAAGCTTGAAAATTCTTTATTTAACGCTTTACAACTCCCAAAGTAAGTACAACCTTTCATGTGCCCATCACGATTCATGCCAGGAACATCTTGGCTCAAACTTTTCCCCAACTCCTCGGTCAGCACCTGCAAAACAAAAAGCAACAATTACAGGTTTCTTTCTGCAGCCACCCGACAGAAGTCAAATACATGTAAATTCAAACTTCATGGTTTATGTAGTCCCATATATGGCTACAGCATTAGACACACAAAAAGAATTTTAGCCTGCTTTTGAACTATTTTGGTTGGATCGAATCTACAGCTAATGTAGATCGCAGCAACAAGAACAGAAATCAGCACCGCTTTTGTTGCTCCTGTCGCAAGTATGAATGGGCCTTTATACGCAATACATTCACACGGTGACTGGCTGTTGTGGGGGGACGTAACTATGCGCACCGAAAGCCTGATTGGCCAGGCTAAATGCCTGCCCCCACCCCTCATATTTCAATATTTTTAATATACCAAGTGGCCCAACTCCAAGCTTGGGAGAGTCAGTGGGGTGCGTTTCGATACGATGCATGCTTTTCACCTACGCGCTTAGACGGCGTCTATCTATACCCACCCCCTCCCCCCCTACAGCGCACCTTACGGCTTCTTACACGTTTCGTGACACCGTGCATACATTTCACCTCAAGGCCAATGCATAACGCATTTCCGCAACGAGCTCACACAGTAAAAATTGTTACAACCTTTTCCGTAAACCTGAGGTGAACGTAAAAGTAGCCACTGCGCACACCACGTCGTAGGTAGCGCCGGGCTGAATGTGAACGCGGGCATGCTCAACGTACCGCTGATAGCTTTAAGAAAACGGTATAACTAATTTACCGCGCCTATGTTTGCGAAGAAAAGGTGATTCCCTGAGCGCATTTTTACGCTGTCATTCAAAACGCGCTAAGCCAGTTATGCCTAACTTCGGCACAGCGTACGGCTAGTACGGCATTTGCAGTACACGGAAAGCTAAAGACGATTTCCCCGCCCCCTCCCCACTCACCGGCACTTATAAAAATGTCTTACCTTTCGTTGAGGACGTAAAAAGATGTCTAGAAGAAAGCAGCAGGGTTTCTTTCTCTAAGATAATCGAAGTTCGTTGGCGCTTTGCAACTTGCAAACAAACGCGAATGGCTATGGCTATACGGCTTGACGTGTCTTGATCAGTGTTGGCTTTGCATCGCACAAAGAAAAACAATGAAAAACTTTAGTAACACAAAAAAATACTTTTTAGCCTAATTAGCAGCAAATCAAACAGTACAACATTGCATATCAACCCAACTGTTTTTATAAAACTTTACGATATCTGCTGTCGTTTTTTTTTTAATTCGAACATAACTATGTAAAGTCATCGCCTCCTGTAAAAATACAGGAGGCGATGGTAAAGTGGACCTGGTTGACCCGTTCGGGCCGCAACGAGTTATTTGTGCGCGAGCCAGAAAGGCGCGACGGTTACAGCTACTACAATTGTTTTCTGAGCTTACAAATTGTTTGCCTCCCGAACATAATTAATGCGAGACTAATTACGATGAGTTACTAACATGATCGATGAATATTGCTTCAACCATACAGAGCTCGGACGTCCGTCGGACCAAATTGAACGGACGCTCACGTTTCCCAGAAAAATACATCCGAAGTACGTCCACCAGACGTCGAGCGCGGGACTTGGACGTTCGGCTGTAAAACGGATGTTCTACGGATATCTGTGGTCCAATGGGTACGTTCATGCACGAGCATATCTCGTCTTCAAGCCTGATCTGTCTCGGCGATTTCAACGCTCCCGGTATTCTGTGGCCTTCTTTATCTCTCACTGGTTATGACGTGGAAATAAGCAAAGTTCTTTTAGATTTTTCATTATCCTTTGGTTTGAAACAAATCGTCGAAGCCAACACTAGAGGTGCCACAGTTTTGGATTTAGCATTTGTTAGTCCCCATCTATTAGATAACGGCTATGAATGCGAGGTTACTGATGGCATTTCAGATCACATGGCTGTTCTTGTTTCCATACCCGTTCCGGTTCGCAACAATTGCTTTGTTTACTCTACATTTCCTGATTTTTCACGCGCCGATGACTCCTCCATTATCGATTATTTAAGCGATTCTTTTGACAATTTCGAACAACTTAGTTTATCGAATGATGTGAATTTCTTGGTGGCTTCGTTCGAAAATATTGTTGCAGCCTGTCTACAGCGCTTTGTGCCCCTTAAAACAAAAAAGAAAAATCCTCGCCTCCAAGGATCTCGCGTGATATACTTCACCTGTCGCGTCGTGTTGCGAGGTTAAGGTGTGCAAAACGAAAAGGTGATCCCCTTAAAAACGCCGAATTTAACGAAGCTAAAGAAGAGCTCCGCCTCAAAATGAATTCATCTAAAGATTTTTACTTTAAGGTTACATTAAAAGGTTTACTGAAAACTAACCCTAGGAAATTTTGGAGTTCAATTATACCCTCTTCAGCCTCTACTAATACTATCCTAGTTAACCATGTCCCGTCTAGTGACCCTATAACTAGCGTCACTGCCTTCAATGAGTATTTCCAGTCAGTATTCATAACAGACAACTTCGAAATACCCGATTTCCCACATGAGTCGTATTGCTCAATTGGCGATATAACCGTGTCTGTCGAGGGGGTTCTAAATTTAATTTTGCACCTGGACAATAAGAAATCCTGCGGTCCTGATGGAATGCTTTTCTGGTTAGATATTGTGTCTGGACGAGCGGGTATTTAACTGTAATTTTTAATAAATCTTCATCTACTGCGACTGTCCCGTTAGCATGGAAATTGGCTAAAATATTTCCCATGTTTAAATCCGGCAACAAGCAGTCACCATTGAACTATCGTCCGATTTCATTAACGTCTCAATCATGTAACCTTCTCGAACATATAATCTTCAGTCATATTATGGAGTTTCTTGAATGCAATTACATTTTGTGTAACGTCCAGCATGGTTTTCGTCACGGCTTTAGTACAATAACTCAGCTTGTTGAATTTTCCCATGACATTGCCCACGCTCTTGACAAAGGAAATCAACTTGACGCAATTTTTATAGACTTATCTAAGGCTTTCGACACCGTTACCCATTCAAAACTTCTTCATAAACTTCGCTTATACTTAACAACTCGGCCTTAGTTGATTGGATTGCTAGCTTTTTACATGATCGCTCCCAGTAAGTTTCGTTTAACTCCACAAATTCGTCGGTAGCGCATGTGTCATCCGGAGTTCCCCAGGGTTCGATCCTGGGGCCACTTTTGTTCTTATTGTACATAAATGATCTGCCTAATTATATATCCGCAAACATCCGACTCTATGCTGACGATTCCGTGTTGTACAATGTAATTAACACGAATGATCATATTTTGCTAAATGATTCTTTTGCTCAATTTTGCAGGTGGTGCCAGACGTGGCAAATGAATATTAACTTTACAAAAACAGTCACTTTATTTTTCAGTACACGCAGTTCCGTTTCTTTGTTTAATTATTCTTTCAACGGCTCTTCCCTGCAGCGGGTGAACGAATATAAGTACCTGGGCGTTATCTTCACACCTAAATTGTCTTGGTCAAGGCACATTGATTATACATGCAACAAAGCTCTAAAAAAGTTAGGCTACCTAAATCGTACATTGCGGGAAGCTCCACTCGAAACAAAATTGCTAACATATAAAACGCTTATCCGACCCATCTTAGAATACGCCTGTACCACCTGGAACCCTTATAAAGTATCCAAAATTAACAAACTTGAATCTGTTCAGAAAAAATGCATTCGTTTCATTTTCCGCCGTTTCGATTGGAGCTTTTCGCCGTCATCCCACCTTGCTACACTAGAATTACAACCCCTGTCCGAGCGCTGTGAACGCGAATGTCTTAAACTTTTACATATTCTTACGAATACTCCGCGCTACTCACAACGGAATAGCTATTTGTCAACCGATGAACCTAAATCTACCAGAAATAGCCACAAACTCAACCTTGCAACTTTTTCTCCACGAACTAATCTATTTAAGTACAGCTTCTTCCCGCGAACAATTGAAAAATGGAACCTACTACCAGGTGAAATTAGGTCATTGCCTTTGGAAAAATTTTTGCAGAATTTAAATTGATTGTGGTATGTCAGTTTTGCATAATTTCAATGTCTTGCCGTACTTATTATCTATTATGTGTAAATTTTATGAATAAGTGAATATTAATGTGTTGTGTTTTTTTGTGTTATTCTGTGCAGAAAAGTGTTTTGCATTTATGTACCAACCCACTCCTGCGATAGCCCAATTGGGCTGCAGTATGTATAAATAAATAAATAAATAAATAAATAAATAAATAAATAAATAAATAAATAAATAAATAAAGCCAGTACTCATTGCAAGAAAGATCTACTCCTATGTAGCTAAGATTTAGGGGCATTTTTTATATTTCACTAGCATAGACCAAGCTAATTTAAGCAGAAGCGTTGTAAAAGCGGAATTGCATATAAAACTTTGTGAGATCATAGCGCAAACCGAATTTTCAATTTAAACTCGACATATCAATGAACACTCCCCACCATTTCAAAGCAAGTTTATTGATATCTGTTATCACCAAACATTCAAACTACCATTGTCATTTCAGGATCATAAAACTTACATGTGAAAAGCAATTACTGCTAAGCAAAAATATTAGATTTGAACATTGATGATCCAGAAAGAGAGAATTATGCGGTGAAACATTAGTACATTTAGGGTACCACAAAACAGCTTCGATCCAAGAGCTTTATCGGTTGAAATAACAATCATTGAGACATTGTCTTACCTTGACCAAGCCAAAAGTGCCGACAGAAACTGATTGCAATTGCTTCTGATTTCATTTTTATTATAGCCACCTTACAGTACTGCGCGCAGTGCTGGGTGAATATTGTCATGTAGCCTAAGACGATACATGTTTCTTCAAAAACAAAGTTTATTGGAGCAAAGTGTGTTGGAGCAAACAACTCAAAGAACACGCAAGCAGTGAAGGAGCAGTCAACAAAGTGACATGCACAAGCAAGTGTTGGCAAATCGAATGCCATGGCATTTTCCATGCGAGCATTTATTTTTCCATGCAATTCAATCTGGAACTGTTTGACGAGGTTGAGAATACTGGTGATCAATGAAGAACATTCTAGCCTAGTGCTGACTCTTTCTATCAAATAGGGTACCACAAAACAGCTTCGATCCAAGAGCTTTATCGGTTGATTGCAATTGCTTCTGATTCTGCGCAGCATACAAAAAGGATGGTAACACATGCTCCACTTTGAACACAGATAACACAGCCGGGCATGGCCAGACGCTGAACAGAAAACACATAAGAAAACAAATAAGAAGGAATGCTTCCCAGCAACATGTCGTTAATATGGTGGCCTAGATCCTCGATTAGTACACCTCCTGCAGTCTGTAAGAACATACGCTAGTTAGAAAATACACATGCATAAGCAGTGAAATGAACCCTTGTATGCAAGTTCTAAGAAATATAATCAGAATAAATTTTTGGATACTGGTTGCAAATTTATCGAGAAATATTTATATAGAGACCTTTCTTCCTTCATATCTGGTACCATTATATTTTCAATAGAGAATTTGCTACCTGCATGACTACCCAAGAATTATATATCAAAGGAAAATGCTCCTTTGTGAGAAAGAGTCCCGATAATGGAGCATTGCTAACGCTACCGAAAACTATGCATCAGATTCTAATGATGCAGAGTTTGTTACTTTATGCAGCGTAATTAAAGAGGCCATGCAGAGAAAATGAAAGTTTGGTTTATTTGAAAGATTGCCTCGTTAGAATAACACTGACACCACTTTTAACACAAACTTCACTCAATCAGGTTATATTATTAGAAAAAAAGAGAATGGCCATGCTACCCCCTTTCCCGCACTAGAACCTATGACGTAATATTCCCAGCTGTGCGATTGGCTGAGGCCAGCAAAAGCAAACGCCAGTTAGGCGGGCCTTGCAGAATGAGTTATTTGCATTTAAATTTGAAGCACCGACAATGTTTTTGAGCCTCCATGCGTAATCTCTGAGATTAAAAAAACGCCAGTTTGCCGTGACGCCCAGTCACAGTAGGAAATCACTACGGCCAGGGTATCGCCGGTCATCAGGATCCATATCAGCGGGCCCAATCCGGACCGGGACACCGCCGCTACATCAGCGGGCGCTGTTGTCGAGTCTGCGTGGTATAAGAAGCAACAAAATTAAAAAGAGCGCAAAGGACGAGGACAAAGAAACACAGTAGACGGGACGCGCGCTCACTATCAACTAGTTTATTTCGAAAACCCTTCCCACATATAAATGTCAATACATCAGGGGCGCGCCTGCGCACAGAAGACCTAAAAAAGGCAAGCCACATGCGCGCTACCGATTACGGCACAAAAGGCGGAACTCACTCTCCCGCAAATACACCGATGTCTGGCTGACACAATCTGTGCCCCTTTTTTTAATATGGTATGCCTCCAAAAGTTCACGTGCCACCGTATCCCTGCTGCGGCCCAGTATCTTCAACTGATCAAACAGAGGCACGCATTTACATTCTGCGCAGTGCGCCGGAAGATTCGCACCGGAATCCTTTGTGAGGGACAGCTCATGTTCGCGGGCCCGGTCATTGACACATCGGCCGGTTTGTCCTATGTAGGACTTGCCGCAGTCCAGTGGCAACTCATATACTGCAGCCACTGCGCAATCCACATAACGCAGTGCGTGCTTTTTACCACAGGCAGCCCCTTTCCTGGCATCCCCATGGATGCGCGCGCACAACTTTGCCAGCTTTCGCGGCGCTGAAAAAACAACGGGTACATTGTGCCTGTTCGCCACTTTCTTAAGGTTATGTGTCACCTTGTGGATATATGGAATCACTTCGGGCCTCTCGGTGCTCTTTTGCCTTTCTTTTTCCCTCGCCGTGCCTTTTAGTTTCTGCAGCAGGGATTCTGCAGTCGCCACCAGGATGGTATTTGGATACCCTGACGACCGCAACCTCTGAATCTGTTGTTGAAAACTGGTGTGGGCGGCATGATCGCAAGACTTTTGGAGGGCGGATTCCAGACCGAGCTTAGCAATTGCTCGTTTAACAGTCTTTGAGTGGGCCGAATTGAACGGCAGCAGTGGTTTGCGGGAGCGTGGGTTGTACGCCCAGCATACATGAGATTGCATAACAGAAAGCTTAAGATCTAAAAATTGCAAGTTCCCCTCGGCAGGCAGTTCGTGTGTAAAAGACAAACCTTGTCCCATCTCGTTGAAAGTGTCCAACACTTCTTTGCACCCATCCGTAAAGCTATTAAAACCATCATTAAAATCGATAAAATCCAGCTTCTTAAAAACAACTAAATATCATCTACATATCTAAAAACTTTAAGCACTTCGCTTCCATTAAAAGCACTGTGCAGACTTCTGTCAACAGCCGACAAAAAAATATTGCAAAGTACCGGCGCCACACATGACCCAATGCAGATACCTCGTTTCTGCACATATAACTTGCTATCAAAGGACACGACCGTGGCACCTAAATAAAACTCCAAGAGGGACATAAAGTCGTCAACGCATATTCCAGCACTATTTTGAAAGGGTATGGCACCATTCTCTTCTATGCACTCTCTAACAGCGACAAACAATTCATTGTGTGGGATCGAGTAAAAAAGGTCTTCCACATCCACCGAGAATAAATACCCTATAGAGACATTGTCGCGTAAAAATTCAATCACATCAAGTGACTTTCTTGTTGCAAAGGGGTCTTGGATGGTCAAACCACCCAAATGTTTAAGCAGGTACCGGCTAACGTGCAGCTGCCAGGATCCCTTCTCGCTAACAATAGCTCTAAAGGGTGCCCCCTCTTTATGGGTCTTCGCGGTAAAGAAAATTGACAGACAATTACCTTTGCTCCCCAAAATGTTCTTTGCGAGCTTCTTCAGCTCAAGCTGGTTGCACTTGTTCACGGCCTTAGTCTTTGCTTTTGCCACTCTGGCCTTTACGGGAACAAAGTTCTTTGAAATCGCCACGGCAGCTTTCTCACTGAAGCATGTAAATGTAAATGCGTGCCTCTGAAGAATGTAAATGCGTGCCTCTGTTTGATCAGTTGAGGATACTGGGCCGCAGCAGGGATACGGTGGCACGTGAACTTTTGGAGGCATACCATATTAAAAAAAGGGGCACAGATTGTGTCAGCCAGACATCGGTGTATTTGCGGGAGAGTGAGTTCCGCCTTTTGTGCCGTAATCGGTAGCGCGCATGTGGCTTGCCTTTTTTAGGTCTTCTGTGCGCAGGCGCGCCCCTGATGTATTGACATTTATATGTGGGAAGGGTTTTCGAAATAAACTAGTTGGTAGTGAGCGCGCGTCCCGTCTACTGTGTTTCTTTGTCCTCGTCCTTTGCGCTCTTTTTAATTTTCTTGAAGCCATGAACCAACTCGCCCAACAATCCATTTTATAAGAAGCAAGCTGCGCACTGCGGCCGTCACATTGGCAGCAGCGGCAGCAGGAGCAGCGACACTGTTTCTGAGCCTCGGGTCCCTATTCTCGACTGCACAAATTGCCGGCAATTCAGGCAATTTTCAGGAAGTCTTTTTTGATTGGCTTTCAATTTTGGTCACGTGCTTCCGGTTGACAAAGCGATTGTGTGTGCTGTCGTCATTTTGACGTTTCATGTCGTCTACGGACACCAGTTCTAAAGTTTGCCTCATTTCTCGTTACTAAAGGCGCATAATTCTTGGCCGGCAATGAAAAACCAGACTAAATGCAGCGGACATGACAACGTAAGCCTGTCTTTGCTATTCAACAGCAATACTGCTTGTAATACACCCCCCCTCTGTGATTGGCTGAGAAGGCGCGACGTATTTTAAACAGTTGGCGGGAACGATTACGTCATGCATTGGCAACTTCAGCCTGCGTAAAAGTGACGTAATGCTACGTAACAGCTTGAAAATTGCGGCTGTTTTTGTCGAAAAATACAAGCAAAATAGGGCATAGTATTGCCCCGGCTTACGGCGCCGCGAAATGTGCGGCAATTTGCAGCAGGCGCAGTTTCGCATGCGCGCTGTTTAAAGCATGTTTCCTACCGAAACAAATTATAGTTTAAACTGCTTCCAAGTCAGTGATCATGGAACATACAAATAACGTGCAGTATTTTGCTTTTATGTTTGGTAATGAAATAAAAATTATTTGTTTGGCGTAACCGCAACATAAGAGGGCAGTACAAGCCTCTCCATGACAAAGAGAACCCAATGCATGGCATTTGTCCATACTTGTCCTAGTAAGCTGTTGGGTCACATGATCGAACTCGAGAGAAAAATAACAATGAAAAGTGACTATTTAGTTCATTACAGCGCTTATTGCAGTCGAGCTTGACGAATGAGTGAATCGGCGACATCGGTGCGCTCCGCGGTTATCAGGCGTAGCGCTTCGCTGCTCTTATGTGTCATAGAAGCGATGGTCGCGGCCGTCTTTTAAGTGCGAATGCACTTTATAAGCGACCCCAAACCTTCCACCGCCGGCGGCGGCGGCGGCGGCGGCGGCGTCCGCAGTCCTCCTCTCTATATATAAAAAAAAAAAAAACAACATCCGGCGCCAGGTTTCGATCCGAGGACTTTGCGGCCGCAGCGCGACGCTCTATCGACTACGCCACGGACGCGACTTTTTTTTTTTTTTTGAAACAATAACTTTATTTACACATAAATATACACGTTATGCCGAGTGTTACACATGGTTCAGGAGCAGCTCTGACAGCGGATGTGTCCGTTACATGTTTGAGTGGTAAGATGACAGCAAACGTAAATCCAGGAGAAGAAAAAAGACACAAAGGCAAAGAGAAACCAAACAAAAAAGAAGGACAAAGAGAACAGCAACACAGACTATACAAAAAAAACAAGGGCTGAAGGAATTGTGAGTGTCCTATTAGCTGGCGCTAATCTCTCTTGTACCTCAAAAGAGGGGCTGGTCAACGTAGATGCGCTGGCTCGTTAAACGGTCCAATCACATTTTTTATTTTATTAATGGATTAGACGTGTCCCTTCCTGCGTCTTTCCTCATTGGTTTTGTAGCGCTTCAGCGCATGGCTGCCTCGGGCGAGCTTCCTTCGCAGTTCCAGGTCACAGTCAGATGTGCCCAATGCACTAACCGTCCATTGGACCTCCCGCAGAAAGTGTCGCCATGCGGGTTGTGGGTGGAGGGCGCACTCCACTGCGTCTACCCTCGCTTTCCAGAGGGAGTGGAGTCCAATGGCTAGGACACAATCACGGAAAGCGGGGTGCTCTGTGTCCACGCACAGGAACTTGAGGCCCGTCCAAGTGACGTTCCACGATGTTCTGAAGCACGATTGTATTTCGTGCCAGAAATACATCGCTGTGTTGCAGTTAAGGAAAGCGTGTTCTGCGGTTTCAGGTTTGCCACACAGGAGGCATCCGGCGCCCCAGGGAAGGAAGAAGCCCCGCTCCTGCTGACGCGCCATGACTGGCAACACTGCCGCGTGGAAACGAAAAAAAAAATCTTTTGTGCCGACTGGGATGGGCGATTGCCTGACTCGCTTGAGCACATCGCCTCCACCCTGAGGGACCGGAGGCTGACGGTACAGAGGTGGTGGCAAAGTCTGCGCTACTAAGTCCCAGTATAACTTTCTTGGGTTCACAGTGAGCAGGTATTCCCAAGAAAAATAGGTCTGCAGTGATGCCACCGCGTTCGCTATCTCCCCGTAGAACCCGGTGATGCGAGAGCCGTGATCGACAGACGCTGACGTGGCAAGCCACGGCCGCAAGTGAAAGGAGCCTAGGCATTGGATGGCCGCTTGAAGGAACGGGTCAACCTGGTCGCGGAAGAAAATGAAGCGCTGGACGACGAGCTTGAGTTCTACGTTTATCAGTCCTATGCCTCCCCCCTCCGCGCTCCAGAAGAGATTCGTTCGGCGCATGGGCTCGTATTGTGACCGCCAAACAAACACCGCCCACGACCGGTGTAGCCTCTGTATCGAGCCGGCATCGATGGTGGTGATGCGCGCTGCGTACAGAATCGCGGGGACGCTGATATCAGTGTTAGTAACGCGCCTTATATCTTTAACGCAGTCCTCTCTATATAAAAAAAAACAGCATCCGGCGCCAGGTTTCGATCCGAGGACTTTGCGGCCGCAGCGCGACGCTCTACCGACTAAGCCACGGACGCTTTTTTTTTTCTTTATTTCCAGACAAACACCGCTGTTACAAACATAATACACAACAACAAAACAAACCCATTACACTAAGACATAAAATCACTGTTCCACTCTAGGGTACAGTGCTGACTACTAAAATATTTTCATTTTTTGGACGCGACGCTGATGTCAGTGTTAGTAACGCGCCTTATATCTTTAACGCATTCAAACTACGTCGTCAGCGGCGTGCGTTGGCGACTCAGCGGCGTTATAGCGGCTTGATAACTGCGTGGTGTACACGTGATACTACAAACCCGATGGAAGAGATGGAAGAGAAGGCGGCGAGGCGGTGGGCTGCGGGGGCCGAGCGCAAGCGCCGCAAGCGGGCCGACAACCGTGCATTCGCACTTTCACATTCTCCCCCTCGGGGAAATGCGGGGGAATTTTTTCTGTGATCACGCCTTGAACTTGTAACATAGCAGCAGACGATGGCGTGGCGGCGGTGGCGGCAGGGAAGGTGATAACGCAACAAAGCTTGCATTGAAGCAGAGAGCCAAGCTATGTTAATAAAAGCGATTGAAAGAAATAAATAGATACGGTAAAAAAAATGTGTGATGTTCTTTAGCTCGACAGCCGCCTTTCGCTCGCTTTTGGATCAACGTTACTCGATCGCCTTGTGGTGTTGGCCCCAAATTTGACCCGCAGAAATGTGTTTTTCTTGTCAGCCTCAGCTACCGTCTTAATTTTTATAGTACATGCCAAGTGTTTTTATATCTTTCTTGCACAATATTTTATAGCTTGGTAGCGATCTTTATGAGTGACTCGTCAAATTACACTGCATGTCGTCATAGCTATAGGCGCAGCACGTCACTGATTGCTTACGTCGTGCTTACGCAAAAAAACACGGGCGAAATGCCGGCAATTTGTGCAGTCGAGAATAGGGCCCTCGCTGCGTAATCTTTGCAGATTAAAGAAACGCCACTGTGCCGTGACGCGCCGTCGCAGCAGGAAACCATTACGGCCAGGGTATCGCCGGTCATCAGAATCCATATGAGCGGGTCCAATACGGACCGTGACACCGCCGCTACATCAGCGGGCGCTTTTGTCGAGTCTGCGTGCTATAAGAAGCAAGCTGCGCACTCCGGTCGTCACATTGGCAGCAGCGGCAGCAGGAGCAGCGACACTGTTTCTGAGCGTCGCTGCGTAATCTTTGCAGGTTGGTGTTTATCTTAACCTTACAACTGTATTCAAATTTGTTTCACTGCTGCTGTTGCTGCCAAAGTGTGACTATGTCTTCTAACGCGGCGTGTCAGAAATGCCAAGAAGCATTCACTGAGTCTGATGTGTCTATTGCATGTAGAGAATGCGACTGCAGATTCCACATTGGCAAGTGTGCTGGTATTTCAGCAAAGACTGTCAAGGCAAAGGGCGAAGTCTACTGCAAAGCTTGGAGCTGTGCGACGTGCAGAGGTGCAAAAATGCGCTCACACCAGTTGAAAAGTTGAGCATCGATTCTGACATGCAAGATATAAGAATATGGCTGAAAACCATTAATGAAAAGCTAGATCAGCTACTGGAAGTGAAAGCAACGGTCGAAAAGATTGAGGATTCGCTGCAGTTCATGAGTGAGGAGTATGACGAACTCCTGGCCCGTAAAGAGCAACATGAACGGGCCGTGAAAGACATGCATCGCAGGCTAAACAAACTTGAAATTCGAGATAAAGAAATCGCTAAACCTGATTCTGTAGTTGACAGTCTAGAGTGGAGGAGCCGACAACCTAACCTAGAATTTCATGGATTGGAAGTGACAAAAAATGAGGACTTGCGGGCTAAAATAAATGCGCTATCGGAGAAGTACTCGAGGTTCCACCCCTTTCGAAGGATGATGTAGTCACAATTCACCGCCTACCAGCGAGGCGAGATAACATCCCGGGCATAATCTGCTGCTTTGCCAAGCTTGCAGATCGAGAGAACTGGTGGCAAAACCGAAAGAAGCTTCTACGCTCCCATGACAGCCCATTCATACTAGAAAACTTGACACGAAGAACCCATGCTCTGCTTTTCGAGGCCAAAAACTGGGCGAAAGAGGCACATTTTAAGTGTGTGCGGCACAACAACGGACGAGTGCTTGTAAGGAAGGCTGACCGAGACAAAGATGCAGTTGTCACGTGTGTTGGTGACTTAAGCAAGCTGGTGTCATAACTTAGCTAAGCAAAATGAATTAACATGCCAAATAAACCTCTTGAATAGTATATTTTGCCCCATGACTGTGAAACTGCTTTAGGGAGGACATATTTGAAATCCTTCAAATTTTTTCATCTGAATGTGCAATCTATTACAAGTAAGGAGTCTAACCTAACTTCTTTGTTCCAGCAAGTAGGGCATGACCTTGATGTCATAATGTTAAGCGAAACGTGGACTACCGATGAATTAAATGTTTTCTGTCTTCCGTCTTACAAGACATCCTATATGATCGCACATGCAGTCGTGGTGGCGGTGTTTGTATTTTAGTAAAACAAGGTTTCAATTGCGAATTGATAGAAGAATTTTGTGTAGTCGAAAACGACTGTGAATTCCTCTGTGTTCAAGTAGATGGTGTAATACTTGCTGTCTGCTATCGACCCCCGAGCGGGATGACACCCCCTTTTTTTGATTTTCTTGAGTTATTTCTAGATTTTGTAGGTAGAAATAGGTTTGACGTCATCTTAGGTGGCGATTTGAATATAAATATGATCGGGCACAATTTCACACAAACCAAATTAGATGTGCTGTTAACCTCTAGCGGTCTTTCAAATGTGATCAACCTTCCTACTAGAATAACGCCAACTTCATCGTCATTGAGCGATCTTTTCATAACGAACATAAGTTCCGACAAATTAAGAAGTGGGGTAATTGCAGCGGAAATAAGTGATCACTTGCCGATATTTGTATGCTCGTTAAAAAATATGCCACTCAAAAAACATCAACGAACACACCCATTTCAATGCATAAATGGAAAAAATCTTTCTCTATTCGGCGAAAAATTTCGAGTGCAGTTTGGGAGAGTGTACTTAGAAAAAGTGATGCAAACAGCCCAGACAACACCAAACATTCTAAGGACATCCCAAAAAAGGACCTAAATCCCATGTCCCATAAAGCACAGCCTATGGGCATCCCTGGGACTTCCGCACTGGGATAGTCCTAAAAATGTCCAAGAATGGCTGTGATTGGGATACATGCGGAAGCGCATGTGTGCTTTCATGTTGATTCGGTCAGCCCAATGTTTTATTTTTGCGTGTACAAGAATAAAACGCATAGGCGCTCATATGCGCGTGAAAGAGGTACAGCCAAGGTACAACCATACAGCAAAGGCCTTGCGCGTCGACCTATAGAAGCACACCTGTAGGTTGCGCGTGATTGTTACAGGAAGTGCTTCAGAGAACGGCTATTAAATCAACTAAAAACGCTGCTTTTGAGCACGGCAACTTTCTCAGGGAGGAAAGAACCGTCCCGCTCAGGTGGTCTGCTGCTTGGTTCTGGTTCTGGGTCTGCCTTGCTGCCATTTTATTTCGTATTTATGTAAAATATTTATAACTATAAGTTAAAAAACTAATTTTTTTTTCATTTTAGTTATACCGCAATACATTTTTAAGGCTTGAGTCCATCGTCCATCGGGAATCTCGCTGAGCCGCTTCTCGAAAGCTAGTTTGGCCACTGCCTCGGGCGCCTCAAAGGAGGACCAACCCATGTCCCCCTGCACCGCCTCGTTCGGCACAAAGCCGTGCACACACAGCGCAGCCCGCCCGACCTCTCGCTGCCGTGTCTCCATTGCCTGGCGGGAGGACGACGACAAGCAGAGCACGGCGTTCCCGAAAGTGAGCGCCGGTACCGCCACCGCTTTCCACAGTGCCCGGGACACCTCGAGGCGGCTGAAGGCCCATAGGGCGCGCGACTCGAGGAAGGCCCGCCAAGCAGCCGCCTTCGCCCGAAGGTCCTCTTCGTAGGCCGCGCTGTAGTGGGGTTCATTTGAGTTCGTTACACCGAGGTATTTATACCTGGTGGTCCACTGTATTGGGTAATCCTGCTAGAGCAGTGGTGGGTCCTCAATGTCCTCGATTGGGCGACATGACATGGTGGCGGACTTCCTGGCGTTGAAGCGGAGCCCCAACGACGCGCCCTCGCTGGACACGATGTCGAGTGTGGATTGCAGCTCCTGCGTGCTCCCCGCCAGCAAAACAATGTCTTCGGCGTAGAACAGGGCGGGCAACCTGCGTACACGCCGCCCTCCGTTTTCCATGTAACTGAGGTCAAACCCCAGCCCACTCTTCTGGAGGCGCCCATCCATTCCGGCCAGGAATAGCATGAACAGGAGCGGGGAGAGCGGGCAACCCTGGCGCAGCCCTCGAGACACCTCTACTGGTCCTGTGAGCGAGTCTCACCAGTGGATCACCACCTGCGTGCCACTGTATAGGCTGATCAGCAGCCGCAAGAACTCGTCCGGCAGGCCAAGATCCCTGAGGGTCTCCCACAGCTTGGGGTGTTTCACAGTGTCATATGCCTGTGCGATGTCTAGAAAGGCAAGCAGGAGAGTGCGTTTTTCTTTTGCGGCAATCTTCATTGCCTGCGTTACAACAAACAGGTTGTCCTCCAAGCACCGCCCGGGTCGGAAACCATTTTGCAGCTCCCCCAAAACTTGGTCCTTTTCCGCCCAGGCCATCGCACGTGCACACAGGATGTGGCCCAGGAGTCTGTACAAGGCTGAGGTGACCGTGATGGGTCGGTAGCTTTCAGGCCGGCACTTTTAACCACCTTTCTTGTATATGATCCTGATCAGGGGCGTCTTCCATTCATCCGGGATGACACCATCGCACACGACTGCATTCAGAGCATCCAGCAACAGCGGCCGAATTTTTGGCCCCATCCTCTTCAAGAGCCGTGGGGAAGGGGGGGGGGGGGATCCCGTCAAGTCCTGCGGCAGTCTGTCCCGAGAGGTGCAAGGCACGTTGCAGCTCACCCTGTGTGATTGTTTCAAAGGTGCCCCGCTGCTGTCTCTTTGAGGCTGGGGGTGTCCCGCACATGTGTGTCCAGTCTGGCCGCCATGTATTGCTCCACGAATTGGAGGCAGTCCGTACCCTTGTGCTCCGCACCTGTCGCTGTATCCCGCAACATCGGGGTGCCATGATGGAATTCGTTGGTTGCTAGGTGAATACCCACTACTGCCGCCAACTCTAGTAGGCAAAAAGACGGCGGGCAACGCTGTGAGGGTGGCATCATGGCTGCGCTCAGGTTTAGCACGGTTTCAATACACGGACTGGCGGGGCAGATTTTCCTCTAGAGCCAGTAGTATTAACTCGATGTGACGTACATTCCGTTGTAGGTGGGCTTGGCTTGAATTTCGTACAATTTCTTTTGGAAACGCATTTATAACAAGTAAACCTATTTAAAACTACATTTTATGTGTTTATTTGAATGTATTTTGTCCATGGCAGTGACCGTGAATCAAGATGATAACCCTCAGTTACGTATTTTTGCATCGACGCACTTGTGGCATATTCAAGCGAGCCTTTCGTTGGCATTTCTTTGCTACTCTGCGATTGAAAACCTGCGTGCGTGGTGGAGATTTTCGTTTTTTAACTACTTGTCTGCTTCGCGTCAAGTCTACAAACTTTAAGCTGGTATGTGTATTTTTCAAGCACCAATAAAAGTTTGTATATTCCATGCAGAGTGCTTGTGAAATTTTGGCCGTCTGCTCGGCAGCAATCAAGCTCGCAGACGATCGTTTATTTCCCTGTGTGACCGAGCGCTGCGACAGCGACTGCGTTTCTTCATTACCGCAGTTACTGTTCGTTACGGCCCGCTCACTGAAAGCCACCGGTAGCGAAGAAACGAAGGGCGTGCTATTCGAGAGGCGGATTGCTTCTGCAGGCATTTTGAACAAGTCAACATTGCTATTGCCAATTTATTGCCCCCTTACTCCCCCCCTTCGTTCCGTTGGCGAGCCAACAACAAGGCGATGAAAAATCGTCTGTTCCGAGAAGCCGCGGCTCAACGCAGCAGCTCCGTCGTGCTTGCGTTGCGGCACATCCGGGTGTTCGCTTTTAGACAATCAGGGCTCGCTCAAAACGGACACTTTTGAAACGGGAACAAAACGGACAAAACTTCAGAATACCGCCCCAGCACAAAGCTCACGCGTTCGCGCACTGAGCAGCCGCTACCGTTAGACCATAGGCATCACAGCACCCCCTGTCGACGGAGATTCGCTCTACGGTCTCGGGTGACGGTGCGCGACTTTGCGGTGAAACCCGCACAGGCACTTCGCCTGCTTCGTAGAGCTTCCCGTTGTGATTCTTCGGACAACGGCGACCAAGCGAGCTTCGTTTGTACCCGTACAAACATAAATGGAACAGTTTGCACAATTCGTGAGGGCGTGGGTGAATTCCCGGGAAAACCACTGAGGCCGGGAGGCCGTCGCCTCAGCCCAGAGCTCATCCCCGGCTCCTAAATGCGTCGAATCCAACAACCACAACAACCAGAAGAAATACAGTTAAACTTTGACGTAGCGAACCCTTATGTAACGGATTCCTGCATTTAACGAAGTTTTTCAATTCCCCATTGCAGCCCCACCGAAGCCTCTGCGTTTTTGAACGCTATGTAACGAAACGTCGCGGCGGTTAACCTTGATATGACGAAGTCGGTGAGCTGATCAGTCATTGTTTTTTCTTCTTTGAATGAAAAATCGGCCGGAGATATGAACTACTTTAGTCAATAATAGCGCTACCGTAAGGAGCCAGCAGCAATGAAAACGTCTGGAATCGCCTTATTACGAAATTAATGATGATGATGGTGATGATGAACGGAGGGGCTAGCACCATCCCGTGACTAACGTAGCACTAACTTCTGGTTCTGCTTGTGTAGCTTGACACCACTGCAGCTAGAAAGAGTAACTATATTTTTGCCCGCACCGCCAACTACCGTGCGTTTCCACGTGTGAGTGCGGTTTCGGCTCCAGACATGTTTTGAGGGACTAGGCCGTCCTGTCGGCGTGTAGTCGCGCGTCGCCACTTCTATTTGTGGTAGCAGTTCGTCGGTGATGAGTGCTACTGTTAGCGCGAAACCCCAAATGTTGTGCATTTTCAATAAAAGTTCACAATTTAGTATGCCGTCTCCGCTCGGGAGAAAGAAGAATGTTGCCGCCTGGTATCGCATCCCTGCTCGCACTCTCTCAACAATCCTGAGTGCGGTAAACAGCATCGAGTTCCCAAAAGCGCACCCTTTAAGCGCAATTTTGGTTCTCGCAATGCGTTAATGCAGCCGAAAAGTGTCAAAAGGCAAAAGCGATACTTAAATTACGTTTGTTAATAGGGGGTTAAGTAAGCGTGCTTCTTCGGA